>NC_058090.1:81054059-82254059 GCF_014858855.1 Bufo gargarizans
TGCTTCAGACTAGAGCAGCCGATGTCCTGCTGCTGCCAGGAAGAAGGTAAGTAGGTGGTTATTTTTATTTTCTGTGAGGGACACTTACTTTACTATGTGGGGCATTAAGGGGACAGTGTGATTAGGTGCATAGTTATGTATTGGGCGGAGTTAGAGGCGTGGCCTAGTGTGGAAATATTTGCCACGGCGCGCAATGTGTCGCTCTTTATTTGTTTACAAAGTTAGGAGTTAAGCAAATGGAATATGCCTAAAGGGGTTATCCGATCTCGGAAACAACCCCCCCCCCCCCCATGTGCCGGGCCCCTCACAGGTAAAAAACGTATACCGCTCTCTGTGCCGCTTCTGCTTCTCCCTGCACATCGGTGAAAATATCTGGGGGGGAACAGCCAATGGCGAACAGTAGTCATGTCTAAAACATGTATGTGCCCTTATTTTGTGATTGAGCATCCTATAGTTGTCACCATGTCATAAATTAAAGTTGCCAACGTTTTTTAACAGTAATTTGGTAGATTTCATTTCTTTACAGTCAAACAGACAAACAAGGTGGAACAGGTGACGGGACCAATCCCACCGGGATCTGACTAGTAAAGGCCGGAGTGGCGAAGGAAGCTCAAAAAAGAGGCCATATCTTTATACTGCCTAATTGCAGTTTTTACGCCTAGTCATGGATTTGAGGCCGTAAGTATTTTTGTTGTGTGAAAAACCTTATTTTCTGGTTATTACTAGTTCCGAATTGTAGTTTTATCATAGTGGTAAAGAATGTGCCGTTGTACAATTGTTGTCCTATCCTTTGTGTCGGTAACCAAAATCATTTTTGGGGGGTAGTAACTAGTAATGAGCGGCAGGGGTCCTATTCGAATTTGCGATATTTCGCGAATATTTAGTAGAATATTCGCCGAATATTTGCAAATTTAAATATTCATTATATTCTACGATTTTTTTTTTACTCGAATAATCGACAAGGTAATTGCGTAATATGCAAATTTTCGTAATGCAAATTTTTCAATTGCCGAGCAAAAAACATGATTCCTTCCTGCTTCTTGCTTGTGAGCCAATGAGTCATAGCACTATATCGAATATATTCGTTTTTTCAAATATTCATAATATTCTAAAACAAAAATATATAGCATATAGCGAATATTCGAAAAAAAAATAGAGCAATTTAGCTAATATAGTGCTATCATTTTTTCAATACTTCAGATGAGAAAAAAATGTCAACTATTAGACAAAAAAGATTATAGCACTATATTAGCTAAATTGCTCTATATTTTTTTCGAATATTTGCTATATTGCTATATATTGTTTTAGAATAGTATGAATATTCAAAAAAACAAATATATTCAATATAGTGCTATATATTAGTTTTTTAGAATATTCATCATTTATCCCATTTAAAGTCATGATTCCTCCCTGCTTCTTGCTTGTGAGCCAATGAGTCATAGCACTATATCGAATATATTAGTTTTTTTCAAATATTCATAATATTCTAAAACAAGAATATATAGCAATACAGCAAATATTCGAAAAAACAAATGTAGAGGAATTTAGCTAATCTTTTATTTCAATAGTTGAATTTTTTTTACAATCTGAACCTCAGATAAGAAAAAAATTACAACTATTAGACAAAGAAGATTATAGCACTATATTGGCTATTTTGCTCTATAATCATTTTTTGGGGGGAATATTCGCTATATTGCTATATATTCTTTTAGAATATTACAAATATTCGAAAAAAACAAATATATAATTTTTTTGAATATTTGTACTATTCTAAAACAAGAATATATAGCAATATAGCTAATATTCAAAAAAAATATAGAGCAATTTAGCTAATATAGTGCTATAATCTTTTTTCAATAGCTGAAATTTTTTTCCAATCTGAACTTGAGATGAGAAAAAAATTACAACTATTAGACAAAGAAGATTATAGCACTATATTAGTTATTTTGCGCTATTATTTTTTTTTCAAATATTCGCTATATTGCTATATATTCCAGTTTTAGAATATTACGAATTTTAAAAAACTAATATATTCAATATAGTGCTATATTTTTTTTTGAATATTCATCATTTATCCCATTTAAAGTCATGATTCCTCCCTGCTTCTTGCTTGTGGGCCAATGAGTCATTGGCCCACATGCAAGAAGCCGGCAGGAATCATGTTTTTACTCGGCAATTGAAAATTTGCAATAAAAAAAATCTCGAATATATTCGCAATTACGAATATATATATCACTATTCAAAATTTTTGCTAATTTTCTAAGTACCTATATTCGCGATAAAAATTTGCAATTTGAATATTCGTGATCAACACTAGTAGTAACACCGGCCACCACCGATGATGAGCTGTATGATGAGACGGCACGTGCAGAGCGCACATGCCGCCTCCTGTATCTCTTGTTTTCCTGTGTGGCCCTATTTTCTAGAACAAGTCAGCATAGATGTCAGCAATCAGAGCAGGAATTGAGAAGGGAGATGGCCCATTCGCACTGCACGCACAGTTGATCGTCATGGTGGGCGTCTGTTCTTCCCCTGCCAATATGATCTTGTGTACTTATCCTGTGGATAGGTCTGAAATATGAAAATGTAGGAAAAAGGGCTGTTGCCTTTTTGTGGCCCTAAATAGCGTAGCCATTTGGGTATGTTTAGTTATGTTCATAATTTGTGGAACGTAGACGCTAATTTTATTATGGTGGTTTTAGGATTTGGTACCTGTTCTGTACTGTAATTGTCATTTACATAGTTTTAATGTTTGCTTAGAAACCTCAACATGGAGTCTACAAAGTTCTACTTATATAAAATAACACATACTGAATCCGCTTATAATAGAGTATAATGATGCTCCAACAGTGTCCGTACAGCAGAATATTAACTACTACTACCACCATGGCCTTGTGATGCGTGGTCCATGTTGTTTTTTAGGAAATTATATATTTTTTGGGTTGACAGTACATACTGATAGGATGGTCGAAGCAGACCAGATACAGAAGAGACGGACAGAATATCAGCACTGCTTTTGGTCCTTGAATGTGTATACCTCGTTTTGTGCTGGACTGATCCAAACGCCATTCAATTTTTTACAAAAAGTTACACATTTGGCGTTGAGAGCCAATTCCCAATACAAATGTTTTTTTTTTTTTTTTTTAAGAATTGTTAAAATCAAATTGAAGGTCATAATTCAGAATTATGTTAAAATCTGTGATGTATGCATGCTCAACATATGTAGTTCACACACAGTTGCTTTTATTTTGCAAACATTAACTACTTCTGAAATGTAGTAGGCAAATGATGTAATATATGCTTTCGTGTCATTTTTCTAAACAGTACTGTGGACAGTCTGGATGACCCGGAGGATTCAGAGACGGGACAAAGTGATACTCCGGCAGTGTTTTCGCTGGCAACTAGTCCTGCCCCAATGCCCGCTGAGGAGCCGGACCAGCCATCACAGGCCGAGCCCACCCGATCTCCACGGAGCCCATCACCATTACCGCAGCCGCAATGTCCCTCACTCTTCCTCTGGGCAACCGGCTCGGGAGATGATTGATGCCAAAGTCATAGAATTCCTTGCCTAGAGGAGGAGTGATTGCATTAGGAGTTAATGCTAAGGGGCCTGGCTCCATTAATGAAACAAGTGCCCATTGACAGGCATCAAGAATGTGTGGCTTCAATGGCCCTCGTTCTAAAAATGTATGCCTCCCCTTACCAGGGAGACATACACTCCAAAATCAATGATCTCTGTAAGGAAATCTTGAATAATCCCACACAACAGCATGGACGCAGCTACCAACAGCCTCCACACCCACCTCAAGGGCAATCTTCCCCTACCCCAACCAACGTACCCACGCTCACAAGACCCTACAGCACCTAGGTACACACACACTTTTGCAAGTGGGTCCACTGATCCTGGGCATGTATGGCCACAAGCATCCTTTGGTCATGGCTCCTTTACCCAAGACCTTTTTGATATGTAATGAAATGATGATCAGAAATGTTATATCTTGTTTTACGCTCTTGTTTGGCTATCATTTCTATCATTACATGTTTAGTAATGAAAATTTTGATTGAAAACCTTTAAAAGGCTTGTGTTATTTGTTTTTTTACAACAAACATTTACAGTTCATCAACACATGTCCTAAACACATATACACGCACACCAGTTCTGAATGAAATCTAATTTTATTTTTGAAGGGACATAATCTGTATTTTGGTTATGTGAACATGAGGTGTTAGCGTAATGGTCCAAAAATCTTCTAACTACTAATAATGTTAATGTCGATAAAATTTTGTCGAAAGCATCTTTAGTATTGATATTTACTTTTAACTATGTGATGGCCAAAAAACCTCAGCCCGCAAGCCCACGTCAACGGTCCTCAATCTCTTGCGAGTCCCTACACTCAACTACAACAATACATTTAGATAATCTATCTGCAAAATAATAACCGAGCCCAGAAGATTTCAAAATCTGCCATGAATAGCATCCCTCTGCCATGGCAAGGACCCCTCTGGGCTGTAAAAGTAGTCTACATAGAGTTCCCGAACTCCAATGCCTGCAGTCCCAGGTCGTCTATGCAGGGTCCTTTCCAAACCCAAACCTGATGACAGGAAAATCTTCCATGTCAACAGAAGAGGAAGCCTCATTAATCCTGGTGAAGTTGTGTAGAACAACACAAGCTTGAATCAGCAGAGTAGCATTCTCCGGATCCATCTGTATTGATGACAAAAACACCCTCCACTTGCTAGAGTATTCCAAAAGCACGCTCAACATACCGACGGGCACGAGTCAACCGGTAGTTGAAAATACGCCTTCTGACATCCAAGCCACGCTTTGGGAAGGGCCGCATAACATGGGGAGTCAAGGCAAACACTTCATCTGCTACAATGACAAATGGAGCTGCTGGACAAGCAGATCCGGGCAGTCTTCTGGACTCGGGCAGGGCAAGCTGGTTGGCATGAAGCCGCACATACATTCTAGAAGCACAAAAAATGCTTGTATCTGCTGTGCTTCCATGGGCCCCAATATCAACCATTATAAACCGGTAGTTACGGTCAGCAACAGCCATAAGCACTACCGAAAAATATTGTTTATAATTGAAGTATCGGGACCCTGAGTCAGGAGGCTTCTTCACACGGATGTGCTTGCTATCCATTGCCCTAACGCATATGGGAAATATTGAATCCCTCTGCGATCCGAACCCAATCGGCCGTCTTGGGCTGTGGAATAACAGTCTCTCGGAGTTGATGCCAGATGACATGGCAAGTGTGACGCACAATCCGAGAAATTGTTGAGGTTCCCCAAAGAAACTCAAAATGCAGGGATGCAAAAGAGTTCCCATTTGGAAGGAATCTGTAGGAAAAAAAACATTAGTAAGCAGAAACGAAAAGGGAACATCCCATACATGATTCGCCTACAATGTTGTATACGAGACATGTCTTTAAAGAATCTGTCCGTTCACGTATTTATATAAATATAGCACGCAAATATGTCTCTACTAAACAAAATGTAGCGGCAATTGTGGTGTGGCCAGTGCTTCCACAACTAAGTTCCAACAACTGTTTACGCCATTTCCATGCAGAAGGTATGGGCGACTTACAGGATGATGATGATAGATGACCACAAATTTGAAACCTGATTAATATAAACTACTGCCTTGAATCTTGCCATGTTATGTGTCACGAATTTAAGCTAAAACAAAAAGCTTACAGTTATCACCAAACTTTTAAGAAAAAGAAAGGTTACTTCAGCAAACATTAGCACATGTGACACCAGCCATTTCCAGAAACATGTTCCTCCTGCAAGAAGCAGTGCACATCACGGTTTAAACGATCAGTAAGATATTGCTTACCTCAACGTGACGATGACCCTTTCCTCCAGAGAAATGCTGCGCCTCATATTGGTGTCCATGAAGGTAAGGACAGTACGTAGAGACGACAGCAAGCGATCAAATGTAGACACTGACATCCGACAGAAGGAAAAAACGTCTTTGGATGCTGCCGAAGATCTTGGTAGAGGGTATGAAAGTGTCCTTTCAGGGAAAGAATTGGATGGAGCCAAAAACGCTGCCTTCTACTAGGTTCCTCGTCCAACAAAACCAATCGCTGTCCCCATCGCCGAGAAACAAGCCAGTGCAATACGACCTTCCTCTGAGTCATCTGCCATGGTAAAATGGCAAAGACAAGCAACCAAACGAACCTCTGTACCCTGGAAAGACTACAGAAAATGGCCACCAAACCAAACTCGGGTGACCAACATAAATACCAGTATCCTGGGTGGAAAAATATGAAAATTGCACATTTTTTTTCCCCCTTCCTTTGTTTCTGAGGGTCTGCAAAAAAACGGAAACACAACGGAAATGGAACACTTATGCGTTGCGTGAAAATCGCAGCATGCTCTATATTATGCGTAGAAGTGAATGGGGCTTCCTAAAAATCCCAAGCATCCGCAAGCAAGTGCGGATGTGGTGCGATTTTCACGCACGGTTGCTAGGAGACGATCGGGATGGAGACCCGATCATTATTATTTTCCTTTATAACATTGTTATATGGGGAAAATAATAGCATTCTTAAAGGGAACCTGTCACCGGGATTTTGTGTATAGAGCTGAGGACATGGATTGCTAGATGGCCGCTAGCACATCTGCAATATCCAGTCCCCATAGCTCTGTGTGCTTTTATTGTGTAAAAAAACCGATTTGATACATATGCAAGTTAACCTGAGATGAGTCCTGTACGTGAGATGCGTCAGGGACAGGACTCATCTCAGGTTAACTTGCATATGTATCAAATCGTTTTTTTTTACACAACAAAAGCACACAGGGCTATGGGGACTGGGTATTGCGGATGTGCTAGCGGCCATCTAGCAACCCATGTCCTCAGCTCTATACACAAAATCCTGGTGACAGGTTCCCTTTAATACAAATAACATGGTACAATAGCGCTGGAGGGGATAAAAATAATAATTTTACTCACCTTAATCCACTTGCTCGTGCAACCCGGCTTCTCTTCTGCCTTCATCTGTGAGGAAAAGGACCTGTGGTGACGTCACTCCGGTCATCACATGGTCCGTCACATGATCTTTTACCATGTTGATGGATCATGTGATCGAAGTGACGTCATTACAGGTCCTTTTCCTGCACACAGCAAAAAAGACAGAAGAGATGCCGGCTGCGCGAGCAATGTGGATTAAGGTGAGTTTAATTATGAAAAAAATTTTAACCCCTCCAGCCCTATTGTACTATGTATTCTGTATTAAGAATGTCTATTATTTTCCCTTATAACATGGTTATAAGGGAAAATAATAGCAATCTACTCGGCACCTAACCCAAACCCGAACTTCTGTGAAGAAGTTTGGGTTGGTACCAAGCATGCTGATTTTTCTCACAGCGCGTGCAAAATGCATTACAATGTTTTGCACTCGCGCTGAAAAATCATGCATGTTCCTGCAACGCCCATGTGAAAGAGGCCTAAGAGCAAAACCATAGAGAGGAAAGATAGAGCATTAAAGGGGTTGTCTCCTCTTGCCGTTACTAAGGCAAGATGAGACTGTCGGCCGGGAACCAGCAGAACGATCCGGAGTGCTGCTGTTTCAGTAGCATTCATTTCTGTGCATGAGAGCTACGAAACAGTGTAGCACAGCAAGCTGCTGATTCCCTAATTCAGAAAGGGCATAGCTTGCTGTGATACGCAGTATAAGTAGCTCTCATGCAGGGAAATAGCAGAACACAGCAGAACATCGGAGCGCTGGGAGGTAGTCGGGACCATCTCCTCTCTCCTTAGTAATAGCGAGATGAGATGACCCCTTTAAGTGGTCAGCCGAAAGAAAGCAGTAAGAAACATAAATGCCCATTGAAACAGGGCTTTTGTCAAAGCCAAAAATTAATGTCACAACCAAGGTTACAAATATACTTGTCAAACACAAGTCACCTCTTCTCAGGGACGCAGTATACTCTGGAGGGACTTCAGGAACGCAGTATAGGAGAGGCACATTGTACTAAAGTATGTCTATAGGGGTGCATTGCACTAGAGGGGGGCCATTATACTACAGGGGTGAATCATACTACCGGGGGAATGGCAGAGGCACATTATACTACAGGGGCGTCAACTACAGGTGGACTACAAGGGTGCATTATACTCCAGAGGTATTACAGTGGGTGCATTACATTCTGACACTACATGGGTGAAGGGGGAAATACAGTAATACAAGCCAGGGGGCACTGCAGGGAGACTACAGGTGTGTATTATAATAAAGGGGTTCAGTATGCTATGAGGGACTACAGGAATGCATTGTAGTACAAGGAGACTATAGGGGTGCATTTTACTACACTTGAGCTACAGAGACTCATTATACTTCAGGGGACATTTGTGTTATACTACAGTGGGACTACAAGGACCCGTTATACTACAGTGAAGAGCTGGAGTGCTAACCCTGCTACATCTTGTATGTGCCCCCTCGCAGGAGCCATGGCCAGATATGTGCCCCCTCGCAGGAGCCATGGCCAGATATGTGCCCCCTCGCAGGAGCCATGGCCAGATATGTGCCCCCTCGCAGGAGCCATGGCCAGATATGTGCCCCCTCGCAGTAGCCATGGCCAGATATGTGCCCCCTCGCAGTAGCCATGGCCAGATATGTGCCCCCTCGCAGTAGCCATGGCCAGATATGTGCCCCCTCGCAGTAAGCCATGCCAGATATGTGCCCCCTCGCAGTAGCCATGGCCAGATATGTGCCCCCTCGCAGTAGCCATGGCCAGATATGTGCCCCCTCGCAGTAGCCATGGCCAGATATGTGCCCCCTCGCAGTAGCCATGGCCAGATATGTGCCCCCTCGCAGTAGCCATGGCCAGATATGTGCCCCCTCGCAGTAGCCATGGCCAGATATGTGCCCCCTCGCAGTAGCCATGGCCAGATATGTGCCCCCTCGCAGTAGCCATGGCCAGATATGTGCCCCCTCGCAGTAGCCATGGCCAGATATGCGCCCCCTCGCAGTAGCCATGGCCAGATATGCGCCCCCTCGCAGTAGCCATGGCCAGATATGTGCCCCTTCAGCTTTAGATCTCAAATGGTGGGTCCACAATACGTGCACCGGTCACATACTCCTTGCTGCGGATGTGGACCCATTAACTTGAATGGGTCTGCGACCCGTCATATAAGGCAAGATGGGACATGTACTATCGTTTGTGGGGTGTGGGCATTGATTGGAAGCCCATGGAAACTCAATCTCTGCTGTGGGTTTTTGGGTCCGTGCCTCCGGACATGTCTTATTTTGCCGTATCTTATGGATCAGGGACCCATCCACGTCAAAAGATCCACGTTCACAGTTCATATGGCTGGTGCCTTTATATTGTGGACCCACTGTTTATGGTGAATGAGCCCTAAGTAAAAAAAAAACTGTAAAACCAGTAAATACTCACCTAGTTCCTCCAATCACAGTTCAGCTGCTCTCGCTCCCCAGCAGGATACTGTTGCATCGTGCTACTATCTAGGAGGAGCACCAAAGCTGATTGCACCACTTCTCCTACACCAGGGATGTCAAACTCGTGGCCCTCCAGCTGTTGCAAAACTACAACTCCCATCATGCCTGGGCATACTACAGCTATCAGAGAATGATGGGAGTTGTAGTTTTGCAACATCTGGAGGGCCATGAGTTTGACATCGATGTCCTACACAGTTCAGCAGAGTATTGTTCATGGGCATTGTGCTACTGCTGGGGACTCCCGTCTTCACCAATAGAATCAGCTGAGTGCGTAATACATGTCGGCCATTCCAGGATCTTGGGACATCCACCAAAATCCAGGACTGTCCCACCAGATCAGGATGGTTGGGAGGTATGGTGGAGCATTATACGGCAGGGGGACTATAGGGGCACATTATGCTACCAAAATGGGATTTTCAAAAGGTCATTCAGGCCTTGATTGAGGAACAAATTTATTTTAAACGTTTCTTTCCAACACAAAACAATTACATGGCAAAAAGTCCACTATTTTTTTTACAAAACCAGCCTTAAAGGGGTATTCCAGTAGTTAAAAGCTATTCCCTATCTACAGGATAGTCCAGTCACACATGTGCATGGCTGCTTAAGTCATTTCTATGGTGGTAGGACCCCCATTGATCTAAGCTATTGTGGATAAGAGTATAACTTGTAACAACCAGAATATCTTGCACCTTCATGGCATCTCCACAGTGCAACATCAGGACTGTCCACAATCATCTACCATCTGGATTGCTGCTCAGCTGAGACCTTTTATACCAGAGTTTCTCCCACAATCCTCTGCAGGTTTCCTCTATAAAAGTCCACAGTTTCTGCTGCTCTTCCTCTTATGAGGATCAGAGCAGACACCCCTGCTGCAGCCAGTGCAGGTAAGTAGCACTTGGTTCTCACAGTGGGTTCCTTGGTTACAAAACCACCATTTCATACTTCAGTTGTTTTTGGTATTGAGATCCGGCAGACTATCTCAATACCGAAAAAAGTTTCCGATTATGCCTCATGCATACTGAACGGAAAGAGATCTGTTAAGGATGCATGAGTTTGTCTCCAGTTCCGGCAGCATTCAGTTTTGTGAAAGGAAACAAAATTACTGCGGTTTTGTGTCCGGTCATAACGGATCCGTCTTTCATTGTAATGTAGTGACCCATCTGGGAGAGTACAGGGGTGCATTATACTACAGGGGCACATACTGCTGGGAGAGTACAGGGGTGCATTATACTACAGGGGCACACACTGCTGGGAGAGTACATGGGTGCATTATACTACAGGGGCACACACTGATGGCAGAGTACAGGGGTGCATTATACTACAGGGGCACATACTGCTGGGAGAATACAGGGGTGCATTATACTACAGGGGCACATACTGCTGGGAGAGTACAGGGGTGCATTATACTACAGGAGCACATACTGCTGGGAGAGTACAGGGGTGCATTATACTACAGGGGCACATACTGCTGGGAGAGTACATAGGTGCATTATACTACAGGGGCACATACTGCTGGGAGAGTACAGGGGTGCATTATACTACAGGGGCACATACTGCTGGGAGAGTACATAGGTGCATTATACTACAGGGGCACATACTGCTGGGAGAGTACAGGGGTGCATTATACTACAGGGGCACACACTGATGGCAGAGTACAGGGGTGCATTATACTACAGGGGCAAATACTGCTGGGAGAGTACAGGGGGTGCATTATACTACAGGGGCACATACTGCTGGGAGAGTACAGGGTGCATTATACTACAGGGGCACATACTGCTGGGAGAGTACATAGGTGCAATTAATACTACAGGGGCACATACTGCTGGGAGAGTACAGGGGTGCATTATACTACAGGGGGCACATACTGCTGGGAGAGTACAGGGGTGCATTATACTACAAGGGCACATACTGCTGGGAGAGTACAGGGGTGCATTATACTACAGGGGCACACACTGCGGGAGAGTACAGGGGTGCATTATACTACAGGGGCACATACTGCTGGGGAGTACAGGGGTGGCATTATACTACAGGGGCACAATACTGCTGGGAGAGTACATAGGTGCATTACTACAGGGGCACATACTGCTGGAGAGTACAGGGGTGCATTATACTACAAGGGGCACATACTGCTGGGAGAGTACATAGGTGCATTATACTACAGGGGCACATACTGCATGGAGAGTACAGGGGTGCATTATACTACAGGGGCACATACTGCTGGGAGAGTACAGGGTGCATTATACTACAGGGCACATACTGCTGGGAGAGTACAGAGGTGCATTATACTACAGGGGCACATACTGCTGGGAGAGTACATGGGTGCATTATACTACAGGGGCACATACTGCTGGGAGAGTACAGGGTGCATTATACTACAGGGGCACATACTGCTCGGGAGAGTACAGGGTGTGCATACTACAGTGGCACATACTGCTGGAGAGTACAGGGGTGCATTATACTACAGGGGCACATACTGCTGGGAGAGTACAGGGGTGCATTATACTACAGGGGCACATACTGATAGGGAGAGTACAGGGGTGCATTATACTACAGGGGCACATACTGGCTGGGAGAGTACAGGGGTGCATTATACTACAGGGGCACATACTGCTGGGAGAGTACAGGGGTGCATTATACTACAGGGGCACACTGCTGGGAGAGTACAGGGGTGCATTATACTATCAGGGAGCACACACTGCTGGGAGAGTACAGGGGTTGCATTATACTACAGTGCGCACATACTGCTGGGAGAGTACAGGGGTGCATTATACTACAGGGGCACATACTGCTAGGGAGAGTACAGGGGTGCATTATACTACAGGGGCACATACTAGATGGAGAGTACAGGGGTGCATTATACTACAGGGGCACATACTGCTGGGAGAGTACAGGGGTGCATTATACTACAGGGGCACATACTGCTGGGAGAGTACAGGGTGCATTATACTACAGGGGCACATACTGCTAGGGGAGTACAGGGGTGCATTATACTACAGGGGCACATACTGCTGGGAGAGTACAGGTGTGCATTATACTACAGGGGCGCATTATACTACAGGGGCACATAATGCTGGGAGAGTACAGGGGTGCATTATACTACAGGGGCACATACTGCTGGGAGAGTACAGGGGCGCATTATACTACAGGGGCACATACTGCTGGGAGAGTACAGAGGTGCATTATACTACAGGGGCACACACTGCTGGGAGAGTACAGGGGTGCATTATACTACAGGGGCACATTATACTACAGGAGGTATACAGGGATGCATTATAGTACAGGGGCACATACTGCCGGGAGAGTACAGGGGTGCATTATACTATAGGGGCACATACTGCTGGGGGAAATACAGGGGTGCATTATACTACAGGGGCACATACTGCTGGGAGAGTACAGGGGTGCATTATACTACAGGGGCACATACTGCTGGGAGAGTACAGGGGTGCATTATACTACAGGGGCACATACTGCTGGGAGAGTACAGGGGTGCATTATACTACAGGGGCACATACTGCTGGCAGAGTACAGGGGTGCATTATACTACAGGGGCACATACTGCTGGGGGAAATACAGGGTGCATTATACTACAGGGGCACATACTGCTGGGAGAGTACAGGGGTGCATTATACTACAGGGGCGCATTATACTACAGGGGCACACACTGCTGGGAGAGTACAGGGGCGCATTATACTACAGGGGCACATACTGCTGGGAGAGTACAGTGGTGCATTATACTACAGGAGCACATACTGCTGGGAGAGTACAGAGGCGCATTATACTACAGGGGCACATACTGCTGGGAGAGTACAGGGGTGCATTATACTACAGGGGCACATACTGCTGGGAGAGTACAGGGGTGCATTATACTACAGGGGCACACACTGCTGGGAGAGTACAGGGGTGCATTATACTACAGGGGCACATACTGCTGGGAGAGTACATGGGTGCATTATACTACAGGGGCACATTATACTACAGGAGGTATACAGGGATGCATTATAGTACAGGGGCACATACTGCCGGGAGAGTACAGGGGTGCATTATACTATAGGGGCACATACTGCTGGGGGAAATACAGGGGTGCATTATACTACAGGGGCACATACTGCTGGGAGAGTACAGGGGTGCATTATACTACAGGGGCACATACTGCTGGGAGAGTACAGGGGTGCATTATACTACAGGGGCACATACTGCTGGGAGAGTACAGGGGTGCATTATACTACAGGGGCACATACTGCTGGCAGAGTACAGGGGTGCATTATACTACAGGGGCACATACTGCTGGGGGAAATACAGGGTGCATTATACTACAGGGGCACATACTGCTGGGAGAGTACAGGGGTGCATTATACTACAGGGGCGCATTATACTACAGCGGCACACACTGCTGGGAGAGTACAGGGCGCATTATACTACAGGGGCACATACTGCTGGGAGAGTACAGAGGTGCATTATACTACAGGAGCACATACTGCTGGGAGAGTACAGAGGCGCATTATACTACAGGGGCACATACTGCTGGGAGAGTACAGGGGTGCATTATACTACAGGGGCACATACTGCTGGGAGAGTACAGGGGTGCATTATACTACAGGGGCACACACTGCTGGGAGAGTACAGGGGTGCATTATACTACAGGGGCACATACTGCTGGGAGAGTACATGGGTGCATTATACTACAGGGGCACATTATACTACAGGAGGTATACAGGGATGCATTATAGTACAGGGGCACATACTGCCGGGAGAGTACAGGGGTGCATTATACTATAGGGGCACATACTGCTGGGGGAAATACAGGGGTGCATTATACTACAGGGGCACATAATGCTGGGAGAGTACAGGGGTGCATTATACTACAGGGGCACATACTGCTGGGAGAGTACAGGGGTGCATTATACTACAGGGGCACATACTGCTGGGAGAGTACAGGGGTGCATTATACTACAGGGGCAGATACTGCTGGGAGAGTACAGGGGTGCATTATACTACAGGGGCACATACTGCCGGGAGAGTACAGGGGTGCATTATACTACAGGGGCACATACTGCTGGGGGAAATACAGGGGTGCATTATACTACAGGGGCACATACTGCTGGGAGAGTACAGGGGTGCATTATACTACAGGGGCACATACTGCTGGGAGAGTACAGGGGTGCATTATACTACAGGGGCACATACTGCTGGGAGAGTACAGGGGTGCATTATACTACAGGGGCAGATACTGCTGGGAGAGTACAGGGGTGCATTATACTACAGGGGCACATACTGCTGGGAGAGTACAGGGGTGCATTATACTACAGGGGCACATACTGCTGGGGGAAATACAGGGTGCATTATACTACAGGGGCACATACTGCTGGGAGAGTACAGGGGTACTTTATACTACAGGGGCACAAACTGCTGGGAGAGTACAGGGGTGCATTATACTACAGGGGCACACACTGCTGGGAGAGTAAAGGGGTGCATTATACTACAGGGGCACATACTGCTGGAAGAGTACATGGGTGCATTATACTACAGGGGCACATACTGCTGGGAGAGTACATGGGTGCATTATACTACAGGGGCACATTATACTACAGGAGGTATACAGGGGTGCATTATACTAGAGGGGCACACACTGCTGGGAGAGTACAGGGGTGCATTATACTACAGGGGCACATACTGCTGGGAGAGTAAAGGGGTGCATTATACTACAGGGCACATACTGCTGGGAGAGTACAGGGGTGCATTATACTACAGGGGCACATACTGCTGGGAGAGTACAGGGGTGCATTATACTACAGGGGCACATACTGCTGGGAGTACAGGGGTGCATTACAGGGCACAGACTGCTGGAGAGTACAGGGGTGCATTATACTACAGGGGCACAATACTGCTGGGAGAGTACATGGGTGCCTTATACTACAGGGGCACATTATACTACAGGAGGTATACAGGGGTGCATTATACTACAGGGGCACATACTGCTGGGAGAGTACAGGGGTGCATTATACTACAGGGGCACATACTGCTGGGAGAGTACATGAGTGCATTATACTACAGGGGCACATACTGCTGGGAGAGTACAGCGGTGCATTATACTACAGGGGCACATTATACTACAGGAGGTATACAGGGATGCATTATAGTACAGGGGCACATACTGCTGGGGGAAATACAGGGGTGCATTATAGTACAGGGGCACATACTGCTGGGAGAGTACAGGGGTGCATTATACTACAGGGGCAGATACTGCTGGGGGAAATACAGGGTGCATTATACTACAGGGGCACATACTGCTGGGAGAGTACAGGGGTGCATTATACTACAGGGGCACATACTGCTGGGAGAGTACAGGGGTGCATTATACTACAGGGGCACATACTGCTGGGAGAGTACATGGGTGCATTATACTACAGGGCACATACTGCTGGGGAGTACAGGGGTGCATTATACTATAGGGGGCACATACTGCTGGGAGAGGTACATGGGTGCATTATACTACAGGGGCACATTATACTACAGGAGGTATACAGGGATGCATTATACTACAGGGGCACATACTGCTGGGGGAAATACAGGGGTGCATTATACTATAGGGGCACATACTGCTGGGGGAAATACCGGGGTGCATTATACTACAGGGGCACATACTGCTGGGGGAAATACCGGGGTGCATTATACTACAGGGGCACATACTGCTGGGAGAGTACATGGGTGCATTATACTACAGGGGCACATTATACTACAGGAGGTATACAGGGATGCATTATACTACAGGGGCACATACTGCTGGGGGAAATACAGGGGTGCATTATACTATAGGGGCACATACTGCTGGGGGAAATACCGGGGTGCATTATACTACAGGGGCGCATACTGCTGGGAGAGTACAGGGGCGCATTATACTACAGCGGCGCATTTTACTACAGGGGCACACACTGCTGGGAGAGTACAGGGGTGCATTATACTACAGGGGCACATACTGCTGGGAGAGTACAGGGGTGCATTATACTACAGGGGCACATACTGCTGGGAGAGTACAGGGGTGCATTATACTACAGGGGCACATACTGCTGGGAGAGTACAGGGGTGCATTATACTGCAGGGGCACATTATACTACAGGAGGTATACAGGGGTGCATTATACTACAGGTGCACATACTGCTGGGAGAGAACAGGGGTGCATTATACTACAGGGGTGCATTATACTACAGGGGCACATACTGCTGGGGGAAATACAGGGTGCATTATACTACAGGGGCACATACTGCTGGGAGAGTACAGGGGTGCATTATACTACAGGTGCACATACTGCTGGGAGAGTACATGGGTGCATTATACTACAGGGGCACATTATACTACAGGAGGTATACAGGGGTGCATTATACTACAGGGGCACATACTGCTGGGAGAGAACAGGGGTGCATTATACTACAGGGGCACATACTGCTGGGGGAAATACAGGGTGCATTATACTACAGGGGCACATACTGCTGGAGAGTACAGGGGTGCATTATACTACAGGGGCACATACTGCTGGAGAGTACAGGGGTGCATTATACTACAGGGGCACATACTGCTGGGAGAGTACAGGGGTACTTTATACTACAGGGGCACATACTGCTGGGAGAGTACAGGGGTGCATTATAGTACAGGGGCACATACTGCTGGGAGAGAACAGGGGTGCATTATACTTCAGGGGCACATACTGCTGGGAGAGAACAGGGGTGCATTATACTACAGGGGCAGATACTGCTGGGGGAAATACAGGGTGCATTATACTACAGGGGCACATACTGCTGGGAGAGTACAGGGGTGCATTATACTACAGGGGCACATACTGCTGGGAGAGTACATGGGTGCATTATACTACAGGGCACATACTGCTGGGAGAGTACAGGGGTGCATTATACTACAGGGGCACATACTGCTGGGAGAGTACAGGGGTGCATTATACTTCAGGGGCACATACTGCTGGGAGAGAACAGGGGTGCATTATACTACAGGGGCAGATACTGCTGGGGAAATACAGGGGTGCATTATACTACAGGGGCACATACTGCTGGGAGAGTACAGGGGTGCATTATACTACAGGGGCAGATACTGCTGGGGGAAATACAGGGTGCATTATACTACAGGGGCACATACTGCTGGGAGAGTACAGGGGTGCATTATACTACAGGGGCACATACTGCTGGGAGAGTACAGGGATGCATTATACTACAGGGGCACATACTGCTGGGAGAGTACAGGGGTGCATTATACTACAGGGGCAGATACTGCTGGGGGAAATACAGGGTGCATTATACTACAGGGGCACATACTGCTGGGAGAGTACAGGGGTGCATTATACTACAGGGGCACATACTGCTGGGAGAGTACAGGGGTGCATTATACTACAGGGGCACATACTGCTGGGAGAGTACAGGGGTGCATTATACTACAGGGGCACATACTGCTGGGAGAGAACAGGGGTGCATTATACTACAGGGGCACATACTGCTGGGGGAAATACAGGGTGCATTATACTACAGGGGCACACACTGCTGGGAGAGTACAGGGGTGCATTATACTGCAGGGGCACATACTGCTGGGAGAGTACAGGGGTGCATTATACTACAGGGGCACATACTGCTGGGAGAGTACATAGGTGCATTATACTACAGGGGCACATACTGCTGGGAGAGTACAGGGGTGCATTATACTACAGGGGCACATACTGCTGGGAGAGTACAGGGGTGCATTATACTACAGGGGCACATACTGCTGGGAGAGTACAGGGGTGCATTATACTACAGGGGCACATACTGCTGGGAGAGTACAGGGGTGCATTATACTTCAGGGGCACATACTGCTGGGAGAGTACAGGGGTGCATTATACTACAGGGGCACATACTGCTGGGAGAGTACAGGGGTGCATTATACTACAGGGGCACATACTGCTGGGAGAGTACAGGGGTGCATTATACTACAGGGGCACATACTGATGGGAGAGTACAGGGGTGCATTATACTACAGGGGCACATACTGCTGGGAGAGTACAGGGGTGCATTATACTACAGGGGCACATACTGCTGGGAGAGTACAGGGGTGCATTATACTACAGGGGCACATACTGATGGGAGAGTACAGGGGTGCATTATACTACAGGGGCACATACTGCTGGGAGAGTACAGGGGTGCATTATACTACAGGGGCACATACTGCTGGGAGAGTACAGGGGTGCATTATACTACAGGGGCACATACTGCTGGGAGAGTACAGGGGTGCATTATACTACAGGGGCACATACTGCTGGGAGAGTACAGGGGTGCATTATACTACAGGGGCACATACTGCTGGGAGAGTACAGGGGTGCATTATACTACAGGGGAACATACTGCTGGAGAGTACAGGGGTGCATTATACTACAGGGGCACATACTGCTGGGAGAGTACAGGGGTGCATTATACTACAGGAGGTATACAGGGGTGCATTATACTACAGGGGCACATACTGCTGGGAGAGTACAGGGGTGCATTATACTACAGGGGCACATACTGCTGGGAGAGTACAGGGGTGCATTATACTACAGGGGCACATACTGCTGGGAGAGTACAGGGGTGCATTATACTACAGGGGCACATACTGCTGGGAGAGTACAGGGGTGCATTATACTACAGGGGCACATACTGCTGGGAGAGTACAGGGGTGCATTATACTACAGGGGCACATACTGCTGGGAGAGTACAGGGGTGCATTATACTACAGGGGCACATACTGCTGGGAGAGTACAGGGGTGCATTATACTACAGGGGCACATACTGCTGGCAGAGTACAGCGGTGCATTATACTACAGGGGCACATACTGCTGGGAGAGTACAGGGGTGCATTATACTACAGGGGCACATACTGCTGGGAGAGTACAGGGGTGCATTATACTACAGGGGCACATACTGCTGGGAGAGTACAGGGGTGCATTATACTACAGGGGCACATACTGCTGGGAGAGTACAGGGGTGCATTATACTACAGGGGCACATACTGCTGGGAGAGTACAGGGGTGCATTATACTACAGGGGCACATACTGCTGGGAGAGTACAGGGGTGCATTATACTACAGGGGCACATACTGCTGGGAGAGTACAGGGACACCTTTTACTACAGGGGGAAATTATTATACACGGGCACATTATACTACAATGGGACAAGGTCACATTTTGGCACAGGGGGGTGACAGGTGCATTATACTACAGGAGCACTTTCTGCTGGTAGAGTACATGGGTGCGTTATACTACTGGGGTACTGCAGGGGCATATTATACTATGGAGGGCATATAGGAACACATTGTACTCCAGGAGGACTACAGAGATGCATTATAATACAGGTGCATTGTACTACAAGGGGACTATAGGGGCTCACTATGCTAGAGGGATATATTATAACTAGCTGAAGGACTCGGCTTCACACGGGTGTATGTCATCTATTTAATTTAATGTTTGTGGGTGTCATTAAGACATCGACAGTATCCACTATAACAGTGATATCTACAGTACCCTGCCCCCTTAACAGTGACCTCCACAGCCCCCCACCCCTTAACACTGAACCCCCCACAGTGCCGTGTCTCCTTAAAAAGGGACCTCCACACAGCCCACCCCTTTAACTTTGACCTTTACAGCACCCGCCCCTTAACACTGACCATAGGTTACAGTCCCCTTAACTGTGACCTCCACCATTCCCGGCCACCTTTACAGAGACCTCTACAGCGACTGCCCCCTTAAGTGACTGCCACAGTACCCCGCTCCCTTAACAGTGATCTCACAGTACTCCACTGCCCCTTTAATAGTGGCTTCCTGTCCCCTCCTCCCTTAAGTGACCTCCACAGTGCCCATCCCTTTTAATATTGACCTTCACAGCAGCCTGCCCCTTAACAGTAACATCCACAGCGCCCTCCCATTTTAAGTGACCTCCAGAGCGGCCGCCACTTTTTTAGTGACCTCCACAGTAACCAGTCTCCTTAACAGTGATTTACACAATAACCCGCCAGCTTAACCGTGACCTCCACAGAGCTCCGTTCCCTTAAAATGTGACCTCTACAGCACCCTGCCCCTTAACACTGACCTCCATAGCTGACTATCCCCTGAACTGTTACATCCACTGTTCCCTGCCCCCTTAACAGATACCTCCACAGTGCATGCCCCTTTAACAGTGACCTCCACAGTGGCTGCCCCTTAGTGACCTCCACAGTACCCCATCTCCTTAATGGTGATTTCCACAACACCCTTAAAAGTGGCCTCTACAGCAATCTGCTCCTTAACATTGATCTTCGTAGCGGTCCGTCCCCTTAATTGTCACCTCCACAGCAGCGGCTGTGGAGTGAGGGGGCATGGCCTAACTAGGTCAGGGGCATGATTACGTGGGACCTGGGGGCGGGGTTTTAAGTCCGTATTTTGAGTGGTCTGAATGGCCACCCTACCTGCCCCCTGAACTGTGTCCTCCACAGCACTCCGCTCCCTTAACAGTGTCATCCACAGCGCTCTGCCCCTTTAAAGGATATCTGTCACCAGGATAATCCCTATTTGAAGTAAAGCCATGGCCTAATAGCACTTAGTACCCTATTTCCAGATGTGCCTTTGTTCCAGCAATAGATGTTTTTATCCTCTGAAATTCCAGTTTATTTGGTATGCAAATGAGCCAGTAAGGTGCCCAGAGGGGCGTCACTCTTGTAGGAAGGAGCCCAGGCCCCCCATCATGCTGGGAGCAGGGAAAAGGGGGGCAGATTTATGGCTTGACTGTAGGAGGGGTGGGTGGACACATTGTGGCAGGAGGCGTGCCTGGGCTCCTTCCTGCAAGAGCGACACCCCTCTGGGCACCTTACTGGCTCATTTGCATACCAAATAAACTGGAATTTCAGAGGATAAAAACATCTATTGCTGGAACAAAGGCACATCTGGAAATAAGGTACTAAGTGCTATTAGGCCTTGGCTTTACTTTAATAGCTATTAACCTGGTGACAGATTTCCTTTAAAGCTCTCCTACAGCAGTGAAGAAAAATGGCTGGGTTGTTATGGAAACCCGGTGTAAAACTGTATGTGGAGGATGGAGGACCTGTGAGCTTCTATTGGCTGATAAGGGTCATGTGACCAAGCAGCTATTGGCTTATGCATTTTTTGGGAATATCTTGGTAACGGTACGTCCTAGATAACTGAAACCTTGTCTAAAACCTTCCCGAACACCTGGTGTACCTGTGTGCCAAATTTCGTGATACACACACACACCACCCTCACCCTCACCCTCAGCTTTATATATTAGATATTGAGGTACTGCAGGAGTCCATAAACTACAGGGGTGCTTTATGCATGGGTACTATAGGGAAGCATTATAATACAAGGGGGTCTAAGGAGGTGTATTATAATATATTGTGACTATGGTGGGTGCATTATACATTGACACTACATGGGTGAAGTGGAACAAAATACAGGCCATAGAGCTACAGGGGGGGTGCCACTGCATCTGGACATTTAACTGGGCAGTTATGATGACATCACAAATATTTACTGATCACAATTTATTTTTACATTTTTTGCAGATGAAACGACAATTTGGACAGAGGTTTGTGTCTCGGTCGTATTAAATTGAGCTAAAATTCAACTACTTTGGAACAACAGAGAGTGATTTTATGACTGACTCCATTGTGTCCCCCTCTGTTCTGACCAGGCGAGGAGAATATTGTATTTCCTTCACCAGAGACCTCACCCAAGAAGATCATCTTGTGCTCAGGAAATATGGAGTTATTACCAGAACCAGACTATAGGAGGAGCAACGGTCTCTAGGACTTCCACCTTACCCTTAATGGACATCGAGATTCAGCTGTCATTATGATGGGACTTTTGAGGTGGCTGCTGATGTGGGCACTTCATGGTGGGGTTTTCAGATACCATATGGTAGTATTACTTCCCTGTATAAGGAAGGATGAGTCATCTCCATTGTCTGACCAGCCAGGTGGCTGCCCACCCCCCATCACTGTCAGCATGGACCTCATTCAATACTGCTCAAAAGTGATCAGTATCAAATAAAGATCATTCTACTGGTTCTTATAGGTTTGAGACTATCTGTGAGACATTGCTACGGCTATTGTCAGTATATGGTATGAGTATACTGACAAGGCAGATGTGCATGTCTTAAAAGCAGATATGTATCCAGAAAGGGATAGCAAAGCCACAGCAGAGTTATAACATGTATCTCTCGTTATGCAGACTTCACTTCTTTAATGTGTATAGACATTTGAAGGGAAGAAGACCAGTGCTTGGACTTAGTGCTCACAAACCAGCAAACTCCCTCCTACACACTGAGAACACGTCTCCAAGCCCATGAGAAGGTTTTCATACTGACTGTTTTACCACTGGTCCTGATTCAGCCAAAGTACCTTCTGCTAGAGCGTTCTTTGGCTAAATCCGACACAGGGAGACAGATGACAATCTATAAAAACACACACACATCCTAAAATAAAATGTCTGCATAATAAAATTTCCACAAAAGGCTGTAGGAAGAGTGGGTTGCTATTGTACTGGAAATTACAATTTATTCACGGGTCTGGGAAAGTTTGTCAACTCTGAGTGTAAATTTCTCCTATACTATCCCTATACAGTAGGGCTAGAATATCATAGGGGTGGTGAACAGGGGTATGGTAAGTGCAGAAATGGTATGAATTGCAATAAAACCTGAAGCAATATTTATGGAAGTGGAAGGGATTGAATGTTAGTACCCCATACAGTCTGTGGACAGAGATGGAACTGTGTCAGGAAGAAAGCAGATGTTTCCATATCAACTAGAACCTGCTTCATGTTCTTACATGGTTATAATTCCTGGCAGATATGTGGATATAGGAATTTTCCACACACAGCACCCCCTGTAGATCCTATTGTAATTCCATTTACAGAAAAAAGAGGAATCACCCCAGATAATCCTTAACGCACACAGGGAGGACAGTGCCTACATCATATAAATGCGTTGGGATATCCGAAAGGAAATAACTCGGTACAAGCTCCGAGTGCAATAACAGAAAAAAAGAGGAAGGAAGCTCAAAGTACCAAACTAATGATTAGAATAAATATTTTATTAAATACATGATTAAAAACACACATATAATTGATGCCAAGGACAGGGTAGGGGGAACAGGGAGGAGAAAAATGAGCACCACCCTGGATGAACACACTGGTCACAAAGTGCATGTGGTAAAACTAATGGTAAGATCATGAGAAGAAAAATATATCTATATAGGGTACAATGACCAACTCATGAGTCCAGTATCCAAAAATATATATTACAGGTCCTTCTAAAAAAATTAGCATATTGTGATAAAGTTCATTATTTTCTGTAATGTACTGATAAACATTAGACTTTCATATATTTTAGATTCATTACACACCAACTGAAGTAGTTCAAGCCTTTTATTGTTTTAATATTGATGATTTTGGCATACAGCTCATGAAAACCCCAAATTCCTATCTAAAAAAATTAGCATATCATGAAAAGGTTCTCTAAACGAGTTATTAACCTAATCATCTGAATCAACTAATTAACTCTAAACACTTGCAAAAGATTCCTGAGGCTTTTAAAAACTCCCAGCCTGGTTCATTACTCAAAACCGCAATCATGGGTAAGACTGCCAACCTGACTGCTGTCCAGAAGGCCATCATTGACACCCTCAAGCAAGAGGGTAAGACACAGAAATAAATTTCTGAACGAATAGGCTGTTCCCAGAGTGCTGTATCAAGGCACCTCAGTGGGAAGTCTGTGGGAAGGAAAAAGTGTGGCAGAAAACGCTGCACAACGAGAAGAGGTGACCGGACCCTGAGGAAGATTGTGGAGAAGGACCGGTTCCAGACCTTGGGGGACCTGCGGAAGCAGTGGACTGAGTCTGGAGTAGAAACATCCAGAGCCACCGTGTACAGGCGTGTGCAGGAAATGGGCTACAGGTGCCGAATTCCCCAGGTCAAGCCACTTTTGAACCAGAAACAGCGGCAGAGGCGCCTGACCTGGGCTACAGAGAAGCAGCACTGGACTGTTGCTCAGTGGTCCAAAGTAATTTTTTCGGATGAAAGCAAATTTTGCATGTCATTCGAAAATCAAGATGCCAGAGTCTGGAGGAAGACTGGGGAGAGGGAAATGCCAAAATGCCTGAAGTCCAGTGTCAAGTACCCACAGTCAGTGATGGTCTGGGGTGCCATGTCAGCTGCTGGTGTTGGTCCACTGTGTTTTATCAAGGGCAGGGTCAATGCAGCTGGCTATCAGGAGATTTTGGAGCACTTCATGCTTCCATCTGCTGAAAAGCTTTATGGAGATGAAGATTTCATTTTTCAGCACGACCTGGCACCTGCTCACAGTGCCAAAACCACTGGTAAATGGTTTACTGACCATGGTATTACTGTGCTCAATTGGCCTGCCAACTCTCCTGACCTGAACCCCATAGAGCAGGCATGGCCAACCTGAGGCTCTCCAGCTGTTGTAAAACTACAACTCCCAACATGCCGTGCTGTAGGCTGATAGCTGTAGGTAGCCTGGGCATGCTGGGAGTTGTAGTTTTGCAACAGCTGGAGAGCCTCAGGTTGGCCATCCCTGCCATAGAGAATCTGTGGGATATTGGGAAGAGAAAGTTGAGAGACGCAAGACCCAACACTCTGGATGAGCTTAAGGCCGCTATCGAAGCATCCTGGGCCTCCATAACACCTCAGCAGTGCCACAGGCGGATTGCCTCCATGCCACGCCGCATTGAAGCAGTGATTTCTGCAAAAGGATTCCCGACCAAGTATTGAGTGCATAACTGAACATAATTATTTGAAGGTTGACTTTTTTTGTATTAAAAACACTTTTCTTTTATTGGTCGGATGAAATATGCTAATTTTTTGAGATAGGAAATTTGGGTTTTCATGAGCTGTATGCCAAAATTATCAATATTAAAACAATAAAAGGCTTGAACTACTTCAGTTGTGTGTAATGAATCTAAAATATATGAAAGTTAAATGTTTATCAGTACATTACAGAAAATAGTGAACTTTATCACAATATGCTAATTTTTTGAGAAGGACCTGTAGATAGTTAGAGGTGAGTAAAGACCGATAAGAAAGCCCACCATAGCTGTAGTGCATAATATGTGGGAGCACTGACAGTACAAAATTATACGGGCAGTATAACAATGAATAGAGGCCAAGTGAGAGGTCTCAACATCGGCAGCACAAAGCCATGGCAGGGAGACTGTGACCTAAAACTCACCAAAGAAAGACCAAGTGTGGAAGAAGACCAGGATGGCACTACCCCACTGCTCCATCACGGGTTAGATAGTGCTAGTGAAATGATTATTTTAAATGTTTCACTTGCTGGTTTTTGTAGCTGTTAATAGACATTGCCCTTTTGCCGCCTCCTACGTGTACCCAAGGCTACCCTTAATAGGGAGAGTAATTACAGTGTGTTCATGCTGTGCTTTTTCTAGGCAGCACAGTGTATAATCATAGCCTTGGGGTACTTGGGTAATGTATTTGACTAGGGGATACTAGGCTTAGGGACATTGAGAAACACTGGGACTACATAGACATCTCTTAACCTAAAGGGTCGCCTCCCGTTGCTGGTACATGTCATCATTAAGTTCCCACTGCTTGCTAGTACTGAGCTGAGTGGTGGCTCAGTGGTTAGCACTGCTGTCTTACAATACTGTGCTCCTTGGTTCAAATCCAACCTCACACTGTTACCTGATGGGGAGGTTTCGCTGTTCTCCAGAAAGGTGCAGTTAGTTGGTGAGATCCCTTTGGAGACAGGAAAGTAAGGTTCAATTTCAGCTGTGTAATTGTTGGTCTCCCTGGTGGAGACCAAACACCACACTTAACACTTTTTTTTATAAATAATGCAAAAGTGTATTTTCCCTTTCCTCCCACCAAATTACATGGTCCCGCCTCCATCCAGTAAGCTCTCACCCTTGGTCAGGATTGAACCAAGGGCCTCCACTGCTCTATGCCATCAGCAGTCACACATTACTAACCTTTGGAGCCACCACACTGCTCAACAGAAAGCCCTGCTATTAGAGTAATGATGACATGACTCAGCAATGGAGACAGGAAAGTAAGGGTCAACTTGTGCAGTGCAAGTATAATTAATGGTGGTCTCCCTAGTGGAGGCCAAACACCACACAACACTCACCCTTCATTAGGATTGAACCAAGGGCCCCACTGCTCTACACTTTCAGCAGTCATGCGTTACTTAACATCTGGAGCCACCAGACTGCTCAACAGAATAGCCTGCTATTAGGCTTACACCAAGCTTGAATCAAGGACCACACTGCTCTAAAACGCCAGTCGCCACCACACTGCCCAACACAAACCACCACTCAGAGGTGAGCAATGACATGATCCAGCAATGGGAGGACCACCACAGCTCAAAAAAAGAATTTTGCTTCCACACACTAAACAAGCTCCTTGCAGTTCTCACCCATGACCAGGTTTGAACCAAAGGCCCAACACCCTAAACCACCAGTACTAACCACTGGAGCCACCATACCACCCAATGAAACATACTGTTGTGATGACATAACACAGCAATACGAGTTACCCACTTACTCACTCATAAAAGATCAACATATAATACAACTATAGTCACATATCACAGTACAATGGATAACACACAATCGTCATGCATGTGAAGTCTTTAATCAGATTTGAACCAAGGATCCCAGAACTAGTAATACACCTGTACTAACCTCTGAGCCACCATGTTGTCCAACACCTGACAACACATTTAAAAATACATCTGAAAATGCATTTGAAAACACTATGAAGTGATGGAAATGTCATTGCCAATGCCCAAAAATATGCCATTGCTGGTTCATGTCCCCATTCACCTCATACTGCATGCTAATCTTAAGCCGGATGATGACTTAGTAGTTAGCACTGGTGTCTTGGTTTTGAATCCACATGAGACTGGCATGGAGTGTATATGTTCTCCATATCAATGAGTGTCCTCCAGAAACATGCAGCTAGGTGGCAAGCTCCAATAGGGACAGGGAGTGATGTTCTTCTTTGTACAGTGCAGCAGAATAAATCGGTCTTGCTTTAGGAGAGTAACAAATGATAGGTTGTGTAATATTTATCCTAGATTTATTTGGCTAACTTACCTGTCATAATTTCATCATTAACCTCCTACTACTTGCTAGTACTAAGGTTGTTATTTGCCTGGGGGTTTGTGTGTTCTCCAGAAAGATGTAGGTGGTGTGACCTAATTGGGGATAGGAAGTGAAAGTATAATTCATGGTGGAGATTAATAAACAATTAGTAGATATATTTTTCCTTATTAAAAGCTAAACTCCAAACATAATTTCTTAAAATACCAAGTTATTACAACACATCAGCCACATACATATTTCACCAGTGGTCAGACTTGAACCAAGGACCTCAGCACTGAAGACACCAATATCGGCCACTTGAGCCACCATACTACTCAACGTAAGAGCTAGTTGAGAGTTGAGAGTTGAGAGTTGAGAGTTGAGAGTTGAGAGTTGAGAGTTGAGAGTTGAGAGTTGAGAGTTGAGACACTAATGTTTTATGTTTCCATCACCCCCATAGTGTTTGAAAAAACATTTTTTATGTTGGGCAACATGGAGGCTCAATGGATAGCACTAGGGTCTTAAAAAAGTGGATTTGAAGCAAGGATCCTACTGCAATTTTGCTCACCCATATAACAGAAACATACATATTACACAGCCATAGTCAACTGTAAGAAGAAACACGTGTTGCTTGTTCTTGGTTCAAATCTGAACAAGGACAACACCTAAAACAACTAACCTCCGAGACACCATGTTACCTAACACATAAAAGCGCTATGAAGTGATGGAAATATCATAGCAGGCTAGTCAGGAGAGGTTAGATCTCATTCATGTTGGGCAGGCAGAGTCCCTTATGGATGGTGGTAGGGGAAGAACCAAGGGACTGGTATAGGTATGCACATAGCTTCATTGTTTTCTCTCTCATGATTTCCTCCCACAAGCTGGACTAATATTTTTGGGGATCTTCTGCTTGTCTGTCTCCACTTTGGGGCCTCTTTGCACAGCAGGTGGTCCCTTTTAGTGATGAGTGGCATAGGCAATATTCGTTTTCGTGATATTTTGTGAAATTTTCGCAAATTCTAGACAATTTTCACAAATTCTTGAAAATTTAGCAAATTCTAGAATTCGCGATCTACATTTATTATTTTTGCGATTGTGCAAATTGACACTAATGATGCAATTTTTTTGTGCAAAAAGTGCACAAATATCTACTCAGACCTGATAAAATGTGAAGTTGCACGAAGTATTGTTGTGACATCACAGAACTATGTCTGTAACATGTATGTATGGACAGCAGAGAAACTAATTATCTAATATAATTAAATAGGGATCCAGATGAGTCTGCTGTGCTCTGTGCTTTGCAATGTCACTGCTCTCTCTCTGTCAGAACTATAAAAAAAACTGCAGAAAATGGCTGCTGGGGAGTTTCTTATATAGTAAAGGGGTAGGCAACTTTCCTATTGTTTGCTAGGGATGTAGCTAAGCTCTGACAAAGATATTGCAGCCTTCTCATTGGCCCACAAACAAATAAGCAGTAGTACTGAATATTCGCGATTACGAATAATAGCACTATATTCTAGATTTTCGCGATTAGAATATTCATGATCAACACTAGTCCCTTTGACTTTTGGCAGTCAATAAGTTGTTTTACTGCAGAAATTCCATACCCTCCAAGAAGACATTTTGGAGCGGGCTTTCAGAAGGTGAGATGAAAATTGTGGGTTCTTTTATCAGCTTGTCACTTGGCAGAGCCGCAGACCCGGGGGAAGGGGGGGGGGGGTACTATTCCAGTCTACCTGCCCAAAAATCCATGGGGTTGGGGAACAGGGCATGTGCCAAAGACTGGCCAAATTGTAGGTTTGTCTGATCCTGGGCATTGAGGTAGTTGTTGTAGGCTTGCTGACTGGCCTCAGCCTGGAGCAGAACGTGGAAAAACTGCTCATTCATGTTGAGGAAACGAAAATGGCAGCTCATTCATGTTGAGGTGGCGGCAGGAGGGGGTAACTCTTAGGTGGGCAGAAAATTGTTTTCCCTTTCAGACACATTGGCAGCAGGCATCTGCTCAATGTAAGCTTCGGCAAGCTACATACACAGTGTTTCCTAGTAGTAATGTGTCCTCTCTTTTGGCCAGAGGAAAACATTCCTCAATTTTGCCTTGGTAGTGAGGATCTAAAAGCATGACTATCCAGTAATCATAAGACTGCTTGATGTCAACGATACTCCTGTCACTGTGTAAGTAAGCAAGCGAGCATACAGGTGGCCATTCTGGCCATTGCGCCCGAGGAGTGATGAGCAAGCATGCTCGGCCAAATATTTGTTCGGCTCGGCACTATGCTCGGCACATGGCGGTACTCGGCCAAGTACCACATGTGCTGGAGCGGCATGCTCGAGTCTCCTCCCCGCACGTTTTTCTAAGCAGCCAATAAACGTGCAAGTAAGTACTGCCATCACTGTAATGCCAGTAGCCATGTTGGCTGCTGGCATTATAGTGATTGGCTGGCTGGAAAGAATCATCGGGTACTATATAGCACCAGATGACGTGGGTTTGGCTCATTGCGAGTCAGGGAGAGCTGCGCTTAGGAAGGGACAGATAGTGTAGCGAGTTTGAAACGTTATTCACTTGAATAAAATACGATCACAATCACAAAGACCCAAAAGTCCTTTTAAGGACTATTATGTGTGGTTGGCAGCAATTTATTTTAGCAATGTAGCCGGGGCGTGAACACTAGTAACCTCAACACCACCAGCATGATCTGCCACATGGCATCCAAGCACTTTAACAAGTGGGCCGAACGCCTGGGTCCACAATCTGGGTCTGCGGATCAGACCACTGCCTCCTCTTCCATCTGTGTTACGCACTGATGGCCAATCCCCTGTCGAAGGCGCAGGCCCGGGTGTCACTTGCCCTGCACCTGGACCTTTGCATGAATCATCAGCAACAACATCCACTTCCCTGTCCCAGCGCACGGTCCAAATTTCTAACACAATCATTTGATCACAACCGCAAATAAACAGGCTACAGCACTAAATGCGCAACTTTCAAAATTACTGGCTCTTGAAATGTTGCCATTTAGGCTTGTGGACACTGAGGCCTTCCGCAGCCTGATGTTGGTGTCTGTCCCTCGGTACGCAGTCCCCAGCCGCCACTATTTTTCACGGTGTGCGGTGCCCGCCTTACACCAACATGTGTCCTGTAACATCACACGTGCCCTGACCAACTCAGTTACTGGGAAGGTCCACTTAATCACGGACACATGGGCAAGTGCTGGTGGCCAGGGACGCTTCATTTCCCTGACCGCACACTGGGTGAATGTTGTGGAGGCCTGAAGTGAGTTGTACTCTGGGATGGCACAGGTGCTACCCACGCCCAGGATTGCAAGCCCTATGTCCATCAGGGTCTCCGCCAGCAACTATATTACTGGCTACAACCCCCACTTCTTCTCCTCCGCTGCCTCCTACTCCACTTTCACCTCTAGTAGCAGTCAGCCATCAGTCGCTAGCTGGAAACAGGCCCTGCTGAAGTTGATCTGCGGCGGTATGCTAAGGGACCAAACCGAGCTGTGGCTCCCGCCACTCGACCTACAACCAGGCATGGTTGTGTCTGACAATGGCCGTAACTTGGTGGCGGCTTTGGAGCTCGGCAACCTGACACACATCAAATGCCTAGCCCACATCTTAAACTTAGTGGTTCAGCGGTTTCTCAAAACCTACCCAATTTGCCAGAGCTACTAGTGAAGGCGCGCCGCTTTGTGCCCATTCCCGCAAGTCATCTACAGCTTCAGCCGGTCTTCTCATCGCTGCAGCAGCAGTTTGCGGCTTCCAGCTCATCGACTGTTGTGCGACGTGAGCACGCACTGGAACTCTATGTTCCACATGTTGGCCAGGCTTTGTGAGCAGCAGAGGGCAGTTGTGGAATACCAGCTGCAACATTTTCGTCGCTTTCGAGTCAACTGCCACTATTCACAAGTGAGGAGTGGGCATTGATGTCAGACCTCTGTGAGGTTTTAAAAAACTTTGATGAATCCACACAGATGGTTAGTGGCGATAGCGCTATTATCAGCGTAACCATCCAATTAAGGATGATGCTCTGAATGTGGCAGAAAATGGGGGAGGACATTACACAAGGTGATAGCCAGCCCGCCCTCAGTTCAGTCTTCTCAGCACGGATTACTGGGTGTTCACCCTTCTCGACCCCCGCTACAAAGAGAACTTCTCATCTCATCTCTAATTCCTCTGGTGGAGAGGATGAGCAAAATGGTGCAATACCAGAAGATCCTTGTTGGAAAATTGCCGCCAGCGTTGTCAGATCGAAAATTTTGAAGCAGAGTCCATACTTCCTTAGGCAACCAAGGAAGGGAGACAAGGGGAATACACAGCAGTTCCAACAAAGGCAGGGCAACACTCTCCAAGGCAAGAGACACTTTCATGACACCCCACCAGCAATCTCATCCTGAATCGCGCTCTAGTGGTACAAGGAGAGAAAAGTTTTGGAAGATGGTGAAAGAATACATACCAGACCGTATCAGCGACCTAAATGGTCCGTCAGTGCCTTTCAGGTACTGGGTGTCCAAGCTGGACACGTGGCACGAACTTGCGCTCTACGACTTGGAGGTGCTGGCTTGACCTGCCGCCAGCGTTTTGTCTGTGCGGGTATTTAGTGCTGCTGGTGGCATTATAACAGATACTCATATCCGCTTGTCTACTAGCAATGCTGACAGGTTGACTCAGATAAAAATGAAAAGGCCTGGATTGCCCCAGTTTTTTCAACTCCACCAGAGGAGAGCTGAGCTGATGATGAACATAAAGGCAATTTCAATCTATCATTTATAATGTACTCAATCTACTGTAGTGTATTCCCATGCACCTTTTCCACCACAAAAAGAGTATATGGTTGAATCTTGTTTTCTCATCCTCTTCCTCCTCATTCAGATTGTCTATATTCTCTCCACTCTCATTTTTTTTAAATGCCCCTAATGTTTTAGAGGGTCAGCTCAGCAGCAGGCCATTGCATATAATGTATTAGAGCGTCAGTTCAGCGGCAGGCCCTCGCCCCTAATGTTTTAGAGGGTCAGCTCAGCAGCAGGCCCTCGCCCATAATGTTTTAGAGGGTCAGCTCAGCAGCAGGCCCTCGCCCATAATGTTTTAGAGGGTCAGTTCAACAGCAGGCCCTCGCCCATAATGTTTTAGAGGGTCAGCTCAGCAGCAGGCCCTCGCCCATAATGTTTTAGAGGGTCAGCTCAGCAGCAGGCCCGCACCTAAAATCTTTTACTTGGTCAACTCACCTGCAGGCCCGCAACTCAATGTGAATGAGGCCCTCCTTTATGTAATATACAGGTTGTATCAGAATGCCTCTTCATTGTAATTTTTGTCAGGACTTATTCTTTCTTGTATATTTACTTGTATATAAAGTACGTTTTCAATAAATTTTTCCTATAAAATCGATTTTTTACTTTGGTTTTGTGTGTAAAACCTTAATTAGATTGTGGGCCAGTAGATCAGTTTAAGGCCTTTTAAGAAGCATCAGCAGCAGCATGGTGATAAAAATGAGTGGCAAGGTGACATGGTGTGGAGATGGCAGCATGAGGAGGCCACATAGTGGCACAATGACTGAGTCTGGATAAAAGACTGAGGCCACAGATTGCTTCGAAAGATGCAAATGGATACAATCTGTGGAGCTGTATCACGGTCACCTGCAGATTAATGCAGACCAGGGCCGTAGCTATAGGGAAAACAGGGGAAGCTGCAGCTTTGGGGCCCTGACCCAAAAGGGGCCCATCCAGGAGGAGGAGGACTAAAGGATTTGGTCAGGGCCCCTGGAACAGTATTACACAATGAAATTATATACAGTGACAGTATAGACAGTGTATAAAACGGATGGAACAGCTGCTGGCCCTGGTCTGAGAGAGTGTTCTTCACTAGCCACAGGAATGGGGGCGGCATGAAAGGAAGGGGGTCGATAAAAAATTACTGTGGGATGGAGCCCCATTCAAAAATTTGCTGTGGGGCCCAGTCAATTCTAGCTACGCCACTGATGCAGCCCACAAAAGCAAGTTGGGTTTATCAATTCAAAAACCTTTATTTAATTGTGGGCCTGATGATCAGTTTAAGGCCTTTTAAGCAGCATCAGTAGCAGCAGCAGCAGCAGCATGGTAAAAACAATGAGTGAAAAGGTGACATGGTGTGGAGATGGCAGCATGAGGAGGCCACATAGTGGCACAATGACTGAGTCTGGATAAAAGACTAAGGCCACAGATTGCTTAGAAAGATGCAGATGTAAACAATCTGTGCAGCTGTATCACCGTCACCTGCAGATTAATGCAGCCATCAAATTCAAGTTGGGTTTGTTGGTTCCACCTCAGCTCACAAGCAGGCCCGCACCTAAAATCTTTTGCAGGATCTGCTCACATGCAGGCCCGCAACTCAAACTGCTACGGCTACTACTTCAAAGCAAGGCAGCATATCAGGCTCCCTCTCTGAAATCGAATTATGATTCCCCACCATGGTAGGCACATAAAAAACATCGAAAGTTGATAGTGAAGATATCCAAATGGATGGTGGACGTTACAGGGACGTGCGATCAGGCAGAAGTGATCTAGAGTCACCAAAGCGGCAGCAGGGCCTCTCCTGTCTAACATCTCCTCATCCAAAATACCCCAGTGACATTCCCTGTAATTTTGTATTACTCATTTCAATAACAGGGCACCTTAATAGTCCTGTATTATTATTTATCATCACTACCTCCTCTTCATAACTTTGGCCGATCCTCCACAAGCTCTAAATGTAAGACAGCTTCCGAGCAGTTTTTATACAACTGAAACAGGAGCAAAAAATGGCAAATGAGATGGGCCTTTCAGCGTGAGCGGGGAGAAGTCGCAGATTGTGGTGCACCACAATCTGCATCTGAAATATTACTAATAAAGGCGTATTTCATCTTAATAAATAACCCCAAAGTACTTTCGTACAAACTGGTGCCTCATATCAAGGTGTTGCATCAATTGAACCTGATTTCTTATGTACAAGCTGCATCTTCCTGCCTCCTTGGGTGTTCCAAACTCTTTTCATGCACCTCTCTTCAACCTGGGGAGACCTGTGACCTGCTCCTGATTCTTTTCTTGTCAGCTCTGAACATGTGCGGCAAGAAGAACACTGGAGGCAAAACTTTCTTTTTGATTAACGAGAAAGGTTTTGGTCCTGTAGACAGCCTGGGAGCCTCTTGAAAACATTCATGTTCTTAAAAGGTCCAGTTCAAAGAAGAGGGGGCATAAGGTGACCATATTGTTATGGTAACAGCCCATGCCCCATGCCGTCCTGCTCCTTTTGCAAGGCAAGGGTGCTACTCTAAATACTTTGCTGTTGCTGCTCTCGGTGTCTGGACTCACTGGCCCTACTCTGCCCTCTGGCAGCCATCCTGGCTGCCAGAGTTCTGTGCCCCTTCTTCTGCTGCAGGCCATGGCCTGTATTTGTCTGTTAGTCACTAGGGAACGCCCATAGTCGGCCAAATGTGTGTCCCCAGCTCTAAAAGGCCCAGCACACCCATGCTCTAATCTTCTCCAGCAATTGGCTGGAAATACTGGAGTACTTAAGGTATCTTCCCCTGGAGGAGGGTACTGGAGCAAGTAGTTCCTGGAGCTTGCTATTTCCTGTGCAGGCATGCTGTTTTTTTTTTTTTTTTTTTTTACCTTGTACCTTCTTCTGCTCTATTCCTGTCTCTGATTCTCTGCTACCTGATCTGACCTCTGCCTGATTCTGTATTGACCCTCTGCTGCTTGCCCAGACCTTTGGCCTGTTTTACAGATTCACACATACTCACTTTGCTCGTTCTACAGGGAGTGCAGAATTATTAGGCAAGTTGTATTTTTGAGGATTAATTTTATTATTGAACAACAACCATGTTCTCAATGAACCCAAAAAACTCATTAATATCAAAGCTGAATATTTTTGGAAGTAGTTTTTAGTTTGTTTTTAGTTTTAGCTATTTTAGGGGGATATCTGTGTGTGCAGGTGACTATTATTGTGCATAATTATTAGGCAACTTAACAAAAAACAAATATATACCCATTTCAATTATTTATTTTTACCAGTGAAACCAATATAACATCTCAACATTCACAAATATACATTTCTGACATTCAAAAACAAAACAAAAACAAATCAGTGACCAATATAGCCACCTTTCTTTGCAAGGACACTCAAAAGCCTGCCATCCATGGATTCTGTCAGTGTTTTGATTTGTTCACCATCAACATTGCGTGCAGCAGCAACCACAGCCTCCCAGACACTGTTCAGAGAGGTGTACTGTTTTCCCTCCTTGTAAATCTCACATTTGATGATGGACCACAGGTTCTCAATGGGGTTCAGATCAGGTGAACAAGGAGGCCATGTCATTAGATTTTCTTCTTTTATACCCTTTCTTGCCAGCCACGTTGTGGAGTACTTAGACGCGTGTGATGGAGCATTGTCCTGCATGAAAATCATGTTTTTCTTACCTTGCAGACTTCTTCCTGTACCACTGCTTGAAGAAGGTGTCTTCCAGAAACTGTCAGTAGGACTGGGAGTTGAGCTTGACTCCATCCTCAACCCAAAAAGGCCCCACAAGCTCATCTTTGATGATACCAGCCCAAACCAGTACTCCACCTCCACCTTGTTGGCGTCTGAGTCGGACTGGAGCTCTCTGCCCTTTACCAATCCAGCCATCTGGCCCATCAAGACTCACTCTCATTTCATCAGTCCATAAAACCTTAGAAAAATCAGTCTTGAGATATTTCTTGGCCCAGTCTTGACGTTCAGCTTGTGTGTCTTGTTCAGTGGTGGTCGTCTTTCAGCCTTTCTTACCTTGGCCATGTCTCTGAGTATTGCACACCTTGTGCTTTTGGGCACTCCAGTGATGTTGCAGCTCTGAAATATGGCCAAACTGGTGGCAAGTGGCATCTTGGCAGCTGCACGCTTGACTTTTCTCAGTTCATGGGCAGTTATTTTGCGCCTTGGTTTTTCCACACGCTTCTTGCGACCCTGTTGACTATTTTGAATGAAACGCTTGATTGTTCGATGATCACGCTTCAGAAGCTTTGCAATTTTAAGAGTGCTGCATCCCTCTGCAAGATATCTCACTATTTTTGACTTTTCTGAGCCTGTCAAGTCCTTCTTTTGACCCATTTTGCCAAAGGAAAGGAAGTTGCCTAATAATTATGCACACCTGATATAGGGTGTTGATGTCATTAGACCACACCCCTTCTCATTACAGAGATGCACATCACCTAATATGCTTAATTAGTAGTAGGCTTTCAAGCCTATACAGCTTGGAGTAAGACAACATGCATAAAGAGGATGATGTGGTCAAAATACTCATTTGCCTAATAATTCTGCACGTAGTGTAGAGATACTGTAGGTGGGGTTCTGCGGTTCCCAGAGGTGAAACCCGCACTATCAGACAATGTATAAAGTGAGACAACCAATTTAGGCTTACTATTTACTACCACTTGGATACACTTTGTCCATAATCCCTGTTCACATTACACTATACCCCTTTTAGCCTACCTTTGATACACCCAAGACCCACTTGTCTTTTTTTTCTTGCAAATTTTTTTCTAGTGAATATTTTGGATGCTAATGATATACTTTTGGGTGTTGTGCAGGTCCATGCCACTCTAAACAACCTCTACTAAAAGACACTAATAGAAAGAGAGCATGACAAACTGGACCACAACATCTCCTGGGCACAGTGGACTATTTAGATAGTCTCTGTCTACTGTGTCCAGCCCTGCTATGGGATCAAGGCCACCAAGCTCACTGTATCAAGGCAGATGGAAGGGTAGCTCCACCAGCTGAAGCAAAATTACTTGAACCTTTAATTGATACAGTGTGCTGGGTCATGTTACAGATGAAAAAAACAAGAATGCTGCATTTACAGAGCAGCTAGCTTGTTGTGCCTCTGTTTTAGAGAAGAAAGGAATGTTGAATGGTTTCCACATCCATATCTTCATTCCGCAAAAAGAAAGTGTCAGTATTATATACTCCTATTATATACTGTTGCTATAGTAGGAAAATACAATAAAGTCATTAATATTGCTAAACAAAGACGGTTTTAATTTTAGAGCAGCCTGAAAATAAATTATCCCGAGAACTCGCGAAACGTTAATTACATTGGGAACTTATTAGTCCTTTAGGGTGCAATTCCCTTCTTTCAAGAACACAGCATAAATTCTTGGATGTTCAGAGAACTAGTCTTTGTGCCAATGCGAACAACATAATACAGCTTCTGCATATGAGCTGTGCACAATCCTTTCTTTAAACTCGTTTCTTTTGACGTGGGTAGCCTCTGGTACGTTACCCTCAGATTCCACTAGAGCTGGTTGATTGATACCTTCACCTATGGACACTACCCTCCCCTCCTCCCCTCCTTCCCTATCGACCCTTCTGTGTTGTCCTGCCCCTATCACGTTTACTCTGTTTTGTTTAGCTACCCCCCGGGATCTCTTCCGGATCCTTTGATTATTTCCTTTAGTAAAAACGTTTAATGTTGGCTCGCATTGCAAAATATGTGTTTGTTACTAATTCGTTACTCCCACTTGCTCCGTTACACGTAAAAGTTTGCTCTGAGTTGGAATTATATGTTACAACCAACGGCTGCTGATCAACGCTCCTCACACTTTTCTAAAAGTATTTTGTTACATTTACATACCCTGTGATGAAAGTTTGGTATCACATAATGGGTTAGAAGACTAGACTTTCTCGTTAACTGGAAGTATTTCTTTTTGTATACCTGTATTGCATTGTACTATACTTTTTTCTGACTTCTCAGATTTGTTAGTGTATATGCATTCAATATCCTAGAAGTCTCTTGTACTAGTTCATCGCATGACATTCAAACGTTTGTAACGCTTTATTGTTTAAAAAATTTTAATAAAAAAGAGACTGAACCATAAACTCTTTTTTTTGGTAAGTAGAGTAATTGAATTATTCATTAAGTCCACCGTACCGAATACTACATTTTAATTACACCAGACACTTAGCTTAATGTTCTGTAGTATGAAGTATACGCTCACCTAAAGAATTATTAGGAACACCTGTTCTATTTCTCATTAATGCGATTATCTAGTCAACCAATCACATGGCAGTTGCTTCAATGCATGTAGGGTTGTGGTCCTGGTCAAGACAATCTCCTGAACTCCAAACTGAATGTCAGAATGGGAAAGAAAGGTGATTTAAGCAATTTTGAGCGTGGCATGGTTGTTGGTGCCAGACTGGCCGGTCTGAGTATTTCACAATCTGCTCAGTTACTGGGATTTTCACGCACAACCATTTCTAGGGTTTACAAAAGAATGGTGTGAAAAGGGAAAAACATCCAGTATGCGGCAGTCCTGTGGGCGAAAATGCCTTGTTGATGCTGGAGGTCAGAGGAGAATGGGCCGACTGATTCAAGCTGATAGAAGAGCAACGTTGACTGAAATAACCACTCGTTACAACCGAGGTATGCAGCAAAGCATTTGTGAAGCCACAACACGCACAACCTTGAGGCGGATGGGCTACAACAGCAGAAGACCCCACCGGGTACAGCTTATCTCCACTACAAATAGGAAAAAGAGGCTACAATTTGCACGAGCTCACCAAAATTGGACTGTTGAAGACTGGAAAAATGTAGCCTGGTCTGATGAGTCTCAATTTCTGTTGAGACACTGAAATGGTAGAGTCCGAATTTGGCGTAAACAGAATGAGAACACGTATCCATCATGCCTTGTTACCACTGTGCAGGCTGGTGGTGGTGGTGTAATGGTGTGGGGGATGTTTTCTGGCACACTTTAGGCCCCTTAGTGCCAATTGGCCATCGTTTAAATGCCACGGGCTAACTGAGCATTGTTTCTGACCATGTCCATCCCTTCATGACCACCATGTACCCATCCTCTGATGGCTACTTCCAGCAGGATAATGCACCAGGTCACAAAGCTCGAATCATTTCAAATTGGTTTCTTGAACATGACAATGAGTTCACTGTACTAAAATGGCCCCCACAGTCACCAGATCTCAACCCAATAGAGCATCTTTGGGATGTGGTGGAACGGGAGCTTCGTGCCCTGGATGTGCATCCCTCAAATCAACTGCAAGATGCTATCCTATCAATATGAGCCAACATTTCTAAAGAATGCTATCAGCACCTTGTTGAATCAATGCCACGTAGAATTAAGGCAGTTCTGAAGGCAAAAGGGAGTCAAAGAATGAGGAGAGCATCAAATAAGGAACGTGGCCGTGGTCGTGGTGCTGCTGGTGTTGGTAGTGGTGGAGGACGTTGTCGATCTGTGCCAGCTACGCTCCCAAATGAAACACTTTCCTCTGGTGCATGCAGGCAACATGATGTTCTGCGTCATTTTGTAGGTCCAAATACCGCTCTACAAATGGTGAGGCCAGAACAAGTAGAGGTAGTAGTAGATTGGATGGCTGACAGTGCCTTCAGTTCCTTCATATTGACTTCCACCCGGTCTCCTGCTAAAAGTGCAGAGTTGGCACCTGTGACACATGGGCATCTGTCTACCACCTCACCCCCTTGCAAATCAGCCAAGCAAATCTGAGCCCCAAGTCATGCAGCAGTCTCTTCTGCTTTTTGATTACTCTGTTGACGGGGGTTCCGTGGGCCATCCACGTAGCCCTGCCCCAGAAGTGGAAGAGATTGAGTGCACTGATGTCCAACCACTTATGTTTGAGGATGAGGATGGTGGAGGACCACCGCAGCACGTCTCTGATAATGATGAAGAAACACAGGTGCCAACTGCTGCAGCTTTCTGTAGTGTGCAGACTGGCAAGGAGGGCAGGGGTGAGGAATGGGAGGAAGATGATGGGGGGGGGTGAAGAGGTCCTAGGCCCTACATGGAATCAAGGTCATCCGAGTGACGTGTGCAGTTCTGAGGAAGAGGTGGTGGTCATGCAGTCCCTAGCCATTACGCCTTCTACTGCCCATCGCACCGAGGGACAGAGCACACCAAAGCCAGCGCAAAGGAGTTCCCTGGTGTGGCAGTTCATCAAACAATGTGCTGATGACATGGGTGGTTTGCACGCTGTGCAGTCAGAGCCTGAATCGAGGCATAAATGTTCTAAACCTGATCACCACCTGCATGACCAGGCATCTACATGCAAAGCACGAGCTGCAGTGGAGTAGACACCTGAAAAACCACAAAAGATCTGAGGCTCCTCCTGCTTCCTCTTCTGCTGGGATCTTGGCCTCTTTCACCCCCTCTGGAGTGACAGGGCCTCCTGGCACCCCTGAAAGAGAGGATGTGACAGCAACACCACCACCACCAGCAGCAGTGTCACCGAGCATCTCCACACTGTCCAATGGACGCATTCAGCTGTTCATCCCCCAAACACTGAAGAGAAAGAAAAAGTACCCCCCTACTTTGTGGCGCAACTAGAGTTATATGGGCCCCAGGTCAAACTTTGTATTGGGGCCCCCACCCCCAGTAACCCGCAACCCCAGTAACCCACCCCCAGTATATATTTAATTTCGCCCACACTCAATCTGTATATATTTCATTTGACCCCCACCCACACTGTATATATTTCATTTTGCCCCCTGTATATAATTGAATTATTGTCTGTCCCTGCCCTCATCTCACTCTGTATAGATTTTATTTTTTGTAGCCACCTCTTATATGGCTTGCACCCTTTCTAAATTAAGTTCATAGGGCCAATGCTAGATGCCCCCCGTATGGCACCACACTTGCCACCCTCTCACTCTGTATAGATTTTATTTTTTTGTGTCCCATATGGCAGTCGCAGGGCCCTTTTTAAATTCAATTCAAAGTGACAGGTGCCCCCAGTATGGCGCTCAGCGTGTGAAAACCTAAAAATAAAAATACTTACCTCTGCATCTGGTTGCCCTGTCTCACTGGCATCCAGTTGCGAACACATCCTCCCATACCTTCTGCGGCGCCAAGTCATCAAGTCTTCCCACAAGACCTGTGATCTCTAGCGCTGGGATTCGCCGACATTGATCATGATAGCGCTGTTCAGAAATGGTGTATGTATGGGGATGTGCACGCTTCTACATACTTCTACATACTTTTCAAACAGGCAAAACAAAGCAGAGGGGGCCTAGTCTGGTTAAAAGCACTTGCAGGCAGATAGTTACTCCCCTGCCCCTACCCACTAATGAGCCCAGGCCCTGAATACCAGAATTTCAAAATTCCTGGCCTTTGAAATTCTGCCATTCCGTCCGGTGGAGACGGACAGTTTTAAAAACTTAATGACAGTGGCTGTCCCACAGTACGTGGTTCCCAGCCGCCACTACTTTTCCAGGTGGGCTATCCCTGCACGAACAAGCTGCAGACAAAATCTGGTGTCCACTGCTCTCAGATGTGGCAATGTCCACATAACCACAGATACGTGGACCAGTAAGCACAGGTAGGGACATTATATCTCTCTAACTGCCCACTATGTCCTACCACCACCAAGGATTGCTGAACTTTTCTCGGTGCCTCCTGTTGCCTCCTCCTCCTACTCTGCTTCCTCCTCGAACACCTCCTCATCCTCCATAGTAACACCTGCACCACCAACTTCAGGACAGCCAGGGGGAAACAACAGCAGGCTGTTCTGAAACTCATCTGTTTGGGGACAACACCCCACACCATGCAGAAGCTGTGGACAAGCATCGAATAATAGGCAGATCAGTGGTTGGTGCCGCTGAGCCCGGCCTGGTGCTGTACGATAACGTGCAAAATCTCATAGCAGATCTGGGCCTAGCCAGTTTCATAAACATCCCTTGCCTGGCACATTGGCTAAATTTGGTGGTGCAGAGGTCCCTAAAAAATTACCCCGATATGTCAGAGCTGCTGCAGAAAGTGCAGGCCATTTGTGCGTGCTTTCGACGTTCTCAGCATGCTGCTGCTCACCTGTCTGTGCTGCAGCATAACTTCTGCCTTCCAGCTCACTGCCTCATATGTGATGTACCCACAAGGTGGAACTCCACCTTGCACATGCTGGAGAGACTGTGCAAGCAGCAGCAAGCGATAGTGGAGTTTCAGCTGCAGCACACATGGGTGATTCGCTCAACGTAACAGCAACATTTCACCACCAACGAGTGGGCCTTCATTCGGGACTTGTGTGCCGTGTTGCGCTGCTTCAAGTACTCCACTAACATGGCCAGCGGTGATGACGCTGTCATCAGCGTTACATCGCTTCGGAGCATGACTGGCAGGATACAGAGGACACAGACAATACACCTCCCACCGAGGACAGCTTGTCATTGCCTCTGGACAGCCTGGCACACATGAGCGAGTACATGCTGCAGTTCCTGTGCAATGACCGCCCCTGTTTGTTATCAGTGCTAATTACTCGGTGGCCACCCTGCTGGATTCCTGCTTCAAGGACCACGTGCTGTCTTTACTTTCATCACTGAAGCGTGATCGTAAGATGCGTGAATACAAGAGCACGCTGGTAGATGCACCACTGATGACATTCCCACCTGACAGTGGAAGCACGAGGCGGAGACGGAGGAGGAAGTTGCCAATGCAGCAGCGGCACCGTGAGAACCTCAGAAGGGAGGGTTAGCATGGCCGAGATGTGGGAAAGCTTTGTCAGTACACCACAACATTCAGCACCACCATCAGATACTGACCGTCTTAGCAAGAGGCAGCATTTCAGCAACATGGTGGAAGAGTACATGTGCACACATCTGCATGTACTGACTGACGGGTCTGCCCCATTTAACTTCTGGGTCTCCAAATTGGACACATGGCCTGAGCTTGCCCTTTACACCATGGAGGCGCTGGCCTGCCCTGTAGCAAGTGTATTGTTTGTTTAGAACGGCAGGGGATGTGATCACGGACAGGCGCATCCACCTGTCCACAGCCAACGTGGACAAGCTCATGTTCATTAAAATGAACCAGGCATGGATCCCACAGGACTTGGATAAAGTAGAGAACTCTACTCCAGCCATTGTTATACTCCAGCGCAGTTTGTTCTGTTTGCCATTTCCCTATGTTTTGGAGCCTCCTCAAAAAAAAAAACTGTGTTGGCTACCTCCTCCTCAACCTCCTACTCCACTTGGACCTGCACCTCCTGGTTCAATATTATTATTTTTTTCTATTCTATGTTATTTTAAGTCATTTGCCTATCCACATTTGTTTGCAGGGGTTCGAGTTCAAGGTCAAGTTTGGGTACCCGACTCAAACTTTGAACCAAAGTTTAGCCGAACCCGAATATCCACAGGTCCGCTCATCCTTAATGGTATGGTGAGATCTTGAATGCTGTGCCAGAATGGCACACTTGGCCAGACCTGTGAAGGGAAGCTTACTTTCCTGCTTCCGGGTTCTAGCTCCTGGTCCTTCTTCTCCTGTCCTGTGATTCTCCTCTTTGCTACCATGTTGAATACATCTACTTTTACCCCATCTGCAGGCAATCACTGGCCACAGTGGTTGCCGGCCCCCGTTACATAATGACAAATGTTCACATGATGCAAAGTGATGCGGTCTCCATTGCGGCCAGTGACTGGCTGCAGATGGTGTCAGACTAGATGTTTTTAGCAAGGGAGGTAAGCGGAGAATCACAGGCTGGGAGGAGAAGTAGTGGGGAATCAGCACTGGGAAACAGGTAATTATGTTTCCCTTTACAGGTCCGTGTGAGTTCCGGGGATTAAATGTTAAAGACCAAATGATAGAATAAGGTCATCAATATCTGATCATGATGCCACAACAAAATACATTATGGACATGCATCACAAGCAAGAGGAAGAGGCCACAGCCTTCGCATGAGAGCTGCAGGACCTTCAGACAGCTGATCAGTGGAGTGCCAAGAGTTGGACCACCAGAGATCTGGTAATGATGACATTACCAGAACAAATAAAGTGTAAAATGTAAAAGTATTTTGGGTGGAGGGGAGGTATTAATGAGTTTTGCATATTTTGCTTACAGATTCAAATGGAAGAGTTGAATGAGACCATTATAACAGAATTCATAATTCTAGGCATCACGGATGTGCTGTGGCTACAGGTTGTCCTCTTTGTTACATTTCTTATCTTCTACCTCTGTAGCTGCATTGGCAATTTAAGCATTGTGACAGTGGTTATTACTGACCATGTTCTCCACACTCCAATGTACTTTCTGTTGGCAAACCTTTCCCTCCTGGATTTCTTCTATGCCACCACAACAGTCCCCAAGATGCTATCCGGTTTAATTATGGAAGACAAGAAAATATCTTTCCAAGGCTGCATAACTCAGCTCTACATGTTTCATTTCTTGGGATGCACTGAAGTCATGCTCCTTGCATCGATGTCTTATGACAGATATGTTGCCATTTGTAACCCACTGAGATACCACATTCTTATGGCAAGGGCAATGTGTCTTCAACTAGCATTCACATCTTGGCTTGTTGGTTCCTTATACTCATTGACCCATACCATTATGACTTCCAGGCTTCCTTTCTGCAAAATGAACAAAATAACTCATTTCTGCTGTGACATTAAACCTCTCTTGAAGTTGGCATGTACCGACACACATCTTAATGAGAGCTTGGTCAACATAGTTACAGGTACTTTAGCTTTAGGCACATTTGTAATGGTTGTCATCTCCTATACCTTTATTGGAATTCATCTCCAAAATATCCGCTCAGAGCAAGGTAGAAGGAAAGCCTTCTCCACCTGCACGTCCCACCTTACTGTTGTCGTTATACTTTTTGGCACTGTTTTCTGCACATATTTAAGACCGGTTACTAAGGATTCCCTGGAGCAAGACAGGATTACTGGAATCTTGTTCACGGTGATCACACCAGCGTTAAATCCCATCATCTATTCTTTGAGAAATAAGGAGGTAAAAAGGGCTTTTAAAAGAAGGTACGGTATTTGATACGGTGGATTGAGAGTGTGTGAGATTACTATTGCTGAACTTTGGTCTACCTCAAACATTTTGGACATTGTCTTTTCTTTGTATTCAATCTTTAGCGTATCCAATGGCACCAGGCAGAGGTGGTCCCTATCCCCCAAATGGTTTATTATGATCCATCATGTAAAATGAGACCAGACCATGTCACGCAGGATCTGACGGTAAACAAAAGCTACTCATCACACTGCAGTATTCACCGATGAACTTCCTACATTGAAACACCATACCCAATAATTTATTTCACTCAAAAGACACTTACAACCTGGCATGAGGTGAACAACAAGACCGTTACCATCACCAATCATCCCTGTCAACTTAATGCAGATTATTTCATCAGAGGGAAAGTCTGAAATCTCAAAATGGTTGTGCAGGGTACACAAATATAATATTAGAGATTCAATATGCAAAAACATTTTTTCCAGTGCTTTAAGTTTCCACCAATTCCAAACAGTGTATAGAGTGTCTATTCTAAGGATAGGCCATAAGTATCTGATTGGTACGGGTCCGACACAAGGCAGTTTGAGAAGGCCTTCTCCTCGCTTTTCCTAGGCCAAGTGATGACATGTTGAATGGGACTGAGCTGGGATACCAAGCAAAGCCGCTATACAAAGACCTCTCAAGTGTCCCTGCTTTGAAGGGACAGTCCCTATTTTGGACCCAAGTACCTCTGTCCCTCTTTTCTCCTTAAATGTCCCTCTTTTTGATCTGAGGTATAGATTTGTATTGCTACATACACAACATTGATTAAGAAAGTGTTCGTCTGGTTGCTATCTGTATATTTGACCCCACCTTCTATATTATTTCTTTATTTGATGCAATTTGTAATTTAGACATTTTTATATTTAGATAGGTTTTGCGCTATTGTACACTAAGAAAACTATTATTAAAGTGTTTAAATATACAGGACAACTGGAGTTTCACATATTGAACAATAAGTGTCCCTCTTTAACTGTCCAAAAAGTTGTGAGGTATGTATACAATGTATGGTGCTGTGCTTTGTAAGCTGTGAATAAAGCAGTGGCGCTCCTGTGAACTTTATTGCAACCTTAAATTGTGGATTTTAATATTTTTGTGCTTATTCTCTACAAAAAAGTCCCAGCCTCTCATAGCCACAACACCTAATGTGATATCTATTGTCACCTGAACATAAAATGTAAAAAGGTCAACTGCACACCTGTCATTTAGGGTTGCTATACCAGCTGAGATCCCAGTATATTGTTACCTTTAGGCCTCTTTCACACGGGTGTCATGGATTTGGGCCGGATAAGATGCGGGTGCGTCGCAGGAAAATGCATGATTTTTCCGCGCGAGTGCAAAACATTTTAATGTGTTTTGCACACGCGTGAGAAAAATCAGCATGTTTGGTACCCAAACCCAAACTTCTTCACTGACCTTCGGGTTTGGGTTAGGTGCTGTGTAGATTGTAGTATTTTCCCTTATAACATGGTTATAACGGAAAATATTAGCATTCTTAATACAGAATGCATAGTACAATAGGGCTGGAGGGGTTAAAAAAAATAAATAATTTTTTAACTCACCTTAATCCACTTGCCCGGCTTCTCTTCTTTCTTCTTTCTTCAGGACCTGGGTAAAGGACCTTTGATGACATCACTGCACTCATCACATGGTCCATCACATGATCCATCGCAATGGTTATGGATCATGTGACGGACCATGTGATGAGCGCAGTGACATCACCACAGGTCCTTTTCCTCCTCCACAGCAAAGAAGAAGAAAGAAGAGAAGCCGGGCTGCGCGAACAAGTGGATTAAGGTGAGTTAATTATTATTATTTTTTTAACCCCTCCAGTCCTATTGTACTATGCATTCTGTATTAAGAATGTTATTATTTTTCCTTATAACCATGTTATAAGGGAAAATAATAATGATCGGGTCCCCATCCCGATCATCTCCTAGCAACCATGCGTGAAAATCGCACCGCATCCGCACTTGCTTGCGATTTTCACGCATGCCCCATTCACTTTCTATGGGGCCTGCATTGCGTGAAAAATGCACAAAATAGGGCATGCTGCGATTTTCACCAAACGCACAAGTGATGCGTGAAAATCACCACTCATGTGCACAGCCCCATAGAAATGAACGGGTCCGGATTCAGTACAGGTGCAATGCGTTCACCTCACGCATTGCACCCACGCGGAAATCTCGCCCGTGTGAAAGAGGCCTACAGTGCCTTTAAAAAGTATTCATATCCCTTGAACCTTTCCACATTGTTTGATCACTCATGTTCTCTAACAAATCTCTGTGGCCTTCACAGAACAGTTGTAGTTATACTAGGAATAAATTACACATAGGTGGACTCTGTTTACTAGATTGGTGACTTCTGAAGGCAATTGGTCAAACTGGGTTTTATTTAGGGATATCAGAGTACAGGGCGCTGAATACAAATGCACGCCACACTTTTCAGATTTATATTTATTAAAAATCTTGTAAACCACATATTTTCTTTTCAAGTCACACATACTTGCTACTTTGTGTTGGTCTATCACACAAAATCCCAATAAAATACATTTAAGTTTGTGGGTGTAACATGAAAAAAATGTGGAATGCATACTTTTTCATGGTACTATACACTAACCTAAAGAATTATTAGGAACACCATACTAATACGGTGTTGGACCCCCTTTTGCCTTCAGAACTGCCTTAATTCTACGTGGCATTGATTCAACAAGGTGCTGATAGCATTCTTTAGAAATGTTGGCCCATATTGATAGGATAGCATCTTGCAGTTGATGGAGATTTGAGGGATGCACATCCAGGGCACGAAGCTCCCGTTCCACCACATCCCAAAGATGCTCTATTGGGTTGAGATCTGGTGACTGTGGGGCCATTTAAGTACAGTGAACTCATTGTCATGTTCAAGAAACCAATTTGAAATGATTCGAGCTTTGTGACATGGTGCATTATCCTGCTGGAAGTAGCCATCAGAGGGTGGGTACATGGTGGTCATGAAGGGATTGACATGGTCAGAAACAATGCTCAGGTAGCCCGTGGCATTTAAACGATGGCCAATTGGCACTAAGGGGCCTAAAGTGTGCCAGAAAACATCCCCCACACCATTACACCACCACCACCAGCCTGCACAGTGGTAACAAGGCATGATGGATACATGTTCTCATTCTGTTTACGCCAAATTCGGACTCTACCATTTGAATGTCTCAACAGAAATCGAGACTCATCAGACCAGGCAACATTTTTTCAGTCTTCAACAGTCCAATTTTGGTGAGCTCGTGCAAATTGTAGCCTCTTTTTCCTATTTGTAGTGGAGATGAGTGGTACCCGGTGGGGCCTTCTGCTGTTGTAGCCTATCCGCCTCAAGGTTGTGCGTGTTGTGGCTTCACAAATGCTTTGCTGCATACCTCGGTTGTAACGAGTGGTTATTTCAGTCAACGTTGCTCTTCTATCAGCTTGAATCAGTCGGCCCATTCTCCTCTGACCTTTAGCATCAACAAGGCATTTTCGCCCACAGGACGGCCGCATACTGGATGTTTTTCCCTTTTCACACCATTCTTTGTAAACCCTAGAAATGGTTGTGCATGAAAATCCCAGTAACTGAGCAGCTTGTGAAATACTCAGACCGGCCCGTCTGGCACCAACAACCATGCCACGCTCAAAATGGCTTAAATCACCTTTCTTTCCCATTCTGACATTCAGTTTGGAGTTCAGGAGATTGTCTTGACCAGGACCACAACCCTACATGCATTGAAGCAACTGCCATGTGATTGGTTGACTAGATAATCGCATTAATGAGAAATAGAACAGGTGTTCCTAATAATTCTTTAGGTGAGTGTATATGGACCCCAGCTATTATTACAATTACTGCTTTGAAAGCTGTCGGGAAAAAGATGTGCACATTTTGTCACAGTCAGTCAGATGTGGTTGCGATATGGCTTCCTGCCAAACCACAGCCTTTATATCTTTTTATCTATTTAACCTCAGGGGAAAAGAGTAGCGTGAGATCGGAGGAGATAAAAATGTGATGTGATCAATACAGAAAATTGTCAATGTGATATGGATACTGAAGCCAACAAGAAGTTCCCAAAGATTCCAAGAGAATTTTATATTCCATGGCTTGTCCTTCATATGAAAAGAGATTATGTAGAGAAAAAAAGAGGTTGAGTGGTTCTACCTGTAAGTGTTGTATTATGATTACACATGGCATTAGTAATATTACCAATCCCTCAAATTGAGAAACGTTCACCGTAAAACACCACATGGACTGTGGCACGATGAACGTCATCTATCTCCTCCAATGTTCTTGTTCACTCCTTTACGTGGGTTGCACCACACAATCTCTGCCTGAAAGGATGAATGAGCATCGCTCCGACATCACGAGGAAAATACTGACCTACAGAGTTTCAAGACATTATGCCAAAACCCATGATGGCGACCCCTCTTGTTTACGCGTTACACCAATTGAACACGTCACACGTTGTTTCCAGTCATTGTGTAGAAAAGAAATGTATTGGCTATTTCGTTTCAACACCCTAACACCTTTTGGCCTTAACGAATCCCTTGAATATGCCAATTTCTGATTCTTTTTTAGAAAATCTTTTATATAACAGGTGGAAGGCTGAAAAGTCAGCCTGAATTTGTGGGAGGGGCATCTTACCTTCTTAAGCTCCAGCTCCCAGCTCCTCAGGGCGCTTCTGTTCACACCTGGATAGGGAGTCGCCTGCTCTGGTACTGCATCCGTGCACGTCGTGAGTTGCTTTCATCTGGTTCGTTCGTTTCGTTTTCATACGCTGCCGTCACATCTTCAGGAGAGGTAATTCTGTGCAAACAATGCGCCACAAGGGCTCCATCAGCGGCGGTCACATACCTCCGGCTCCCTGAGTCGGCATGCGTTCCAGCGTGGAACGCATGCCGATACACATTTCTGCCCCAAATTGTTTCTCTCTTCCTGTTTCTCTTTGCTTGTTTCTCTCCTGTCTTTCCCGTCCAAACTCCCTCCCGAAGACTGGTTCAGACTCGCTGTGCTTCTGCATCCCACTGATGTCATCCTGAGCCAGCCAGGTTGAACTGGTCACAAACTAAGCTACATAGGTTTAAAGTTTGCACTCCAGCTGCAATGCGCTTCCTATACAATTACACGGGAGAGAAATGAGCAGCGGGGGACAAGTCTGATGGAGGAAGACAGTAGGAAGCGACAATTAGCCCGAAGTTACACGTCTCAGCTACTTAAAGGGAGGCCAAAATGCAAACAAACTACTTTATCGTTACTTAAAATCAAGGGGACCACACTTGTAATCATCTATAAGAAATACAATAATTAGGAGCGGCTATGGTACTCACTGCTGATCTCGCCGAGTACCTATATCAATATACTGACAATGTTTGATCCTCAGGCTCCGCTGCAGGCCGACGTGCGTTCCAGCATGGAGCGCACGCCGGAAATCCGCCGCCAGGCACGAGCCGGGTCACGTGGTCGGCGTGCGTTCCAGCTTGGAGCGAACGCCGGAGTCCCTCGGCCAGGCCTGGGCCTGGTCACGTATTCGGCGTGCGTTCCAGCTTGGAGCGCATGCCGGAGTGCTTCCGCCGGGCCTGAGCTTGGTCACGTGGTCGGCGTGCGTTCCGGCTTGGAGCGCACGCCGGAGTCCCTCAGCCGGGCCTGGGCCTGGTCACGGATTCGGCATGCGTTCCGGAGTGGAGCGCACGCCGGAATCTCCATTCAGGCCCGGCCGATTCATGCCATGGCGGCTCCGGTGCCTTGGCTCCTACCTAAGTCGTTCCTGTTCCCTCTGGGTCCCTCCCCTTCTTCTATTACTCCCTGATTCTGGCCTCACTATCAGGTCTACTGCCCCCAGGCTGGCACCCCCGCCGAAACAGGCCACACGCGGCAAACAGGGGTATCTAGCCCCTGGGCAACGACGGCCCATGCCCACAAACAGCAAAAAAAATAAAAAATATATATACAAATTAATCGGTAGGCTCAAATTCACCAGCCATTTCATACGCACTCCCGCCGTGTGGCAGCGGGAGGAAGGCATGTCGTCCTCGGTTCCTCATTTAGGGGGAGGGCCCCGGGGTCCCTGCTGGGCTGGAAGGGACCTAGGTCAGCACGGTGTTCGAAAAAACCGGGGGTCTCACCACGAGTAGGCCAGGCCATCATTGCACGCCATACCCATTCAGCGGTCACTAAACGCTCACTGCAGTCATCTATTCTATGGGGGCGACAGTGCCATGTGTTATATGTATGTACTTCACGTTATATGCTGCTGTCTCATCTACTGGTTCGCCAGGCTCATACCTACTTCTGTCTCCTGGATCGCCCAGGCTCATACCTACCTCTGCCTCCTGGATCGCCCAGGCACGCACCTACCTCTGCCTCCTGGATCGCCCAGGCACGCACCTACCTCTGTCTCCTGGTTCGCCAGGCTCATACCTACCTCTGCCTCCTGGATCGCCCAGGCACGCAACTACCTCTGCCTCCTGGATCGCCCAGGCACGCAACTACCTCTGTCTCCTGGTTCGCCCAGGCTCACATCTACCTGTCTCCTGGTTCACCCAGGCCTGTCATCCTCCCCAGTTATGTTCTCCTTCCCTTCCGAACTTTATGGATTTGTCCTCTCAGGAACGTGTTCTGACTGTTCACTTGTACGACATTTGGACCAAGGTCAGGTAACCCAAGACATCAGTACAGGTAGTAGCCTCTAATCCCAGGTACGTTACTCAGACCGACACAAGCCTTCTCGCAGTCGTACTACGTTCCGGTCACATATAGTTATTGCATATTTTTCCAGGAACAGTCTGGTTATGTATTCCCCTGAATCGCTCAGGTGTCTGTATTTGCCCGGGTCTCTCAGTGGGTAGGTGGTGGCCAGGTCCACCCAGGTTCAGGGTAATGCCCGACGCACCCAGGGTCCGTCATCTTCACGAAAGGTGTAGTTAAGCGCCTGATTCGCTCAGGATTCAATGTATTTGCCTGAATCGCTCAGGTTCCATGCGTCTGCCTGGAACGCTCGGGGGTTTCTCAGCAGGGTCCGGCTGGTTCCTGGTTACCCGGTTCGTGTCCGGCATGTCTGGATTTCTGTTTCCCGCAGGTCTTGTTGCATGCAGCGCGACTTCGGGCCCTGATTCTGGCAGTTCAGGGTCATCCAGCAGTTGGCCATGACGCCCAGGCTGCATCCTGGTTCTTTGTCGCTTCATTCCAGTGCCACCAGATCACACCTCTCTCCGGGTCTCGTACCAACGCTAGTTTATTTCAGGTAAGCAGGGCCCCAGGCCACCGGAATTTCGATCCATCCTCAATTGTGTCGCAGGGCGTCTCCGTGTCCGGTCATTCCACGGTGCCAGGTTTCAGGTAAGGTCCAGCCGGGTGGCGGCTTTACGCACCTCCGCAGCTCAGAGCCTTCCTTCATTCATCACGAGCCTCCATTCCTAGGTCTTCAGTGTCGCCAGAGAGTTGGCAGCGCTGTCCGTGGATTCCGGTAGGTTGCGATCCTTTTTATTCCATGGTCATTCCTGTTTCCTTTCTGCTCTCGCCCGGTCACTCGGCCACCGCTTAAAAAAAAAAAAAAGGGGGGGGGAATTATATATATATATTTTTGGGGGGGTTTTCCGGGGGGGGGGGGGGGTTTCTGACGCACCCCAGGTCTCATTTCCCTGAATCGCTCGGGTTTTATGTATTCCCCTGAATCGCTCAGGTTTCATGTATTTACCTGAATCACCCAGGTTTTATGTATTTACCCGCGTCACTCAGGTTTTACGTATTTTCCCTGAAATCACTCAGGTCATGTACTTCCCTGAATCGCTCAGGTTTGTATTTTCCTGTCTCTTTCAGGTTGACGGTATTTCCAGGGTGTATGTATTAATATTACAGGCTATAGCTACTAGAGAGAGATCGTTGATCCAGGGAGTTATTCTGATTGCTTGTTTGGAGTCGGGAAGGAATTTTTATTCCCCTAAAGTGAGGAAAATTGGCTTCTACCTCACAGGGGTTTTTTGCCTTCCTCTGGATCAACTTGCAGGATGACAGGCCGAACTGGATGGACAAATGTCTTTTTCGGCCTTATGTACTATGTTACTATGTATTTTCCTGATTCACTCAGGTCACGTATTTACCTGAAATCGCTCAGGTCTTATTTCCCACAGGTTGTTCGCATTTGCCTGAATCGGTCAGGATCCAATATATTTGCCTGAAACGCTCACAATTTTTCCCGTACCATCAGGAAACTACCAAGCCGGCGTCAAGCTTTCCAAAGTTTTTCAAGGTCCCACCCGCAGGTGGCTTGAACGATGTCTCCTACACCCTGGCGTTCATAGCCCACTGTCACCGCAAATCTCAGGCTGTCATTTAACACCATCGGGCTGTACCTAGCGGGGATACAGCACTGCGCCATGCTTCATAATCCAAATGGAGGTTCCATTTCTTCAGTGCAGGCAGTCAAGGCAGCCCTTAGGGGGATCCAGAGGTGCGGGGATGCCCCTACCGCCCGTAGAAAGCCTGTCTCCGGCGAGATGTTTGGGAGACTGTCGTCCGCGCTGGATAGACATTCTTTTGGGCACTCTCCTAGTTTAATTATTAAGGCAGCCATGTATCTCGGGTTTTACGGGTTCCTCAGGCCAGGTGAGTTTACCAGCACCTCCCCTAAACGTCAGGGGTTGCAGGTGCGGCAGTTGTCCTGGGCCCATGACCATTTTTGTCCTCTGGCTCCCTTTCACGAAGGCTAATCAGCATGGGCCTCCCTCGGAGGTCAGGTTTTAAACCTCGAACGATTAGTGGCCGGTCATGGTCATCCGTCAATTGTTAGCCCTGTTGCAAGATGCCCCCCTAGATGGCCCGCTGCTTCCTTGACGTGGGGGGCCCCTGACGTCAATTCAGTTCGTGTCCTGCCTCAGGTCTCAGCCATAACCGACTGGCCATCACAGGACACTCGCTCCGAATAGGGGCCGCGTCCTCAACATCAAAAAACGAGGTCCCGGCGCACGTGATCAAATGCATGGGTCGTTGGCGCTCTTCCTGCTTCACAAGATACATCCCGAACCTGAATGTAGAGATTTCCCAGGCGTTTTGTAGTCTTGCCCTCTGAGTGGAATTAAAAGCTTTTGGTCACTACTCTGCTCTCCTCGTCTATCTTTGCCCACTACTAGGCTTACCCTCGCTCCTGGCTTCCGGCACAACACAGCCAGCTAGGTCAGGGGAGGCGCTTCACCCACTTATCACAGTTAAGCCTCTCCCATAAATATTATATGGATACGTCTGATTATATTTGCTCCATCCTCATATCCCCCCATTTTTTAATCCTTTTTAATTTATTGTATTATACCCCTGATATGTCACATATATATTTATTAATTTTTTACTACTATTTACATACCGTACCCATTAAATATACCATGTATACCCTTTTTATTTCTTCTCCTTATCCCCCGGCCCATGTAATTTACAACCATTCCCAGAGTAAGCCGTCCGGTTTTATTCTTAAGCCCCCTCTATACACTTGAAGGGAAGTGCGCCTTAAAACATCTCTCCTATCGCGATCCTGGCCAGAAGCGGCTGTGCGTTCCACAGTGAAGCGCACAGCAGTGCTGCGATCCCCGCCGGAAGGCACTGTGCGCTCCATAGTGGAACGCACAGGAAGAGACTACGGTGGAGCGCACAGTTGATCGCGGCGAATATGTATATATTCCCCTGTTTTCTCCTGGATATTCACCCGCATATTTATTCTAGAACCTTCGGCGGGCCCTCTTTCTTTTGTTTATATGTGGAAACACGTATAATTGGCTATTGGGAATTACATACTTCCGGTCCCGCGCTTTTTTTCCCGTGTACGCCACCCCATGTGGATCTTTGCCACCCTATTTAAGTGCCCATTAAAAGGGAAGTACACACAGACGGAGTATCTTCTCCTACAGGATAGGAAACCCTGTAGAAAGACCCCTGAAGGTATACTTTCTGAATTATTTTATCACACTATATCCATTTACTAAACTTTTTGATGAGCTGTTTTGAATGGTTTCTAAAAAAAACTTTATTTGTAGAAAACCCTTCAGATTACATGGTAGCTCATTTCTATATAACTATTGGCTATGCTTCTCTTTAATGCTCATTCTTTACTGTTATCATTACTTTATGCTGACATGGTATGTAATGTTTTTGACAAACTGTATAGGCCTAGAGACCTCTTTTGACTATACAATTGAATTATGTTTTAGTGTTTATTTATGTACACTTCCGTAGTTTTTTTGTGTACTCTTAACATATTTTAAGATTTTTGTATTATTCTTATTGTTCTCTCTCTGAGACCTCCGAAACGCGTTGGGCCAGCATTTAGTGTAATAAACTACATTGATCAGAAGCCTTGGTTGTCGGTTGCCATCAATTGGTATCACCTGATATGCGATCCTGGCCAGGGGGCAGTTAGTCACAGGTGTCTAGAGCTTCATCCCTTGACTACCCCCCCCCCCCCTGTGAAGTGAGTATTCACATCTTGAGCACCTCTATCAGAAACCTCCAAAATACTCTTCTTGAGAATATTCTATATAACGACTACCCTCCAGAGACGGGGGGTTTGATTACTTGACTCATTTTCTTTACATCCTTTGGGAGTGGCGCCTAGTGTTTTCTTTTGAACCAGGTTACAGTTGGATCCATCCTCCATGGTACCACCAGACCGAGTTCACCCACCATCTGTTTTGTCCTTCATTTTACAGACTGTCACTAACAGAATCTGTTGATAAACATCTGAGTTGCCTTACAGGATGCAAGGTAAGTTTCTAAAAATACTAGGATAAAAGCTTGTCAATACTGTACTAGTACATTTGGGAATTGTCATGGTATCTATATTTCGCCATAGCAATGTGCACCTGCATAGGGTTGTGCTGACTGAACCCCCCACATTTTTTTCTTTGTAGTATATATTGGAGGCGTGGCGATCTCCATGCAGTCATGCACACCTGACCAGTTGGTCTGCCCTGGAGGCTGGTTTTAAAGTCAGTATAAAACTGAGTCTGCTTTCATTATGCCTACCAGTAGCCATTTGGCTCCAGGAGAAGTATATAGTGGGCTCAGCATGCATGTTGGTACTTGCATCCCTGGATCCGATGAAAGCTGTAATGGCACCGGACGGGGTTAAAAGCAGAGTGTGCCTGGCGTGCATGCTGTACCTGCGCTCCCTGGACTTTGTGTGGCTGTCGTGGCCCATAACAGGTAGGAACTAGTGTTAGGGACCGATCATGGAGGCGACCTTGACGTGGTGAGTGGTTTATTACGCTTTGGCCAAAATGTACACTAATACCTCATTCAACATCCAGCATAGAGGCAGGACAGAGTGCTGGTCACAGAGTGCAGTTGCATTTGTGTTTTTGCGTTCGTATCTGTATTTCGCCATAGCAATGTGCACCTGCATAGGGTTGTGCTGACTGAACCCCCCACATAAGTTTCTAAAAATACTAGGATAAAAGCTTGTCAATACTGTACTAGTACATTTGGGAATTGTCATGGAAATACAGTAAGGTCTTGTCCAATTTTAGCCATTCTTAAAAAATATATCAGAACATTATCTACTTTTTACTAGGAGGAGGGACCTTATCTCCAAGAATTTTAAAATTGGATACATGAGCTATGCTCATATATGGCATTGAGGCTTATAATTAAGCTAAAGGGATTGGACACTTTCTGGTTACCGTTGACCAATGTGTTTGTGAGATGATTATATGACACTTACTAATATAGGCTTTGTTGAAATTCTGTGCCATTTTCTATATTTCATAAAGTATGCCCCCTTGTTCACAAAGTCTTTTGTGTTGATCACTCATAGGTCGTGAAGTACATTTATATATAAAATAAATACACCCAAAAACTGTTTGTATCAGGCCACAAATTCACCCCAAAAGTAAGGATGAATGGTAGTACTTTGATATATTTAAGATAAACATACCCCAAAACTGGTTGTATCAGACCGCACTTTCACCCCAATAACAGATGCCTAGAATTAATGTAATTACTGTTTACAACCTAAAATCTGTAATAATAGATCACTTTTATTAACCCCAATTAGCGCTGAAAGGTGAAATGGAATCGCTCCAATTACCCAGGCTGTACTCTCCCCTGCCTCCCAATCCTTTTCCTACACTATAAATGATCTTTCCCTGAACTTCTAAATCGATTTTTCAGCACAGTAAAGTATTTCCTTGCACTGTCCCTAGTGCCTATGACGTCTCTCCCTGCACTAAGTTTGGCACTAATGGTGGAGACCAGGCAGGATCGAGCTTTTCATAGGGCTGTGACATCACAAGGGCTGGCTAGCTGCTGATTGGCTGTCTGCATAGCATTATGGGTGCTCCCTCGTTCCAGGGTTTCTTACTTTCACTTTGTAATATGTGCTGCAGCCATTTTAGAAAAAATGCAATTCGTTACCACAAAGCGCAAGGACATTTTTCCTGAAATACGGATCGAATTCAGTTAGTCAGCTTTGATTCGTTAATCTCTAATTGTAAGCTCTTGCGAGCAGGTTCCTCATTCCTCTTGTAAGTATTGACTTGTCTGTTGCTATGTTATTTATCATTGTGTGTACATGAACCCCTGAACTGGAAGGCACTGCGTAATATGTCGGCGCTATATAAATAAAGATTATTATTAATCCTTGATTCTATAATTCGGGTGAAACAGCGGTCTGATACTACTGATTTTGGAGGGTTCACATTCTTATATACATAAGTAAATTCGTTAATCCTTGATTCTGCAACTGGGGTGAAATTGCATTCTAATACTACTGCTATTTTACACTTACAGTTACAGTACAGTATGTCCGACAAACAGGTGCCAGGGCCTTCCAAGGGAACGAGCAGTGGCAAAAATGTTTCTGTCAGAAGTAGCAGCAGCAGAGGGGGGGGGGGGGGGGTAGCATGATTCGCAGCAATAGGCCAGAGCGGCAAGTGTCATCTAGCGTTCGTGTCTTGACCAGCAACCCAGCGGTTCTTTAATGGTTGACTCGATCTTCTACTTTATCGTAAGTGATATCAGAAACCCCCAACCAGTAGTCAATGGGTTCCACTGACACTACTTTTAGTTGGCATGGCCCTGGAACAAGCTCTGTGCCCCCACCTGTCCTGAATCTGCCTCTTTCATTTTCTTATAATCCTGCTCGGAAGTATTGTATCCTGTCGGCTCGGCTCTGCTTTTCAGCAAGGACGAGCTTATTGAAGACAGTTGGCAGCTACAGACCAGCCAAAATTTGTAAGAGAGATCCACTGGTTACACTTGTAGATAGGCATGTAGTGACGATGAGAATTGCGTAGGAGCTAGTGTTGCGAGCGGTTAGTCATGCTGCCCTGATACTAGTGACGGTGACATCAGTGAAGTGCAGACAGTAGTACAGGATGAGGTATGTAGGAACAAACAGGCAGGTCACGTGGTAATGAGAATCATAATAGAGCAACAATGGTATATGTAAGCAGTAACAGCAAAATGAAGCACAAAAACATAGATTACAGAATGCACAAGTTACCCATGATATGCGGAAGCACCGAGTGTCTGACCAGAGCTGCACCTCAACGTGCGTTTCGCCAAGGAAGGCTTCATTTTTGGCGAAACGCACGTTGAGGTGCAGCTCTGGTCAGACACTCGGTGCTTCCGCATATCATGGGTAACTTGTGCATTCTGTAATCTATGTTTTTGTGCTTCATTTTGCGGTTACTGCTTACACATACCATTGTTGCTCTATTATGATTCTCATTACCACGTGACCTGGCTTTTTGTTCCTACATACAGCCAGGCCACGATCGCCACATGTGGCGGGCAACCTTGATATGTGTGACTAGGTGATATTTGTACATTTGCGGAATGCGTCTATTTATTTGTTATTTTGGGTGAATCTACATCTCACCCACTATAGTGCGGTTTTGTACCCAGTGCTCCTGGCATGTTCCCCTGTTAGTATGGTATATGTGAGGGTGGGGGTTCACGGCTCCGATACACGGGACGTCCCATCCCACATTACCTTGTGCCTTCGTGTCATTGTATATTTATTTCTTGTATTAATAAACTACATATATTTTATATGAGTGTTTTCCTCATTTTTTGTGGGGTTATTGGTTTTGGCTCTTGTTGGTTATAGTACATTATACTAGACCCCAGTGCATGGTTTGTACTTTATCAGAGTTTTCTAGTTGGTTGGTCTAGCTCCTCCTACTTCGCCTCCTACTCCTCGTCACTCATTTTGCCAGAAACCATTCACCAAGGCGATTACAAAACGACAACAGTATGTGCGCACTTATCCAATGGTGCAGAAGCTGTACAAGCTCCTGGCCAAGTTGCTGGTACTACAGTCTCTCCCCTTCCTTGTGGTTGACTCTGCACCTTTCACAGAACTGATGGCTTGTACAGAGTCCCAAGTTGTCATTACTTCTCCAAAAAGGCTTTACCAGCCCAGCACACATGTTAAGCTGAATATGAGCCAGTCCTTGAGCCTCTCGGTGTCTGGTAAGGTTCATGGCAGCTTCAACGTGTGGAGCTGTAACTATGGTCAAAGAAAATATATGTCCTTTATAACCCACTTGGTAAATGTGGTTCCTGTCCAGGCATACAAGCAACTTGGCCAGGTGACAGCAATGCGGCATCCACATTCTCAAACTGTAATTATTGCCCCCAATGTCCTTCTCTGCCTCCTCATTCTCAACCTTTTCCTCAGCCTCCACTGTAGGCACAAGTTCTGAGTTGTCCCCCAGTATACCAACTATGCAGAGCATGGCGGTGTCAAGCTGTTCTGCACCTGGTTTGCCTGGGTGAACTGAGTCACACCATGGAGAAACTGCTCTGCGGGCTTCAAGAGGAAATCGACTGCTGGCTATCTCGTCACCAACTAAAGATCAGAACCATGGTCAACGATAATGGGAAGAACATTCTGTCTGTGCTGTGCCAAGGACCGCATGGCTCAGCCCTCCTTGACACAGAGCGCCGACACAATGTTCTTTCCGTTGTCGGTCACCATGGTTCCGATTTTGAGTTGTTGTGGAGAAAGCCAGGATTCTATTTCTTGCTGAAGGACATGGAGCAGTTCTTCCCCTGTGTGACTCCATTCGCCCAGGCAAACTAGGTTCAGAACAGCATGACACCGCCATGCCCTGCGCATAAGGTATGCTGGAGGGGCACTGTGAATAGTCCCTGCAGTGGAGGCTGAGGACACGGTGAAGGATAAGGAGGCAGAGGGGGACATTGTCGCTGGACCAACAGCGTGGCAACGTGAAGGCGGAAGCGCCATCACCTGGCCAAGTTGCTGGTGTGGCTGTGCAGGAACCACATTCACCCAGTGGGCCGTAAAGGACATGTATTGTCCCTGATCGTAGTTACAGCTCCACACGTCGGCGCTGCCGTGCACTTCGACAGGCTCAAGGACTGGCCCACCTTCTGTTCTACATGTGTGTGCAGGGCTGGTACTGCCTTTTGGGCAAAGAAATGATGGCTTGGGACTCTCCACCTCAACTTGGCACAAGCCATCAGTTCTCTTGGAAAGGGAGGGACTGCAGTACCAGCAACTTGGACAGGAGCACATTCAGCTTCTGCGCCGTTAGATGAGTGCACGCATACTGTTGTCTCTTGGCAATCGCTTTGGTGATCGATTGCTAACGGAATGACTGAAAAGGAGGAGAAAGAGCAGTGGCATCAGAACCAGCAGATGATGGGAAGGACAGACAGCTCCCTTCGGCTGAGTTGGTGGAGCCTTGACCGGCTGAAACCGGGTGCGTGCCACTGGGTGATGCAGAGGTTGCTGCGGCAGGATGGACCACCACATCGGAGCCACGGTTCTCCCTGGACACTTTATGGTGATGCTGCATATGTTGACGCAGGGCCGTAGTACCAACATTGGCACCCTGGCCACGCTTCACCTTCTGCCCACAGATTCTACATATGGCCACATTCACCTCTTCTGACGGATTAACAAAAAACTGATTTTACCCCCAACACTACGCACTGACAGACTGCTACTGCTGCTGCCTCCTTGAACCCTGCACCGCTACTTTCTGGCCTGGTAGGCTCCCTCAAAGCAGATGGTCTACCCCAGGCATGTTTTGCTACCGACCTCCCACTGCTGCCACCCTGCTGACTCCCGGCCACACTAGCGACTTGCTGGCTTTGCCGCTGCCTCACGGGCAAGCTGCCACCCTCTTCTCCCGATAAAGATGAAGCCCCTTCTTCACCCGGCTCCCAAGTGCGATCAGCTACATAATCGAGTACTGTCTGCGCGTCACTGATGTCCTCCTCAACCGTCTCTGGGTCAGGAGCCTGCTCCCACACCACTCTCCTCATCACTACTTGCCCGCCTAAAGGAGGAAGCAGCGGATGCCTCCTCCAGATCTCGGCTGGACAGTAGCTGCTGACTGTCCTTGTCCTCTAGTAGCTCTTCCTTGCTGGAAAGTGGAGCCGAGCCTACGGCATATAATACTTCTTGCGTTGAGGGAACTCAAAATGACAGAGGAAGGTTCAGGACAAGTGGGGGCACAGGGCGATGCCAACTATGCCTCATGTCAGAGGAACCCACCAACTCTTGGCTGGGGGTTTCTGATGTCATTTGTGACTAAGTGGATGACTGATTATCTTTTGTTAAAAAGGGTCTACACTGCTTTTAAGAAGTGAGCGGTGCACGAGTCAATGGGGAGGCGTCCCAAAACTTACAATGAAGAAAAGAGAGACCGGCACTCACGATGATTGTTCAATGCTGTAGTTTATTCAGTCACATATTACAGAGCATAGTGATGCGTTTCAGCACACACACGTGCTTTCTTCAGACTATGTGATAAACTCCTATCCTCATGTCTTATATACATTCAAAAAACAGAAAAAGGAGGAGTGACAAAAACGGAAATGACATCATACTGTGTGACTCCACCCACGTAGGAGCCGATACAGGTAAAACAATGAAAGACACTATAGACCATAGAAGTCAATGTAGAAAAATCAATGTGGAAAAATCGGAAATCAGGCCCCTGAAAATGAGACATAGATATAGTGTAAGTGTTTTGCAATAAAAGTTATACAAATAAGAACTAAATGAAACCCGAAATGTTATATTCGCGATTGAGCCCTCTTGGATCCACTGTTTGTAACCGGTGGATCCAATAGGCCTCACGCTTTAAAAGCAAACTATTCCTGTCACTGCCTCGGCAAGGTAATGATACGCTTTCAATGACCTGAAATCGCAACTGCGATATCGCATGACGTTTCTCATGAAAATGGTGTGGTATGGGTAACAATAAATTCTCAGTGCGGATGGTGGACTTGTGTTTATTTAATCCATCTTTTATCCGCATTGAGGTTTCCCCTACGTAGACTAAACCGCAGGGACATTGAACATGCCCTTAATTGGGATTTATTCACCAGAATGAGGGTGAGTGAAAGTAGACGCTCGAGCAATTGTTGCAGTTTAAACACGGAAATGTGCCCTGGCGCGGGGTAGCCAGTGTGGTTTGTCTGAAAATAGGTTTATTAGTACCTATATCTGCTCTAATGATTTTGTCGCGAATATTATCTGCTCTTTTGAAGCACATCATTGGAGGATTTTGGAATATCTCTATTTGGGGATATGATCTGGACACTATGTGCCAGTGCTTATTAATTATACCCCTCATTTTTTGTGTCCATGGGTGATATTTCACTACTAATGGGATACGGGGTGGTTTAGTGATTTTTTGTCCCTGCGGTTGATCTAACTTTTTCTTTTGAGATTCTAATAGATATGTAGGATAGCCTCTGTTGAGGAACTTGCTTGTCATTTCTTGCAACCTTATTTTACAGGTATCCGGATCAGTCACAATCCACCCCGTATCCCATTAGTAGTGAAATATCTATTAGTAGTGAAATAAACTATTAGTAGTAATATCATTAGTAGTGAAATAAACTATATCTATGTCTCATTTTCAGCAGACCTGATTTCTGATTTTTCCACATTGATTTTTCCACATTGACTTCTATGGTCTATAGTGTCTTTCATTGTTTTACCTGTATCGGCTCCTACGTGGGTGGAGTCACACAGTATGATGTCATTTCCGTTTTTGTCACTCCTCCTTTTTCTGTTTTTTGAATGTATATAAGACATGAGGATAGGAGTTTATCGCATAGTCTGAAGAAAGCACGTGTGTGTGCTGAAACGCGTCACTATGCTCTGTAATATGTGACTGAATAAACTACAGCATTGAACAATCATCGCGAGTGCCGGTCTCTCCTTTCTTCATTGTAAGTGGATGACTCCATTCTAGAACCGCTGGTTTGTTGGTCAAGACACGATCGCTAGATGACTCCTGCTGCCATTGCCCCTTACTCTGCTTAGACCTCTGCCTGCCCCAGAAACATTTAGGCCTCTGCCACTCCCCTGTGCAGGGCCTGGCACTTCTCTGTCTTACATACTGTTAGATCAAATAATCAAATGTTAGATCAAATATTTTTTATTTCTATACTAATACACGGCAAACAGGGCTTTAGAATATATCACTGCACCGCTGATCAGCAATTAGGCCCTAATGTTTTTCTACTTTTAACAATAAGGGCTTTTTAACAGATAAGTGCAACGCTGAACTGGAAATATATATTTATTTCGCCAATAATACACGGCAAACTGGGCTTTAGAGCATATCACTGCACAAGGGCAATTAGCATGTAGTTTGCCTGCCCTGACATCGGCCTTTTACTGACTATGACTTTTGCCTGTGGGTCAGATGTTAACCACAAGAGGTAGCGGCTTGGTGGCTCAACTACAGCGAAGTAAAGATACCTGTACAGGGGTTAACATTGAATACAAGGGGACTGTCAGGAAAACATCCTTAGGATTAGCCCAAAGCCAATGGCTGGTAAACCTGGGACACTTAAGGCACCTTTCCCTAGAGGAAGGTGCCAGAACAATAGGTGTTTCTACAAAGGTGTGCTGTTCTAATTGTCTGTCGTGTACTGACCTCTGCCTATATCCTGACTTGACACTCCGCTGCCTTATCTAACCTGTTCTTGAGTACCTTATTGACCCTCTGGAGCTGTATTCACACAGAAAGGGCATTCTGGAAAGATGTTCGGCTATGGCTTCTTCTTTAGGACCTTTTCCCTAGCATAACAAAATTATTACATTGGGGACTGGGAGTTAATGGCCATCAAGTTGGCATAAGAGGAGTTGTCATCTGTTGGAGGGTGTCAGTCACCTGTTATAATCTACACTGATCATAAAAACCTGACTTATTTCCAGTCAGCCCAATGCTGCTTTTATTTTACTTTACATTTTCATCACGGACTTGTCCTCATCCTCTGGTTGTACGGTAATCTGGCTGGTGGCAGACCGATTCTTATAGATGGCTCACTTTGTGCCCCTGCCTAGTCTTCCATCTGCCTGTAGTTTACCTCTACGTTCTATTTGCAAACTACTGGAAGTCTAAGGCCCCTTTCACACGGGCGAGATTTCCACGCGTTTGCAATACATGAGTTGAACGCATTGCACCCGCACTGAATCCGGACCCATTCATTTCTATGGGGCTGTGCACATGACCGGTGATTTTCACGCATCATTTGTCTTCCATAGAAGTGAATGGGGCTGCGTTAAAATCGCAAGCATTCACAAGCAAGTGCGGATGCGGTGCAATTTTCACACATGGTTGCTAGGAGACGATCGGGATGGGGACCCGATCATTATTATTTTCCCTTATAACATGGTTATAAGGGAAAATAGTAGCATTCTTAATACAGAATGCTTAGTACAATGAGGCTGGAGGGGTTAAAATATTTTTTTAAAATTTTGAACTCACCTTAATCCACTTGTTCGCGCAGCCCGGCTTCTCTTCTGTCTTTATCTTTGCTGTGCACAGGAAAAGGACCTGTGGTGACGTCACTACGCTCATCATATGGTCCGTCACATGATCCATCACCATGATAAAAGATCATGTCATGGACCATGTGATGAGCGCAGTGACGTCATCACAGGTCCTATTCCTCAAAGAAGAAGACAGAAGAGAAGCCGGGCTGCGCGAACAAGTGGATGAGGTGAGTTAAATTATTTTTATTTATTTTTTAACCCCTCCAGCCCTATTGTACTATGCATTCTGTATTAGGAATGCTATTATTTTCCCTTATAACCATGTTATATGGGAAAATAATGCAATCTACACAACACCGATCCCAAACCCGAACTTCTGTGAAGAAGTTCGGGTTTGGGTACTAAACATGTTGATTTTTCTCACGCGCGTGCAAAACGCATTACAATATTTTGCACTTGAGCGGAAAAATCGTGCATGTTCCCCCAACGCACCTGCATCTTTTTCCGCAATGCCCGTGTGAACCAATAAACATTTTGAGCAAACTAACCAGGTCCTAACCAACTATCTGTGACACTTCACATGAGCACATTACAATTATTGGGCCACCTTGCTCCCCTTGGGAGAGTTCTCATGCAATAATCATTTTAGTGAGTCTTCCAGTAAAACTCATTTTTTCCTTGTTTTTCATGGCCCACAAGTAAGAGTTCCTCTGCCTCTCTGCCCTGGAGTTTTGGCAGCAGATGCTTCTGTCAACAATTTTTCTCAGATCTGGCAAGGCACTAAAACTTGTCTGCTGCTGTTCTCTGCCCAGATGACAAAATTTGCTGATTGTAAACGTAGAGCTCCACCTCAATTTTCTCCCAGAGATAAAGTCTGGTTCTCCTGAATAATTAGACAAAGTATTTTCATACAAACTGGCACCTCATTTCATTGGTATGTTCAAAGTGTTGCAGCAATTGAACCTGATTTCTTATGTACAAGCTCAATCTTCCTGCCTCCTTGGGTGTTCCAAACTCTTTTCATGTGTCTCTACTCAACCTGGGGAGACCTGCGACCTGCTCCTGCTTCTTTACTACTGAACATGTGTATGTGCTTAAAGAGATTTGCTTGAAGATGGAGGTAAAACTTTCTTCTTGATTGGTTTTGGTCCTGTAAAGAGCCTGGGAGCCTCTTGAGAACGTTTATGTTCTTCAAAGGTCCAGTTCAAGAAGAGGGGGCATAAGGTGACAGTATTTTTATGGTAATAGCCCATGCCTCATGCTGTTCTGCTCCTCTTGCAAGGCAAGGGTGCTACTCTAAATACTTTGCTGTTGCTGCTCTCGGTGTCTGGTTCCCGCTGGCCTTACTCTGCCCTCTAGCAGCAGTTTTGACTTCCAGAGTTTTGTGCCCCATCTTCTGCTGCTGCATTTGTCTGTTAGTTACTAGTGCACGACCGTAGTTGGCCAAATCTATGTTCCCAGCTTTAAAAAACCCAGCACACCCATGCTGTAATCTTCTCCAGCCATTGGCTGGAATTACTGGAGTACTTAAGGTATCTTCCCCTAGGGGAGGTTATAGGAGCATTATCTTGCTAGTTTCTGTGAAGGCATGCTGTTCTGTTTTTGATCTTGTACCTTATTCTGCCCTATTCCTGTCACTGATTCTCTGCTGCCTGATCTGACCTCTGCCTGATTCCATATTGGCCCTCTGCTGCCTGCCCCGGCCTTTGGGCTGTTTTACATCTTCACACATACTCCTTCACTTTGCTCATTCTAAAGATACTGTAGGTCCATTTCTCAGAGCAGAAAGGAATGTTGAGTGGTTTCCGCATCCATATGTTAATTCCGCAAAAAGAAAGTGTCCTATTCTTGGCCACAAATTGTGGAACACTGACCCAGTGAAGACAATGGGTCTGCAAAAAAAATTATGGATGCAACACGGGCGTCATCTGTGTTTTGTGGATCCGGTGTTCATGAGGCCTAACACAGTACAGTTGTTTATTGACCACAAATTGTTACTATTACTACTTCTACTAGTATTATATACTGTAGCCATAGTAGAAAAATACAATAAAGCCATTAATGTTGTTGAGCAAAGATTGTTTTAATTTTAGAACAGCCTGCGAATAAATTATCTAGAGAACTCGCAAAACATTAATCGCATTGGGACGTATTGGGACTTAATCCTTTAGGGTGCAATTCCCTTGTATCTAAGAATATAGCATAAATTGTTAGATGTGTAGAGAACTAGTCTTTGTGCCAATGTGAAGGGCACAATACAGCATCTGCACATGAGCTGTGGACAATCCTTTCTTCCAACTCCTCTATGTTTTTTGGTAAGTGCAATAATTGAGTTATTTCTTGAGTCAACTGTACCAAATACAAAAAATTTCTTCCACCAGACACTTCACTTAGGTTCATGTTCTGTGCTCACTGTTACCGGTATAGTACTTTTTTTTATTTTTTTATTTAATATTTTTATATTTTTTCTGAGGGACAGATCCATATTTAACCATTTTCTTATTTTGTCATTATGTAGGGTGGAAATATTGGAAAACAAATTATCGTGCCACTACAGTGTACCAACTTTTTCAAAAAATTTTATTATTGATTTGCATTTATCTTGGTGAGCTAAAAAAAAAAAAATAATAATTGTGTGGCTTTTGCAAATTTCATTTTTTTACACTACACAGCCAGCTGCAGAATCTAATTCCATTAGCCTGTCTGACAGCTCATTATCCTGCCCTTCCATCCGGGCCGTGTGCATGAGGCCTAACTCTGAACCTGGTTCAATAAAGCAGTATAATGTAGGTGGTAGGAAACAAAGTTCTATTGATGCAAGAAAATATTTTTTTTCCAGTATCTGAAGTAGCTTTGCAGCCCAGAGGAAAGGTTCCTATTTGAGTATTGAACATGACTCTCTCATTTAGTATGTATACATCACATGCACATACTCAATGTGTATCTTTTTTTTTTTTTTGTATGAACAGATAATGGCAGGACTGTAAAAAGATTATTTATTGTTACCCTGGGAACCTCAGTTGACTTGGATACATTAGCTGTAAGGTATGTAATTTGCTTTTGTGTTTTGTGCCTTTTTTAGAATTTTGTATTACATTTTTTTTTTTTTTTAAAGAGTGGATAAAACTGGATTGGTCATCAATATCAGATTAGGGGGAGTTCAACACTTGGCCAACAGCTGATCAGCTATTTGAATAGACTGCAGTGCTCTTCTGAGTGCTGTGATCTCCTACTAGGCCAGTGACATAATTGTGGCGAAACCAACCTCGCCACGGTGTTTTGGAGGGGGACTGTTTACCAGCCTCCTGCCCTGGGATTATGGTCCCTTAAGTTATTGGGTCTTAAGGCACTTGGGACGGAGCCCTCTGTCCCTGGATTGCATCCTTTGCCTTACTTGCTTGGATGAAGCACATGGTGAGAACAATAGATAGCGGCCATTTTAGCTCACAGACACTGTTCTGACTTTTCCACACGGTGCTATCTTGCCTGTATTTGGTGCACAGAGACATCATTCAGTAGTTTGAAACTACCAAACAGGGGACACATTTATTAGTGACTATTTTTGGTATAACTTGTATATTTTCAGTGTAACTGTATCTTCCAAACTACTGAACGGATGTGGGTGAATTTTGGACATGTGGTTCACCCAGATCCCCCGGTTCCGAGGATATATTGGTTATGGGGCTATTGCATGTTTTGGGGTTCCTGTGATATGTTTTATAAAATTGTATGTTATGTGAGGGCACCCAGATAGCTAATATTATTGTATTCGTGTATTCTGAGTGCCATTCACCTAATGATATGCACTCAGACTTGAGCTATCTGGGGATATGTTAAATGTCTGTGTTTGCTGTGGGGGTGTGCCATTGTGTGTTTAAATGGTGATGTCTGTCCTGTTGTCTCCACGTGTGTATTGGCGATCTCCCCTTTGTCCTGAGAGATAATTGGATTGCCATCGGTTGTCTCCCAGGCAGAGAGGAGGAAACCATGATGCATTGTGGGGATGTGTTGTATCTGTTCTGTATTAGCAAAACTGTAATAAAAACCAGGCTGGGTGTGCCAGCACGTCAGACCACTGCTGACCCTCAAGACGGAGCCTTGTCTCGTTATTGGGGGGATTCCCTATATGCTGTTAGAGACTGATTGCCAGGAGTGTAAGACGATTGGACGCTTTTCCTGCTCGTCTGCTGGCAGCTATCCGCGAGGTTCCAGTTTGGAGTGCTATTTTGTATCCAGTTCGGGAGGTTGGTGTTCTGCAGTAGCTGTGCCTGCATCTCGGAAAGGGGCATATCGCCTAAACGGATTTTAACCCCTTGTCTGCGGAAACGGTGCCGTTACAATAATGTTCATCAGTCATATGGCCTAGGTGCAGCTCAGATCCATTCAAGTGGATGGGGCTGAGCTGCAATACATAGTACCAACGAATTCCAATAGACAGCATTGTGCTTGGTAGGCCGTGAGGAAACCACAATGCTCACCAGAGTGCTGTGACCTCCTAAAACAGCTGATGGTGGGGAGCATCCAACATGATGGATCCCCGCTGATCTGATATTGATAAACTGTCCTGAGGATAGGTCATCAATATCAGAATCTCAGAAAAACATTAAGTGCAAGCTGTAAACTTGATGGGTGAATCCATATTCCTAGGCTTTTTATCTGTTATCACAAGTCTGGTGGAAAAAAATCTAATTTCAATGTAACCTACCTACCAACTTTTAGATAATGTTCAATGGGATGCATCCACACTGAAGTATATCTACAGATTATTACTTAGAGCAGAAGATAGGAGAAGAAAATCCAGGTGAAAACAGAAGATTCGGTAAACACAGAAAATCCTATTTTATTTTTAAGATATTACTTACAGATGAAGCGAACGGGACCCTATTGTAATTGAGAATAGATGAAGTGATAACAAAGGATTAGGTGTTAGAAGATCATTCTGGTTTTATCGTACCGGTATGAGAACAGAAAATCATGTGACGTTTCATTTGACAAAGAACACATATTTTGTTTATAAAGCTGGACTCTCTTTTTAAAGGGATTCTGTCACCTCCCCTAAGGCAAAAAACGATTTAAAACCAGCCATGCAGCACAGCTTACCTGGATTAGGCTGTGCTGTTCAATCTTGAAATCCGTCCAGCAGTTAGTTCAAAAAACGAGTTTGATCAATGAGGAAATGCGTCCTGAAGGTGCCCAGAGGGGCGTTTTTTTCTTCTGAGAGAGCCCAGTCCCGCCCCTTTTTCAGTGCCCAGCCCGCCTTCCTTTTACTTCCTAACCGCCGCCCCCAGCCTGCCACAGCCTCTCCTGCCTCTCCTCCCCCTCCCTCTTGCCGAACGAAGTCTCGCACAGGCGCAGTACCCACTGAGGGCTGCGCCTGTGCGATCATCAGGAGACTGAGGGCGGCAGCTTCATCTTCGTCACTGGGCATGCGCCGAGCCCAGTGACGTCCGATGCTCGCTCTTCCCTCAGTCAGCAGGGAAGAGCGAGCATCGGACGTCACTGGGCTCGGCGCATGCCCAGTGACGAAGATGAAGCTGCCGCCCTCAGTCTCCTGATGATCGCACAGGCGCAGCCCTCAGTGGGTACTGCGCCTGTGCGAGACTTCGTTCGGCAAGAGGGAGGGGGAGGAGAGGCAGGAGAGGCTGTGGCAGGCTGGGGGCGGCGGTTAGGAAGTAAAAGGAAGGCGGGCTGGGCACTGAAAAAGGGGCGGGACTGGGCTCTCTCAGAAGAAAAAAACGCCCCTCTGGGCACCTTCAGGACGCATTTCCTCATTGATCAAACTCGTTTTTTGAACTAACTGCTGGACGGATTTCAAGATTGAACAGCACAGCCTAATCCAGGTAAGCTGTGCTGCATGGCTGGTTTTAAATCGTTTTTTGCCTTAGGGGAGGTGACAGAATCCCTTTAAGTCAAAACAAGAAAAAAAAAAGTAATTGTAAAATGTAATATTTTGGGTTAAGCAGATATTAAAAGTTTTGAAAAATTGTGCATATTTCGCTTACAGATTCAAATGGAAGAGGTGAATGAGACCATTGTGACAGAATTCATACTTCTAGGCATCACCGATCTCCGGGAGCTACAGGTTTTCTTCTTTGTAACTTTTCTTTTTTTCTACCTCCTAAGTTCTGTTGGCAATATAAGCATTGTGACAGTGGTTATTACTGACCATGTTCTTCACACTCCAATGTACTTTCTATTGGGAAACCTTTCATTCCTGGAGTTCTTCTATGCCACCACAACAGTTCCCAAGATGTTGTCCGGTTTACTCGTGGAAGACAAAAAAATATCCTTCCAAGGTTGCATAGTCCAGCTCCACATCTTTCATTTCTTGGGAAGCACTGAAGCCATGCTCCTTGCATCAATGTCTTATGACAGATATGTTGCCATTTGTAACCCATTGAGATACCACATCCTTATGGCTAGGGCAATGTGTCTTCAACTAGCATTCACATCTTGGCTTATTGGTTTCTTATACTCATTGTTCCATACCATTTTGACTTCCAGGCTTCCTTTCTGCAACAAGAACCAAGTAAAACATTTCTACTGTGATATTAAACCTCTCTTGAAGTTGGCATGTACTGACACACATATCAATGAGAGCTTGGTCAACATAGTTACAGGTTCTGTAGCCTTAGGCACATTTGTTCTGATTATGATCTCCTATACCTTTATCGCAACTCATCTCCAGAATATCCGTTCAGATCAAGGTAGAAGTAAAGCCTTCTCCACCTGCTCTTCTCACCTTACTGTGGTCCTTTTATATTTTGGAACTGCTTTCTGCACATATTTAAGGCCGGCTACAAAAGATTCCTTGGAGCAAGACAGGGTTACTGCGGTGTTGTTTACAGTCATCACCCCTGCATTAAACCCCATTATCTATGCTCTGAGAAATAAGGATGTGAAAAGGGCTTTTAGGAAACTGTTTTTAGAAGGCCAACTTTTAAACTAACTACACTATTAACTAACAGAAGCTATGTCTAAAGCTCCCAGCTTTTTATTGACATAGCTCACCATCTTCAGGAGGACTCGCCAATAGTGTTTGGCCCGAATATTCGAATCGCTAATTTTAATCGTGAATATCGGCACTTCGAGAATTCGCGAAGATTTAGAATATAGTGCTATATATTCGCGAATATTCAAGAGTTTTTTTTTTTCCATCAGTAACCTCCCTTTCTGCTTGTGGGCCAATGAGAAGGGTGCAATGTCTTTGTCTGAGCTTAGCAACATCCCAGGCAACCAATAGGAAAGTTGCCTACCCCGTACTATATAACAACCTCCCCAGCAGCAATTTTCTACAGTTTTATGGAGTTCTGAGAGAGACAGCAGTGCCATTGCTGTGCTCTGTGCTTTACTGTTCAATTACATTAGATAGTTAGTTAGTAGCATTAGGTTCCAGTGCAGGGTGTTAGGTAGTGTGATAGGTTCTGCTGTCCATACACATAGTGCTGTGATGTCAATAAGTTCACAACAATATTTAGTGCACCAATCAGTAATATGTAGTCAGACCTGCTAAAATAAGAAGTTGCAAGTATTGCGCAAAAATATTGTGCATCATTAACTGATGATTAGCACAATTGTGAATATATTGGGGCACTCTATCTGCATATAAAGCTATTGTAATGTTCTGCCATTCCAACCATTTTCTCCAGTCTCAGGAAACTTCTAGCAGCTTGAAAAATCTAGCAGCAGTGACCCACGCCTGTATTGCGCTCGCAATCCGCGCATATTACATTGCCGATTTTTACAAATCAAGAAAATAATCGAATTTGCGAATATATGACGAATATAGACCCACATATTCACAAAATATCGCACCTGCCGCTCATCACTACTCACCAGCAAGCTATTGTCTATGGTCATCAATAAGCCCCACCAACCATTTATCCTTGGATGTAAAGAGAGTAGTATATGTTGGGTCTTTATGGACATTTCTCTAGTTTAATACCAAGTACTTGAAGTCTGACGAATAATAATCATTTTGAACATATGCAAGGAGGGAATGTTCTTGGTATTTTATCCGGGAGCAAGATTTGTCTAGTAGTTATCACGTATCTGTGGCCAACCTATTGTTTTCTAAGTATTAACTTTAAAGTGCCATGGTTGGTGGAGAAAGATTATACAGACTTCTGGCACTAAATGAAAAAAAAATTATATGCACAGTATATACTGTGCAAAGTAACTTTTTCAGGCCACCTTCTTAGTCAACATTAAAGAATAAACAAATCTTCAAACTTTTATTGTATTTTGTAATTTCAAAGTAAAAAATTGAAAAAAAAAATGGGAAACACATTGATACCATGGTGTTGGTCTTAATTGTCTTTGTGTAGTTGTGCTGCAATTTGGCACATTCTCTGGTTCGGATACTTCCAGTATCCCTGAGGAGGAACGTTTTTCGTCATCAATGTCTTCTGAATGTCAGAAAACTTCAAAATAACTTGATGAATACAGGCAACAAGTATAAACGTGTGGCTGACAAGAACCGTATGAATGGTCTGGACCTAAGTGTGGGTGATTTTGTGTGGCTGTCAACAAGAAATATTAAGTTGAAGGTTCCTTCTTGGAAGTTGGGTCCAAGGTTTATTGGTCCATATACAGTAGGATCACTGCCATTATTAAACCTGTAGCTTTTCGTCTTGAACTTCCTCAGGCTCTGAAAATTCATAATGTATTTCACAAATCTTTGTTGAAGAGATATGTTGAACCTTTGAAGTCGTCCCCCTTGCCACCCACTCCTGTCATGGTAGACGGCAGTTTGGAATTTCAGATTGCCAAGAATATTGACTTTTGAGTCCTCCGTAGATCTCTCTAGTATCTTGTTCACTGGAATGGTTATGGAGCAGAGGCGAGGATGTGGGTACCAGCATCTGATGTGAATGCCAGTCATTTGGTGAAAGCCTTTCACCACAGGTCTCATCCAGATAAGGTTGGTCCTGGGTGCCCGGAGGCCACCCATAGAAGGTGTGTGTGTAGGGGGGTAACTGTAACTGACGTTCCTGCGACATGTGGCAGGAGATCAGTGAGACTGGTAACACGTGGCTTGATCTGACATGTTTTCCGTTTGGATCAATGATGTCTGTGTTGTTTCTGGTGCTTGCCACATCTTCTTTCCCCAGGTGTGGCTATTATGGTCATTTAATCATGTCTATTTATTGTTGTTTCTCCCACTATGCTATGCGGTTTATAGCTTCTGTTTGAGTTGTTGATTGCTGGTGTGTGGATCTTAGCTGAGTTCCTGGTGCTGCCATAGCCACTTAAAGTTAAGTATTTTCTTTCCCTTTTGTATTTTGTTTGGGTTATTTTGTGTGTTGCATTTTCCTGTCATTTGTATAAAGGCTTGATGGAGACTCCTGTTCGTCCTTCCTTTTGGAGGAACAGGTTGTCTTAGTCCTGATATTAGTACCAGGGTCCTATAGGGTGAGTTAGGACACTAGGTATTCCTCTATATCAGGGGTACTCAACTGGCGGACCGCGGTCCAAATACGGACCGCGGCCGCCAGTTGTCCGGAGCCCGGCCATCCTTCAGAGCGCTCCTCCTCTCCTGCACACTCTGGTACGTGCAGGAGGAGGAGCTTACCGGCGCACTTCCTCCTTCCCAGGGGCGCAGTGAGAGACGGTTCCCTCCACATGCAGGCACCAGCGCTTTCATCCAGCACCTGCACATGGAGGGAGCTTTCTCCCTCAGTGCGCTCACAGGTCCCTCCTCCCCTGCAGCAGCGGCAGCACGTAAGGGAGCTTCAAGCTCCAAAGGACACTTACGTGCTGCTGGAGAGGGGAGGGACATCACCACTGCCACCAATGAAATAAATGTCACATTTGGGAAGGAAGGGGGGCGTGGAGAGGGCTACAGAGAGGCGGGAACACGTCACTGACTGCAGGAAAGGACTCCGGTCAGTGTCGTGTTCCTATCTCTCCTGGGCCATCTTCTTTAAAATTAAAGGTAACCTGATTAAATAAAGTGATAAAGCCCCATCAATCCATGATAGTTTTGTTCCGCATCCAATTCCCATTATTGGGGCATTGGATGCGGACCCCTTAGTTTTAATGGAGAGGAAAAAGATGCAGACAGCACACAGTGTGCTGTCTGCATCTCTTGTGGCCCCATTGTAATTAAGGGGTCCGCATCCAATCCCCCAATAATGGGAAATGGATGCGGAACAAAACTATCATATGTCTGTTCTGTGGCTTGGGTTGCCACCCGGCCAGTAGTTCACCAGCAAGGCTGGTATTTTAGTTCCCTTGCTGGTGCCAGAATTTTCCTGTAAGGACTGTTAGGGTACTTTCACACTTGCGGCAGGACGGATCCGACAGGCTGTTCACCCTGTCAGATCCGTCCTGCCGCTATTTCGCCGGACTGCCACTCCCTATTGACTATAGCGGGAGTGGAGCTATGGCGTAGCACGGCAGTGATCGCCACACTAAAAAGTTGGACATGCAGGACTTTTAGTCCAGCAATCTCTGGCCGTGCTGTGCCATAGCTCCGCCCCCTGCCCCTATTACAGTCAATGGGGACGGGGCGGCAGCACACGGGCACTTGCGGCATGGTGGATCCGACGAGCTGGTCACCTGCCAGAACAGCCTGCCGGATAGCCATGCCACAGGTGTGAAAATACTCTAAAAGACCTAAAAAAAAATTTGGTCTTCCCCTCTGCAGGAAAAAAAAAATCTGTGATAAAACTTAATAACAAAGAACTGTCACAGAAAATTGAGTCATGTAAAAATAAAAAATAAATCCAAAATTATTTTGGCATCCCAAAAAATAAAAGTGGCCCATTACACCACCAAATCGCTAAATCACAAAAAAATGTCTGGCCATTAAATGGGCTGTTCAGTTTGAATAAGAAACCAGACAACACTTAGGAATAGGATGCAATAAAGAACAGAGCAGTACCTACCTAGAAAATCCAGCACTGCTGTTCTGGTTCTCCCTACTAGGCTCTGTTTACTTGGGTGCAACAGCAACTTCACAAGTGACCGTTGCAGCCAAGAGGCCAGCTTGGCTGCAGTGATCACATGTTATGGACATGACATCACCATCGCAGCTGAGAAAACAGAACCCAGAACCCCGGAAAACTTGAGCGGCAGTTCTAGAGTTGCAGGGTAAGTACCATTCTATTCTTTATTCAGGCTAATCTTCAGTGTTGTCCGGATACTTTCTGAAACCGGACAACCTTTTTTTATTTGGTTCATTGGAGATGTTTAAAATGCAGTATGCTCCAAGTCATACTTTTTTACATTTTTGACATATCCGTTGTAATAGAAATGTAAGAACATCATAAAAAAAACTAAAAACTTTGTGAAAAACACGTGAAATCCATGGGATTCGCGAACCAAAAATAAAAAAACACTATAAGCAAGTGTGTATTTTTAATGGAGACCTTAGTGTACTATTATCTCATTTTATTTTTAGGTCATATTATCCAGCCCTAGGCTTATGAGGGAGAGAATGTAGCCTAAGATAGTACACTAACGCTCAGACAGAAGGAGCAGGAAAGTTTCAGAGTAGCACACTAAAAACAATTATAAATCTGAATGTAAATAGTTCTACAAAGTTTGCAAGACATTAAAAAGATGGCATCTTTACTGTTGGCGTTCAGCTCGGACCTTCACCTGACTGCAGACCCAGGTACGTGGACCTTTAATAAAACTAGTTGAGTACCCCTGCTCTATATACCTCTGGGGTCTGTTCATACTGGTTGTTAGTCAGGACTTTGATTAGGGTTTTACTAGGAGGTGTCCATCTCCTTTCCCTAGTTTCCAGGTCTTATTACCTCACCCCTTTCCCTTCTATGTTAGGTGTGGTGTTTCCCTCCCATACCCAAATGTGACACATATGTACTCCAACCTGCAAAAAATGAGCCCTTACACATGCCCTTCACCAGGAAAATTAAAAAAATATGGCTCTCAGAAAATGGGTTGAGCAAATCGAAGTATCCGATGTGGACAATACTAATTTGAGAGAAAATTTGATTTGCAGTGAAGTTGAATTTCCTCGCACTTCGTGGTAACAAATCTAAATGCCTCTGTGCTTTATTGCCACCACGGCAACCACCTTCATCTTCTGATGTCATCTCCACATCAGCACCCCAATCGAGCTCCCACGTCCAGTTCAACACACAATCATGATCATGGTCATCTTGCTCCCTGCCACTTTTATCACACTGTGATATGTTATTGAGGCCACCCTCCTGACTTTTTGCTCTGCATTTGCCCAGAGTGCCAATGTCGCTACCACTGCCCCTACCATGGCTATGAGTACCACTAGTACTATCACCACCACCAAGACAGCTATGCATGGGGGGTTCTGCCTAAACCTTCCCCGTATGATAGTCCAAGCGCTGAAGCTGACGCTTCTCACACAAGAAATATACAAATGAAGTTGTAGAGCAGCACAAACGGACCTCACTGACCAATCCCGGAATGCACCAGCCACGACAGGACCAGAGATCCACAGCAGTCCAAGGAACAGTAGAGAAAAAGGGGATTCTCACATAAGTGATCAACAAGAAATCTAGAGTATCTTCCATAGCACATGGGGTTTTGTTGCCTCCCCCTGGAAAAAAAGAAGTTGCTCCACTAGGAGGGGGCAGAGAAGACAAAGAGGGTGCAACTGAAAAGATTTTCTGAGGACGCAAGGTGGAATGCTGTGATCTCTGGCTCCAAGGCTCAGTGTCAAACTCACACATGCCCTTCACCAGGAAAATTTAAAAAATATGGCTCTCAGAAAATGGGTTGAGCGAATCGAAGTATCCGATGTGGACAATACTAATTTGAGAGAAAATTTGATTTGCCGTGAAGTTGAATTTCCTCGCACTTCGTGGTAACAAATCAATTTTTCCTAAAATAGGAAATAAAAATATAAATTCACCACATCCATATGAGCACAAAGAGGCCTTTGTGACCATCTTGATTGAAGATCCCTTGCAAAATCTTGTGCGCGGTGACATATGACGTCACTACACAGGACAGTGTGATGACTTCATCATGCCTTGCCCGGGATTTCGCACTGGATCTTCAATCAAGATGGCCACGGCGGTCTCTTCACACTCAAATGGATAAGGTGAGCATTTTTTTGTAACCCCTGAAAGCCCTCAATATTATTCTCAGATCAGTGATAAACATGGCATCTGAGGGGATCAATTTCACTCCCTGTCATTGCTCCCGATGATTAGAAAGAAATGTTGTTTGTGATGAAGTAATTCATCAGAAAGAAAATTTTCTTTGTGAAATGCGGCGAAACAGCCAAATTGAAGTTTTCATAACTTTGCTCAACACTAGTTATTATTACACTTGTGGAAACAGATCTAGCAATGACAGTCTTTTTAGAAGCTTTCGCAATGTATGGTTGCCTTTGTGCTTTATTGCCACCACGGCAACCACCCTCCTCTTCTGATGTCATCTCCACATCAGCACCCCAATCGAGCTCCCACGTCCAGTTCAACACACAATCATCATCATAGTCCTCTTGCTCCCCACCACTTTTATCACACTGCGATATGTTATTGAGGCCACCCTCCTGACTCCTTGCTTTGCATTTGCCCAGAGTGCCAATGTTGCTACCACTGTCCCTACCATGGCTATGAGTACCACTAGTACTATCACCACCACCAAGACAGTTTTGCATGGGGGGTTCTGCCTAAACCTTCCCCTTATGATAGTCCAAGCGCTGAAGCTGACGCTTCTCACACAAGAAATATACAAATGAAGTTGTAGAGCAGCACAAACGGACCTCACTGACCAATCCCGGAATGCACCAGCCACGACAGGACCAGAGATCCACAGCAGTCCAAGGAACAGTAGAGAAAAAAGGGGATTCTCACACAAGTGATCAACAAGAAATCTAGAGTATCTTCCATAGCACATGGGGTTTTGTTGCCTCTACCTGGAAAAAAAGAAGTTGCTCCACTAGGAGGGGCCAGAGAAGACAAAGAGGGTGCAACTGAAAAGGTTTTCTGGGGACGCAAGGTGGAATGCTGTGATCTCTGGCTCCAAGGCTCAGTGTCAACTCTAAAGGGGAGATCGATTCAACATTATCCTGCTGTGACTAAGAGGTTGAGTGAGCCATCCAGTCCACAATGTCATCCTCTTTGACCTCAATAATAAAGTGGCATTTGAATGGAGAGAGAACTATGGCCTGCTACTATTAGGACTGGCTGGACAGCTGGTGCTGCTACTGCTGTTTGAACTACTACAGCCTCCCACATTCTGAATCTCGGATGATGAGAGATGCTGGCAGAAAGCCAATTAAACATGCATGAGCTGTAGAAACTTGAGGTTTAAAACATAAAAGCTGTCTGGCTGTCCATTTACAGAAAAAGCTTAGTTGCTGGAATGCTGGTTTTTGTTGACTGCAGGATTTGCAGTGAAACATGAGCATCTCAATAGCTTTCTTCTTCCTGATAAAACACTGACTATTTGATTACATCCAGTAGTTAAATATGTCCCTATACTGTCACTATACTCCTCCTACCCCACCTAGATCACAAGCTGGTGTCTTTAATACCTTTTCGGTAGACGGATGCACTCAGAATGGGGTCTCTTCAGCCCAGAGTTTGAAAGACCTGCTAAAATCCTTCCCCTGATTGAGCCAATCAGGGCAAGCTATCCTCCTTCCCTACCTCCCAGAGCCTTTTGGTTATCCATATTATTTGTCCCCCCAATTTCCCACACCGATTTTCACCGTAAAATGGCACTAGCATCGTTTTTGCTCACTTTGCCTGAAGCAAATAAAAAAAAAAACTGATTATTTTAGCAGCAGAAATGTTGTACTATTCATAATGAATCTTGTTCGTTCATCTCTAAATGGGGCATATCCCTTCCTGCAAGAGCTGTGAAGCTGCAGAATAGCCTACCTAAGGAGCTCTCCAGCACACACACTATTCATTAGTGATGATCGAGCATGCTCGGCCGAACACCAGTTCTGCTCGAGCATCTCGATGCTTGGCACATGGCGGTATTTGGCTGAATACCGCATGTGCTCGAGCACAATGCTCGAGTCTCCGCCTCCGCTACGCAGTCAATAAACGTGCAGGTAAGTGCTGCCCTTACTGCAATGCCATGGCCATGTTGGTGACTGGCATTACAGTGATTGGCTGGCCGAAACGCGTCATCGGGTGCTATATAGCACCCGATGACGCATGTTCGGCTCATTCTTAGTCAGGGAGAGCTGTGCTGAGGAAGGGACAGACAATGTAGGGAGTGATTTAAGAATATTTTTACCACCAAAACTTTTCAGAGACCCAAAAGTCCTTTTAAGGCTACATGCACACGAACGTTGTCGGTTCCGTTTTTTGGGCGGATTCGATGCAGACCCATTCATTTCAATGGGTCCGCAAAAAACGCGGACAGCACACTGTGTGCTGTCTGCATCAGTAAGTCCGTTCCGTTGCCCCGCAAAAATAATATTGCATGTCCTATTTTTATCTAGTTTGCGGACAAGGATAGGCATTATTACAATGGTTCCACCAAAAAAAACGGATGCCATACGGAACAGCATCCATTTTTTTTAGCATAATTTGCGGACCGCAAAACAGATACGGTTGTGTGCATGTAGCCTAAGGACTATTGTGTGTGGCAGCAATATCTATTTTTAGTGCATCCTATTTTTAGCTCAGTGTGCAATAGTTAGGCCGCGCAGACAGTGACATTAGCTGCGCCACATCTCCAGTGTAAAGTGTGCGCATCCCAAAAATATCTATGATATCCAGTGTACTTTTTCAACAGACAGTGTCCGCTTCTGACAGTGACATTACCAGTGCCACATTTCCAGTGTAAAGTGTGCGCATCCTAAAAATATCTGTGACATCCAGTGTACTTTTTTAATAGACGGTGTTCGCTTCTGACAGTGAAATTAGCTGCGGCAGATCTCCAGTGTAAAGTGTGCGCATCCAAAAATTTCTCTGTGACATCCAGTGTACTTTTTCAATAAACAGTGTCCGCTTCTGACAGTGACATTAGCTGCGCCACATCTCCAGTGTAACGTGTGCGCTTAATAAAAAATGTATCTGTGACAAACAGTGTACTTTTTACGTAGACGCTTTGGACAGTGACATTACCGATGGTACCTCTCCTGTATAACGTTTCCTCATCCCAAATATCTGTGACATTCCCTGTAATATTTTTTTAGCCGCTGGTGACAGCATTATCTGCGGGATATCTCCTGTGTGACGTTTCCACATCCCAAATACCTTTTTAAAAAATTTTGTGCGTACACTTCCAAATCCTGCGCTACTGTACGTGTGACACTTTCAAGCATATACAGGGTGGGCCATTTATATGGATACACCTTAATAAAATGGGAATGGTTGGTGATATTAACTTCCTGTTTGTGGCACATTAGTATATGTGAGAGGGGAAACTTTTCAAGATGGGTGGTGACCATGGCGGCCATTTTGAAGTCGGCCATTTTGAATCCAACTTTTGTTTTTTCAATAGGAAGAGGGTCATGTGACACATCAAAATTATTGGGAATTTCACAAAAAAAACAATGGTGCGCTTGGTTTTAACGTAACTTTATTCTTTCTTGAGTTATTTACAAGTTTCTGACCATTTATAAAATGTGTTCAATGTGCTGCCCATTGTGTTGGATTGTCAATGCAACCCTCTTCTCCCACTCTTCACACACTGATAGCAACACCGCAGGAGAAATGCTAGCACAGGCTTCCAGTATCCGTAGTTTCAGGTGCTGCACATCTCGTATCGTCGCAGCATAGACAATTGCCATCAGATGATCCCAAAGATAAAAGTCTAAGGGGGTCAGATCGGGAGACCTTGGGGGCCATTCAACTGGCCCACGACATCACCAGACATCAACACAATTTCTATCCGCTCCTGCACGTGTTAACCTCGGTGACATGTCAATGGCTGTAAACAAAGAGAAACTTGTAAATAACTCATAAAAGAAAAAAGTTACGTTAAAACCAAGGACACCATTTTTTTTTCCTTGTGAAATTCCCAATAAGTTTGATGTGTCACATTACCCTCTTCCTATTGAAAAAACTAAAGTTGGATTCAAAATGACCAACTTAAAAATGGCCGCCATGGTCACCACCCATCTTGAAAAGTTTCCCCCCTCACATATACTGCCACAAACAGGAAGTTAATATCACCAACCATTCCCATTGTATTAAGGTGTATCCATATAAATGGCCCACCCTGTATAACAATTAATATGATGAAGGCGGTAAGGGACGGGGAAGTGGCCATGATGCTGATGGTGCACTCAGAGGCCGTGGCCCTGGGCGCGTTGAAACTGTTCCTGCTGCCAGAGCACAAGAGAAACAGTCATCCACGATACCTAGCTTCATGTCCCAGTTTGCAGAGCGGCGCACGACACCACTCTTGAAGTCAGACCAGTGCGACCAGCTGGTCGGTTAGATTGCAGAAGATAAAGCTTCCAGTCGCTTAAGCACCACTCTGTCTTCCATCAAGTCCAGTCTTGGTAGCCAAGAGTCTGCTCAACACAATCCTCACCCTGATCCTCTTTCCTCCAACCATGGAGAGTGTGGGCAAACAAGTGATCCCACACTCGGATATTCCAAAGAGCTAATTTCTGCGCCATTCCTTGATTTGACCCTCTGGCCAAGCACTCTTGAAGAAGGACAGATTTTGTGCCCTGATTCCCAAACTCTTGAGCATCCCCAGTCACAAGAAGATGACTGGGGGGAACAGCAATTACTGTTTAATGAGGTGGATGATGATGAGACACAGTTGCCAATAAGTCAACAGCAAGAGGTTGATGAAAAGGATGAGACAGAGTTGTCAATCACTGAGGTTGTGGTTAGTTCAACAAGTCAGGAGGATGAGCAGAGTGAGGAAGTGGAAGAGAAGGTGGTGGACGATGAAGTCACTAACCCAAACTGGGAAGGAAAAAAGCTGAGTGAGGACAGCAGTACAGAGGGGGAGGGATCTACTGCACCGCAACAGGCTGGAATAGTCAGTGGGGTGGCAAAAAGGAGAAAGCGGTCCACACCAAACAGGCCCGCAACTGTTCCACAGAGCAACCCCTTGTGGGAATCTCCCTTGCCAAGGGGTAGGTGTTCCGCAGTATGGCGCATTTTTGAGGAAAGTGTGGACGACAAAAGAATAGTAGTTTTCAACCTGTGCCGTACCAAAATGAGCCGGGGCTTGAACACTAGCAACCTCACCACCACCCAGCATGAACCGCCACATGGCATCTAAGCACCGTAATAAGTGGGCTGAACGCCTGGTTTACACAGTCTGTGTCTGCGGGTCACACCACTGCCTCCTCTTGCCCTGTGTTACGTGCTAGCAAATCACCTGTCAAATTCGCAGGCCTGGATACTTCTCTCCCTGCACCTGGACCTGTGCAAGCACCATCAGCGACCACATCCACTTCCCTGTCCCACTCCCAGCGCAGCATACAAATGTCCCTATCCCAGGTATTTGAATGTAAGCGCAATTCCCAGCCACCCACCCACAGGCCATAGCACTAAGTGCGCAACTTTCCAAATTAGTGGCCCTGGAAATGTTGGCATTTGAGCTTGTTGACACTGAAGCCTTCCGCAGCCTGATGTCGGCGGCAGTCCCTCGTTATGCAATCCCCAGCCACCACTATTTTTCAAGGTGTGCCGTGCCCACCTTACACCAACATGTGTCCTATAACATCACACGTGCACTGACCAATGCAGTTACTGGGAAGGTCCACTTAACCACGGACACATGGACAAGTGCATTCGGCCAGGGACGCTACATTTCCCTGACCGCACACTGGGTGAACGTTGTGGAGGCCGGGAGCGAGTTGTACCCTGGGATGGCTACCGATGCCAAGGATTGCGGGCCCTAATTCCATCAGCGTTTCCGCCATCACCTACATAAGTGGCTCCAACCCCTACTTCTCCTCCTCTGCCTCTTCCTCCACTTCCACCTCAGAATTATCCTCTTGCAGCACCAGTCAGCCATCAGTCGGTAGCTTGAAGCAGTGTAGCACTGCAGTGGAGAAGCTTCAACAGGCCGTGCTGAATCTGATCTGCTTAGGTGACAAACAGCACACCACCGCAGAGCTGTGGCAGGGTATAAGGGACCAGACTGAGCTGTGGCTCTCACCACTCAACCTACAATCAGGCATGGTTATGTCTGATAATGGCCGTAACTTGATGGTGGCTTTGGAGCTCGGCAAGCTCACACACATCCCATGCCTAGCCCACGTCTTAAACTTAGTGGTTCAGCGGTTTTTCAAAACCTACCCCAATTTGCCTGAGCTACTGGTGAAGGTGCACCGCGTGTGTGCACATTCCCTCAAGTCAGTCATCGACAGCTTCAGCCGGTCTGTCAATGCTGCAGCAGCACTGGAAATTGCCAGCTCACCGACTGTTGTGCAACATGAGCACACGCTGGAACTCCACGTTCCACATGTTGGCCAGGCTTTGTGAGCAGCAGAGGACAATAGCGAAATACCAGCTACTGTACAACATGGTCGTCGCCTTTCCAGTCAGCTTCCGCTATTCACAAGCGAGGAGTGGGCATGGATGTCTGACCTCTGTGAGGTTTTAAGAAACTTTGAGGAATCAACACAGATGGTGAGCGGCGATAACACTATTATCAGTGTAACCATCCTACTACTGTGTCTACTCAAACGCTCACTGCTCACAATTAAGGACAATGCTTTGCATGTGGAAGAGGTGGAAATGGGGCAAGACATTACACAGGGTGATAGCCGGACCTACCCTCAGTTCGTCTTCTCAGCGCGAATTGGACGATAAAGAGGAGGAGGAGGAGCAGGAGACAATTGCCTCCGCTAAAGAGGGTAGTACCCATCGAAGTTTAATTCCATCTGTTCTGTGTGGGTGGGCAGAAGAGGAGATTGAGAGTCATCCTCCTGATGAAAACAGCAAAGTCTTGCCTGTTGGTACTCTGGCACACATGGCTGACTTCATGTTAGGCTGCCTTTTCCAGCGACCCACGCGTTATCCGCCTTTTAGACAACACGGATTACTGGTTGTTCACCCTTCTTGACCCCGCTACAAAAAGAACTTCTCATCTCTCATTCCTCCGGTGAAGAGGACGAGCAAAACGGTGCAATACCAGAAGGTCCTTGTTGAAAAATTGCTCCAAAATTTTCCATCTGACATCGCTGGCGGCAGAGTCCGTAGTTCCTTAGGGAAACGAGGAGGGGGGACAAGCGGAACACACAGCAGTTCCAACAGAGGCAGGGCAACACTCTCCAAAGCCTGGGACAGTTTGATGAGACCCCGCCAAAACCCTCACCCTGATGCGCGGCCTACTGTGTCTTTTGAAAGATGGTGAAGGAGTACATAACAGACCGTGTCAGCGTCCTCAATGATCCCTCAGTGCCTTACAACTACTGGGTGTCCAAGCTGGACACGTGACACGAACTGGCGCTCTACGCCTTAGAAGTGCTGGCCTGCCCTGACGCCAGTGTTGTGTCTGAGCGGGTATTTAGTGCTGCTGGTGGCATTATAACAGATAAGTGTATCGGCCTGTCAACTGAAAATAAACAAGGCCTGTATTGACCCTGACTTCTTGACTCTACCAGATGAAAGCGGATAAACACAAAGACACTTTAAATGTGTTGTTTATAATGTACTGAATACACTGTATTCCCATGAACCCCTTCCACCACAAACAAGGGTATATGGTTGTATCTTCCTTTTCTCATCCTCCTCTTCCATCATATCAACATGCTTATTCATCGCATATAATGCCTTCGCATATAATGTTTTACAGGGTCAGCTCAACTACAGGCCCTCGCATATAATTTTTTAGAGGGTCAGCTCACCAGCATGCCCTCACCTACAATCTTTTACAGGGTCAGATCACCTGTAGGCCCTCGCATATAATGTTTTACAGGGTCAGCTTACCAGCAGGCCCGCACCTAAAATCTTTCACAGAGTCAGCTCACCAGCAGGCCCGCACCTAAAATCTTTTACAGGGTCCGCTCACCAGCAGGCCCGCACCTACAATCTTTTACAGGGTCAGTTCACCTGCAGGACCTTGCATATAGTTTTTTTGAGGGTCAGCTCAGCTGCAGGCCCTTGCATATAATTATTTAGAGTGCCGGCTCCCCAACAGGCCTTCACCTACAATCTTTTACAGGGTCAGGGTCGGCTCACCAGCAGGCCTTCACCTACAATCTTATTCACTGGCACCAAGGACCTTTCTTTGGGTCCATAACCCTTCCAATGAACCAGGTACTGAAACGAATTACGAACTTTCCTAATATCAATGATTTTAGAAATAATAAATTCATTTTGACCATTCACCAGTCTCGGGGAGGGCCTGCCTGAGACAGAACTACGGGTGAAATATATATTTTTTGAAAGATTAAAAGATTTAATCTTGCTCATCCAGAAAAACCTTCTCCAGCTACTTTGGGTCCGGTGGCCCCTCGTAAAAGGCTTTGCGCTCCTTCCCTTCGGGGCTGCCGGTACCCTGCGATAACTTTGGAGAGAGGACGTGTGCTGTGTCCTCGTCTCCAAGGCAACGGGGGGCGGAAAGGACCCGGCCACGCACGCCTCCTTAGCATGGCCGGCATCCTCCGCTCCCGTAAGTTCGACGAAAAGTCTGAGCGCCGAACTGGACAATCAGCGCTCAGCAGTGTGCAGGGGGATGAGTCATGTGATAATGGCCACATCACATGACTCCTGCGCTGCCCTATTTAACAGGCAGCCTGCTGGCCACAGGTTGCCTGTGATTAAGGTCCTATTCCTTGTGAATATTCGGTTTGTGATTTTTCTGTGTATTTGTATCTCGGCTTACTTGACTACGTCTCTTGCTTAATCCTTTTGTACTGGTATTTGACTTCTGCTTGACCTTTTGACTTGTCCTTGCCTGCTCCCTGGTACCGCCTTGACCTCCTGGTTTTGACCTTGCTAGTTCGACCTTTGTTTGTTTGTTTGTCTCTCTACGCAGTTTAGGGATCGCTGTCCAAGTTGCGCTCCGTTGCCTAGGACCGGTAAGTGCAAGTAGGAAGGGACAGAAGAGTGGGTGGAGTCAGTTTGAACCTTCCCTATCACCTTCTCGACACAGAATCACAGGCCCTACTACCATATCATGGATTTGTTGCAAACTCCCACGGATCATGTCCAAAACCTGGCTCAGATTGTCCAGGAGATAGGGGATAGGTTTCAAGCTCAGGAAATTGATGGAAACCTCTCTGTCTCTTTGTCGTCCACACTACATGCGGAACCTCATGTTAAGCTTCCCGATCGGTTTTCGGGGGATCGCAATTGTTTTTTGGCTTTTAGGGAGAGCTGCAAACTGTATTTCCGGTTGCACCCTCACTCTTCTGGTTCTGCTCAACAAAGAGTGGGAATTATTATGTCCTTATTACAAGGCGACCCCCAAGACTGGGCATTTTCGTTACCCCCCGACTCTCAGTGTCTCAGATCTGTCAACGCATTTTTTCAAGCCCTCTGGGTTTTGTATAATGAACCTGACAGAGCATCTGTAGCAGAAAGTCAGTTAAAATCTCTTGTGCAGGGTGACCGACCGGTAGAAGACTACTGTACTCAATTTTGTAAATGGTGCGATCCCTCTGGTTGGAATGAGCCTACTCTTAAAAGTCAGTTTAGGTCTGGCCTATCTAAGACTCTCAAAGACATGCTTGTTTGTTATCCCTCTCCTGAGACCTTGGAGCAAACCATGACTCTTGCTGTGAGACTGGACAGACGCATTAGGGAGAGACAACGAGAGCATTTGTTTTTTCCACAGGTTATGTCCAAACCAGATAACAATATAACAAAACAATAACAAATACAGGTACACTCTGCAATCTCACTAAACCCTCAAACTGATTTTAAAATTGAGAGATTAGTCAACATGTCCTACGGTGTAGAACATGTCTAAGCCCGGGCATCACGTCAAGGTTTCTCAAGTAGCCCGAGACCTAACACTCTCCTACCTCAGCCGTATGGGCGATACAAGGAGCCAGTGGGCATGAGGCCGACTCACAAACAGCTCACCAGTTACCTCCAGCATGTAACCATGCTTGCAATGGGAGGAGGGAGGAGTCTGCGAGTCCCACTCATGACTGACTGATATGGCCCAGACCTCACAGGTGCACCTAAATGTGGCCTGTAGATGGAAAACAGGCACATTTAAATTGGAGTTTATACACCTCCAGGAATCTATATATACAAACTAAAAAGACAAGGGTGGCATTAGCAGGAGGTGCTCAAACCCACATGCAGTCGTGCATATATATAGGGGAGCAAATCCTGCACTTGTGGCCCGTTGCTAATGGCGATCCCCAACAAAATGCATACGGTGGAGGATGCCCGCGGCAAACCACAAGTACCACAATAGACCTGTAATTTGCCCACTGGCTCCTGGTATCGCCCATATGGATCAGGTAGGAGAGTGTTAGGTCTCGGGCTACTTGAGAAACCTTGACGTGGTGCCCGGGCTTAGACATGTTCTACACCGTAGAACATGTTGACTAATCTCTCAATTTTAAAATCAGTTTGAGGGTTTAGTGAGACTGCAGAGTGCACCTGTATTTGTTATTGTTTTGTTATATTGTTATATTGATTATGACATATGCACTTGTTACCTTGTGTGAGATGTCTATTGTGGTACTTGTGGTTCGCCGCGGGCATCCTCCACCGTATGCATTTTGCTGGGGATCACCATTAGCAACGGGCCACAAGTATATATGCACGACTGCATGTGGGTTTGAGCACCTCCTGCTAATGCCACCCTGTCTTTTTAGTATGTCCAAACCAGAGACCAATCACTGCAAAAAATGCACCAAAATGATATGCAACTGACAATACTAGCTAATTCCTCAAGCCGATGTTAAAAGCTGAGAACTTTGCCAATATCTTCCAGTCAGGAACATATTAGAGCCCCTCATGCACCATGTCACAGTGTCTCAGCAAGCATGGGGTCCTAGCACTCAACTACCCGTGGTGTGCGAACAGGGTCTGAACAGTGCTAGAAACCAACTCACAGTCAGACTCTCACATGCCTCTATGTACATTGCAAGACGGAAGGGCATGGCAAATGCAGGATTTTTCCATGTAAAAATGCTTTAGTATTGTGGGAAATAATATACAAATTGGAATGCTCTTCATATCATGACCAAATTGGTACTTTTATGGCTTTCTTACAAAACGGGAATGTGTTTAGAAAGGTGCTAAATAAATATGTTCCTCATATACTGACTCAAAAAATGTAAGGCACCTTAAAGTAGATATCAAAACAGTTTCTCACTGAGATATAGAATTTTTGTGAAAACCAAAGCCTCTGGTGTCTGCAAACAATATTTTAAAGTAAATTCTGGGCACAGTACATAGACAGGATGCTCCGGAGAAGCTAAACTGATACATTAAGGTACATAAAAAAACCTCAATGAAGGAAGGAAATTTGAGAATTTATTATCTTTAGTCTTGAGAAACTTCTAAGGAAGGACATGTTACATATTGAGTGTGTAAAAAATTGAAAATATTCAGTGTAAAGTTACCTCAAAAGACAAGAATACATATCTTTACTGCAAGAGCTGTGAAGCTATGGAATAGTCTACCTAAGGAGCTCTCCACCACAGTAACTAGTGATGAGCGAAGTATTGAAACATTCGATTTGGCTGCTTCACCCAAATTTACATTAAAAAAAATTCACTTTGTGACAGTAAGTTTTTTATAAGATCATACTTCCATCCATTTGATCCCAAAGAGCTGTCCACCACCATCTTGATTGTAGAACCAGCGCGGAATCTCGTGAGGCCCTTGGTGATAGCATACATCACCACATATGGGATATTGGGAGGGATCTTCAATCAAGATGGCGGTGGCCGGTTCTTCGCATTCAAACAGATAAGGTAAGTATGATTTTTTTTTTTTATGTTTACCACCATTCAGGGAAAATGTATTCATTATTATAAAGCACAAGGAAATTCGGCTTTGTGGCAAATCGAATTTTCACTGAAATTCATATCGAAATCCACTTTGTGGACTTCGATTCGCTCAACTTTAACAGTAAACATTGACTTCAGGAAGAGGAAAACATGTTTATTGAAATGTATTTAAAACAAACCTTTAAATGAAATCTGATCCAGTCTGATCACCATGTTGGGGCATGAAGACACTTTGGGATTTATACTTTCCTCTAGATGTAGCCTACAAACAAACTGAAATCTACCAGTAGATATCTGACAGGTCCTGAGGAGATCATTTATGTCCTAGTTCAACATTTAGTATGTTGCAATTGAGAGTTCGGCGAACATACAATATGCACATGTTCAGCTATTAAGGTTTTTATCATAGTGGATCTTAAAAGCTGTTTAAATTAATACAGTTAATTTCTGCTTAACCAAGGTTGTCTACCCCATTTTCCCTTTCACAAATGGCAGTATGAGTGACTTGATAATCTGGAATGCTCAGACCTAGCTCAAATATGACTCTTTAAAAGATCCTTCAGTCATGATATGAGCCCTGACCAATATTTGCTGATCTTGCAGTCAGGTAATCATTAGGTAAACATGAACAGGAAAGGAAGAAAGAGCATGATTGGCAGATGTACAGTTTAATCATGAGTAACAGGAACTATGATGTACCAGGATGTACACTTGAAAGGTTATGAATAAATGGTTGTAAATAATTAGAGATGTGCCTTTAGTGAATTAGCATATTTACTGATACACATGTAACAAGATGGAAGAATTTTCTATGATTATGAGAATACCCAGTCTAGAAAGTCTACTATTCAATGTAAAACAAGAAGTAATTTGAATTATAACTTTGAATAACACTTAGAAAACAGTGTTGGTCATAAAGATATGAAGATCTAGAAAGAACTTGTTCAGTGAGCAGCTACCAACACCTATCACATCTGATATGGCAGGTAACAGACGTGCGGTGCAGAGGGGAGGGAAGGGAAGTACCCTTTCACTAGGAAGAGGGAGGAATGGTGACCCCTATCTCACCTAGCACTGGCACCTGGCTGCCCTGACATCCCTAGATGGGCTGCTAAACCATACGCCGATCATGTGCCTCGTACCTAGCTTACCCTGAAAGAAGCCTCAGGTAGTGAATAGGGCGGTGGTAGCACTAGTCCTCACCACTAACACCTAGGGAAACAACAGGGAAAGGACAAACAACACAAACAATCCCCGAAGGGAGATAACAATTTACAAACAGGAGAGAACCGGAGATCTAACAGCACCAGTTGCAACAACTCCACAGCAACTCTAACTCTACCAGAGGTCAGAAAAGAAGATCTGGAAAGAAGGTCTATATTTGGCAACAAGGGAAGCAGAAAGGGAAAATATATAGTAGCTGGGAGTGGCTGACAGAGAACAGCTAAAAGGAAAAGTACAGATTCCTAAATAGGACAAAAAGGATCGCAAACCTAAGCAGGAAAACCTCAACCGGAAACCATTCCCACCACTAGGTCATGGAGCGATCTCTTGAGAAACTGAGCAAGTAGCCACTCACTGCAAACTTCTGACCCCAGGCACCATAGGGTCAGCGATAGGTTGTGACACCCTCGTGACAGTACCCCCCTTTCTACGAGGGGCCATCGGACACTGAGGACCAGGTCTCTCCGGATGAGAAATGTGGAAAGAACTAATTAACCTTCTGTCGTTTACTTCCGACTCTGGTACCCACATTCTTTCTTCCGGACCATAACCCCTCCAATGCACCAGATATTGAAGGGACCAATGTACGAAACGAGAATCTACAGTTCTTTAAAACTCCAAATTGCCATCGACAATAATTGGAGGGGGCTGTAACAGTCATGGTTTTGGAGGTGCAACATACTTTTTGATCAAAGATTTATGAAATACATTATGAATTTTCAAAGTTTGAGGTAACTCTAGGCGAAATGCCACAGGGTTAATGACAGCGACTTTTTTATAAGGACCGATAAACATAGGACCCAATTTCCAAAAGGGAAGCTTTAACTTAATATTCCTAGTCGACAACCACACATAGTCATTTACCCCTAGGTCCGGACCTGGCGAATGTTTTTTATCAGCAAAAAGGTTATATCTGCCTCCCATATTTTACAAGTTACTTTGAACTTTTCACCATACAGAAGAAAGTGACGACGTAAACCGTTCTTCTTCAGTGATCTCAGAAGGCTCCCCCTCACTGAAAGTGCAAAATTGAGGATGAAAACCATATGCACCAAAAAATGGTGACTTTCCAGTTGATTCTTGACGGCAATTGTTCATATCAAACTCTGCTAAAGGTAGGTAACATGACCATTCCTCCTGATTTTCAGACACGAAACACCTAATGTAAGTCTTTAAGTTTTGGTTGGTGCGTTTGGTCTGGCCGTTCGACTGCGGATGGAAGGCTGAGGAAAAGGATAAATGTACCCCAAGATGAGAACAAAAAGGTCTCCAGAATTTAGAAATAAGGCTACTTTCACACTGGCGTTTTGGTTTTCGTTTGTGAGATCCGTTCAGGGATCTCACAAGCGTTCCAAAACTGATCAGTTTTGCCCTTAATGCATTCTGAATGGATAAAGATCCGCTCAGAATGCATCAGTTTGGCTCAGTTTGGTTCTGTTTCGCCTCCATTCTGCTTTGGTGTCCGTCTGACAAAAGTGAGCCAAACGCGTCCGTTCAGATAATACAACCGCATGCATCCGTTCAGAACGGATCCATTTGTATTATCTTTAACATAGCCAAAACGTATCTGTCTTGAACGCCATTGAAAGTCAATGGGGGACGGATCCGTTTTCTATTGTGCCATATTGTGTCAGTGAAAATGGATCCGTCCCCATTGGCTTACATTGTGTGTCAGGACGGATCCATTTTCACTGACACAATATGGCACAATAGAAAACGTATCCATCCCCATGGTGTTCAAGACAGATCCGTTTTGGCTATGTTAAAGATAATACAAACGGATCCGTTCTGAACAGATGCATGCGGTTGTATTGTCTGAACGGATGCATTTGTGCAGATCCATGACGGATCCACACCAAACGCGAGTGGCAAAGTAGCCTAAACTGGGCTCCACAATCCGAAACAACATCCGAAGGGACCCCGTGAAGCTTGACTATATCACTGATAAAAACCTGAGCCAGGGTTCTAGCATTTGGCAACGCGGTTAAGGCAATGAAATGTACCATTTTACTGAACCTGTCTACTACTTCAAGGATAACAGTTTTACCTGCAGATACAGGTAGGTCAATAATAAAATCCATCAACAAGTGTGTCCATGGCCTGTTGGGAATGACCAGTGGCAACAGAGACCCCGCCGGACGAGTATGAGTGACTTTAGCACGTGCACAGGTCATACAGATAGACACAAAATCAATTACATCCTGGTGCAACCTCGGCCACTAAAAACGACAAGACAATAGATCTGAGGTTGCCCTACTACCTGGGTGTCCAGCGAGTGCTGAGTTGGTGTTCTTTTAATATTTCAAGGCGCAACAAATTCAAAGGCACAAACAACTTTCCTGAGGGACAGGAGACCGGGGCATCCTCCTGAGCCTCCAACACCATCCCCTCCAAGTCGGAGTGTAACACAGAGACAACCACCCCCTTTTGTAAACTCAGCATCACACCCTTCAGGAAAACTTCGGGATAACGCATCATCTTCGGTATTTTTTTGCCCCGGACGATAGGTGATAAAATTAATATTAACCTACAAAAGGCCACCTGTCGACTAGACAGTTAACAAAAACCACTTGTATGACATCCAAGGTAAACCAAAACTAACAAGTGGGGAATGGTATAAAAATGTGAATTTATTGATAAAAATACAAAAGATGGAGCTACTACAGAATTACAAGAATGCAGAGAAGCACAGGGTCACGGACGCCACAGTTCACCAAAGTGTCAATGAATAATGACACATTTTACAGGTACCAAAGTAAAGTGCTGATGTGCATTTAAAGGTGACCAAAATGGCCCAATATAAAGTAACTACACAATATCTACAAACGAATAATGCAATTTGCCCTGTTGATGGCAGGGGAAAGGCACAGCGTATCCACACATGGCATTGAAACCGGAAAGCAGCAAACCATGGAAGTGAGATTCTCAGATGGAAATCACTATGTAAACAGTAGTAAACATGGATATATAAAGAGACTCACTATGGATACGTGCAGAGTCACTAGCAGGAGTTAGGACAGGGAGATATCAATGTAGAACGTACCTGAAGACATGATGGTGAGTGGGCGTGAGGACCCTGAGCGCACAACCTCGACGCGCGTTTCGCCCTACGGCTTCGTCAGGAGGTATAGAATGATATGTGGACAGGGTATATATAGGGAGAAGTGGGTGGGTAAGGGAAAATTACCTCCATATGGTACACCTGTGGTCCACATGTCTGGGCGCGGGATGCTCCATGATGCTCGACGCCATCTCTCGGCGCATCCACGTCATCGCGCAAGCGCGAGAATATGACGTCATGGAGCGCGTCCAGATGGCGCCGAGCAGCGCATGCGCAGTCCGCGGCCCTGTGGAACGCAGGTGACCCGCAACCGGTAGTATATAGATATGGAGACGGGGAATGCTGCAAACGTGTCGCTGACTATAACAACATGCCAAAAGAGACACCGGACGTATCCATACTGAGTCTCACATCAATACAAATGCGCTTGAAAACAACAATTCACATCATGTGCACGTACCAAAAAATTCATAGAGTCAGCCGTGTGTGAGTGGGGGCGGGGCGGAGCACATCCATAGCCAAATGGTTGCTCTAGCCCGTCCCCACTGACCACGGCCGAAACATGGAAAGTGCCCCCAAGGACCATATAATAATGGACTAAATATCATGTACCATAAAGTGACTTTGAAACAGAATGGCATGATGTGTTGTACATTATATAAAAATATACACATATATATGTAACGGATATAAAGAATATAGACAATATCAGCAATAATTTAACAATGAAATTACATATATATTTTTAATGATTATAGTCAGGTGTCGACTATGTGTTCAGCATCGATAATCCGGACGACGTAATTGAATACGCCTGCCCGTTAGTGGATGTTCTAGATGATTGGATTTAGAATTAAAAAGTATGGACAGATCCATACCTAAATAGATAAACGATCTATACATACTACCCAATTCAATATTGAACACACAGTCGACATCCGAAAACCAACCAGCATGATTCAAAAAAACACATAATACAAAAATCATAAAGTCATGATCTATATAATGAGAATTAAAAATTCATCACGAAAAGAATGTACAGCTTAAAAATAATATTTCATAAACAACAAACAGTGAACACCAGTGAAAGAAAAATTGTGATTATCTGGTGAATAGATAAATTGCATGTGCTGAGGCAGTGATATATCAAATCACCCGCCCCCGCAGTTATTGAGAGTCAAGGTTTGGGTGGGGGACATTCAGGGTCGACACCGCGGGCGGCAAAACAGGCCGCCGGCGGGGTCAACCGAAAAAGTCACCCATCCAACAAAAACCCAGACATCTGCAGTGAAAACAGGAAGGGAAAGAGAGTCGAATACGACCCAGCAGTGAAAAAAAGAGGAACAATCCAGGCCAAACTAGGACTCAGAGATATCCACATAATCAGAAGGCGATGTCGAACCTGCTAACAAAAAGAAAACTGTGTTGCAACCCTAGATGTTAGGGCAATAGAATAACTGTGCCGAGGAACAATGTCCTTCGTATGACCAATGATGCAACATCCGATGTTATCCCGCATGATGACCGTATTCTCCTATGGTTGATGGCGGCCTCCCTTACCACCAGAACCCACAAAGAACTGGATATATGGAATCTCAAAAAGAAGGGAAAAAGACATATAATATTATAGTCATGAAACATATATAGACATCCAAATATATATACCCTGTGATTAAAATTTGCGCACTGTTCATAGAAAAGAAGAAAAGCTACTAAACTCATTGAGGCCATGGGGTGTGACGGTGTCTAGGGTGACAATCCACTTGGTTTCCCTACGCAGCAATGCCACTTTTATATTGCCGCCTCTGGATCCCAAGTGGATTCTGTCGATGCCCCTAACTGATAGTCCCCCTGGGTCGGATCTATGGAATTTGTAAAAATGTCTTGGGACTGCTTGTAGCGAGTCCCAATCCTTTTCAAGTGTGCCTGCCGCTGTCCGAATGCTGCGAATATGTTCCAAGACACGAACCTTAAGTGCTCTTTTGGTCATACCAATATAAAATAAATTGCAAGGGCAGGTGATCTGATATATCACTGCCTCAGTATTGCAATTTATATGGTGTACGATGGTATAGTTCTTCAGACCAGAAGAGTCGCAAAAGCCAGTAGACCGGATCATGTACTGACAAGCAGTACAGGATCCGCAGGAGAAAGAGCCCCAATTCGGGCCCCTACTCCCAAAAATTCCGCCGATGGATTTAGGCACATAATGGCTCTTGGTAAGAATGTCGCGCAAATTGCGCGACCTTCTCCAAGTTATCTGGGGATACGCCGGAAGGCTCGCAGCCAGATCACCATCGGTTTGCAGGACTGGCCAATGCTTGCGAAGGATGTATTGTATAAACTTCCACTTACTATTAAAGGGGGTGATGAATCTCACATTATTGTCTTTTTTGGTTTTTGGTTTCGGCCTACTTACCAGCAGAGAGTCTCTAGATGTTTTTTTGGCTCTCTCATAACCCCGTTGGATAGTGTCGAATTGGTATCCTCTTTCGAGAAATCGTTGTGTCAGGGCTGAGGCCTGCTGGTCGAAGTACTCTTCGCTGGAGCAAATCCTGCGAGTTCTCAGGAATTGCCCTGTAGGGATTGGGATCAGTGTTTGGAGACACTACAGTGCAAGATGCGGAGAAATGTGATAGCAAGGAATTAAAGCATAAGCTCAGAGAGGCCCTAAAAAAGCGTACCAAGTTGTGGTGGAACAAAGCCTCACTTGAGAATTACCTTAATAGGAATATTATACCACGGGGACTTCGGATACAGATTTTTCCAACCTTGGAGGGTGAGGATCCCTCCTTCATTGCAAAATGGGAGGAAACTCTCACTAAATGCTCACAAACCCTAATTGAATTGCTGATTGGGGCGGATCGGAGATCTTTGGAGGCTGTGGAGAAGGACATTGACAGTCACAAGGATAATATTAACCAACTACTGACTAAGGAGGACTTGGAGACCTTCGACAGAGGTCTTGAGGAAGACCTAGTCAAGTGGGAAAAAGAAATCCAGTCGATTAAAACAAAAAAATTCCAGAGAGATCTGGGAGACTACCAGCAAAACAAAGTATTCAAGTGGCAACGCACGAACCTCAGATCCGAATCACGTTCACGATCCCAGTCCCTAGTATCATCTCTATCTGAGGAAGAATGTGGCGGGCCTTTTTTAGAAGGACGCCCGGGCACTACTCGCGGTCCAGATCCCGACAGGGCAGGCTACAATCTCCGCACTCCGGTACAAAAGCGGAAACACTGGAACGGGAATGGCCGAGGGAAGAGAGCAAAGAATTAAAGGTAATAAATCTTTCTACCATTAATCTCACCCCAGTACAACAAGAGGTCCTACAAAAGGGTTTATCATTTTCTCCAGTTGGCAGATTTGACTACTTTGAAGTAATCAAAGATTTAGAACTATTTGCTCGAAAATTGCTTTTCAAAAAATACTTTAACCGTGGTCAGGAAGGGACTGCCTCCCTGTCTCCAGTTGAGAGGCAAGCGATTAGAGACCTAGAATCCCTTTTGGAAGACCAGGTAGAAACCATACCCAGTAGATCCCCCATACATCTGCACAGGCGTTCACAGACGTTTCCCCCCAAAACATTATGTCCCGCAGTGGATGTCTTTGTGAAGCTTGTTAAACGTGATCTTAACATTGATCACTCACATATTAGGGGTGATAATATGTCACGCCTACAGAGACAGGCACTGCGCGAACTCCAAAATCTTAAGGAGGTAGTTATAAAACCTGCCGATAAAGGGGGCAACGTCGTGATATGGCCTGTGCAGATGTATGAAAAGGAAGCCTTTCGACAGTTAAATAACAAACAATGTTATAGAAAAATTGAGAAAGATCAGACCCTGATTTTTAAGAGGGAATTAGACGATATCCTAAGGGATGCCCATGACCAGGGCATTATCACCCTAAAAATGATGGAAGGGCTGAGGGTTGACTTTCCTGTCAAACCAACCCTTTATTTGCTTCCAAAAGTGCACAAGAACCGCACCCATCCTCCTGGACGCCCGATCGTCTCGGGGATCGGTAGTCTGTGTACCAACATAGGGAAGTTTATTGACTTTTTCCTTCAAAAGAGTGTGGAAATCCTCCCATCTTTTGTTAAAGATACGACAGATATGTTGAGGCGATTGAACGGTATCCACGTCGATCAGGATGCGGTCCTTGTCACTTGCGATATTGAATCGTTATACACGTCTATATACCACGACCAGGGAGTGCGAGCATCTAGATCCTTTTTAGTCATGACTGACTACGATAACGATCTGATTGAATTCATCCTAGCGTTGTTAGAATTCACATTGACGCACAATTATTTTCTGTTTAAGGACCGCCTCTTCCTACAGCTCCAGGGTACAGCAATGGGGGCATCATGTGCACCCTCATATGCAAATCTGTTCCTGGGGCTGTGGGAGAGAGAGCTGGTGCACGAAACACCTGGATACGATGCCGCACTCCTATGGTCGAGGTATATAGACGATGTATTTTTTCTATGGCATGACACCATTCCTGCCTTGGAAGATTTTTTGGCTCGTCTTAATACAAATACCCGCAATATTAAACTTACCTGGAAATATAGTCTTACAAACGTTGAATTTCTAGACATTATGATCATCAAAGGCCCTGATGGATATCTGTCTACTGATCTATTCAGGAAATCCACAGCTGTCAATGCCCTTCTCCACGCCTCCTCTGCTCACCATCCAAACACGATTCAGGCAATCCCTACAGGGCAATTCCTGAGAACTCGCAGGATTTGCTCCAGCGAAGAGTACTTCGACCAGCAGGCCTCAGCCCTGACACAACGATTTCTCGAAAGAGGATACCAATTCAACACTATCCAACGGGGTTATGAGAGAGCCAAAAAAACATCTAGAGACTCTCTGCTGGTAAGTAGGCCGAAACCAAAAACCAAAAAAGACAATAATGTGAGATTCATCACCCCCTTTAATAGTAAGTGGAAGTTTATACAATACATCCTTCGCAAGCATTGGCCAGTCCTGCAAACCGATGGTGATCTGGCTGCGAGCCTTCCGGCGTATCCCCAGATAACTTGGAGAAGGTCGCGCAATTTGCGCGACATTCTTACCAAGAGCCATTATGTGCCTAAATCCATCGGCGGAATTTTTGGGAGTAGGGGCCCGAATTGGGGCTCTTTCTCCTGCGGATCCTGTACTGCTTGTCAGTACATGATCCGGTCTACTGGCTTTTGCGACTCTTCTGGTCTGAAGAACTACACCATCGTACACCATATAAATTGCAATACTGAGGCAGTGATATATCAGATCACCTGCCCTTGCAATTTATTTTATATTGGTATGACCAAAAGAGCACTTAAGGTTCGTGTCTTGGAACATATTCGCAGCATTCGGGCAGCGGCAGGCACACTTGAAAAGGATTGGGACTCGCTACAAGCAGTCCCAAGACATTTTTACAAATTCCATAGATCCGACCCAGGGGGACTATCAGTTAGGGGCATTGACAGAATCCACTTGGGATCCAGAGGCGGCAATATAAAAGTGGCATTGCTGCGTAGGGAAACCAAGTGGATTGTCACCCTAGACACCGTCACACCCCATGGCCTCAATGAGTTTAGTAGCATTTCTTCTTTTCTATGAACAGCACGCGAATTTTAATCACAGGGTATATATATTTGGATGTCTATATATGTTTCATGACTATAATATTATATGTCTTTTTCCCTTCTTTTTGAGATTCCATATATCCAGTTCTTTGTGGGTTCTGGTGGTAAGGGAGGTCGCCATCAACCATAGGAGAATACGGTCATCATGCGGGATAACATCGGATGTTGCATCATTGGTCATACGAAGGACATTGTTCCTCGGCACAGTTATTCTATTGCCCTAACATCTAGGGTTGCAACACAGTTTTCTTTTTGTTAGCAGGTTCGACATCGCCTTCTGATTATGTGGATATCTCCGAGTCCTAGTTTGGCCTGGATTGTTCCTCTTTTTTTCACTGCTGGGTCGTATTCGACTCTCTTTCCCTTCCTGTTTTCACTGCAGATGTCTGGGTTTTTGTTGGATGGGTGACTTTTTCGGTTGACCCCGCCGGCGGCCTGTTTTGCCGCCCGCGGTGTCGACCCTGAATGTCCCCCACCCAAACCTTGACTCTCAATAACTGCGGGGGCGGGTGATTTGATATATCACTGCCTCAGCACATGCAATTTATCTATTCACCAGATAATCACAATTTTTCTTTCACTGGTGTCCACTGTTTGTTGTTTATGAAATATTATTTTAAGCTGTACATTCTTTTCGTGATGAATTTTTAATTCTCATTATATAGATCATGACTTTATGATTTTTGTATTATGTGTTTTTTTGAATCATGCTGGTTGGTTTTCGGATGTCGACTGTGTGTTCAATATTGAATTGGGTAGTATATATAGATCGTTTATCTATTTAGGTATGGATCTGTCCATACTTTTTAATTCTAAATCCAATCATCTAGAACATCCACTAACGGGCAGGCGTATTCAATTACGTCGTCCGGATTATCGATGCTGAACACATAGTCGACACCTGACTATAATCATTAAAAATATATATGTAATTTCATTGTTAAATTATTGCTGATATTGTCTATATTCTTTATATCCGTTACATATATATGTGTATATTTTTATATAATGTACAACACATCATGCCATTCTGTTTCAAAGTCACTTTATGGCACATGATATTTAGTCCATTATTATATGGTCCTTGGGGGCACTTTCCATGTTTCGGCCGTGGTCAGTGGGGACGGGCTAGAGCAACCATTTGGCTATGGATGTGCTCCGCCCCGCCCCCACTCACACACGGCTGACTCTATGAATTTTTTGGTACGTGCACATGATGTGAATTGTTGTTTTCAAGCGCATTTGTATTGATGTGAGACTCAGTATGGATACGTCCGGTGTCTCTTTTGGCATGTTGTTATAGTCAGCGACACGTTTGCAGCATTCCCCGTCTCCATATCTATATACTACCGGTTGCGGGTCACCTGCGTTCCACAGGGCCGCGGACTGCGCATGCGCTGCTCGGCGCCATCTGGACGCGCTCCATGACGTCATATTCTCAGCGCTTGCGCGATGACGTGGATGCGCCGAGAGATGGCGTCGAGCATCATGGAGCATCCCGCGCCCAGACATGTGGACCACAGGTGTACCATATGGAGGTAATTTTCCCTTACCCACCCACTTCTCCCTATATATACCCTGTCCACATATCATTCTATACCTCCTGACGAAGCCGTAGGGCGAAACGCGCGTCGAGGTTGTGCGCTCAGGGTCCTCACGCCCACTCACCATCATGTCTTCAGGTACGTTCTACATTGATATCTCCCTGTCCTAACTCCTGCTAGTGACTCTGCACGTATCCATAGTGAGTCTCTTTATATATCCATGTTTACTACTGTTTACATAGTGATTTCCATCTGAGAATCTCACTTCCATGGTTTGCTGCTTTCCGGTTTCAATGCCATGTGTGGATACGCTGTGCCTTTCCCCTGCCATCAACAGGGCAAATTGCATTATTCGTTTGTAGATATTGTGTAGTTACTTTATATTGGGCCATTTTGGTCACCTTTAAATGCACATCAGCACTTTACTTTGGTACCTGTAAAATGTGTCATTATTCATTGACACTTTGGTGAACTGTGGCGTCCGTGACCCTGTGCTTCTCTGCATTCTTGTAATTCTGTAGTAGCTCCATCTTTTGTATTTTTATCAATAAATTCACATTTTTATACCATTCCCCACTTGTTAGTTTTGGTGATAAAATTAAACCTGGTAAAAAGAAAAAACACCTAACTTGCCTAGGGGCAAGACGTTTAGCAGACTCAAGGTATAACAGGTTTTTGTGATCCGTAATCACCGTGACGGGATGAGCTGCCCCCTCCAAAAAGTGATACCATTCCTCAAACGCTAATTTAATAGCAAAAAGTTCCCTGTTGGCTATATCATAATTCTTCTCAGCTGCCAACAATTTCTTAGAAAAGAAAGCACAAGGATGCCATTTACTTGTAGACGCACCCTGGGACAGTACCGCCGTCACCCCCCACCTCCGATGCATCAACCTCTACAATAAAAAGGTTGAGAAACATCAGGCTGGGTCAGTATGGGTGCCGAGATGAAACTCTCCTTAAGGCCTCTTTCACACTACAGTATGTCCATTTCAGTGTTTTGCGGTCCGTTTTTCACGGATCCGTTGTTCCGTTTTTTTGCTTCCGTTGTGGTTCCGTTTCCGTTCCGTTGTTCCGTTCCGTTTTTCCGTATGGCATATACAGTATACAGTAATTACATAGAAAAAATTGGGCTGGGCATAACATTTTCAATAGATGGTTCAGAAAAAACGGAACGGAAACGAAAGACATACGGATGCATTTCCGTATGTGTTCCGTTTTTTTTGCGGACCCATTGACTTGAATGGAGCCACGGACCGTGATTTGCGGCCAAATATAGGACATGTTCTATCTTTCAACGGAACGGAAAAACGGAAATACGGAAACGGAATGCATACGGAACACATTCCGTTTTTTTTGCGGAACCATTGAAATGAATGGTTCCGTATACGGACCGTATACGGAACGCAAAAAACGGACCGCAAAACGGAAAAAAAACGGTAGTGTGAAAGAGGCCTAAGAGAGGAAAAAACCAGTTTAGCAGTGTCAGACCATTTAGAAAAATCAGTCCCCTTCTTTGTCATGTCTGTAAGGGGTTTGACAATCGCAGAATAGTTGTGAATGAATTTTCTATAGAAATTGGCAAAACCCAAAAAACGCTGTAGAGCATTTAGGTTCTCAGAAAGATCCCATTCTAGGATCGGACGGACCTCTAAAGGCATTCCGTTATGTATTCCGTCATAGAATTGCATTATGGTCCGTGGGAACGGAATCCATAACGCAAGTCTGCTTTTACCAACAAACGAAGTGTGAACGAATTTCAGAATATTAAATTTCCTCATCTCTAGTCAAGATATATCACCACAAATCTACCTACAAGATGACAAAAGATATAGTTGACAAAGTGATTAGAGATGGCCTTGCGGTTCGACCGGCGGTCATTTCGTGGCGAACTTTGCTCGTTCGCTGTTCACCGAACAGGCGAACATATGGCGATGTCCGCCGGCGCCATATTGTTTGCATTGTGCAGAACTTTGACCAATGACACATCTATCAGGTGGGACAGGACAGCCAATTGAGATGTTTCAGCACATGGACATACCCTATAAATAAACCTTTTTGCCAGTGTAGTAAAAGGTTTCTTTGTGGAGCAGGGACAGACTGTTATAGAGTATAGAGACACCAAACGCTAGCTAATAGGGCCACAAAAGTCCTTTTAAGGACTGGTATAGGTGTGCTATCGATATTTGTGACATACTGAGGGGCGTAATATACTTATAATATACTTTCTAACATAGAAAGTATATTTTAGTGCATTTGTATTGTGCAGCGGTTGTGTGCGGTTCTGCTGCGATACCGCAGCTAGATAGAGGGACAAATGTTATTGGAATAACTAATTGCAACTGGTGTGCTATACCAGTTTCCCCCAAAAAATCGGATTGAGGCAGGGGTGTGATATACCTATAATATAATTTCTATATAGTGTATTTGAATTTTGCAGCATTTGTGTGCGGTTCTGCTGAGATACTGCAGCTATACAGAGGGACAAACGTCATTGGAACAACTAATTGCAACTGGTGTGATATACCAGTTGCCCAACAAAAAATCTGATTGACTCAGGAGTGTGATATACCTATAATATAATTCCTAAATAGTGCATTTGTATTGTGCAGCAGTTGTGTGCGGTTCTGCTAAGATACCGCAGCTATACAGAGGGACAAACGTCATTGGAACAACTAATTGCAACTGGTGTGGAGTTGCCCCCCAAAAAATCTGATTGAGGCAGGGGTGTGATATACCTATAATATAATTTCTATACAGTGCATTTGTATTGTGCAGCATTTGTGTGCGGTTCAGCTGAGATACCGCAGCTATTCAGACAGACAAACGCCATTGGAACAACTAATTGAGACTGGTGTGATATTCCAGTTGCCCCCAAGAAAATCTGATTGAGGCAGGGGTGTGATATACCTGTAATATAATTTCTATATAGTGCATTTGGATAGTGCAGCATTTGTTTGTGGTTCTGCTGAGATATCGCAGCTATACAGACAGACCAACGCCATTGAAACAACTAATTGCAACTGGTGTGATATACCAGTTGCCCCCCAAAAACATCTGATTGAGGCAGGGGTGTAAAAAAAACCTAGAATATAATTTCTATATACCAGTTGCCCCCAAAGAAACTGATTAAAGGGTTCTATATACCTGCTTCCACAAATACTGCTCTTCTCTAGGGACTTTTGCACAGGGTCATTTTGAAAATGACATGCAGATGAAGAGGCAGGCCGTTCCGTAGAGGCGGTAGGGGTCGAGCAGGTGCACCAGGCCGGAGCCTAAGTGGGAATTTGGAGAAGGTGCGTGCGATTACGTCAAAGGACGCACCAAAGTTGCTTGAGTGGCTCACTCAGTCTTCCGCTTCTGCACCCTCCTCATCCTCTGTATCTGCACCCTCTTGCCTATCTGCTGTGTGCACCCCCAAAGACACCACCACCACCACCATAGCCCCTCCACTCGAGTCAAAGGAATTATTTTCCCATCCATTCCCCGACCTTACCGATGCGCAGCCATTCTTGGCATCTGATGAGGAAGAGGAGCCTCCCAGCAGTCTGACGACAGTGTCCAGATCAGCCCAAGGAGGGTGGTCCCCACTGTTGCTGCCTACTCCGAGATCTCTAATGTCAGTGGTGGTGAAGGTGACAATTATGATGTGTCGATGGACGTCACGTGGGTGACCACAAGAGTAGAAGAGGAGGGGAGTTCAGAGGGAGACACGGAGCAGCAGATAGGGAGGAGAAGGAGGAGAAGCAGGCAGAACTCCCAATGCACAAGAGGCAAAAAGCAGACTGCAAATGTATCTGGAGCGAGCCAACCACCATGCACGGTCACATCTTGCGCTATCAGGACGCCGGCACATGGCTCCGCAGTGTGGGCTTTTTTTAACGTGTCAGCTGCTGATAATAATGTTGCCATCTGCGGCCTGTGCAGTAAACGCATAAGTCGCGGTAAGCCCAACTCTCACCTAGGGATGACTGCCTTAAGAAGGCACCTGACCTCCGAACCCAGGGGGAGCAACGCCATCAGAACCCACAAAGCCACACTCCTGGTGCTACACGTCCTGCCTCTTCTCTTTCTACTTCTCCTCTCTCCTCCCATTTGTCCTCCACTCCACCTTCCACCGTGCTGTCGTCGCGTACATCTGGCACAAGGCAGGCTTCCGTGGCCCAAATGTTTAAGCGTAAAAAAATTACTATCAACTACTGCCATATAAATTGGTGGACTCGGAGGCCTTTAGAAAATTTGTGGCCATTGGCACACCACAATGGAAGGTCCCCAGAAGAAAATATTTCTCCTAGAAGGGCATCCCTGAACTATATGGCCAAGTTCAGCAGCAAGTTGATATATCTCTGGCACACAGGGTGCAAAGATACATCTGACCACAGACACATGGTCTAGCAAAAACGTGCAGGGAAGATACATAACTTTTACTGCCCACTGGGTGAACCTTCTGATGGGCGTGTGTGGATTTGGTGTTACCGCCACGGATTGCATGCAGGCCTGCCTCTTCTTCTCCTCCTCCTACTCCATTCTCCGTCTCCTCCTCAGCTGACTCCTCCTTTTCCACTGCTTCCGCCTCTTCCACTGCACCCCCAAGCTCTCCAGAACCTATTCGACATGCCAGGTGAGACGTTGCATGCTGTGCTGTGGCTGTTGTGCCTGGAAGCCAAGAGCCAAAAGGGTCCTGCACTCCTTTCAGCTTTGCGGCCACAGGTGGATCAGTGGCTAACCCCGCTCAATTTGACAGTTGGAAAGTGGTGTGCGACAATGGTGCCAATTTGCCACACATGTCATGCATGGCATACGTCCTGAACTTAGTCATGCAGCGATTCGTTGCAAAATACCCCGGGGTCCAGGATGTCTTGTGGCAGGCCAGGAAAATCTCTGGCCATTTTAGAAAATCTTATACGGCCATGGCTCGCCTTGCTGATGTTTAGCGGCGACACCACTTGACCGTCAGACGTCTGATTTGTGACAGCCTGACGCGCTGGAACTCCACCTTGTATATGCTTGATAGGCTTCTCTAGCATAAACGTGCCGTTAATGATTACCTGTACGAACTCTGCGGCAGGACAGGTTCTGGGGAGTTTTTTTTTTTCATCGCGCCAATGGCTGCTCATGCGCAACGCATACAGACTTCTGCAGCCATTTGATGAGATCACCAAACTGGTCAGTCGCAGCCAGGGTGCCATCAGTGACATCATACCTTACGCCTTCTTTCTGGAGTGTGCATTGCGTCGTGTCATTGATCAAGCCATCGAGGAGCAGGAAGATCGCAATTCTGCATGAATTCCCAGGGGGGGGCTACTCCATCTGAGACACGTCAGCAGGAGTCTGAAGAAGAGTCAGAGGAGGATGGTGCCTGGGAGGAGGAGGAGCAAGAAGAGCAGGATTTAAATATTTCTGGGATCCCTGGTGTTGTCCGTGAATTGGCGGAGGAGACCAAGGACGACATTCTCCTGGGCGATGAGCAGGAACAAGGGCGCTCCGCCACTTTCAATTTAGTGCAAATGGGGGCCTTCATGCTCCAGTGTTTGAAGAGGGACCCCTATATAAAAATCATAATGGTCAAGGACCTATACTGGGTGGCAACGTACTTAGACCCCCGGTATAAACACAAAATGGTGAACATGTTACCAGCATCACAGAGGTCTGTCAGAATGCAGCATTTTCACGCCTTGCTGCGAGAGATGTTGCATTCTGCTGTTGGGGGCAATGGCAGAGGAATTTCCACCCACAGCGAAACAGGTGCATGTACCAATCCTACCGCGCCTGCAAAAAGAGGGCGGTTTAATGATGTGTTGGTCACTTCGCATATGAGACCATTCTTGCAGCCAACCCATCGACAGCCACCCTCCAGATCTAGCCTCAGGGAACGCCTAGACCGACAGGTGTCCGACTACATTGGGTTAACGGCTGATGTGGAAGCTATGAGAAATGAGGATGCCCTTGACTACTGGGTGTGCAGGCTTGACCTGTGGCCAGAGCTGGCACAATTTGCCATGGAACTCTTGGCTTGCCCCTCGTAGAGTGTCCTGTCCAAAAGGACATTCAGCGCAGCAGGGGGAATCATAACCAATAAGCGCACCCGCCTAGCTCACGACAGTGTCGACTACCTATCAGTTCTAAAAATGAATGAGGCATGGATCTCTGAGGAATTCAACACCTGTAACAACCATTTTTATTTCAATTTCCTCATGACAACAAATATCCACCACCACCCGGAACAAATAATGGTCCCTGTATTAGGTAAATACAGCGGCATAAAAGCCCTTTTCTGTCTGGTGAATGCCTAATATTTGGGACCTCGGGAGAATTCAACACCTGTGACAACCGTGTGTTATCAAATTTCAACTATTATCATTTGGGGTTTTTTAAGAAGGGGGATTTCGTTAGCCATGTTTTTAATCCAATTTCATATTTTTAGTTTTTTTAAACATATGTATTTGAAATCTATTTGCACTGGCCTGCAGTAAAATTGAAATCCAATGACCATCTAATATACCTCCAGCCACATAATTACTTGTTCTTTTCTGTCCGGTGAATGCCTAATGGCCTGTACTCCACTGACCTGCCAACTGGCCAACAGTAAAATTGTTATACGGTGACCGCCTAATGTACCTCCAGCCACATTATCAATTGTTCTTTTCTGTACGGTGAATGAATAATTTTTGGGGCCTGTAGTCCACTGGCCTGCAGTAAAATTAATATCCAATGAACATTTAACCACTTAAGGACCACAGGTTTATACCCCCCTAGTGACCAGGCCCTTTTTTACAAATCGGCACTCCACAACTTTAGCGGTTTATTGCTCGGTCATGCAACTTACCACCCAAATGAATTTTACCTCCTTTTCTTCTCACTAATAGAGATTTCATTTGGTGGTATTTCATTGCTGCTGACATTTTTACTTTTTTTGTTATTAATCGAAATTTAAAGATTTTTTTGCAAAAAAATTACATTTTTCACTTTCGGTTGTAAAATTTAGCAAAAAAAACGACATCCATATATAAATTTTTCGCAAAATTTATTGTTCAACATGTCTTTGATAAAAAAAAAAATGTTTGGGTAAAAAAAAAAAATGGTTTGGGTAAAAGTTATAGCGTTTACAAACTATGGTACAAAAATGTGAATTTCCACTTTTTGAAGCAGCTCTGACTTTCTGAGCACCTGTCATGTTTCCTGAGGTTCTACAATGCCCAGACAGTAGAAACCCCCCACAAATGACCCCATTTCGGAAAGTAGACACCCTAAGGTATTCACTGATGGGCATAGTGAGTTCATAGAACTTTTTATTTTTTGTCACAAGTTAGCTTAGCGGAAAATGATGATTTTTTTCTTTTATTTTTTTTCTTACAAAGTCTCATATTCCACTAACTTGTGACAAAAAACAAAAACTTCCATGAACTCACTATGCCCATCACAAAATACCTTGGGGTGTCTTCTTTCCAAAATGGGGTCACTTGTGGGGTAGTTATACTGCCCTGGCATTTTAGGGGCCCAGATGCGTGAGAAGAAGTTTGAAATCAAAATCTGTAAAAAATGACTGGTGAAATACGAAAGGTGCTCTTTGGAATGTGTGCCCCTTTGCCCACCTAGGCTGCAAAAAAAGTGTCACACATGTGGTATCGCAGTACTCAGGAGAAGTTGGGGAATGTGTTTTGGGGTGTAATTTTACATATACCCATGCTGGGTGAGAGAAATATCTCTGCAAAAGACAACTTTTCCAATTTTTTTATACAAAGTTGGCATTTGACCAAGATATTTATCTCACCCAGCATGGGTATATGTAAAATGACACCTTAAAACACATTACCCAACTTCTCCTGAGTATGGCGATACCACATGTGTGACACTTTTTTGCAGCCTAGATGCGCAAAGGGGCCCAAATTCCTTTTAGGAGGGCATTTTTGGACATTTGGATCCCAGACTTCTTCTCACGCTTTCAGGCCCCTAAAATGCCAAGGCAGTATAAATACCCCACATGTGACCCCATTTTGGAAAGAAGACACCCCAAGGTATTCAATGAGGGGCATGGCGAGTTCATAGAAATTTTTTTTTGGGCACAAGTTAGCGGAAATATTTTTATTTATTTTTTTTCTCACAAAGTCTCCCTTTCCGCTAACTTGGGACAAAAATGTCAATCTTTCATGGACTCAATATGCCCCTCACGGAATACCTTGGGGTGTCTTATTTCCGAAATGGGGTCACATGTGGGGTATTTATACTGCCCTGGCATTTTAGGGGCCCTAAAGCGTGAGAAGAAGTCTGGAATATAAATGTCTAAAAAATGTTTCGCATTTGGATTCCGTGAGGGGTATGGTGAGTTCATGTGAGATTTTATTTTTTGACACAAGTTAGTGGAATATTAGAGTTTGTAAGAAAAAAATAAAATAAAAAACTATTTCCGCTAACTTGGGCCAAAACAATGTCTGAATGGAGCCTTACAGGGGGGTGATCAATGACAGGGGGGTGATCAGGGAGTGTATATGGGGTGATCACCCCCCTGTCACTGAGCACCCCTCTGTCATTGATCACCCCTCTGAAAGGCTACATTCAGACGTCCATATGTTTTTTACGGATCCACGGATCGGATCCGCAAAACACATACGGACGTCTGAATGGAGCCTTACAGGGGGGTGATCAATGACAGGGGGGTGATCAGGGAGTGTATATGGGGTGATCACCCCCCTGTCATTGATCACCCCCCTGTAAGGCTCCATTCAGACGTCCGTATGCGTTTTGCGGATCTGATCCATGGATGCGTGGATCCGTAAAACACATACAGGCGTCTGAATGGAGCCTTACAGGGGGGTGATCAATGACAGGGGGGTGATCAATGACAGGGGGTGATCAGGGAGTGTATATGGGGTGATCACCCCCCTGTCACTGATCACCCCCCTGTAAGGCTCCATTCAGACGTCCATATGTGTTTTGCGGATCCGATCCATAGATGCGTGGATCCGTAAAACACCTACAGACGTCTGAATGGAACCTTACAGGGGGGTGATCATCCCATATAGACTCCCTGATCACCCCCCTGTAAGGCTCCATTCAGACGTCTGTATGCGTTTTGCGGATCCGATCCATGGATGCGTGGATCCGTAAAACACATACGGGCGTCTGAATGGAGCCTTACAGGGGGGTGATCAATGACAGGGGGGTGATCAATGACAGGGAAGTGATCAGGGAGTCTATATGGGCTGATAACCCCCCTGTCACTGATCACCCCCCTGTAAGGCTCCATTCAGACGTCCGTATGTGTTTTGCGGATCCGATCCATGGATGCGTGGATCCGTAAAACACATACGGGCGTCTGAATGGAGCCTTACAGGGGGGTGATCAATGACAGGGGGTGATCAGGGAGTGTATATGAGGTGATCACCCCCCTGTCATTGATCACCCCCCTGTAAGGCTCCATTCAGACGTCCGTATGCGTTTTGCGGATCCGATCCATGTATCTGTGGATCCGTAAAACACATACGGACATCTTAATGGAGCCTGACAGGGGGGTGTTCAATGACAGGGGGGTGATCAGGGAGTCTATATGGAGTGATCAGGGGTTCATAAGAGGTTAATAAATGACGGGGGGGTGTAGTGTAGTGTAGTGGTGTTTGGTGCTACTTTACACAGCTACCTGTGTCCTCTGGTGGTCGATCTAAACAAAAGGGACCACCAGAGGACCAGGTAGCAGGTATATTGGATGCTGTTATCAAAACAGCGTCTAATATACCTGTTAGGGGTTAAAAAAATCGCATCTCCAGCCTGCCAGCGAGCGATTGCCGCTGGCAGGCTGAAGATCCACTCTCTTACCTTCCGTTCCTGTGAGCGCGCGCGCCTGTGTGCGCGCGTTCACAGGAAATCTCGGCTCACGCGAGATGACGCCAATCGGCGTTAGTGTAGCCTGGGAGACCCGCCGCAATGGCGCCTTTCGGCGTTAGCGTAGCGGCAAGCGGTTAATATACCTCCGGACACATAATTACTTGTTCTCTTCTGTCCGGTGAATGCCTAATGTTTGGGGCCTGTACTCCAGTGGCCTACATTAAAATTTTTATCCATTGACCGCATAATGTATCTCGAGCCACATAATCAAAATTTCTTTTATGTCAGGTGAATGCCTAATTTTTAAGGCCTGTACTCCCGTGGCCTAAAATAAAAAATTTCTAGGCTCCAGCAGGGCACATTTCTGAGAATTTCCCTTTAATACGCATAAAAATGGCTTCTGATTAAAATACATATTTTTTGTGGGAATTTTTGCCATGGATCCCCCTCTGGTATTTCACTGTCCATGTTGTGGGATGATTTGTGCATTTCTTGTAAGTATTTGGTGGCTGCAAATGTGACCTGAAGGTTTTTCAGGTTCACCTGCCATTAAAGTGAATGGGGCCCGCCGCGAACTTGCGGTTCACGAACATTTGATCGCGTTCGCGAATCGTCCCGGCCGATGTTCTTCAATCACTAAAAGTGATGAAAGACAGTAAGGAAAGGCTGAGTAGAAGGAGCATATGAGTGCACACACGTTCTGACATAATGACATCTGGAGGAGATGGTTGGAGTGGGGTGGGGGGGCATGTAGAGGGGACCAAGTATGGGAGGTTGAGGGTGAGGCAGGTTAAGGGACCCTTTTTTTGTGTCGGTTAAGGAGTAATAAGTTAAAAAAGAGAGGGGAAAAAGGGAAATAAAATAGAAAATAAATCATTGTTATTATTATATGCAATATGATGTTTTGTAATAAACCATATTTTTGGAAGATGTCATTAAGTTTGTATGTAATTTAATAAAGAAATAACAAGGAAAAATTGTGTAGGAGGGAAAAAAAAGTGTTGAAAGACAGCAGAAGCATTAGTCAGGCCAAATGACATGACCAGGTTTTCATAATGCCCCTCAGGAGTGTTAAAAGCTGTCTTCCACTCATCCCTCTCTTTGATGAGAATCAGATTGTAGGCTCCCCTTAAATCCATTTTGGAAAACCATTTTGCACCCGCAATATGATTAAAAAGGTCTGGAATGAGAGGAAGAGGATAGGCGTCTCGGATAGTTATCTAATTTAATTAACAAAAAACTAGGCAAGGACACAGGCCCCCATCTTTCTTCATCACAAAGAAGAACCCTGGAGCCACAGGTGAAGAAGAGGGTCTGTTATGTCCTTTAGCCAGACTCTCGGAAATATAGTCCTTTATGGCTTGTCTTTCGGGGCCAAAAAGATTATATAACCTGGTCTTAGGTAACTTTGCTCCAGGGAGCAGGTTAACGGGGCAATCATAAGGATGATGGGGTGGTAAATCCTGACACCCCTTCTCAGAGAAAATATTTTCAAAGTCGGACACAAATGCTGGTAAGGTTGTAATGGAGGTGGCTGAGCAACTGCTACTTAGGCAATTGTCACTACAATGCTCACTCCATTCCAATATCTCCCTGGCCTGCCAATCAACAACAGGATTGTGCGCTACTGACCAGTGAAGACCAAATACTATAGGAATAGGAAGACCTTCAAGGACATAGCAAGAAATAAACTCATTATGGAGGGCCCCCACCCGGAGATGTATGTTATGTACAATGTGTGTCAGGTTCCCCTGAGTAAGAGGAGCAGAATCGATGGTGAATATGGGAATAGATCTAGGTAAAGGACTAAAAGAAAAACCTAGAGTCCAAGCGAATCGAGCATCCACCAAATTGACCCCCGCCCCACTGTCCAAAAAAACTGAAATCATCTCAGTTTTGTTACCTAAAACTACCATAGCTGGCAAAACAAACTGAGACATTTGTATGGATGAGATGTATACACCCAGGGTGTCATCCTCCGCACAATCTGGGGTCAAGTACTTTTCCGACTGTTTCTTTTTGGGTATGGATGGACGAGCTGCAATAAAATGACCCCTCTGACCAAAGAAAAAACAAACCCTTGTCTTATGGCAACCCCCAGGAGGACCAACCTGATGAGGGGCTCCCCCTAGTTGCATAGGTTCGTCTGAGTCAGAACAAACAGACTCCTGCCTGAGAAAAGTCTCTGGTGGACAAGAACTCCTCAGCCTATCCCTAAGGCAACTATCAATTCTTAGGGCGTTGCGTGTAAGGGCCGGATAGGATGCGGGTGCGTCGTGGGAAAATGCGCAATCTTTCCGCGCGAGTGCATAGCGTTTTAATGTGTTTTGCATGCGCGTGAGAAAAATCGGCATGTTTGGTACCCAGACCCAAACCCGGACTTCTTCACAGAAGTTTGGGTTTGGGTTAGGTGTTGTGTAGATTTTATTATTTTCTCTTATAACATGGTTATAATGCTAAACAATAGCATTCTTAATACAGAATGCTTAGTAAAATAGGGATGGAGGGGTTAAAAAAGAAAAAAATGAATTTAACTCATCTCATCCACTTGTTCGTGCTGCCTGGCTGGTCTTCTGTCTTCTTCTTTGATGACCTGGGAGAAAAAGGAGCTTTGGTGACGTCACTGCGCTTATCACATGATCCATCACCATAGGGAAAATAAAAATGATCGGGTCCCCATCCCGATCATCTCCTAACAACCATACTTGAAAATCGCACCGCATCCGCACTTGCTTGCGGATGCTTGCGATTTTCACGCAGTCCCATTCACTTCTATGGGGCCTGTGTTGCGTTAAAAATGCACAATATAGAGCATGCAGCGTTTTTCACGCAAATCACAAGTGATGCGTGAAAATCACCACTCATGTGCACAGCCCCATAGAAATTAATGGGTCCAGATTCAGTGCGGGTGCAATGCGTTCACCTCGCCATTGCACCCACGCGGAAAACTCGCCCGTGTGAAAGAGGCCTTATAGATAGTGACATAGCGACCTCAAGAGATATAGGAGTCTCATACAGCACAAGTGAGTCTTTTACTTTTTCTGGCAACCACTGGCAGAACTGGCTCCTGAGAGACGGGTCATTTCACCCAGTATCCGTGGCCCACCTTCGAAACTCGGAACAACAAACCTCCGCTGACCGATCTCCCTGCTGAAGCCACCGTAATCTAGACTCAGCTAGGGAGAAAATCTGTCAGGGAGAGCTCGAGGTGTACTGCAGCTGCTGAAGGACCGATGCCCCCAATTCTGTCAGTTCAAGAGACAGACCTTGCAACTGCTTTGCCAAAGCAGCAATAGGATCCATAGTGGATCTTAAAAAAAAAAAATATATATATTTTTCGAAATAAGGGCCAGATATAATATCACGTCTGATATGGCAGGTAAAAGACTTGTGGCGCAGAGGGTAGGGAAGGGGAGTACCCTTTCACTAGGGAGAGGGAGGTGTGGTGACCCCTAGCTCGCCTGGCACTGGCACCTGGCTGCCCTGATGTCCCTATACGGGCTGCTAACCTATGTGTCGATCACGTGCCTCGTCCCTGGCTTACCTTGAAATAAGCCCTAGGTAGTGAGTAGAGCAGTGGGAGCACTAGTCCTCACCACTGACACCTAGGATAACAACAGAGAACGGACAAACAACACAATTACCACAAACAATCCCCGAAGGGAGACAACAACAGGAGTGAACCGGAGATCCGACAGCACCAGTTCCAACAGCTCCACAGCAACAGTTGTCCATCTGAAGCCAGAATAGAAGATCTGGAAAGTATGTCTATATCTGGCAACAAGGAAAGCAAAAAGGTAGAATATATAGTAGCTGGGAGTGGCTGACAGAGAAAAGCTGAAAGGAAAAGCTACAGATCTCTTGAGAAACCAAGCAAGTAGCCAACCGCTGCGACCCTCTGACCCAGGCACCATAGGGTCAGCGATAGGTTATGACACCCTCGTGACAACACCATTCTCTCCACGCATGAGGTTAAAATATCATTATCAGACCTCTTGTATTTGGGAAAAAACTATGAGGATTGGCCAAAACATCCAATATGTTCAATGCTCTTTTCACCTTTTACCCAAGATGTATGGTTAGTGGCATTTTTTGATGACCATGGACATTATCTTGTTGGTAGGTTCTGCTGAAGATGTTGGGATCTGTTGAAAGTACAGTAGTCAATGTCTGGGAGCTTTGGACATATGTAGATGCTTTTAGTTCATAGTTTAGTTATTAAAAAATAGGCCTTTTAAAAAAGTGTTTCCTTTTCAAATGTGCAATTTTTAAAATACAAAAAAGTTGCTGAACACCGTAATCTATTTCAATTTAATTCAGTACAAAGCATGTTTAGACAGTGACAAACAGAGCAGATTGGTGGATTATGAGTTGGGGTAAGCATGAAGACAGGCACAGATAATTAGAAAATTGGTAGCACTGGACTTAAAAGCTAGGATGTCTGTGTAGGTTCTCCTTCATCCAGGTCATGGCATATCAGTACTTAGTCAAAGCAACTTTACTTATATAATTTTTTTTTTTTGAAGATGTTTCACTAGTTTACTTCAATGGGGCTTATCTGAGCCCAGGCCGCTGTGTACTGCCAGTGCCACTGCCTTCTGAAACAGCAGATCGGCCCGGGGTTCCTGGGTGTTGGATCCTAGCTGATCAGATGCTGATGATCTATCCAGAGGATGTATCATCAGTGTAAAAAAAATAAAAATAATGCAGAACCCCTTTAAGTTAGATAATTGGTGATGTCAACAGCCTTCTTGTTCATGTTATACCAGTTTGCAAATGTTCCTTGGGTGATATAAATTATTAGGTGTGGTGTTTTAATGTACAGCAGAATACTGCAGTGTAGTGTCTAGTATTATTTACTGTCAGGTCCTGTATGATGTGGCCTGGCCTCGCTTCACATGATGGATCAATGTTTCAGAGAATATAATGAACCATCTGGGGAGATAGGGGCCACCTCTGCCCGGTGTCATTGGATGTACTGGAGGTTGAGTACAATACAAAGACAACATCCAAAATGGCTGAGGTAGAACAAAGTTCAGCAATGTTGATCTCTTATACTCTACATCCAAACTATCAAATACCTTCTCCTAAAAGCCCTTTTCACCTCCTTATTTCTCAGAGCATAGATCATGGGATTTAACGCTGGTGTGATCACCGTGTACAAGATTCCACTGATTCTGTCTTGTTCCAGGGTACCTTTAGTAGCTGGTCTTAAATATGTGCAGAAAACAGTGCCAAAATATAAAAGGACCACAGTAAGGTGGGATGTGCAAGTGGAGAAGGCTTTCATTCTACCTTGTGCTAAGCTGATATTCTGGACATGAGTTGCAATAAAGGTATAAGAGATGATAATCATTATAAATGTGCCTAAGGCTAGAGAGCCAGTAACTATGTTAATCAAGCTCTCATTAAGATGTGTGTCGGTACATGCCAACTTCAAGAGAGGTTTAATCTCACAGATGAAATGAGTTATTTTGTTCATTTTGCAAAAAGGAAGCCTGGAAGTCATAATGGTATGAGACAATGAGTATAAGGAACCAATGAGCCATGATGTGAATGCTAGTTGAAGACAAACTGCCCTTGCCATAAGGATATGGTATCGCAAAGGGTTACAAATGGCAACATATCTGTCATATGACATTGATGTAAGAAGCATGGCTTCAGTGCATCCCATAAAATGAAACATGTAGAGCTGGAGTATGCAGCCTTGGAAAGATATTTTCTTGTCCTCCATAATTAAACCAGACAACATCTTGGGTACTGTTGTGGTGGCAAAGAAGAAATCCAGGAAGGAAAGGTTGGCCAATAGAAAGTACATTGGAGTGTGAAGAACATGGTCAACAATAACTAATGTCACAATGCTTAAATTGCCAACGCAGCTGCAGAGGTAGAAAATAAGAAACAAAACAAAGAGGACAACCTGTAGCAATGGCAGATCGGTGATGCCTAGAAGTATAAATTCTGTTACAAATGTCATATTCAACTCCATTTGAATCTGTAAGCAAAATGTGCAAAACCATCAAAACCTTCCTCCACCAAAGATACTACGTTTGCACTATTTTCAATTTTGACTCAAAGATGTTTTAATGAAACTCATGTACTTTTTTATGGTATGGTTAGTAGTGTTTAGCGAATTTTAGGAAACATTCTATACGCTGCCAAGTGGAATTTTCCCTGAATAAAAATAATTTTAAAAAAATCATACCTACCTCATCCATTTGATCGCAAAGAGCCAAGTGCCGCCATCTTCATTGAAGATCCTGCACAAAATCCTGTGCATGATGACGTACAGACGTGGACAAAATTGTTGGTACCCTTTGGTCAATGAAAGAAAAAGTCACAATGGTCACAGAAATAACTTTAATCTGACAAAAGTAATAATAAATTAAAATTCTATAAATGTTAACCAATGAAAGTCAGACATTGTTTTTCAACCATGCTTCAACAGAATTATGTAAAAAAATAAACTCATGAAACAGGCATGGACAAAAATGATGGTACCCCTAACTTAATATTTTGTTGCGCAACCTTTTGAGGCAATCACTGCAATCAAACGCTTCCTGTAACTGTCAATGAGACATCTGCACCTCTCAGCAGGTATTTTGGCCCACTCCTCATGAGCAAACTGCTCCAGTTGTGTCCGGTTTGAAGGGTGCCTTTTCCAGACTGCATGTTTCAGCTCCTTCCAAAGATGCTCAATAGGATTGAGGTCAGGGCTCATAGAAGGCCACTTTAGAATAGTCCAATTTTTTCCTCTTAGCCATTCTTGGGTGTTTTTAGCGGTGTGTTTTGGGTCATTGTCCTGTTGCAAGACCCATGACCTGCGACTGAGACCAAGCTTTCTGACACTGGCTAGTACATTTCTCTCTAGAATTCCTTGATAGTCTTGAGATTTCATTGTACCCTGCACAGATTCAAGACACCCTGTGCCAGACGCAGCAAAGCAGCCCCAGAACATAACAGAGCCTCCTCCATGTTTCACAGTAGGGACAGTGTTCTTTTCTTGATATGCTTCATTTTTTCGTCTGTGAACATACAGCTGATGTGCCTTGGCAAAAACTTCGATTTTTGTCTCATCTGTCCACAGGACATTCTCCCAGAAGCTTTGTGGCTTGTCAACATGTAGTTTGGCATATTCCAGTCTTGCTTTTTTATGATTCGTTTTCAACAATGGTGTCCTCCTTGGTCGTCTCCCATGTAGTCCACTTTGGCTCAAACAACGACGGATGGTGCGATCTGACACTGATGTTCCTTGAGCATGAAGTTCACCTTGAATCTCTTTAGAAGTCTTTCTAGGCTCTTTTGTTACCATTCGGATTATCCGTCTCTTAGATTTGTCATCAATTTTCCTCCTGCGGCCACGTCCAGGGAGGTTGGCTACAGTCCCATGGATCTTAAACTTATGAATAATATGTGCAACTGTACTCACAGGAACATCTAGTTGCTTGGAGATGGTCTTATAGCCTTTACCTTTAACATGCTTGTCTATAATTTTCTTTCTGATCTCTTGAGACAGCTCTTTCCTTTGCTTCCTCTGGTCCATGTCGAGTGTGGTACACACCATATCACCAAACAACACAGTGATTACCTGGAGCCATATATATAGGCCCAATGGCTGATTACAAGGTTGTAGACACCTGTGATGCTAATTAGTGGACACACCTTGAATTAACATGTCCCTTTGGTCACATTATGTTCTGTGTTTTCTAGGGGTACCATCATTTTTGTCCATGCCTGTTTCATGAGTTTATTTTTTTACATAATTCTGTTGAAGCATGGTTGAAAAACAATGTCTGACTTTCATTGGTTAACATTTATAGAATTTTAATTTATTATTACTTTTGTCAGATTAAAGTTATTTCTGTGACCATTGTGACTTTTTCTTTCATTGACCAAAGGGTACCAACAATTTTGTCCACGTCTGTATGTATGATTTTATTTGTAAAATTCGTTGAGGCATCATCACTAATGATTAGTAATGTTCTTACACAAGGACATTATTGGGAACAAGTTTTCACCTGAAAGTTCATTTGCCCTTGCAAAAATGGCAGCGTGAGCGACTTGATAATCTCAAATTTTGATGACCTGTACTCAGAAGATCACCAGATCTGTGGTGGTTGAACTCTTAGAATTACACTGACCAGCTGTCTGAAGAGGCTACAACTTAAAACATTTGTTCATCCTGTCGTTCATGCAAGCACCACTTATCAAGGCTTCTGGGCAGCAGATCGTATAGTCTAAACAGTGATCTTCTGCTCAGGAACCATGATTCTGTATAAGGATGAGGGATCACAATAGCAATCCCTCGTCTTCATACAGTGAAGGAGATTGCTGCATGTAAATGTGCGGTCTCCTTCATTAAGGCTGGGTTCACACTTGAGCGTTGCGCAAACGCGCGTTTTACGCGCGTTTTTGACGCGCATTTTTATGCGCGTTTTTGTAATAGTAAACGCGCGTTTGACGCGCGTTTGTGTGATTCACTACAGTGTCCTATGGCCACAAACGCCCCAAAAGTCGCTCATGTACTTTTTGGAGCGTCGGGCGTTTTACAGCGCGATCGTACGCGCTGTAAAACGCCCAAGTGTGAACCATTCCCATAGGGAATCATTGGTTTCTCCTTGTTGAGCGTTTTACAGCGCGTAGGAACGCGCTGTAAAACGCTCAGGTGTGAACCCAGCCTAAAAGAGCAGCCGACTGCTGGGAAGGAATGCTTTCTCGTTCGGCCCATGTCAATCCATCTTAAGCTCCAGTAGCAGATTATATTTTGTTAATCTCAGTTCACTCTCATAAAGTTTGTAAGGTGTTTTTTTTATTTTCCTCTAGTGTAGGTATGGCTCTTGAAAGGTCGAGGAGGAAAAAACAAAGATGAAAACACTAATACTAGCTGTGGGAGGAAGGGCTTAAAATATGCACTTACCAAGCATTCACAGGATATGAATTGTATCTGAAGATTCTTAACCATATTTATAGAGGATGACTAAACCCTAAGGTGATATGACTGAACAATTACTGTAAAATTGTGTTAATTGATATGTAGAATATTTTGAGGTCATTATAGGTAAAAAAAAATCATGGTACACTGGTTTCTCTCATGCTGAAAGGGGATCTTTAGAGAAAAGGAAGTGTAACATTAGTATTAGGATGAAAACTATAGGATTTGTGGTTGATTTGAAATATAGATTGTAGTATTTAAAAAAAAATACAAAAAATTATTTAACCACTTCCAGAGTGGGCTTACTATCCCTCCTGACCAAGCCTAATTTTGCACATTTGACACGTGTTACTGTATAGTAATAACTTTGGAGTGATTCAACTCATCCAAGACATGTGAATTTTTCTTGTGATACCTCACAAAATAGATTTTAGATATCTATTAACATTGAACATATGTCTACTTTATGTTGGTATAATTTTGTATATTTTATTTAAATTTATCAGATTTCTGAAACCAGAAATCTGCTTACATTAAAAAAACTCTCAGAAATAACCCTATTTTAGAAGCTATGCCCCTGAAATTATCTAAAACCAAATATACAAACTTTAGTAACCCTTTTAGGAGTTCCATAATGTATTAAAGCAAACAGAAGGTGAAATTTTAAAATGTCATATTTTTGTGCAGCTTTTCCATTTTAATCCATTTTTTCTTAAACACAACAAGGTTTAACAGCGAAAAAAAACTCAATTTTGATTACCATGATCCTGTAGTTTACAGAAACACCTCATATGTGTTCATAAACTGCTGCATGGGCACATGGCAGGGCTCAGAAGGGAAGGAACGCCGTTGGGTTTTTGTGGACAGATTTTGCTAGATTGTTTTTTTAGGTGCAGTGACACATTAGAAGAGACCCGAGGTATCCCTACAATGAAAATTCCCCAATTGTGACCCCATTTTGGAAGCTACAACCCTCAACAAATTTATTAAGGGATATAGTGAGTGCTTTGACCCTATAGGCATTTGCTATAATTTAGAAACACTGTAAAAATGAAAAAATATTTTTTTTACAATAATCCCCTTGATTATTTGCATTTTCACAAGGGGTTAACAGGAGAAAATGCACCACACATGTGTTAAGTATATTTTTTTCCTGAATATGGAAACACTTCATATGTGGTCATAAACTGCTGTATAGGGACCCAGCAGGGATCAGAATGGAAGGAGCGGCATCTGGATTTTCTAACATGAAATTTGTTGAAATGGTTTTGAAGAGCCTTAACTTTATTTTTTTTTATTTTTTTTGTTGAATGAACTGTGTGAGGGTATATTTTTTTTTTCCAGATAAGCCATGCTTTCTATTGACACCATCTTGGGGTACTTTTTTTTAATTGCGTTTTACTACATTATTTGGGAGGTGCGGTGGGAAAAATTGTACTTTTGTAATTGTTTTTGTTTATTTTTTATGGGGTTCACTATATGGTATATATGATATGGAAACTTTATTCTCCAGGTTAATATGATTTTTATGATACCAAATGGAAATAGTTTTTTGTTCTTTAATGTTGTTTTACTACTTTTGCATCATGAAAGTCACTTTTTATTAACCCATACAGTACCAGCGCTGAAAACACTGATGCCAGTGCATTAACCCTAAATGTGCCGCGGTCAGCGCTGACAGCGGCACATAGGATGTCTGTGCAGGGAGTGAGCTGCCATCGGGTCCCCGCACTGCTGTGACAGGGGACCCGATGGCTAGGAAGGCAGCCTGATGCCTTCCATAGGCATCGTGGTTGCCTTCCTGTGAGCCTGTGAGATCTAGCCCCCTGGATATCACAGTTACAGCCAATGTATTACAACACAGATGTAGTTGTAATACAGTTGTAAAAAGTTGAAGTCCCAGAGTGGGACAAAAAAAAAGTAAAAAAAAAAAATGAAAAAGTGTCCTTTTCCTAAAATGAATAAAAAAAAGGAAAAAAATAGGGAAAATAAGAGAAGTAGACATATTAGGTATCACCGTGTCTGTATCAGCTCTATAAAAAATATCACACGATCCACCCTATCAGACAAAAAAAAAACTGTGCCAAAACAGCCATTTTCTGGTCATCTTGCCTCACAAAAAGTGTAATACCAAGCATTCAAAAAGGTGTATGTATCCCAAAATTATATCAATCAAACCATTATCTCATCCTGCAAAAAATGAGCTTCTACCTAAGACAATAGCCCGAAAAATAGAAAAAAAATGGCTCACAGAAAATGGCAACACAAAAACAAGATTTTATTCTGTTCAAAATAGCTTTCACTGTGCAAAACTTAAAAATAACAATAGTAGACACATTGGGTATCGCCACATCTGTAACAACCTGCTCTATAAAAAGATCACATGAGATGCCCCCTCAGGGGAATGCTGTAAAAAGAACTCTAAAAAAGCTATGCCAAAACAGCCGTTTTTTGTCACCTTTCCTTACAAAAAGTGTAATACCAAGCGATCAAAAAGTCTTATGTACCCCCAAATGGTACCAATGAAAACATCACCTCATTCCGCAAAAAATGAACTCCCACATAAGACAGTAACAAAAAAAATAAAACAATGGCACCCTTAAACCAATTCATCAAAATCTTCTTCAAAAGCCATATGGCGCTCCTGAATCATGCCATGTGGCCCCCCAACAGTTTACCACCACATATGGGGTGTTGCCATATTCAGGAAAAAATGGGTAACAAATTATGTGGTGTTTTTCCTTCTGTTACTCCTTGTGAAAAGGTAAAAGTAAAAGTTTGGGGCTAAAACAACATCTTATTGGAAGAAATTAAACTTTTCGTTTTCACAGTCATAGTGTTTCCAAATTCCATAAAACAGGGGTCAAAGTGCTCAGCTCACCCCTTAATATATTCAATATTAATATAAGGGGTGTAGTTTCCAAAATGGAGTCCATTTTTGAGGGTTTCCACTGTAGGGGTGCATCAGGGTCTCTTCAAATACAAAATTGTGCCTAAAAACCATTCTAGCAAAATCTAGAATGGCACTCCTTTCCTTCTGACCACTGCCACATGCACGTAGAGTAGTTTACCACTGCATATGGGGTATTTCTGTAAACTGTAAAATCAGAGTAATGTATATTGTGGTTTATTTTGCTTTTAACCCTTGCTGTGCTGCAAGAAAAATTTTAAAATAAAAAATCTACCAAACAAAATGAAATTTTTAAATTTTACCTCCATTTTCCTTTAATTGTTGTGAAACACCTCAAGGGTTTGTGTCACGAGAAAACAATCTCGGAACGGCTTGGATAAGCAACAGTGTTCCAAAGTTGTTAGCACATAAAGTGACTCATGTCAGATTAGCAAAAATCGGCCTGGGATTTAACGTGAAAAGTGGTTCGGTAGTGAAGGGGTTAAAAATGTGTTGCATTTTGCTTCACATCCATAACAGATTTATTTTTCCGCACAGGTAGCTGCCTGAGGGTTTGGCTTTTGCAGGACAGACTGTAGATTTTATTGGTACCATTTTGACATATACTTTTTGATCATTTGACAATATATTTTTTGGGGAGGCGAGGTGACAAAGTTTTTAATGATTTTTTTTAACAGCATTCACCTGATTGGCTAGATTTTGTGTTGTTTCTTATATAGCAGGTAGATACAAATGCACCGATTCCAAATATGTCTATTGTTTTCAGTGTTCGACAATACCAGTATTTTTGAAAGAAAAAATCCTTGGACGTTAATAATCAATGGGTAGTCAGGAACTGGTGAAAATATGATTAGCATAGAAAGTTAATAGACATAAACACATGGCTTACAACTTACTGTTAATGGGGCAAAAAACATTAAAATAAATGTTTCGTAAAGAGACAAACATTATCTCATGAAGAAAAGTTGGGAGCACTCTTTTTAGCCTTGGATGTAGTAGAGGACAGATTCACTTGAATCTAGCTTTGCATCGAAATACCCCGACACCCATGTTATGTGTCCACCCTTACCTTAGCTTGAAATTAGTTTAAGGCCTCATGCACACGACCGTTGTTGTGTTCCGTTCCGCAAAATGGGGTACAGTTGTTCCGTGATCCGTTTCCATTTTTGTTTCCGTGTGTCTTCCTTTATTTTTGGACGATCACCAGACATAAAGGAAAGTAAAAAAAATCTAAGACAGGTTTGCCATGCAAATGATAGGGAAAAACGGACGCGGACGCACGGATGACAATCTTGTGTGCCTCCGTGTTTTTTTGCGGTCCCATTGACTTCCATCAAAATGGAACAACGGACACGGAATAAAACAACGGTCGTGTGCATGAGGCCTAAGACCAACAAAACATCATGACACACCAATAAAAAACTTGACTGGCTTCAATCCACAACACAACCACACAAAGACATATACAGACGTGGACAAAATTGTTGGTACCCTTTGGTCAATGAAAGAAAAAGTCACAATGGTCACAGAAATAACTTTAATCTGACAAAAGTAATAATAAATTAAAATTCTATAAATGTTAACCAATGAAAGTCAGACATTGTTTTTCAACCATGCTTCAACAGAATTATGTAAAAAAATAAACTCATGAAACAGGCATGGACAAAAATGATGGTACCCCTAGAAAACACAGAACATAATGTGACCAAAGGGACATGTTAATTCAAGGTGTGTCCACTAATTAGCATCACAGGTGTCTACAACCTTGTAATCAGCCATTGGGCCTATATATATGGCTCCAGGTAATCACTGTGTTGTTTGGTGATATGGTGTGTACCACACTCGACATGGACCAGAGGAAGCAAAGGAAAGAGCTGTCTCAAGAGATCAGAAAGAAAATTATAGACAAGCATGTTAAAGGTAAAGGCTATAAGACCATCTCCAAGCAACTAGATGTTCCTGTGAGTACAGTTGCACATATTATTCATAAGTTTAAGATCCATGGGACTGTAGCCAACCTCCCTGGACGTGGCCGCAGGAGGAAAATTGATGACAAATCTAAGAGACGGATAATCCGAATGGTAACAAAAGAGCCTAGAAAGACTTCTAAAGAGATTCAAGGTGAACTTCATGCTCAAGGAACATCAGTGTCAGATCGCACCATCCGTCGTTGTTTGAGCCAAAGTGGACTACATGGGAGACGACCAAGGAGGACACCATTGTTGAAAACGAATCATAAAAAAGCAAGACTGGAATATGCCAAACTACATGTTGACAAGCCACAAAGCTTCTGGGAGAATGTCCTGTGGACAGATGAGACAAAAATCGAAGTTTTTGCCAAGGCACATCAGCTGTATGTTCACAGACGAAAAAATGAAGCATATCAAGAAAAGAACACTGTCCCTACTGTGAAACATGGAGGAGGCTCTGTTATGTTCTGGGGCTGCTTTGCTGCGTCTGGCACAGGGTGTCTTGAATCTGTGCAGGGTACAATGAAATCTCAAGACTATCAAGGAATTCTAGAGAGAAATGTACTAGCCAGTGTCAGAAAGCTTGGTCTCAGTCGCAGGTCATGGGTCTTGCAACAGGACAATGACCCAAAACACACCGCTAAAAACACCCAAGAATGGCTAAGAGGAAAAAATTGGACTATTCTAAAGTGGCCTTCTATGAGCCCTGACCTCAATCCTATTGAGCATCTTTGGAAGGAGCTGAAACATGCAGTCTGGAAAAGGCACCCTTCAAACCGGACACAACTGGAGCAGTTTGCTCATGAGGAGTGGGCCAAAATACCTGCTGAGAGGTGCAGATGTCTCATTGACAGTTACAGGAAGCGTTTGATTGCAGTGATTGCCTCAAAAGGTTGCGCAACAAAATATTAAGTTAGGGGTACCATCATTTTTGTCCATGCCTGTTTCATGAGTTTATTTTTTTACATAATTCTGTTGAAGCATGGTTGAAAAACAATGTCTGACTTTCATTGGTTAACATTTATAGAATTTTAATTTATTATTACTTTTGTCAGATTAAAGTTATTTCTGTGACCATTGTGACTTTTTCTTTCATTGACCAAAGGGTACCAACAATTTTGTCCACGTCTGTAGGTTGGACAACTCATAACAAAGTATCATAAATTCATGTTTTATTTCTTTAGCTGGCTCTTCACGGCACAGGATATGTTGTCTATGATTTTTCTTTGATAAATGTAGCCATGCACATCTGCATAGTAATTTTTTACATTGTACAGGATTTTTTTTATTTTTCTGCTATTTTTTTATTTTTTATTTTTTTCATCACAGGATATGGAAAGCCAAGAAGAAAGGTATGGAAGGACATTTCTGTATGGCCCTTCATTATAATGAATGGAACTGTAATCAACAAAAATAGTTAAAAAAAGACACAGGTCCATCATGATCAACCTTTTTCAGACCAATTATACAACATTAACCCTAAGTTCACACCTGAGCGTTTTACAGCGCGTTCAAACGCGCTGTAAAACGCTCAACATGTGAATACCAATGCTTCCCTATGGCCCTGGTTCACACTTGAGCGTTTTACAGCGCATTTGAACGCGCTGTAAAACGCCCGACGCATAAACAAGTTCTTTAGCTTTTTTTGCGGCGTTTGTCGCGCGTTTTAGCCCATAGACTCATTGGATAACACTGCAGTCAATCACACAAACGCGTGTTTACTATTGCAAAAAACACGCGTAAAACGCGCGTCTCAGAAACGCTCAGGTGTGAACCCAGGGTTAGTATTTGCTTAATTATAACAAGAGATGAACAATGTTTTGAAAAATTCGATTTTGCAACTTTAACAAAGTTAGCTAAAAAATTTCATTTGTTACCAATTAATTTGTCATGAATCGCTATAAATCAGGTATAATCAGGCCATTCTGCCTTAGCCCTCTTTTTTTTCCGTTTTGCGGGCCGTTTTTTGCGTTCCGTATACGGACCATTCATTTCAATAGTTCCGCAAAAAAAAACAGAATGTGTTCCGTATGCATTCCGTTTCCGTATTTTAGTTTTTCCATTCCGTTGAAAGATAGAACATGTCCTATATTTGGCCGCAAATCACGTTCCGTGGCTCCATTCAAGTCAATTTCCGTGGCTCCATTTAAAAAAAACGGAACGCATATGGAAATGCATCCGTATGTCTTCTGTATCCGTTCCGTTTTTTCTGAACCATCTATTGAAAATGTTATGCCCAGCCTAAATTTTTCTATGTAATTACTGTATATGCCATACGGAAAAACGGCACAACCCAACGGAAACACAACGGAAACAAAAAAACGGATCTGTGAAAAACGGAATGCAAAACACTGAAATCGACATACTGTAGTGTGAAAGAGGCCTTAGGGTACGAAGACCACACTGTATAGTCCTCCTTCATTGTTATTGGCCATGTGGCACCTTTAAACAGGGGCTTGTATGTTGTTTGGCTGGTTAGGTATGGGGGGGCAATATGCAATATGCTTACTATTGCTGTTCTGGCCTGCAATCTCCTGTAGGTTATTTGACAGTAAACACTGATTATTAATCAGCTCTGGCATACCCACTTCTCCAACCTCAGCGCTCTCCTGACCTACAGGTGGGAGCCCTTCTTCTGTCATCTGCTTTTCCTCCTTTTCTACATCATCTAATATAGACAAGAATATCCAGGTCCTACTCTCTCTGCATCTTGCTGACTTTTCTATGACATGGAGACATTGAAGGATAATTTGGAAAAAAGTATAGCCAGCAAAAAATTAGGATGGTCATCGTCAAAACCTTTCCCCTCTAAGGAGTGAAGACTGGATGGCAGTGGTTGGCACACTGGCACCAGAGTAATAAAGGTTTCCACCTTATTGGCATTGAATTACATTTACGGCTGATGTACTGTAAGAATAGGTAAATGTAGGGATAAATAAATAAAACTGACGCAGCATAACTCTCCCTATGATCTCCCTGAACTCTCCCTGCAGTCTCCCTACACTCTCCCTACTGTCTCCCTACAATCTCCCTTCCCTGTCCCTAAACACTCTTCCTCTAATATTCCTCTATTAATCATTTTAAGCAACACTGTCCCTAGCGCATGAGAGCTTGTCATGTCTCTTCTTATGTTTAGCCCACAGGACAATGGCAGACACCATGCAGAATGGGGGCTTTATAGGACTGTGACATCACCGAGGATAGCTACCTGAGGAATGGCTGGCTGCACAGCATTATTGGTGATCTTGCATTCCCGAGGTTCTTATTTTCACTTTGTAACACACGTAGCTGCATTTTTAAGAAAAAACTGATTCATTACGAATCGAGGTTTTCCTAAACTTTAAACCGAATTCCGGTTTGAATGCTTTGCTTTGCTCAACGCTAATTATAACCCTCAAAGCCGTACATGAGCATAGCTAAGGTATCTTAAAATCTTGAAACTAAAAGTCCCACTTCCTAATAAAAAGTAGATGATGTTCTGAGATATTTTTAAATAATGGCTAAAATTGGAGGAAATAATTTCCATGACAATTCCAAAATGTACTGATACAGTATTGACAGAAGCTTTTGACTTCATATTTTTAGAAACTTCCCTTCTATGTGTAAGCCAACTCTGGTGTTCATTGACAGATTTTGCTGGTGAGAGGTTGTAATATTATATCATGGAATCTAAAGTTCTCCTGGAATCTCAAAACTTTGCGTACCTCTTGGCCTCAGTATCTGTATTACATTGACATATTCTGCAGTTTTTATTTATTGCCGCATTGATCACATCACATTTTTATCTCATTCGATCTCACACTACTCTCTTACCCTGTGGTTATATAGTTATAAAGATATACAGGCTGTGGTTTGGCAGGAACCATATCCCAACCACATCAAACTGGTTGTGGCAAAGTGTGTATATCTGCTTCCCAACAGCATTCGGAGCAGTGATCATACAATAGCTGGGTTCATATGAGGGTAACTTAATAGACTGGTTTCTCAGCTGCTAAAACAGGTCTAGACAACAGATGTGTGGTGTACTTTTATGTTCAGATGGCTTTGCATATCACATCAGGTGTTGTGACTATGAGCAGCTGTGTCTTTTTGGTAGAAAATAACCACAAGATATTAAATTCCACAAAGCCATGCTTTCCAGTTGCATTCAGGCCTCTTCTAACAGCTGATCAGCGAGGTTCTGGTTATCGCACCCTGCAGATATAATACTGATGACCTATCCTGAGGATAAGTCATAACTATCTTTTCTTGGATAAGCCCAGAAGTTTTCTCCAACAAAGATGTTGATGGCCTTTACTCAGGATAGGACATCAATATCACCAATTTTGTTATTGATGACATATCCTGATTATAGGTCATCCATATCTATGTCCCAGAAAAGCTTATTAAGGAGATTAGGCTGAAAGACCAGCCTTGCACATTATAAGTTTTGGTCAAACACTCATTTGCCAAACAGCTTTCTCTCCTGATTCTCCCATATACCCACCTGTATGCACACTCAGCTTGGCCAATCCTGCTGGATCCTTATCTCCCCCCATACATGGTACATGGTCAGCTGATCTCATGGGAAAATTGGTAGGTTTGACCAATATAGATCTCATGTGTATGATCATCATAGCTATAGTGCAAGAGCCAAGGGTAAGGTAAATCTAGAATATTTACAAAAATACAACCATTTTCCATCTTACAAAATGAAAATCTCTTAAGAAAGGTGCCAATGAATATATTCCTAATATACTGACTCAAAAAAAACAACTTAAGGCACCTTAAAGTGGATACCAAAATAGTTTCTCACAATAGCTGACCTGTAGAGTGTATGTGAGGTAAAGCCCAAAGCCCGTGATGTCTGCAAACAACATACTAAAGTAAATTCTGTACACAGATAAGTGGAATGAAAAACCTCAATGAGGACATTTTAGAATTTTTTATTTTTTTTCTTGAACATGTTACATATGGAGTGTATAAACAATTCATAAAAGAATATGGTAAAAACAAACTGGTGTAAAGAGACCTTAAAAGACAAGGAGACATATCTTTACTGCAAAGACTGTAATGCTGTGGAACAGTCTACCTAAGGAGCTGGTCACCATAGTAATCACTGACTTCTTGAAGAAAAAAACATCTTTGTTTAGAGAAATGTATAAAAAAAAATAAAACATGTTCAATCATAAGGACATACAAATTTAAATTAATACCTTAAGAACTGTTTATCTTATTACGGTTAATTTCTATTTTGCCAGGGTGGTCTATCTCTGCCTTAAATCAAAAGAGGAAAATAGGGCAATTATCGGGAACAAATTTTCATCTAAAAGTTTATTTGGCTATGCAAATATGGCAGTATGAGTGACTTCATAATCTGTAATGCTCAACCATAGCTCAATCGCGAAAGCTTAAAAGATCCCTCAGTCATAATAGGAGCCTGGACCAATATTTGCACATCCTGCAGACAATTAGGTAGTCATAAGAAAAAAAAAAAAAACGGAAAGGAAGAACATGAATGGCAGGTGTAAGGTTCAATTATGAGTAAAGGACACCATGATGTTCCAAGATGATGAGTTGAAAGGTTCCTAGTGAAATTATGAATAAATAAATAATTAGTGATGTGCCACTGGTGAGTTAACACGTTTATTAATAAAAGAATTACAAGATGGAAGAATTTTCGATGGATATGAATACATCCAGAAAGTTGACTGTATAATATAAAGCAAGACGTCTCAAGTAGAGTTGAGCGAACACCTGGATGTTCGGGTTCGAGAAGTTCGGCCGAACATCCCGGAAATGTTCGGGTTCGGGATCCGAACCCGATCCGAACTTCGTCCCGAACCCGAACCCCATTGAAGTCAATGGGGACCCGAACTTTTCGGCACTAAAAAGGCTGTAAAACAGCCCAGGAAAGAGCTAGAGGGCTGCAAAAGGCAGCAACATGTAGGTAAATCCCCTGCAAACAAATGTGGATAGGGAAATGAATTAAAATAAAAATTAAATAAATAAAAATTAACCAAAATCAATTGGAGAGAGGTTCCATAGCAGAGAATCTGGCTTCCCGTCACCCACCACTGGAACAGTCCATTCTCAGATATTTAGGCCCCGGCACCCAGGCAGAGGAGAGAGGTCCCGTAACAGAGAATCTGTCTTCATGTCAGCAGAGAATTAGTCTGCATGTCATAGCAGAGAATGAGGCTTCACGTCAGCCACCACTGCAACAGTCCATTGGCATATATTTAGGCCCAGCACACACACAGGCAGAGGAGAGAGGTCCCGTAACAGACAATCTGGCTTCATGTCAGCAGAGAATCAGTCTGCATGTCATAGCAGAGAATCAGGCTTCACGTCAGCCACCACTGCAACAGTCCATTGGCATATATTTAGGCCCAGCACACACACAGGCAGAGGAGAGAGGTCCCGTAACAGAGAATCTGGCTTCATGTCAGCAGAGAATCAGTCTGCATGTCATAGCAGAGAATGAGGCTTCACGTCACCCACCACTGCAACAGTCCATTGGCATATATTTAGGCCTAGCACACAGGCAGAGCAGAGAGGTCCCGTAACAGACAATCTGGCTTCATGTCAGCAGAGAATCAGTCTGCATGTCATAGCAGAGAATGAGGCTTCACGTCAGCCACCACTGCAACAGTCCATTGGCATATATTTAGGCCTAGCACACAGGCAGAGCAGAGAGGTCCCGTAACAGACAATCTGGCTTCATGTCAGCAGAGAATCAGTCTGCATGTCATAGCAGAGAATCAGGCTTCACGTCAGCCACCACTGCAACAGTCCATTGTCATAAATTTAGGCCCAGCACCCAGGCAGAGGAGAGAGGTCCCGTAACAGACAATCTGGCTTCATGTCAGCAGAGAATTAGTCTGCATGTCATAGCAGAGAATCAGGCTTCATGTCAGCCACCACTGCAACAGTCCATTGGCATATATTTAGGCCCAGCACCCAGGCAGAGGAGGGAGGTCCCGTAACAGAGAATCTGTCTTCATGTCAGCAGAGAATCAGTCTGCATGTCATAGCAGAGAATGAGGCTTCACGTCACCCACCACTGCAACAGTCCATTGGCATATATTTAGGCCTAGCACACAGGCAGAGCAGAGAGGTCCCGTAACAGACAATCTGGCTTCATGTCAGCAGAGAATCAGTCTGCATGTCATAGCAGAGAATGAGGCTTCACGTCAGCCACCACTGCAACAGTCCATTGGCATATATTTAGGCCTAGCACACAGGCAGAGCAGAGAGGTCCCGTAACAGAGAATCTGTCTTCATGTCAGCAGAGAATCAGTCTGCATGTCATAGCAGAGAATGAGGCTTCACGTCAGCCACCACTGCAACAGTCCATTGGCATATATTTAGGCCTAGCACACAGGCAGAGGAGAGGTTCATTCAACTTTGGGTAGCCTCGCAATATAATGGTAAAATGAAAATAAAAATAGGATTGAATGAGGAAGTGCCCTGGAGTCCAATAATATATGGTTATGGGGAGGTAGTTAATGTCTAATCTGGACAAGGGACGGACAGGTCCTGTGGGATCCATGCCTGGTTCATTTTTATGAACGTCAGCTTGTCCACATTGGCTGTAGACAGGCGGCTGCGTTTGTCTGTAATGACGCCCCCTGCCGTGCTGAATACACGTTCAGACAAAACGCTGGCTGCCGGGCAGGCCAGCACCTCCAAGGCATAAAAGGCTAGCTCTGGCCACGTGGACAATTTAGAGACCCAGAAGTTGAATGGGGCCGAACCATCAGTCAGTACGTGGAGGGGTGTGCACACGTACTGTTCCACCATGTTAGTGAAATGTTGCCTCCTGCTAACACGTTGCGTATCAGGTGGTGGTGCAGTTAGCTGTGGCGTGTTGACAAAAGTTTTCCACATCTCTGCCATGCTAACCCTGCCCTCAGAGGAGCTGGCCGTGACACAGCTGCCTTGGCGACCTCTTGCTCCTCCTCTGCCTTGGCCTTGGGCTTCCACTTGTTCCCCTGTGACATTTGGGAATGCTCTCAGTAGCGCGTCTACCAACGTGCGCTTGTACTCGCGCATCTTCCTATCACGCTCCAGTGCAGGAAGTAAGGTGGGCACATTGTCTTTGTAGCGTGGATCCAGCAGGGTGGCAACCCAGTAGTCCGCACAGGTTAAAATGTGGGCAACTCTGCTGTCGTTGCGCAGGCACTGCAGCATGTAGTCGCTCATGTGTGCCAGGCTGCCCAGGGGTAAGGACAAGCTGTCCTCTGTGGGAGGCGTATCGTCATCGTCCTGCCTTTCCCCCCAGCCACGCACCAGTGATGGACCCGAGCTGCGTTGGGTGCCACCCCGCTGTGACCATGCTTCATCCTCATCCTCCTCCACCTCCTCCTCATCCTCGTCCTCCTCGTCCTCCAGTAGTGGGCCCTGGCTGGCCACATTTGTACCTGGCCTCTGCTGTTGCCAAAAACCTCCCTCTGAGTCACTTCGAAGAGACTGGCCTGAAAGTGCTAAAAATGACCCCTCTTCCTCCTCCTCCTCCTCCTCCTCCTGGGCCACCTCCTCTTCCATCATCGCCCTAAGTGTTTTCTCAAGGAGACATAGAAGTGGTATTGTAACGCTGATAACGGTGTCATCGCCACTGGCCATGTTGGTGGAGTACTCGAAACAGCGCAACAGGGCACACAGGTCTCGCATGGAGGCCCAGTCATTGGTGGTGAAGTGGTGCTGTTCTGTAGTGCGACTGACCCGTGCGTGCTGCAGCTGAAACTCCACTATGGCCTGCTGCTGCTCGCACAGTCTGTCCAGCATGTGCAAGGTGGAGTTCCACCTGGTGGGCACGTCGCATATGAGGCGGTGAGCGGGAAGGCCGAAGTTACGCTGTAGCGCAGACAGGCGAGCAGCAGCAGGATGTGAACGCCGGAAGCGCGAACAGACGGCCCGCACTTTATGCAGCAGCTCTGACATGTCGGGGTAGTTGTGAATGAACTTCTGCACCACCAAATTCAGCACATGCGCCAAGCAAGGGATGTGCGTCAAATTGGCTAGTCCCAGAGCTGCAACGAGATTTCGCCCATTATCACACACCACCAGGCCGGGCTTGAGGCTCACCGGCAGCAACCACTCGTCGGTCTGTTGTTCTATACCCCGCCACAACTCCTGTGCGGTGTGGGGCCTGTCCCCCAAACATATGAGTTTCAGAATGGCCTGCTGACGTTTACCCCGGGCTGTGCTGAAGTTGGTGGTGAAGGTGTGTGGCTGACTGGATGAGCAGGTGGAAGAAGAGGAGGAGGAAGCCGAGAAGGAGGAGGTGGCAACAGGAGGCAAAGAATGTTGCCCTGCGATCCTTGGCGGCGGAAGGACGTGCGCCAAACAGCTCTCCGCCTGGGGCCCAGCTGCCACTACATTTACCCAGTGTGCAGTTAGGGAGATATAGCGTCCCTGGCCGTGCTTACTGGTCCACGTATCTGTGGTTAGGTGGACCTTGCCACAGATGGCGTTGCGCAGTGCACACTTGATTTTATCGGATACTTGGTTGTGCAGGGAAGGCACGGCTCTCTTGGAGAAGTAGTGCCGGCTGGGAACAACATACTGTGGGACAGCAAGCGACATGAGCTGTTTGAAGCTGTCTGTGTCCACCAGCCTAAATGACAGCATTTCATAGGCCAGTAGTTTAGAAATGCTGGCATTCAGGGCCAGGGATCGAGGGTGGCTAGGTGGGAATTTACGCTTTCTATCAAATGTTTGTGAGATGGAGAGCTGAACGCTGGCGTGTGACATGGTTGAGACGCTTGGTGACGGAGGTGGTGGTGGTGTTGGTGGTACATCCCCTGTTTGCTGGGCGGCAGGTGCCAACGTTCCTCCAGAGGCGGAGGAAGAGGCCGAGGCGGCAGCAGCAGAATAGGCCGAGGCGGCAGCAGCAGAAGAGGTAGCAGGGGGAGCCTGAGTGACTTCCTTGGTTTTAAGGTGTTTACTCCACTGCAGTTCATGCTTTGCATGCAGGTGCCTGGTCATGCAGGTTGTGCTCAGGTTCAGAACGTTAATGCCTCGCTTCAGGCTCTGATGGCACAGCGTGCAAACCACTCGGGTCTTGTCGTCAGCACATTGTTTGAAGAAGTGCCATGCCAGGGAACTCCTTGAAGCTGCCTTTGGGGTGCTCGGTCCCAGATGGCGGCGGTCAGTAGCAGGCGGAGTCTCTTGGCGGCGGGTGTTCTGCTTTTGCCCACTGCTCCCTCTTTTGCTACGCTGTTGGCTCGGTCTCACCACTGCCTCTTCCTCCGAACTGTGAAAGTCAGTGGCACGACCTTCATTCCATGTGGGGTCTAGGACCTCATCGTCCCCTGCATCGTCTTCCACCCAGTCTTGATCCCTGACCTCCTGTTCAGTCTGCACACTGCAGAAAGACGCAGCAGTTGGCACCTGTGTTTCGTCATCATCAGAGACATGCTGAGGTGGTATTCCCATGTCCTCATCATCAGGAAACATAAGTGGTTGTGCGTCAGTGCATTCTATGTCTTTCACCGCTGGGGAAGGGCTAGGTGGATGCCCTTGGGAAACCCTGCCAGCGGAGTCTTCAAACAGCATAAGAGACTGCTGCATAACTTGAGGCTGAGACAGTTTCCCTGGTATGCATGGGGGTGATGTGACAGACTGATGGGGTTGGTTTTCAGGCGCCATCTGTGCGCTTTCTGCAGAAGACTGGGTGGGAGATAATGTGAACGTGCTGGATCCACTGTCGGCCACCCAATTGACTAATGCCTGTACCTGCTCAGGCCTTACCATCCTTAGAACGGCATTGGGCCCCACCATATATCGCTGTAAATTCTGGCGGCTACTGGGACCTGAGGTAGTTGGTACACTAGGACGTGTGGATGTGGCAGAACGGCCACGTCCTCTCCCAGCACCAGAGGGTCCACTAACACCACCACGACCATGTCCACGTCCGCGTCCCTTACTAGATGTTTTTCTCATTGTTATGGTTCACCACAACAACAAATATATTATTTGGCCCAATGTATTGTATTCAAATTCAGCGGGATATAAATTTGAGGCCTAGTATTTAGGCGCTGGGTGACCGGTATGGATTTAGTGACAGAATTAGACTTGGAAATGCACAGAAGCGTGTGTGTGAAGTTATTCTGAATGACCCTATGTGCACCTTCAATATGATCTACCCTTTTAGGGATAGATTTCAAATAGCTCTGATATAGCAGAAACGACTAAATTATGAAATTGCTAAATTGGGAATTGTATTTCAACCCAGAACAAAAAATGTGCTTTGACGGACACTAAATAACTTTCCCAGCCACAACAGGACAGCGGTAACGAGAGATTTAGCGGGATATAAATTTGAGGCCTAGTATTTAGGCGCTGGGTGACAGGTATGGGTTTAGTGACAGAATTAGATTTGGAAATGCACAGTAGCGGGTGTGTGAAGTTATTCTGAATGACCCTATGTGCACCTTGAATATTATATACCCTTTTAGGGATAGATTTCAAATAGCTCTGATATAGCAGAAACCACTAAATTATGAAATTGCTAAATTGGGAATTGTATTTCAACCCAGAACAAGAAATGTGCTTGAACGGACACTAAATAACTCGCCCAGCTACAGCACTAGGGACAGATTTAGCGGGATATAAATTTGAGGCCTAGTATTTAGGCGCTGGGTGACAGGTATGGGTTTAGTGCCAGAATTAGACTTGGAAATACACAGTAGCGGGTGTGTGTGAAGTTATTCTGAATGACCCAATGTGCACCTTGAATATTATATACCCTTTTAGGGATAGATTTCAAATAGCTCTGATATAGCAGAAACCACTAAATTATGAAATTGCTAAATTGGGAATTGTATTTCAACCCAGAACAAGAAATGTGCTTTGACGGACACTAAATAACTTTCCCAGCCACAACAGGACAGCGGTAACGAGAGATTTAGCGGGATATAAATTTGAGGCCTAGTATTTAGGCGCTGGGTGACAGGTATGGGTTTAGTGACAGAATTAGATTTGGAAATGCACAGTAGCGGGTGTGTGAAGTTATTCTGAATGACCCTATGTGCACCTTGAATATTATATACCCTTTTAGGGATAGATTTCAAATAGCTCTGATATAGCAGAAACCACTAAATTATGAAATTGCTAAATTGGGAATTGTATTTCAACCCAGAACAAGAAATGTGCTTGAACGGACACTAAATAACTCGCCCAGCTACAGCACTAGGGACAGATTTAGCGGGATATAAATTTGAGGCCTAGTATTTAGGCGCTGGGTGACAGGTATGGGTTTAGTGCCAGAATTAGACTTGGAAATACACAGTAGCGGGTGTGTGTGAAGTTATTCTGAATGACCCAATGTGCACCTTGAATATTATATACCCTTTTAGGGATAGATTTCAAATAGCTCTGATATAGCAGAAACCACTAAATTATGAAATTGCTAAATTGGGAATTGTATTTCAACCCAGAACAAGAAATGTGCTTGAACGGACACTAAATAACTCGCCCAGCTACAGCACTAAGGACAGATTTAGCGGGATATAAATTTGAGGCCTAGTATTTAGGCGCTGGGTGACAGGTATGGGTTTAGTGCCAGAATTAGACTTGGAAATACACAGTAGCGGGTGTGTGTGAAGTTATTCTGAATGACCCAATGTGCACCTTGAATATTATATACCCTTTTAGGGATAGATTTCAAATAGCTCTGATATAGCAGAAACCACTAAATTATGAAATTGCTAAATTGGGAATTGTATTTCAACCCAGAACAAGAAATGTGCTTGAACGGACACTAAATAACTCGCCCAGCTACAGCACTAAGGACAGATTTAGCGGGATATAAATTTGAGGCCTAGTATTTAGGCGCTGGGTGACAGGTATGGGTTTAGTGCCAGAATTAGACTTGGAAATACACAGTAGCGGGTGTGTGTGAAGTTATTCTGAATGACCCAATGTGCACCTTGAATATTATATACCCTTTTAGGGATAGATTTCAAATAGCTCTGATATAGCAGAAACCACTAAATTATGAAATTGCTAAATTGGGAATTGTATTTCAACCCAGAACAAGAAATGTGCTTGAACGGACACTAAATAACTCGCCCAGCTACAGCACTAAGGACAGATTTAGCGGGATATAAATTTGAGGCCTAGTATTTAGGCGCTGGGTGACAGGTATGGATTTAGTGCCAGAATTAGACTTGGAAATACACAGTAGCGGGTGTGTGTGAAGTTATTCTGAATGACCCAATGTGCACCTTGAATATTATATACCCTTTTAGGGATAGATTTCAAATAGCTCTGATATAGCAGAAACCACTAAATTATGAAATTGCTAAATTGGGAATTGTATTTCAACCCAGAACAAGAAATGTGCTTGAACGGACACTAAATAACTCGCCCAGCTACAGCACTAAGGACAGATTTAGCGGGATATAAATTTGAGGCCTAGTATTTAGGCGCTGGGTGACAGGTATGGATTTAGTGCCAGAATTAGACTTGGAAATACACAGTAGCGGGTGTGTGTGAAGTTATTCTGAATGACCCAATGTGCACCTTGAATATTATATACCCTTTTAGGGATAGATTTCAAATAGCTCTGATATAGCAGAAACCACTAAATTATGAAATTGCTAAATTGGGAATTGTATTTCAACCCAGAACAAGAAATGTGCTTGAACGGACACTAAATAACTCGCCCAGCTACAGCACTAAGGACAGATTTAGCGGGATATAAATTTGAGGCCTAGTATTTAGGCGCTGGGTGACCGGTATGGATTTAGTGACAGAATTAGACTGGGATATGGCCAAAAAATAAACAGACTATTGCTGGTTAAATGCACTTGGTGTGACAGCTTCACCCTGATGTAGGCTTTAGCCAAAAAACAACCACACCATTGAGGGTTAAATGCACTTGGTGACAGGCGCAGCTTGCCCCTGATTTAGTATATGGCCAAAAAATGAACAGACTATTGCTGGTTAAATGCACTTGGTGTGACAGCTTCACCCTGATGTAGGCTTTAGCCAAAAAACAACCACACCATTGAGGGTTAAATGCACTTGGTGACAGGCGCAGCTTGCCCCTGATTTTGTATATGGCCAAAAAATGAACAGACTATTGCTGGTTAAATGCACTTGGTGTGACAGCTTCACCCTGATGTAGGCTTTAGCCAAAAAACAACCACACCATTGAGGGTTAAATGCACTTGGTCGCAGCTTGTGCTGGCGCACCACAAGACACAAAATGGCCGCCGATCACCCCAGAAAAATGTGACTGACAAACGGTCTGGGCAGCCTAAAAACAGTGAGCAATTGAGGATCAGCAGCTCAATGATCCACAGCTGCAGATCGATCAGTTAATCAAGTCCTTTGGAGGAGTTAATCTGCCTAATCTCGCCCTACTGTCGCAGCCGCAACCTCTCCCTACGCTAATCAGAGCAGAGTGACGGGCGGCGCTATGTGACTCCAGCTTAAATAGAGGCTGGGTCACATGGTGCTCTGGCCAATCACAGCCATGCCAATAGTAGGCATGGCTGTGATGGCCTCTTGGGGCAAGTAGTATGACGCTTGTTGATTGGCTGCTTTGCAGCCTTTCAAAAAGCGCCAAGAAAGCGTCACAAAAGCGCGAAGAAAGCGACGAACACCGAACCCGAACCCGGACTTTTACGAAAATGTCCGGGTTCGGGTCCGTGTCACGGACACCCCAAAATTCGGTACGAACCCGAACTATACAGTTCGAGTTCGCTCATCCCTAGTCTCAAGTTATCACTTTATTATAAATTTACCATGAAAATCCAAAACTATTTATTTTTTATTAATTTTTAAAAGTTTGAGTATTTTCAATTATAACTCTGAATAACACTTAGAAAACATAAGCTGGTCATAAAGATGTGAAAGTCCCTAGAAAGAACTTGTCCAGCAAGCAGCTACCAACACCATTCTCTCCATGCACATGGTTAAAAAATGTTTAATATTTAATAGACATTGGAAAAACTAGAGAAATTGTCAAAAACATCCAACATACCTAAGGATGATTGGTTGGTGGAACTTGTTCAGGAGCATGGACATTATCTTATTGGTACTGTAGGTTCTGAATACGTTTTTGGGCTTTTTTTAATAAGAAGTCAATGTCTGGGAGCTTTGGACATACAGTAGATGCCTTTAATTAAGTTTATTTGTTAAAAAATAGGCCTTCTGAAAAGAGCTTTTTTTTTTAATTTAAAGGTTTTACAATACAGAAAGGTTGCTGAACACGATAACATATTGCAATTTCATTTAGTACAAAAACATGTCTAAACAATGATGAACAGGGTAGATTGGTGGAATGGATGGTACGCATGAAGATAGGCCCAGATAGCACTGTGCTTCATACCAAGGATGTCTGTACAGGTTCTCCTTCATCCATGGCATAAGATATCAGTACTAATAAATCTAAGCAACTGGATTTTTCTACAGACCATACACACTGCTTAGAATGGGTGGAAATCACTGGAAAATGTTTTTTAACAGTGAATCTCGAATATTACATTTTTCTTCCAACTTTCACTCTGATGGAATAATCTGCATTAAGCTGGATGATTGGTGATGAGAATGTCCTTCTTGTTCACGTTATTCCAGGTTGTATGTGTTCCTTGGGTGAAATAAATTATTGGATATGGTTTTGTAACGTAGCAAGGTCATCAATGAATACTGCAGTGTGCTAAAAAGTATTTTCTACAGTCATATCCTGTATAATATGGCCTGGTCTTATTTCACATTTCAGGAAATATAACGAATGCTATTGGTGATAGGGGCTTCGCCTGTTGGGTGCCATCTGATCCACTGAAGGTTAAGTACAAATAATAGACATGGCTGAGGTAGGCCACAGTTCAGCAATGTTAATCTCCCACACTTTGAATCCACCTTATCAAATACCTTCTCTTAAAAGCTCTTTTCACCTCCTTGTTCCTCAAAGAATAGATGATGGGATTTAATGCTGGGGTGATAACCGTGAACAAGATTCCTGTAATCCTGTCTTGCTCCAGGGTATCTTTATTAGCTGGTCTTAAATATGTGCAGAAAACAGTGCCAAAAAATAAAGCGACCACAGTAAGGTGTGATGAGCAGGTGGAGAAGGCTTTACTTCTACCTTGTTCTGAACGGATATTCTGGAGATGAATTCCAATAAAGGTATAGGAGATGATAATTAGTACAAATGGACCTAAAGCTAAAGAACCTGTAACTATGTTGACCAAGCTCTCGTTGATATGTGTGTCGGTACATGCCAACTTCAAGAGAGGTTTAATGTCACAGGAGAAGTGAGTTATTTTATTCATTTTGCAGAAAGGAAGCCTGATAGTTAAAATGGTATGGGACAGTGAGTATAAGGAACCAATGAGCCAGGATGTGAATGCTAGTTGAAGACACACTGTCCTTGCCATAAGGACTTGGTATCTTAATGGGTTACAAATGGCAACATATCTGTCATAAGACATTGATGCAAGAAGCATGACTTCAGTACATCCCAAGAAATGAAACATGTAGAGCTGAGTTATACAACCTTGGAAAGATATTTTCTTGTCTTCCATAATTAAACCAGATAGCATCTTGGGCACGGTTGTAGTGGAATAGAAGAAGTCCAGCAAGGAAAGGTTTGCCAATAGAAAGTACATTGGCGTGTGAAGAACATGATCAGCAATGACTACTGTCACAATGCTTAAATTGCCAAAGCAGCTGCAGAGGTAGAAGATAAGAAACATAACAGAGAGGACAACCCGTAGCCACAGCACATCGGTGATACCTAGAAGAACGAATTCTGTTACAATGGTCTCATTCAACTCTTCCATTTGAATCTGTAAGCAAAATATGCAAAACTCATCAAAACCTTCCTCCACCAAAAATAAATTTTACAATTTACTTGTTCTAAATTCCATTTTGACTTAGAATTTTCCAGAACTCTAACATTGATGTTCTGTACTCAGGATGTAATCATTAACAGATCTGTGGTGGTCCAACTCTCAGCACTCCACTTCAGCTGTTTGAAGGGGCTGCAGCTCTTATGCAAATGTTTTGGCCTCTTTCTGTTGATTTAATGTCCATAATATATTTTGTTGTGAGTTGTATACAATAAGGATGGCAAAGCATTGGCCTTAGTGTTGTAGCTAGAGTTGAGCGAACACCTGGATGTTCGGGTTCGAGAAGTTCGGCCGAACATCCCGGAAATGTTCGGGTTCGGGATCCGAACCCGATCCGAACTTCGTCCCGAACCCGAACCCCATTGAAGTCAATGGGGACCCGAACTTTTCGGCACTAAAAAGGCTGTAAAACAGCCCAGGAAAGAGCTAGAGGGCTGCAAAAGGCAGCAACATGTAGGTAAATCCCCTGCAAACAAATGTGGATAGGGAAATGAATTAAAATAAAAATTAAATAAATAAAAATTAACCAAAATCAATTGGAGAGAGGTTCCATAGCAGAGAATCTGGCTTCCCGTCACCCACCACTGGAACAGTCCATTCTCAGATATTTAGGCCCCGGCACCCAGGCAGAGGAGAGAGGTCCCGTAACAGAGAATCTGTCTTCATGTCAGCAGAGAATTAGTCTGCATGTCATAGCAGAGAATGAGGCTTCACGTCAGCCACCACTGCAACAGTCCATTGGCATATATTTAGGCCCAGCACACACACAGGCAGAGGAGAGAGGTCCCGTAACAGAGAATCTGGCTTCATGTCAGCAGAGAATCAGTCTGCATGTCATAGCAGAGAATCAGGCTTCACGTCAGCCACCACTGCAACAGTCCATTGTCATAAATTTAGGCCCAGCACCCAGGCAGAGGAGAGAGGTCCCGTAACAGAGAATCTGGCTTCATGTCAGCAGAGAATCAGTCTTCATATCATAGCAGAGAATCAGGCTTCACGTCACCCACCACTGTAAGAGTCAATTTTCATAAATTTAGGCCCAGAACCCAGGCAGAGGAGAAAGGTCCCGTAACAGACAATCTGGCTTCATGTCAGCAGAGAATCAGTCTTCATATCATAGCAGAGAATCAGGCTTCACGTCACCCACCACTGTAAGAGTCAATTTTCATAAATTTAGGCCCAGAACCCAGGCAGAGGAGAAAGGTCCCGTAACAGACAATCTGGCTTCATGTCAGCAGAGAATCAGTCTTCATATCATAGCAGAGAATCAGGCTTCACGTCACCCACCACTGTAAGAGTCAATTTTCATAAATTTAGGCCCAGAACCCAGGCAGAGGAGAAAGGTCCCGTAACAGACAATCTGGCTTCATGTCAGCAGAGAATCAGTCTTCATATCATAGCAGAGAATCAGGCTTCACGTCACCCACCACTGTAAGAGTCAATTTTCATAAATTTAGGCCCAGAACCCAGGCAGAGGAGAAAGGTCCCGTAACAGACAATCTGGCTTCATGTCAGCAGAGAATCAGTCTTCATATCATAGCAGAGAATCAGGCTTCACGTCACCCACCACTGTAAGAGTCAATTTTCATAAATTTAGGCCCAGAACCCAGGTAGAGGAGAAAGGTCCCGTAACAGACAATCTGGCTTCATGACAGCAGAGAATCAGTCTGCATGTCATAGCAGAGAATCAGGCTTCACGTCAGCCACCACTGCAACAGTCCATTGTCATAAATTTAGGCCCAGCACCCAGGCAGAGGAGAGAGGTCCCGTAACAGAGGATCTGGCTTCATGTCAGCAGAGAATCAGTCTGCATGTCATAGCAGAGAATGAGGCTTCACGTCAGCCACCACTGCAACAGTCCATTGGCATATATTTAGGCCCAGCACACACACAGGCAGAGGAGAGAGGTCCCGTAACAGACAATCTGGCTTCATGTCAGCAGAGAATTAGTCTGCATGTCATAGCAGAGAATGAGGCTTCACGTCACCCACCACTGCAACAGTCCATTGGCATATATTCAGGCCCAGCACCCAGGCAGAGGAGAGAGGTCCCGTAACAGAGGATCTGGCTTCATGTCAGCAGAGAATCAGTCTGCATGTCATAGCAGAGAATCAGGCTTCACGTCAGCCACCACTGCAACAGTCCATTGTCATAAATTTAGGCCCAGCACCCAGGCAGAGGAGAGAGGTCCCGTAACAGAGGATCTGGCTTCATGTCAGCAGAGAATCAGTCTGCATGTCATAGCAGAGAATCAGGCTTCACGTCAGCCACCACTGCAACAGTCCATTGTCATAAATTTAGGCCCAGCACCCAGGCAGAGGAGAGAGGTCCCGTAACAGACAATCTGGCTTCATGTCAGCAGAGAATTAGTCTGCATGTCATAGCAGAGAATCAGGCTTCATGTCAGCCACCACTGCAACAGTCCATTGGCATATATTTAGGCCTAGCACACAGGCAGAGGAGAGGTTCATTCAACTTTGGGTAGCATCGCAATATAATGGTAAAATGAAAATAAAAATAGGATTGAATGAGGAAGTGCCCTGGAGTCCAATAATATATGGTTATGGGGAGGTAGTTAATGTCTAATCTGGACAAGGGACGGACAGGTCCTGTGGGATCCATGCCTGGTTCATTTTTATGAACGTCAGCTTGTCCACATTGGCTGTAGACAGGCGGCTGCGTTTGTCTGTAATGACGCCCCCTGCCGTGCTGAATACACGTTCAGACAAAACGCTGGCTGCCGGGCAGGCCAGCACCTCCAAGGCATAAAAGGCTAGCTCTGGCCACGTGGACAATTTAGAGACCCAGAAGTTGAATGGGGCCGAACCATCAGTCAGTACGTGGAGGGGTGTGCACACGTACTGTTCCACCATGTTAGTGAAATGTTGCCTCCTGCTAACACGTTGCGTATCAGGTGGTGGTGCAGTTAGCTGTGGCGTGTTGACAAAAGTTTTCCACATCTCTGCCATGCTAACCCTGCCCTCAGAGGAGCTGGCCGTGACACAGCTGCCTTGGCGACCTCTTGCTCCTCCTCTGCCTTGGCCTTGGGCTTCCACTTGTTCCCCTGTGACATTTGGGAATGCTCTCAGTAGCGCGTCTACCAACGTGCGCTTGTACTCGCGCATCTTCCTATCACGCTCCAGTGCAGGAAGTAAGGTGGGCACATTGTCTTTGTAGCGTGGATCCAGCAGGGTGGCAACCCAGTAGTCCGCACAGGTTAAAATGTGGGCAACTCTGCTGTCGTTGCGCAGGCACTGCAGCATGTAGTCGCTCATGTGTGCCAGGCTGCCCAGGGGTAAGGACAAGCTGTCCTCTGTGGGAGGCGTATCGTCATCGTCCTGCCTTTCCCCCCAGCCACGCACCAGTGATGGACCCGAGCTGCGTTGGGTGCCACCCCGCTGTGACCATGCTTCATCCTCATCCTCCTCCACCTCCTCCTCATCCTCGTCCTCCTCGTCCTCCAGTAGTGGGCCCTGGCTGGCCACATTTGTACCTGGCCTCTGCTGTTGCAAAAAACCTCCCTCTGAGTCACTTCGAAGAGACTGGCCTGAAAGTGCTAAAAATGACCCCTCTTCCTCCTCCTCCTCCTCCTCCTCCTGGGCCACCTCCTGTTCCATCATCGCCCTAAGTGTTTTCTCAAGGAGACATAGAAGTGGTATTGTAACGCTGATAACGGTGTCATCGCCACTGGCCATGTTGGTGGAGTACTCGAAACAGCGCAACAGGGCACACAGGTCTCGCATGGAGGCCCAGTCATTGGTGGTGAAGTGGTGCTGTTCTGTAGTGCGACTGACCCGTGCGTGCTGCAGCTGAAACTCCACTATGGCCTGCTGCTGCTCGCACAGTCTGTCCAGCATGTGCAAGGTGGAGTTCCACCTGGTGGGCACGTCGCATATGAGGCGGTGAGCGGGAAGGCCGAAGTTACGCTGTAGCGCAGACAGGCGAGCAGCGGCAGGATGTGAACGCCGGAAGCGCGAACAGACGGCCCGCACTTTATGCAGCAGCTCTGACATGTCGGGGTAGTTGTGAATGAACTTCTGCACCACCAAATTCAGCACATGCGCCAAGCAAGGGATGTGCGTCAAATTGGCTAGTCCCAGAGCTGCAACGAGATTTCGCCCATTATCACACACCACCAGGCCGGGCTTGAGGCTCACCGGCAGCAACCACTCGTCGGTCTGTTGTTCAATACCCCGCCACAACTCCTGTGCGGTGTGGGGCCTGTCCCCCAAACATATGAGTTTCAGAATGGCCTGCTGACGTTTACCCCGGGCTGTGCTGAAGTTGGTGGTGAAGGTGTGTGGCTGACTGGATGAGCAGGTGGAAGAAGAGGAGGAGGAAGCCGAGAAGGAGGAGGTGGCAACAGGAGGCAAAGAATGTTGCCCTGCGATCCTTGGCGGCGGCAGGACGTGCGCCAAACAGCTCTCCGCCTGGGGCCCAGCTGCCACTACATTTACCCAGTGTGCAGTTAGGGAGATATAGCGTCCCTGGCCGTGCTTACTGGTCCACGTATCTGTGGTTAGGTGGACCTTGCTACAGATGGCGTTGCGCAGTGCACACTTGATTTTATCGGATACTTGGTTGTGCAGGGAAGGCACGGCTCTCTTGGAGAAGTAGTGCCGGCTGGGAACAACATACTGTGGGACAGCAAGCGACATGAGCTGTTTGAAGCTGTCTGTGTCCACCAGCCTAAATGACAGCATTTCATAGGCCAGTAGTTTAGAAATGCTGGCATTCAGGGCCAGGGATCGAGGGTGGCTAGGTGGGAATTTACGCTTTCTATCAAATGTTTGTGAGATGGAGAGCTGAACGCTGGCGTGTGACATGGTTGAGACGCTTGGTGACGGAGGTGGTGGTGGTGGTGTTGGTGGTACATCCCCTGTTTGCTGGGCGGCAGGTGCCAACGTTCCTCCAGAGGCGGAGGAAGAGGCCGAGGCGGCAGCAGCAGAATAGGCCGAGGCGGCAGCAGCAGAAGAGGTAGCAGGGGGAGCCTGAGTGACTTCCTTGGTTTTAAGGTGTTTACTCCACTGCAGTTCATGCTTTGCATGCAGGTGCCTGGTCATGCAGGTTGTGCTCAGGTTCAGAACGTTAATGCCTCGCTTCAGGCTCTGATGGCACAGCGTGCAAACCACTCGGGTCTTGTCGTCAGCACATTGTTTGAAGAAGTGCCATGCCAGGGAACTCCTTGAAGCTGCCTTTGGGGTGCTCGGTCCCAGATGGCGGCGGTCAGTAGCAGGCGGAGTCTCTTGGCGGCGGGTGTTCTGCTTTTGCCCACTGCTCCCTCTTTTGCTACGCTGTTGGCTCGGTCTCACCACTGCCTCTTCCTCCGAACTGTGAAAGTCAGTGGCACGACCTTCATTCCATGTGGGGTCTAGGACCTCATCGTCCCCTGCATCGTCTTCCACCCAGTCTTGATCCCTGACCTCCTGTTCAGTCTGCACACTGCAGAAAGACGCAGCAGTTGGCACCTGTGTTTCGTCATCATCAGAGACATGCTGAGGTGGTATTCCCATGTCCTCATCATCAGGAAACATAAGTGGTTGTGCGTCAGTGCATTCTATGTCTTTCACCGCTGGGGAAGGGCTAGGTGGATGCCCTTGGGAAACCCTGCCAGCGGAGTCTTCAAACAGCATAAGAGACTGCTGCATAACTTGAGGCTGAGACAGTTTCCCTGGTATGCATGGGGGTGATGTGACAGACTGATGGGGTTGGTTTTCAGGCGCCATCTGTGCGCTTTCTGCAGAAGACTGGGTGGGAGATAATGTGAACGTGCTGGATCCACTGTCGGCCACCCAATTGACTAATGCCTGTACCTGCTCAGGCCTTACCATCCTTAGAACGGCATTGGGCCCCACCATATATCGCTGTAAATTCTGGCGGCTACTGGGACCTGAGGTAGTTGGTACACTAGGACGTGTGGATGTGGCAGAACGGCCACGTCCTCTCCCAGCACCAGAGGGTCCACTAACACCACCACGACCATGTCCACGTCCGCGTCCCTTACTAGATGTTTTTCTCATTGTTATGGTTCACCACAACAACAAATATATTATTTGGCCCAATGTATTGTATTCAAATTCAGCGGGATATAAATTTGAGGCCTAGTATTTAGGCGCTGGGTGACCGGTATGGATTTAGTGACAGAATTAGACTTGGAAATGCACAGAAGCGTGTGTGTGAAGTTATTCTGAATGACCCAATGTGCACCTTGAATATTATATACCCTTTTGGGATAGATTTCAAATAGCTCTGATATAGCAGGAACCACTAAATTATGAAATTGCTAAATTGGGAATTGTACTTCAACCCAGAACAAAAAATGTGCTTTGACGGGCACTAAATAACTTTCCCAGCTACAACAGGACAGCGGTAACGAGAGATTTAGAGGGATTTAAATTTGAGGCCTAGTATTTAGGCGCTGGGTGACAGGTATGGGTTTAGTGACAGAATTAGACTTGGAAATACACAGTAGCGGGTGTGTGTGAAGTTATTCTGAATGACCCAATGTGCACCTTCAATATTATATACCCTTTTTGGGATAGATTTCAAATAGCTCTGATATAGCAGGAACCACTAAATTATGAAATTGCTAAATTGGGAATTGTACTTCAACCCAGAACAAAAAATGTGCTTTGACGGACACTAAATAACTTTCCCAGCTACAACAGGACAGCGGTAACGAGAGATTTAGAGGGATTTAAATTTGAGGCCTAGTATTTAGGCGCTGGGTGACAGGTATGGGTTTAGTGACAGAATTAGACTTGGAAATGCACAGAAGCGTGTGTGTGAAGTTATTCTGAATGACCCTATGTGCACCTTCAATATTATATACCCTTTTAGGGATAGATTTCAAATAGCTCTGATATAGCAGAAACCACTAAATTATGAAATTGCTAAATTGGGAATTGTACTTCAACCCAGAACAAAAAATGTGCTTTGACGGACACTAAATATCTTGCCCAGCAACAACAGTACAGCGGTAACGAGAGATTTAGAGGGATTTAAATTTGAGGCCTAGTATTTAGGCGCTGGGTGACAGGTATGGGTTTAGTGACAGAATTAGACTTGGAAATACACAGTAGCGGGTGTGTGTGAAGTTATTCTGAATGACCCAATGTGCACCTTCAATATTATATACCCTTTTTGGGATAGATTTCAAATAGCTCTGATATAGCAGGAACCACTAAATTATGAAATTGCTAAATTGGGAATTGTATTTCAACCCAGAACAAGAAATGTGCTTGAACGGACACTAAATAACTCGCCCAGCTACAGCACTAGGGACAGATTTAGCTGGATATAAATTTGAGGCCTAGTATTTAGGCGCTGGGTGACCGGTATGGATTTAGTGACAGAATTAGACTGGGATATGGCCAAAAAATAAACAGACTATTGCTGGTTAAATGCACTTGGTGTGACAGCTTCACCCTGATGTAGGCTTTAGCCAAAAAACAACCACACCATTGAGGGTTAAATGCACTTGGTGACAGGCGCAGCTTGCCCCTGATTTTGTATATGGCCAAAAAATGAACAGACTATTGCTGGTTAAATGCACTTGGTGTGACAGCTTCACCCTGATGTAGGCTTTAGCCAAAAAACAACCACACCATTGAGGGTTAAATGCACTTGGTGACAGGCGCAGCTTGCCCCTGATTTTGTATATGGCCAAAAAATGAACAGACTATTGCTGGTTAAATGCACTTGGTGTGACAGCTTCACCCTGATGTAGGCTTTAGCCAAAAAACAACCACACCATTGAGGGTTAAATGCACTTGGTCGCAGCTTGTGCTGGCGCACCACAAGACACAAAATGGCCGCCGATCAGCCCAGAAAAATGAGACTGACAAACGGTCTGGGCAGCCTAAAAACAGTGAGCAATTGAGGATCAGCAGCTCAATGATCCACAGCTGCAGATCGATCAGTTAATCAAGTCCTTTGGAGGAGTTAATCTGCCTAATCTCGCCCTACTGTCGCAGCCGCAACCTCTCCCTACGCTAATCAGAGCAGAGTGACGGGCGGCGCTATGTGACTCCAGCTTAAATAGAGGCTGGGTCACATGGTGCTCTGGCCAATCACAGCCATGCCAATAGTAGGCATGGCTGTGATGGCCTCTTGGGGCAAGTAGTATGACGCTTGTTGATTGGCTGCTTTGCAGCCTTTCAAAAAGCGCCAAGAAAGCGTCACAAAAGCGCCAAGAAAGCGACGAACACCGAACCCGAACCCGGACTTTTACGAAAATGTCCGGGTTCGTGTCACGGACACCCCAAAATTCGGTACGAACCCGAACTATACAGTTCGAGTTCGCTCATCCCTAGTTGTAGCCAATTCACACAGCTTAACAGCAGGGATGCTAGGAGTCAGACCACACCGATCTGATATTGATGATATTATCCTACTGACTGGTCTTTAAAATGTAATCCTTAAAAATTTTTTTAAAGGGGTTGTGAAAAAAGGGGGAGTTGCACCCCCCCTTCAAACTTGGCCAGACCTCTAAAATAAATTTACTTGCATCCCGATTCTAGCTCCTTGATCCTTCTTCTCCTGGCTTGTGTTGCTCCGCTGGACTCCCTCACTGAAAACATCGGGTTTGACACCACGTGCAGCCAATTACTGGCCATGGTGGTGACTGCATCGCTTTGCGTCACGTGACCATTTCTCATGATGTAAGGGGATAGGGTCACCACCATGTCAATGATTGGCTGCAGATTGCTTAAACGCAGATGTTTTCAGCAAGGGAGCCCAGTGGAGAATCGAAGGCTAAAATGCTAAAAAGAAGGCTAAAAAGTTGTATGCACGAGATACCTGCCTGGGAAAAAGTCAGACTGAAGACATACAGAAGAATTACATTTTGTGGATGATGATACAATTTTTATGGACAGGACACCTGGCTGGCTAAAAGTCCAATCGATGGCATACGTATGGAATAAAATTCTGTTGAAGGTGCAAAACTGCGGCATATTTCCATGATAACAAAAAAAGTTTATGCAAGCAATGGCTGCTTAATTCAGTTTTGGGTAAGGTGCAAAACTGCGCCACAATTACCACAACTAAATAGTACAGCAGTAAATCCAACACCAGCAACTTTGCTAGGTAGAAGTTTAGTTTGCACTCAAGCTAATTTCTGGTCGTGAATAGTTTTCTCATGGTCAAACTTTGTGTTATGGATGTCTCACAACGGAGAGGAGGACAAGAATGAGAAGGTTGTTATAGGATGACCTATAATGAGCAGGAGAAGAAGAAACTGATGACGAAGACTAGGACATTGTGCAGCTTGGGGATGCTAGCCAGCTTCCACAAAGAAGACCCAGAAGAGGTGGACAGATTTGTTCTGATTTGGAATGCAGGCCAGTTTTATTTTCCCACAGGATAGAGTGATGCTATCTCATATGCTTCAATAGAGTCCTGGTACCTATGTTTGTGTTTTAACACCCATGACTTATTTTAATCTGGCAATCTTGCACACGGCAGTGGTTTTGTGTGCTGGCCTTGTGGAGTAAAACCGACATACAGGAGATACTTATACAGAGCAAGCAGCAGCTAAGCTTGGCATGAGTCTGGAACTAAAGATGAGTGAACCATTCGAGGTTCGGTTCAGGTTTGCAGATTTTTCAAAGAATTTGGTTGACATCCGAATTAATGTGGACTGAACAAAATGGGCTCCAATTGCCCTGAAAATTGGTATGTAACACCCTCTACTCCCCTAGTCTAGAGAATTTTTACAAAAACATGTTATCTACTTTTGCTTCTTTTTTTTTTATGAGTTTTTGATTCCCCCCAAGCTCTTGAACGCAATGACAGCAACAGTAAATTATAAAAAACTCACGTTAACAAACAGCGTGTTTAAAAACACACTGCACCTTCAGAATTGTTAAACTTTTTCATATTCCAAAGCTTCCAAAAATTGGCCCATATCTGGGGAAAATGGTGTTTAAACACACACGGTGTTATTGTATAAACAAAAAATTAAATTAGCTTGTTGAGGGACCAAGCATCCAAAAATTATGCCTTGACAGGGCGAGAATGCCTGGCTATATGACACACACATTAAGTGTTAATTGTGAGAAGAAAGAGTATCTCGTTCTGAATGAGCCTATGAAAATTCTCTCTTTTAACTGGAAGCAGTGCAGTGTGGATATGGAAAGAGTAGAGTAATATGAGGCACATGACTGCAATAGTAGGGGGAGCTAAAGCAGCATATCATGGAACATACAAGTCAGTAGATCAACTGTCTATGGGTAGTAGTAGTACTAGTAGTAATGGTAATAGTGGTGGCAGAAGGGATAAATAGCGAAGAGCAGCAGCAGAGGATGAGGCGTCAGCAGCAGAGGATGAGGCGGCAGCAGCCATAAAGTAAATATTGGCAGCAGGGAGCAGCAGCTTTACAGAGGAAGATGGTCGGCATGCGGCATCAGTGGCATGATGGTGGTAGCAGCAGCATCCATATGGAACATGATGGTTGGCAGGCCGCAGCAGTGCCATGATGGCGGCAGTGGCATGACAACAGCAGCAGCATGATGGAGGCAGGATGGCAGGCAGAAATCTACAGCTGCAAGATGGGGCACCGTCAACAAGGCCAAATCTATACATCACGAATCTAGGTTAGATTCATTTTGACAAAAGTAATGATTTGGACACTGGCACTGGAGTACTGTCACCACACCCTCTGCAGTACTGAAAACCCTCTCAATGATACACCTGTCACTGAGTAAGCAGCCAAGCATACAACTTTACAACCATTTTGTCGAGCGTGCCCAAGGAGACAGTACTTTCTGGCTCCACCCCCTATTGAGACAATTGGATGTCCTGGGCAGTGCCATCATCATCGTTCTCTCGCTCCTCCACCTTCTCTTGCAGTAGCAGCTCTTTAACCTCATCCTCCTTCTCCATGGCAGATCCTCCTTGTGGGTCCCCAACAGCTCCAGGGTGGGCAGCTGCTGCATGAGTGTCAGCATTTGTTCTAAAATAAATATGAGGGGGATGACAATGTTCATGCTGCAGTTGTCTGTGCTGACAAACTTTGAAGGGCTTCAGCACTGGACAGGCATCTATAATGACCTGCCACTGCCTGACCTCGAAATATCACATGCTCCCTGCTGCTGAGGTGGTCAGGTGCATGACAAAATCATTTATAGATTTTCACTGCCAATATAGACACTCAAGCATATACAGTGTTGAATTCCAAAAACTTGGAACATTGCACATTAAGCATTGTATCGGTAGGCCATTCTGTCGCTGAAAGTCCAAGAGAGTGTTCCTCGCCACAAAAGAATGGCATAAATGTTTGGACAGTCTCGTGAACATTGCCAGCACCTTGCGCCTTGTACTTATTTAAACAGTGTTGCATGGCTAGGGTGACGATGTGCACCATGCAGGGAGCATGTGTTTTTTTTCCACCAGGTTCAGGGAGGCCACAATTTTGCAGCCATTGTTGCTGACCCTGTTGCCCAGTTGGAGTTGGCAGGGTGACAGTGGGATGCTTACTGCTTGAAGTACTTTACCAACTAGTCACCTGTGTGGCTACTCTTTCCCAGGCTGATCAGCTCCAATACGGCATGTCAATACTTGACTTGACACATGTGATAGGAAAGGAGGGGGAGTGGGAGCAAAGCTGTGCCCTGTTGCTGTTGGGGAGGGGAATGTGTCCATGGAAGAGGTGGATAACTGCCTGGTGTGGGATCCAGGCAACACAATCATGAAGAGGAGGTCAAAAGGACCTGCCGTTGTTACTGGGGTGCTGCCGTGCCGCTGCCACAAAAAACATTGACCCAGTGGGCCGTTAAAAACATGTACTGTCCCTGCCCGTAACAGCTGCTCCAGGTGTCCACCATAGCATGAACCTTCACAGCAAGAATCTCAACCCACATTCTGTACTCTGTGAGAGTACAAGGCAGGGATGGCGTTTTGGGGGAAATAATAGTAACTAGATGTCTTTCAGCGAGGTTGAGCGCGTGCATTAGTTCTCTAAAGGAATCAGACTCGATTAAATAGTACGGTAGCGACTACACTGCCAGCAATTTGTCCAGGTGGGAATTAAGCTTGCACACCAGTGGATTGCTGGCCGTGTAGAGTTGTTTCCTGCCCACATATTCCGTTACCGATGGCTGACGATGGAGCGGAGGAGGAGAAGTCTGAGCGGAAGAAGCAGAAAGGGATGATGACGATGTAAAAGACACATTACTGCCATAGATATGGCCTAGCTGTCGAAAGACGGACAGGAAGAAAGAGGGAACTCCTGTTGCGGTGGCTGGCTGCCACCTTAGCTTGCCCATGGGATGGGGTGAAGCGGCTTCATGTGGTTCAATAGAACTGTGGTGCCTGTGTTTGTGTCTACCTGCCCACGTTTTATTTTGTCCTTGCACAGGTAAATTCTTTGTCTTCCTGCAACGTGGAGAAAAACTGCCAGATGGGAGTTGCTTGCGCAGAGCTACAGACAGCCGAGCTTGGCTTGATATTTTGGGCTTATCCCACCCACATTGTCAGTACCATCACCAGATCCTGAAGCAGACGTGACCATTGCACTTTATTGCTTCTGCTGCCACCACAGCCCTACTCCTCTGATATTGCCTCCTCCTCAGCACCCCGATCTAGTTCCCAGGTCCTGTCAAGAAAACCATCAATGGAGTCCTCACCTTCCCTGCCAATTTTATCAGACTGTAATATAACAGTAAGCTCCTTGGCCCCCTCCCCTGCTCTGCATTTGTCCCAACTGCCACTGTGGCTGCCCCCACCGCCAATGCTGTGCTAAAGGTGTAACTACTACCTCCATCAACACAGCTATGCATTGGGTCTGCCACCTTCTCCTGAACCTCCTCCTCGGAGCAGTTCAAATGCTGATGGCTTTCACACAAGTTGTCAACAGGGAGACTCTCTTGACTGTCTACCGTAGGGCGTGGTGGTGTTTTCTTGCCACTTCTTAGCAAAAAAGAAGGTGCTCAACTAGAAAGGGGCAGTGAAAACTGAAAGGCTCCACTAAAAGGTTTCTCTGGGGATGGAAGGAGGAGGAGAAGGAGGAATGCGGCGACCTCTGGCTTAACGACAGGATGTCAGACTCAGAAATCACCTCCTTGTCAAGGGGAGGAGTGAGCCATCCAATCCACAATCTCATCCTCTGTCTCATCTATGATAATGTTACGCCTTTTTGAAGCCAGCAGGGACAACTGAGGCCGAGTACTACCACTACCGCTACTTCTGGCCTGATAGCTGGTCCTGTTAATAACCATATTCTTGCTCTGGGGCTTTCGTTTGGAACCCTTCCATATTCCTGACATTTTTGGGTCTAAATGTACACAGTCACAAATCGTATGGAATGGTTTGCAAATTAGTTTTTTGGGAACTTAAAGGCTGTAAGCATAATACAATGTCCTTCCCTTTCCACCAACACACTGAACACACTGCTACTGACAGTTGACTTTGCAAATGCTGGCGTATTGGGGCCGCTAACAGATTTAGGCCTAATGTATTTTGCATGTTAAAATATGCAGATTCAGAATAAAGCGTTCGCTAGTATAAAACACAAGTTGTAAAACTTCTATGTGATTATTTCCCCCCTTATCACCAAATAATTTTTTTTTTAATGTCTGGAAATGCACCGACAAGGATTTGATGTACGCTTTTGTATTGTAAGAAAAACGAAAGGTATTTTTCATAAGTTAAACAAACAAAAAAAAGGTTTGAACTCTTTGGAGATGCACGGACACAGATTTGTGTCTAGTATATCATGTTATCAGATGTAAATTGATAACAGATGTAAACTGTCCAGAGATGTAAACTGAGATGTCAACTGTCCACTACCCTGTGTATCGTAAGAAACGCTTATGCTGTTGTCCTAAACTTTAACCGCCCCCCAAAAAAAGAAGACTTTTGAATTGTGTGGAGATTCTTCAACACGAATTTCTGCCTAGTATGTCACATTATCACTCAGAGATATAATCGTACCTGCATAACCTAAACAAAAAAAAAAAATAACTGTGAAGAAGCCCTGACATGGAGTTTGGACTAGTATTTCAAGTGTTTTCACTGAGATTTCAAATGCTACATCTATTCTCTGGATGCCGAAACATGTCTTGTACAGTTGTGAACTTCTCCACCCCCCCCCCCCCTTCCACACAAAAATGTATTTCTGTTTAAATGGGAAAAACAGAAATGTCCTTGCAGGTAGCTGCTTTTGATGTTTTGCAGCAGCTGGTGCTGTATATTAGACAGTAAATGAACCCAGAACGTATTGCCAGGAACACCTAGCGTCAGCTCCTCACTTCTCACTTCCTGGATGACAGCTTTCTCTGCCTTTCCCTAATCTACACAATTCTTTTTTCTAATTCTTACACAAATCAACCTCCTTGTTACCGCCCTAGCTGTCATAGTAACATAGTTTATAAGGCTGAAAAAATACATTTGTCCATCTAGTTTAGCCTGTTATCCTGCAAGTTCACCCCGAGGAGGGCAAAAAGCCGTGTGAAGTAGAGGAGAATTTTCCCCAATTTAGGGGAAAAAAATTCCTTCCCGACTCCAATCAGGCAATCAGAATAAATCCCTGGATCAACGACCCCTCTCTAGTAGCTATAGCCTGTAATATTATTACGCTCCAGAAATACATCCAGGCCCCTCTTGAATTCCTTTATTGTACTCACCATCACCACCTCCTCAGGCAGAGAGTTCCATAGTCTCACTGCTCTTACCGTAAAGAATCCTCTTCTATGTTTGTGTACAAACCTTCTTTCCTCCAGACGCAGAGGATGTCCCCTCGTCACAGTCCTGGGGATAAATAGATGATGGGAGTGATCTCTGTACTGACCCCTGATATATTTATATATAGTTATTAGATCTCCCCTCAGTCGTCCCCTCGGTTCCGCAATACATGGGTCGTCAACCGTGTGCATTCCGCATCACGAATGCAAACCCATTCACTTGAATGGGTCCACAAATCCAGAGATGCGGAACGGAAACACGGAACGGAACCCCACGGAAACACAACAAAGTAATTCTGTGGTGTTCCATTCCGTGCTTCCATTCCACAAAAAGATAGAATTTGTTCTATCTTTTTGTGGAAGGAACGAATCGCGGACCCCATTCAAGTGAATGGGTCTGCGATCCGCATGCGGCTTCACCGCGGTCGGTGCACGTGCATTGCGGACCGCAATTTGCGGTCCTTAGCACGGGCACGGAGACCTTACGTTCGTGTGCAAGAGGCCTCATTTTGATAATCACTCTCCGCCCTTACTATTCCATTTATTCCCTAAGCAATCTCTCCCTCACTCACTTTTTAAACAGTAAGTTAGTCTCACACCCTAAATCTAAAGAGCAGATACTGAGATTTACACCCAGTATACAGGACAGGAGAAGTGGTACTGTGCATTGTCCAAAAATACAGAATAAGAGCAGATTCTGAGAGATACACCCAGTATACAGAAGAAGTGGTACTGTGCAGTGTCCGTATATACAGAATAAGAACAGATACTGATAATTACACCCAGTGTACAGGATAGGAGAAGTGGTACTGTGCAGTGTCCATATGTACAGAATAGGAGCAGATACTGAGAAATACACCCAGTGTACAGGATAGGAGAAGTGGTACTGTGCAGTGTCCATATGTACAGAATAGGAGCAGATGCTGAGGATTACATCCAGTATACAGGAGAAGTGGTACTGTGCAGTGTCCATATGTACAGAATAAGAGCAGATACTGAGAATTACACCCAGTATACAGGAGAAGTGGTACTGTGCAGTGTTCATATATACAGAATAAGAGCAGATACTGAGAATTACACCCAGTAAACAGGAGAAGTGGTACTGTGCAGTGTCCGTATATACAGAATAAGAGCAGATACTGAGAATTACACCCAGTATACAGGACAGGAGAAGTGGTACTGTGCAGTGTCCATATGTACAGAATAAGAACAGATACTGAGAAATACACCCAGTAAACAGGAGAAGTGGTACTGTGCAGTGTCCGTATATATACAGAATAAGAGGAGATACTGATAATTACACCCAGTATACAGGAGAAGTGGTACTGTGCAGTGTCTATATATACAGAATAAGAGGAGATACTGATAATTACACCCAGTATACAGGAGAAGTGGTACTGTGAAGTGTCCGTATATACAGAATAAGAGCAGATACTGAGGAACTCTTTAATTTTATACAAAAATACAAAAAATTTGCCATAAAATTTCCAAACAAGATATAAAACAAGTATACACACTTACCCTACTGGCCCAGCTCCATGCATACTATCTCATTCATACCTACTAAAAAGAGAAAATGAAACCTAGCCTAACGTAAACATCTGATCCGGCTGAACCCCGACTATATACAAATTTATACAAATTGTTTCTAACAGAAAATACTTGTCACAATAAGTAATCAAAATAACCAACATTTTTTTTTTTTTTTTTTTTTATATATATATATATATATATATATATATATATATATTTTTTTTTTTTTTTTTTTGTATTTTTTTTTTATATATATATCCATTTTTGGTATTTTTTTTGTTTTTGTTTTGTTATACACACACATATATGAGAAAAAACAAACCTATACTAACCCTACCAATCTATCTATCCCATCACCTTCACCCAGGGCCAACCTCCGCCTCTTGTCCCTCCATGAGGCCAGCCCTTCCTCCACCACCCACACCCAGCCCCTCGCCTCATGTCCTCCTATGTCCGCATAGTCCAGGGCTGGATGCAGGCCTCCCCACACGAAAAAATAAATAAATAAATATGAACCCCACCCCCCACCCTATCCCACCCAACCTAACTACACCCCACTTACCCTATCATACAATATATACATCTTATAACAACCATATCTATCTATACAAACCAATATTAAAATCCACCCGAAGGCCCAAGTTCAGTCATTTGCAAACCTTTCTTCAAAAACTCATCTTAAATACAAAACAAAAACCTAATGTGAAAGCCTCAGCCCAACACCAGGAAAAGTGCTACTGAGGCTAAGGTACATCAAAGGTGAAGCCTCTCCAGAGGTAAGAGACCCCATCCGTACCCACCTTCTCGCACTCAAGAGAGCGAACCTTCGCCAGGTCACCTAGAATGTTCCTACACACCTCTTCCACAGGGAGGACTTTCTGCTGGGTTGAAACTAAACACCGTGCGTTCCATGTGAAGTACCTGACCACTATGCTAACTACAAAAGCTGTGCATGGGTCCCTTCTTCCCAAACCTTTGAATGCTCCATAAGCCCATTCCGCATAGGAGAGGTTGGCTAGCCTAGGCCAGCCAATGGATGCGCCCACCCGTTTGTATACCTCTGTATTAAAGGGACACTGAAGCAGGAAGTGCTCCATACTTTCCAGTATGTCGCCACACTCCTCCCGGGGACAACCCCTTTCATCAGAGTTCCTATACCTCAAGTTGCCCCTTACATACAGCTTCCCGTGAAAGCAGCGCCAAGCCAAGTCCCAAAACTTCAAGGGGATCCTTGCTGAATTTAACAACTGTAAACCCCTGTCTATATCCCGGCTTGGGCAATCCTTAAGGGCCAGGGGCTTTCGGAAGTGGGTCAACAAGACCCTCTCGTCAAGGGATCTCCTTGACTGGGTCTTGATTTCCCTCACTCCCAAACCCCACCGGCGGATCACCTTCAGAATCGGGGTGACATAAGCCGGAAGATATCCGTGAGGTGTACGCAAATCCTTCACTTGCCCTCCTGTCTCCCACTCCTGGAAGAAAGGCCGAAACCAAAGCCTGCAAGAGACTACCCACGGAGGAGCCCTCTCTTTCCAGAGGTTTGCCAGGTTGATCTTAACAAAGGTGTTCACGAGGAACACCACTGGGTTGACCATACCCAACCCCCCTAATCTCCTCGTACGGTATGTCACCTCTCTCTTGACTAGGTTCAGCCTATTCCCCCATAACAGTTGAAAGAACAGACTGTAAACCCGAGTCCAGAGAGGTTCTGGCAAGACACATACACTGGCCAAATAGATAAGCAAAGGGAGAAGGTAAGTCTTGATCAGGTTCACCCTTTTCCTGAGGGTCAAAGACCAACCCTTCCACTGGTCAACCTTCTGAGCGGCGATCGTGAGCCTGCTGTCCCAATTTTGGGTGGGATAATCCCCATGGCCGAATTGAACGCCTAGGACTTTGGCTGACGACTGGGGCTCTGGGAGGGTGTCCGGGAGACCGAAAGATGGATCACCCCCTCCCAGCCAGAGACTCTCACACTTATCCCGGTTAATCACGGACCCGGAAACTTCCGAGTAGCGTTCTACCTCCGACATCACGTATTCCGCCTCCCCTCCCGAGGACACGAAAACAGTGACGTCATCGGCATACGCCACCACCCTCAGAGTGGCTTCCGGCTCCTCCAGACTCATCCTGACTCCCGCCAACGGTCCCCGATCAATCCTCCTAAAAAAGGATCAATCGCAAACACGTATAAGAGCGGGCTCAATGGACAACCCTGGCGGACTCCAGACCTCAAAAGGGCTGCCAGACCAACCGTTCACCAGAGGGAAACTCTCTGCCCCTGCATACAAGATCTTTAACCAATCGACAAACCCCCCCGGCAGGCCATATTTCAGAAGGACTGCCCAGAGGTACTCGTGGTCAACCCGATCAAAAGCCTTTGCCTGATCTAAAGCCAGCATGTACCCCTTCCAGTTACCCGCCCTACTCTGCTCCACTGCCTCTCGGACACCGAGCACAGCACTAAACGTGCTTCGGCCTGGAACTGAGCAATGCTGGGTCTCCGAAAGGAGCCGGGGCGCAAACTGCACCAACCGTTTAAACAGTATCTTGGCCAGGATCTTTCTGTCCGTATTGAGAAGCGCTATGGGACGCCAATTCTCAATACGGCTCGGATCTTTACCCTTTGATATAAGGATCAGAGCTGACCTCCTCATTGACTTCGGCAGAGCACCCGAGGAAAGGCACTCATTGAATACCTTAGTCAAGAGGGGAACCAAGGAGTCCTTAAAGGTCTTATAAAACTCGGATGTTAAGCCATCCGGGCCTGGCGACTTCTTTAGGGCAAGCCCTTCGATCGCCAGGCTGACTTCCTCTTCTCTGATTTCTTCTATCAAAACGCCAAGAGAGAGGTCTACTCTTGACTCAGGAAGGGTTTCAGCCAGGAAAGCCGAAATCCTGTCCCGATTCAGATCCTTCTTCCTCAAGAGGCACGAGTAGAAGGACTTGATGATTTCCAGGATCCCTGATCTGGACCTATCCAGAGATCCCGTACCATCGACCAGTCCCGTCACCAACTTACTTTTCACTGACATCTTACAGTTTCTGTAAGGGTCGGGCGAGCGGTACTTCCCGAAATCCCTCTCAAAAACCAAAGATGTGTGTCTATCGTACTGGCACCTCTTAAGCAAAGATTTCACCCTGGAGATATCCTCTCGGCTACCTCCAGTCGAGACCAGTTGTTCGAGTTTCCTCCTCAGACCCTGATACAAGCGGTACCTGTCCAGGGACCTGAGGCTCGAGAGCTGGCGGAAGAATTTTGCCACCCGATCTTTGAATATCTCCCACCACTCAGACTTAGTGTCACAAAGATCCAGCAACTCTACCTGACTCTGAAGGAAGTCCTTAAAGGATTGTCTCACCTCTGCTTCCTCCAGGAGGGCCGAATTTAGCTTCCAATAGCCTCTTCCCATTTGGGGGGATTCTGCAACATTCAAAGAGAACATAATCATACAGTGATCAGAGAATTCCACCTCTACCACCTCTAAAGGTGAAAAAGTAGTCTCCTCCTTTAAATAAAACCTGTCTATTCTAGACCTAATCTGACTACCTCTATAATAAGTGAAACCACCGTGGCCTGGGGTGTGCCTAATGTGGACATCCACCAGGCGAGCCTCGCTAGCTATGCTATTCAGGGATACACTATCATAAGCCAGCCGGTTTCTGGCGCCTCCCCGGTCTTGGGACCTTGTGACTGTTAATAAAGTCCCCGCCAAAGACCACCTGCCGACTCGTAAAAAGGAAAGGTTTGATCCTCATAAAGAGACGCTTCCGATCCCACCTGGTTTGGGGACCATAGATGTTTATCAGGCGAAGCTCTTGACCCTTCATGAGGACATCTAAAATCAAACACCTCGCCATTTCTAACTCAATCACTCGTCGGCTTTCTACTGGTGCGGTAAAAAGAACCGCCACTCCGCTATACGGCTCAGCCGCAAGAGACCAATATGATGGACCACGCCTCCACTCCTTTTTTGCTTTATACACAGCCGCCAAATCTGGCAGCCTGGTCTCTTGCAAAAATAAAATGTCAGCTTCAACCCGGCTGAGAAAATCAAAGGCTGCAAACCTAGCCGCATCCGATTTAATACTGGCAACATTAATGGTCACCAGCGTCAACGGAGAGAGTGCCGCCATGTAGAGTGATTAAGTTAGATGGCCTTCTTCCTTCCCTTCCCCTTCTTGTTTTTCTTCTTACCCCTCTTGGGGCTACCCCCTAAGGTGGCACGATCTCTTTTGAGAGAGACAGTGGTGTCCATCTCATTAGTCACCACCGCCTCCCCCTTCGCACCACCCTTGTCATTCCCATTACCAGCGTCTGGACCCGCCCCACCTCCCGAGGACCTTGCATCCTCACCGGAGGGAGGGCCCTTCCAGAGGCTCCTTCTCTTGCCCCTCCGGCTCCCCACCTTCAACCTCCTCCCCGGAAGAAGAGGAGGCGGAGATCTCATCCAAGGTGAGGTACCGGTTGGAAAGATCCAGGGGAAGAGAGTCAGGATTAGAGAGGTCCAGGGGGGAGCTGGCTTTGCCTTCCACAGGCACTCTAGTCGGGCTAGATCTCTTTTTGGTCAGACGTTTCCTTCTTGTTCTTTTAGACTCTGTCTCACTCTCCTCTGTTGCACTCTCGTAGCAAGAGGACAGAGTCACCTCGGAACGGTCTAGTCTCCTGAGTTCCTCATTCACCTCGATATCCCCCAGGGTCTCAGCTCTAGGAGAGGCAGTCTCTTGGGAGGGCATGGGCATCACCCCAGGACGGGGTTCCACCTGCCCCCTCTCCATTTGACGCCTCTCCCTCCGTCTCTGCTGGGACGGGCTGTCTTTTCTCTTCATAGACCCCACTGCCCTGTCGCCTTCGCCAGCACCCGCCTTGGCAGTGGGGGCCTCCCGGCTCGCCTCTGCGCGTGCACGAGCCACGTTGGCGACAGAGCGAGGGCAACGACTGAATGGGTGCCCAAGCTCACCACACAGGTTGCATCTAATCTGCCCACAAGATGCAGCTAGATGGCTTTCACCCCCGCACAATGCGCACCTCTGCACTCGGCAGCTGGCGCTGAAGTGCGAAGGGCTGCCGCACTTGTAACACAGCTTAGGCTGCCCCCTGTAGAACACCATGATCCTATCCCGACCAAGGAAAGCAGATGACGGTATGTGGGAAACTGACCCCCCTGAATGTTTCAACTTAATCAGAAACGTCCAGGCACCCGACCAGATGCCAAACTCATCCAGGTTCTTGCTAGGAAGACCCTTGACGTCCCCGTACCTGCTCAACCAGGTCAAGATGTCAACACAAGAAAGTGACTCATTACGGGTCAGAACGGTCACTTTCTTGACCTCATTCTGGTGGGTTATCGCTTGCACAAAAAACCCCTGCTAGTCTGGCTGGTCTTTTGCCAGTTCATACCCAGACCAGAAAAGTTCAAGACCCTCTGGCCGGGCAAAACTGACATCAAACTCCAGGGTGCCATACGGATGTATCAGGGCAAAGATGTCACATGCCCTGATGCCCATCTGAAAGAGAAGCTCTGCCACCCTCTTCCTGGTAGGGCACTCTTCATTGCCTCTCCATTTCAGACAGACAACATTCTGTCTGCCTGACCCAGGGCCGGTTGTGGGTGAGGACCAGCATAACTTCTGCCAGGCGTAACTGACGCAGGCGTCACTCCAGACCCCTCAGAAGGGGCTACATGTGGCGCACCGGCCACTTGTACAGTGGCAGGCCGACCTCCAACATTCACCCCTCCATCAGGGCCCGGGGCAACACCACTAACATAAACTGTATTTACACCAGTGACCACTTCTTCAGTGGCCACTACCGCACTCTCCCCTCCCCCCACACACACTGCTGGGCCAGAGGGGACAGAGGTCACTTTATTCGTTTTGTCCAGCATTTCCTTGCTGGACACATTTTTAACAGTCTTTCCGGATTTTTCGGGCCGGCGGGCTGTAGAACCACTGGTCCCATTCACGCCGGCCTTATCCACTTGATGGACAGTGCAGGAGGGAGGGGCGGTGCGCACCACACTCGCATCAGGACCGCCCCCTCCCTCTCTGCCTACACACACACTGCTCTGAGCTCCTTTGTGGATATCTGAAGCCCCACCCCCTCCACCCCGACCACTCCCACTGCGCCTCCACTCCCCGCCGCCACAACAATACCAAGCAGACCGGGGCAGAGGAGACTGGAACCCCGGCAAGGACCCAGGCACACAACTACACAACTTGGGAGGGGCGGAGGCAGCCAGCCCGCACCCCCCCCCCCCCCCCGCAACTCCGGACCGGGACACCGCTGCACCCGCGGCGAAGCAGACTGGGGCAGAGGACGCAGACCCCAGGACAGGGATCCCGGCAACGACCTCTGCAAGGGGGGCAGTGGCAGCCACATCGCCCCGCCGCACCTCCACCCGGCACTTATCCAGTGCCCCAGCAGAGGCGGGCGGAGCCACCCGACCACTAACCATGCCCCCCTCGCCACTCGCCCCGGGAGCCTTCCTGTCTGGCCCCTCCTGCTTCTCCTCACCGCCCCTGTTACCGCAAACAGGGACGGCGTCCTGCGCCATCTTTACCACGTCTTTCTCCCCATTCCTACGCACCGGCAGTAGGAAGCAGACCCACAGCAGAGACCGGGCCAGGGAGGATGGTGGGGTTCGTGCCCTGAGCTGGCTTTTCAGCTGGCCCAGGGCACGCAGGGTGGGTCACATAGACATACCTCACCTCTGGCTTTAATGTCTTTGTTTTTCTCTTCTTTCCCATCGGCTAATCTTCAGGTAATTCGTTACCAAAACAAATGTCCTCACAAATTTTGGGGGACTCCAGGAGGCGTATTTCGGCCATAAGCTGCTCCCCAATTCCGCTGCTCTCACTGAAGTCTATTTCCTCATCGGAACTAGTGGGGGGCAGGCATACCTGCTCTGCGGTGATACCAGTCTCCGCGGGTTGCCCCCCCATGTCTGACTCTTCCTCCTCACTAGAGGAGTCATCTTCCTGCTGTTCTCGTTTTCCAGCCATTTCATTAAACCTTTGATCATTCATGAGCTTTTCTTTAAAGGGGCCACTGTTTTCCAGAATGGCTCCCATTCTTTCCTGCAGCTCTTTAATAATCTCTTTTAAGCCTTTTATTTTCCTTGATATTTCATTTCCCGGGGCTTCATGTTGCCCCAGTCAGCCTCAACCGAGCCCGGCCCACCCCCAGGAGCACTCTGCGTACCTCTTGGAGGGCTACTGTCCGCCCTCCTGGAACCGCCGGCGATGGACACGGCTTCACCTCCGGGGGCTGCAGGGACCGCTGCACCACGACTCCTGCTGGATCTTCTGAACCCCGGGGCGGAAGATGGAACTGAGGCCGGTAGCTCACCTCCCCTACCTCCCGCCGGCCTACCCCGGGAAGCAGGATCCTGGGTCTTGAGTCGCTTCATTGCCCAGGACCCTACCAACTCCTTTGGGGAGAGGCAGGGCCTGGGCTGGGAGAGATGGAAAAATCCCTGGAAGTCTAATTGCAATTAGCAGGAGCTCCTCCACACACAACCACACCCGACCACTGGCTCCTGCACACTGAGGATTACACCCAGTATACAGAAGAAGTGGTACTGTGAAGTGTCCGTATATACAGAATAAGAGCAGATACTGAGGATTACACCCAGTATACAGGACAGGAGAAGTGGTACTGTGCAGTGTCCTTATATACAGAATAAGACCAGATACTGAGAATTACACCCAGTATACAGGAGAAGTGGTACTGTGCAGTGTCCGTATATACAGAATAAGAGCAGATACTGAGAATTACACCCAGTATACAGGACAGGAGAAGTGGTACTGTGCAGTGTCCGTATATACAGAATAAGAGCAGATACTGAGAATTACACCCAGTATACAGGACAGGAGAAGTGGTACTGTGCAGTGTCCTTATATACAGAATAAGACCAGATACTGAGAATTACACCCAGTATACAGGAGAAGTGGTACTGTGCAGTGTCCGTATATACAGAATAAGAGCAGATACTGAGAATTACACCCAGTATACAGGACAGGAGAAGTGGTACTGTGCAGTGTCCGTATACAGTGGATATAAAAAGTCTACACACCCCTGTTAAAATGTCAGGTTTCTGTGCTGTAAAAAATAAGACAAAGATCAATCAGGTGACTACCTCTTGAAGCTCATCAAGAGAATGCCAAGAGTGTGCAAAGCAGTAATCAAAGCAAAAGGTGGCTACTTAGAAGAACCTAGAATATGACATATTTTCAGTTGTTTCACACTTTTTTGTTATGTATATAATTCCACATGTGTTAATTCATAGTTTTGATGCCTTCATAGTCATGAAAATAGAGAAAACTCTTTGAATGAGAAGGTGTGTCCAAACTTTTGGTCTGTACTGTATATATATATATATATACACACCTTGCTTGAGGAAGGCTCCTGCATAGAGCCGAAACATCGCATGTCCTATTTGGGTAAATAAAGTAATTTTTAGCATTTTTACCTTCCGGAGTGCTGCCCTTTTTTACAATTTTTATATATACACACCTATAGATTGTAAGCTCTTGCAAGCAGGACTCTCACTCCTAGTATTTCAGTTGTACATAAATTAACCAGTAACTTTGTGATGTATTTTGTTTTGTACATAAACCGTCTTAATTGTAAAGCGCTGCAGAATATGGTGGCGCTATATAAATAAAGGTTATTATTATTTATACACACACATACAGATACTGAGAATTACACCCAGTATACAGGACATTAGTAGTGCCGAGGAGTGACTCATAGAATAAGAGCGGATACAGATACACATACAGACACTTGCAGACACTCCGTGCTCTTATCTTTTTCTCCCTCGAGTCTTCTAGCTGCTTATAGACCTTTGATTATGTGACCTGCACATGTGGTCTACAGTCCTCACAGCACTCCTGAACATAGCCATGAGAAGTGAATGTTGTGTAAGCGGTTTTCTCGTGGTTTTTGCTGCTAAATGTCTCAGAAAACATGCGGAAGCCACAGTACTTCACTATTAGAGCCAATTCTTTGTAGAACTGCCTATGGGAGAGAGAGGACAGTAGGAGGTGTACGAGGCGATCAATTTTGTCCGCATTTCCACGTTCGCTTGAGTACAACATCGGTATTGCATGGTATCGCCTATACGTATACAGGTGGATGGTACTGTGGAATCCGACTCTCTGCCTATATGTATACAGGTGGATGGTACTGATCTAAGAGTGGTTATCTCCTGAATTGATAAGAACTGGACGTTTAGACTTTATCAATCTCAGCAAGTTTTTCAGGTGTTCTTTTATCATTTTCCTTGGAAGGCGAGGAGGAAAAAAATATTTAAAAAAATTATAATTAACTGTGTAAGAAAAGGGTAAAATATGCACTTACCAAGCATAAAATTTTTAGGCAAGCCAAGTTCTCCAATGCTGCTAGTGAATACCAGTAAAGGATAACATATTTGATGGACTCTCTTCACTCATTTTACAGTTTCTGTAGATTAAAAAAATCTTTGAAGTTACAGACTTACGTACACCTGGAATTCTGGAGGCAACTCAGTGACGTTTGAACATTTCCTTAGAATAGTGTGAACTTTTATATCACAGGATATGAACTGTATCCGAAGATTCCTAATTATAGAAGATGGATAAACCATCTGAGAATTAATTAATGTATAAGAAGGTCCTTAAGGTACAATAAAAAATAAAAAAATCCATTATTGGATGTCCCTCGTTGATGTTTATTGGAGAGTGTTATGAGTGTTAGATCCTGCATTATCTACACAGAGATTTAATCCTGCCAGTGTTAAAAATAATGACTGTTGAAAAATTACCTTCACAGAGAAGCAATTGTAGAGTATTAGTAAGATTAAAACTTCAGAGTTTTAGGATTTTTAAAAAAATATAGGTTGTGACATGAAATAAATAAAAAATCCTCTAATATTCATTAATAAGGATAACTTTTTAAAGATTTTTGAATTGGTTGGTACTAGAGATGAGCAAATCGAAGTTGATAAAGTGGAATTCGATTCGAATTCCAGGAAAAATTTGAGTCTCACAGAATCCGAATTTCCTCAAGCTTCGTGCTAACGAATCACATTTTTTCCTAATATGGGTGCTGAATGTAGCCAATCATCAGCCAGCCAGCCCTGTGATGTCACAACCCTATAAATAGCTTCAGCTATCTCGGATTCAGCCATTTTCCAGTGTAATTAGTGCAGGGAGAGACTTCCGGAGGCGCTAGGGACAGTACTTGGAAAGACTTGAAAATTTATATTTTGCTCAATAGAAGTTCAGGGAAAGAGCATTAGAAGTGTAGGGAAAGTATAGGGAGGAATTATTCCACAGTGTTGAAGCAGAACAGGGTTCAGTAGGGAAGGTTATAGCCTGGGTAATAGGAACAATCCTATTACACCTTGCTGCACTGTCTGCGGATCCAAATTGCCATTATACAGCTCTGTAATTCCAGCAAACCATACTTGTTATTGGGGTGCAAGTGCTGTTTGATACAGCCATTAACAGTGTTTATTACAAGGAAATATTTCTACATCTTATTTGTCCTTGAGCGGTGCAGTTATATGTTCTAAAGCGGCAGCTATAGATGACTTTCGGAAATGGGCACACACTCGGCGCAACTTCACCAGTAGCTCAGGCAAATTGGGGTAGGTTTTGAGAAACCGATGAAACTACTAAGTTGAAGACATAGGCTAGGCATGGTATGTGTGTGATCTTGCTGATATCCAAAGCCGCCCTCAAATTATGGCCATTATCAGACACAATCATGCCTGGTTGTAGGTTGAGTGGCGAGAGCCACAACTCAGTCTGGTTCCTTATACCCTGCCACAGCTCTTCAGCGGTGTGCTGTTTGTCACCTAAGCAAATCAGTTTAGGCATGGCCTGGTGCCGCTTCACCACTGCAGTGCTACACTGCTTCCAGCTACTGACTGATGGCTGACTGGTGCTGCAAGATGAGAGTTCAGAGGTGGAAGTGGAGGAGGAGGTGGAGGGGGGTTGCAGCCGCTAATGTAGGTAGTGGCGGGAATACTGATGGAAGTAGGGCCCGCAATCCTTGGCATCAGTAGCACCTGTGCCATCCCAGGGTACGACTCGCTACCGGCCTCCACAACGTTCACCCAGAGTGCCGTCAGGAAAGTGTAGTGTCCCTGGCCAAAAGCACTTGTCCATGTGTCAGTCATTAAGTAGACCTTCCCAATAACTGCATTGGGCAGAGCATGGGTGATGTTACGGAACACATGCTGGTGTAAGGCGGGGACGACACACGGGGAAAAATAGCGGCGTCTGGGGACTGAGTAATGAGGGACAGACACCGCCTTCAGGCTGCAGAAAGCCTCAATGTCCACAAGCCTAAATAGCAACATTTCCAGACCCAGCAATTTCGAAAGGTGCGCATTTAGTGCTATGGCCTGTGGGTGGGTGGCTGGGTATTTGCACTTTCGTTCAAAGGCCTGGGGTATGGACATCTGTATGCTGCGCTGGGACACAGAAGTGGATGTGCTAGCTGATGGTGCTTGCGAAGGTGCAGGTGCAGGGCAGAAGGCATCCAGGCATGCGTCTTGGACTGGGGATTGGCCAGCACTTAACACAGGGGAAGAGGCGGCAGTGGTGTGACCCGTAGAAACAGATTGTGGACTCAGGCGTTCGGCCCGCCTATTACGGTGCTTTGATGCCATGTGGTGGATCATGCTGGTGGTGGAGAGGTTGCTAGTGTTCACGCCCCTGCTAATTTTGGAACGGCACAGGTTGCAAATGAAAATTCTTTTATCGTCCACACTTTCCTCAAAAAGCACCAGACTGCAGAACACCTACTCCTTGGCAAGAGAGATTGCCACAAGGGGGTGCTCCGGGGAACAGTTGTGGGCCTGTTTGGTGTGGCCCGTCTTCTACCTGTTGCCACCCACTGCCTCTTCCAACCTTTTGCGGTGCTGCGGATCTCTCCCCTTCTGTACTGCTGTCCTCGCTCGACTTGCCACCTTCCCAGGTTGGGTCAGTGATTTCATCGTCCACCACCTCCTCTTCCACTTCCTCATTCTGGTCATCCTCCTGACTTGTTGACCTAACAAGAACCTCACTTATTGACAACTGTGTCTAATCCTCATCATCAACCTCTTGAGACACTAATTGTGGTTGACTTATTGGCAACTGTGTCTCATCATCATCATCATCATCCACCTCGTGAAACACTAATTGCAGTTCCCCACAGTCATCTTTTTGTGACTGTGGATGCTCAAGAGTTTGGGAATCAGAGCACAATATCTCCTCCTGTCCCTCTTCAAGCGGGCTTGGCGAGAGGGCCAAACAAAGGAATGGTGCTGAAAAGAGCTCCTCAGAATATCCGAGTGTGGGATCACTTGTTTGCCAGGACTCTCCATGGTGGGAGGAAGGAGGATCATGGTGAGGATTCTGTTGACCAGACTCTTGGCTACTGAGACTAGACGTTGTGGAAGACATTATCTGCTTCAGCTGCAATCCAACCGACCACCTGGTCGCACTGGTGTGGTGTCGAGAGTGGTGTCCTGCAATGCCCTGCAAACTGGGACATGAAGCTAGGTATCGTGGATGAGCGTGTTTCTTGTGCTGTGGCAGCAGGCACAGTTTCACCGCGCCCAGGCCACGGCCTCTGCGTGCACCATCAGCAGCATGGCCACTTCCCCATCCCTGACTGCTCGCCTTGAGCATATTAAATGGTATATATGCGTGCAAGTATGTCACACGTACATTAGCGCAGGTTTTGTAAGTGTAAGCACAATTAAATTACACTGAATCTCAATGATATTTAGGATGTGCAAACGTTATACAGGAGATGTCGCACAGGTAATGTCACTGTAACCAGCAGCTAAGAAAAAATTACACTGAATTTCAATGATATTTAGGATGCGCAAATGTTATACAGGAGATGTAGCGCAGGCAATGTCGCTGTCACCAGCGGCTAACAAAAAAGTACACTGAACATCACAGATATTTAGGATGCGCAAACGTTATACAGGAGATGTAGCGCAGGTAATGTTGCTGTCACCAGCTGCTAAAAAAAAATTACACTGAATGTCACAGATATTTAGGATGCGCAAACATTATATAGGAAATGTAGCACAGGTCATTTCGCTGTCAGCAGTGCCCAAACAATTGCGCTGAATGTCGCAGATATTTAGGATGCGCAAATGTCACTGTCACGGCTGTTTTAAGGGTAACAAGAGCATACACAGTAAAAAGAGCAACTGACCGGACCCCAAACTAGGGAAGAGAAAGGGTGACCCCTGTCAGACCCTCAACACTCTCCCTATGCTGCTAAAGCACATGCCCGGATCCAAATGGTGGAACGAGGCATGCCCGCGTACCTTCGACTGATGAGCCCTGTAACCCCTACAATAGTGGAAGGGGCACGGCCACCGATGCCCTGCTCAGAATATGGAGGGAACCGGGGCCACCTCAGATCCAGTCAGGAAATCACCAGGTACACAACAAAGTCTGCACACTTAGCTGATGGAGCTGCAGCCGCAGAGAAGATGGATCCAAGGGCCGCTGGCAATATCCGGAGTGCTTGCAGCAGCAGAACACAGGTCCAGAGAACTAGTAGCTAAAGAAGTGAAGATACTCAAGGCAGAGCTACAACTGAAAAGAGAAATATAATCCACGCCCTGCAATAGGAGGAGGGGTGATTTAAAGGCAGAGAAATCAAATGCAGGAGAGACAGCTGGGAGTAAAGACCTCATCACAGGGGCGGAGAAACAGAACAGTGAGAACACCTCCAACCCTAAGTGACATCATCACAGGGGTGGAGACACAGAGCTGTGAGAACGTCTCAAAGCTCTGGTAGTGACAGTACCCCCCCCTCTACGGGTGGACTCCGGACACCCAGGACCCACCTTCCCAGGATGAGCCCTATGAAATGCCCTGATAAGGCGAGTGGCTTTAATGTCCGACATCGGAACCCACATCCTCTCCTCAGGACCATAACCCTTCCAATGAACGAGGTACTGAAGAGAACCGCGGACAATGCGAGAGTCCACAATTCTGGAAACCTCAAACTCCAGATTGCCATCAACCAAAATCGGAGGAGGAGGCAAAGAGGAGGGTACCGTGGGCTGGACATATGGTTTTAAGAGAGATCTGTGAAAAACATTATGTATCTTCCAAACCCGTGGAAGATCAAGGCGGAAGGCAACAGGATTGATGACTGACAAAATTTTATAAGGCCCAATAAACTTGGGACCCAATTTCCAGGAGGGAACCTTCAGTTTAATATTTCTTGTAGACAACCACACCAGATCACCCACATTCAGGTCCGGACCAGGCACACGTCTCTTATCAGCCACACGCTTATACTTCTCACTCATCTTTCTGAGATTACTCTGAATCTTTTGCCAAATGGTAGACAAAGACGAGGAAAATCTCTCCTCCTAAGGTAAACCAGAAAGAGCCCCTCCCGAGAATGTCCCAAACTACGGATGGAACCCATATGCACCAAAAAATGGTGACTTATCAGAAGATTCCTGACGACGGTTGTTCAAAGCAAACTCAGCAAGAGGGAGAAATGAACACCAATCCTCCTGGTTCTCTGCCACAAAACAGCGCAAATATGTCTCCAGATTCTGATTGAGGCGCTCAGTCTGACCATTCGACTGCGGGTGAAAAGCAGAAGAGAAGGACAGCCGAACCCCCAGGCGAGAACAGAAAGCCTTCCAGAACCTGGACACAAACTGCGTGCCTCTATCGGAAACAATCTCAGAGGGAATGCCGTGCAATTTAACAATATGATCGACAAAAGCTTGCGCCAACGTTTTAGCATTGGGTAAACCAGGGAAAGGAACGAAATGAGCCATCTTGCTAAAACGGTCCACGACCACCAGGATCACCGACTTCCCCGAGGAACGAGGAAGATCCGTGATAAAGTCCATGGACAGGTGTGTCCAAGGACGGGAAGGTATGGGTAACGGGAGAAGGGAACCTGAAGGTCGTGAACGAGGGACCTTAGCGCGAGCGCACGTCTCACAAGCCGCCACAAAACCCTCCACAGACTTACGAAGAGCCGGCCACCAAAATCTCCGAGCAATGAGATCTACCGTGGCTCTACTCCCGGGGTGACCAGCAAGAACCGTATCATGATGTTCCTTAAAGAGTTTGTGACGTAGCTCAGGAGGCACAAACAACTTCCCGGAGGGACAACGGGCAGGTGCCTCAGACTGGGCAGCCTGGACCTCGGCCTCCAAATCGGAATATAGAGCAGAAACAACTACCCCCTCAGCCAAAATGGGACCCGGGTCCTCGGAGTTTCCTCCTCCCGGAAAACAGCGAGAGAGAGCATCAGCCTTCACATTCTTGATCCCAGGGCGGAAAGTAACAACAAAATTGAATCTGGAGAAGAACAGAGACCATCTGGCCTGTCTCGGATTCATACGCCTGGCCGACTCCAAGTACGCCAGATTCTTATGGTCGGTAAAAACGGTGATAGGATGCCTGGCCCCCTCCAACCAATGGCGCCATTCCTCGAAAGCCAACTTGATGGCCAACAACTCCCTATCTCCCACATCATAGTTTCTCTCTGCCGGGGAGAGTTTTCTAGAGAAAAAGGCACAAGGTCGCCATTTGGCAGGAGAGGGGCCCTGGGACAAAACTGCACCCACACCCACCTCGGAAGCATCCACCTCAACAATAAAAGGTAAGGAAACATCGGGATGCACCAAGATGGGAGCAGACGCAAAACTCTCTTTAATCTTAGAAAAGGCTGCAAGCGCCTCCTCCGACCAAGAGGAAAAATCCGTCCCCTTTTTTGTCATGTCAGTAAGGGGTTTGACAATAGAGGAATAATTCAAAATGAACTTTCTGTAGTAGTTAGCAAAACCCAGAAAGCGCATCAATGCCTTCTGATTTTCAGGAAGCTCCCACTCCAGCACAGCACGGACCTTCTCCGGATCCATGCGAAAACCAGAAGCAGAGAGGAGAAAACCCAGAAATTGAATCTCTGATACCATAAAAAGACATTTCTCCAGCTTGGCATACAGTTTATTTTCCCTCAGAATCTGCAGGACCTGAAAAAGATGATCCTGATGAGTCTGAACATCAGGGGAAAAAATCAAAATATCATCAAGATACACCAATACAAATTTCCCCATTAAATGATAGAAAATACTATTAACAAAATGCTGAAAGACGGCCGGAGCATTCATCAGGCCGAAAGGCATAACGAGATTCTCGAAATGCCCGTTAGGGGTATTAAAGGCCGTTTTCCATTCATCCCCCTCTCTGACCCTGACCAGGTTGTACGCGCCTCTCAGATCCAATTTGGAAAACACCTTGGCCCCAACAATTTGGTTGAAGAGGTCCGGGATCAGAGGAAGGGGATAGGGATCGCGAATCGTGATACGGTTCAGCTCCCTAAAATCTAAGCAAGGTCTCAGAGAGCCATCTTTTTTTTTAACAAAAAAAAAACCTGCGGCAACAGGCGACTTTGAGGGACGAATATGCCCCTTCTCGAGACTCTCGGAGATATAGGTTCGCATTGCGAGTCTTTCCGGTTGTGAGAGATTGTAGAGGCGTGCCTTTGGCAGCTTGGCGCCGGGAATGAGGTTAATGGGACAGTCAAACTCCCGGTGAGGAGGTAGCTCCTGAACACCGCTCTCGGAAAACACATCCGAGAAATCAGAGAGAAATGATGGCAGAGTTTTAGTAGACACCTCTGCAAAAGTCGCTGTGAGACAATTCTCTCTACAAAAGTCACTCCACTCATTTATTTGCCTTCCTTGCCAATCAATAGTGGGGTTATGTCTAGTGAGCCAGGGTAGCCCCAAAACTAGAGGAGAAGGCAATCTGTTAAGGACAAAACAAGATATCTCCTCCACATGAGTGTCACCTACAGCTAGCTGGATATTGTGAACAATGCCTTTCAGAGATCTCTGCGAGAGTGGGGCAGAGTCAATAGCAAAAACAGGTATATCCTTTTCTAATGTGCAAACCTGAAAACCATGCAAGGCTACAAATTGAGTGTCAATAAGATTGACGGCCGCTCCACTATCGACAAAAATCTCACAAGGAATGACTTTGCTCTCTAGCGCCACCCTGGCAGACAGGAGAAAACGGGAACTGCAGGTCAGAGGAAAAGCATCAATTCCCACATCAACTTTGCCCAAAGTAGCAGATGAAGCAGAACTTGATGATCCACCTCTTGAGGTTTTTCTCTTATTATCGCTCTTAGTACAGTTCAGGAATCTCCTAGACGGACAAACATTTGCCAAATGACCTATGCCCCCACAACAAAAACACACCATATTCTGAGGACTAAATCCTCTTTTATCAGGGGCCAGTCGGCCTAGCTGCATGGGCTCCTCCTCAGAGGGGAGCGAGACAGGATGAGACCCCTGCATACTGAATGAGTCCGCACCATTGCCCCTAGACTGACAATGGCTGGACGGAGAGGTCTTGTTTCTTTCCCTTAGACGCCTGTCAAGGCGTACCGCCAATGACATGGCAGACTCTAAGGATGTTGGTCTCTCATGGAAAGCAAAGGCATCTTTCAAATCCTCTGAGAGACCATGACAGAACTGACTTCGGAGTGCAGCATCATTCCAGCCTGAATCAGCTGCCCATCTCCGAAATTCAGAACAATAAAGCTCCACAGACAGTTTGTTCTGGCATAAAACACGTAAGTTCGATTCTGCCAGAGCAACACGATCCGGGTCATCATATATCTGCCCCAGGGCCACAAAAAACCTTTCCACGGATCGCAGGGAAGGATCCCCTGATGGCAGCGAAAAAGCCCAAGTCTGAGCATTACCTCTGAGCAGGGAGATGACAATCCTCACCCTCTGTTCCTCATTACCAGAGGAGTGGGGACACAAACAAAAATGGAGTTTACATGCCTCTGAAGCGAACAAAATTCTCACTGCCCCCGGAGAACGTTTCCGGAAGTGAGACCTTTGGCTCGCAACAGACTCCATGAGCCGGAGCAGAGCCCAATGCTTGTAGCTGAGTCAGAGATTGACGGAGATCCGCTACTTCCAAAGAAAGACCCTGCATGCGGTCAACCAGGTCAGAAAGCGGATCCATGTCAACAAGGACGGTTTTGGTGGATTATAATGTCACGGCTGTTTTAAGGGTAACAAGAGCATACACAGTAAAAAGAGCAACTGACCGGACCCCAAACTAGGGAAGAGAAAGGGTGACCCCTGTCAGACCCTCAACACTCTCCCTATGCTGCTAAAGCACATGCCCGGATCCAAATGGTGGAACGAGGCATGCCCGCGTACCTTAGACTGATGAGCCCTGTAACCCCTACAATAGGGGAAGGGACACGGCCACCGATGCCCTGCTCAGAATATGGAGGGAACCGGGGCCACCTCAGATCCAGTCAGGAAATCACCAGGTACACAACAAAGTCTGCACACTTAGCTGATGGAGCTGCAGCCGCAGAGAAGATGGATCCAAGGGCCGCTGGCAATATCCGGAGTGCTTGCAGCAGCAGAACACAGGTCCAGAGAACTAGTAGCTAAAGAAGTGAAGATACTCAAGGCAGAGCTACAACTGAAAAGAGAAATATAATCCACGCCCTGCAATAGGAGGAGGGGTGATTTAAAGGCAGAGAAATCAAATGCAGGAGAGACAGCTGGGAGTAAAGACCTCATCACAGGGGCGGAGAAACAGAACAGTGAGAACACCTCCAACCCTAAGTGACATCATCACAGGGGTGGAGACACAGAGCTGTGAGAACGTCTCAAAGCTCTGGTAGTGACAGTAACACAACAGACGTAGCAGTGTTTGTGTCACTGTCAACAGCGGCCAAACAATTGCACGCAATTTAGTGCAGGTTGCGCCAATAATATATATTGCAGCCAGATAAAACAATAGTCCTTAAAAGGACTTTTGGGTCTCTAACACCTTTCAACAGTAAACCTGGTCTGAGCGCGGAGGCCCTCTGTGCTCACGTTCCTCTGCCATGGCTGCTGTGGCAGGGTGGGGGGGGGTAGGATCAGTTCCAGCTTCATCAGCAGCAAGTTGAGTGTAGAGTCGTTGATGAGCAGCTTTCTTCACCCGCCTAGTGAAGAAAATACTCAGCAGCAGCTAGACCAGGAGCAAGACCTAAACCAGCAGGTGGTGGCATACTTGGACAGCGCCCTGCCACCGTACATTGAAGATCCTCTGGGCTACTGGGAAGCCAAACTGGATTTGTGGCCGCAACTGGCAGAGTTTGCCCTGGAAAATCTGTCCTGCCCGGCCAGTAGTGTGGCATCAGAGAGGGTGTTTAGTGCGGCGGGGGCCATAGTTACCCCAAGAAGAACTTGCCTGTCCACCCAAAATGTGGAGAGACTGACCTTTGTCAAGATGAATCAGGCGTGGATCAGCCACGATTTACACCCACCAGTGCCTGATGCATCAGACTAGATCATCCATGGTGCCACAACAACACATTGACAAAAGAGACCGGTTTCTTCTGGCTACCTGCCTCAGCTTTTATTCTGATGCTGCCACCCACCTGATGCCACAAATCTGATGCCAAGTGCTCCTTCTTTCACCAACCATCTTCAGCTGGTATTGTATTGCCAACAACCTCCCCACTCTGTCACCAGGTCACTCTGTGGTCTCCAGATGCTGCTGCCACCTCCACACTATGTCACCTTGTCAATATGAGGTCTCCTGATGCTACTGCCACCTCCACACTATGTCACCTTGCCACTCTGTGGTCTCCTGATGCTGATGCCACCTCCACATTATGTTACCTTGCCACTCTGTAGCCTCCTGATGCTGCTGCCACATCCACACTGTCATTGTGCCACCCTGTGGCCTTCTCCTGATGATGCCGCCACCTCCACACTCATTTTGCCACTCAGTGGGTACTGTTACCCACCTCCACACTGTGTCACTGGGTCACTCTGTGGTCTCCTAATGCTGCTGCTACCTCTACAATATGTCAACTTGCCACTCTGTAGCCTCTTAATGCTGTTGCCACCTCCACACTGTCATTGTGCCACTCTGTGGCCTCCTGATGTTGCTACTGTCACCTCCACAATGTCATTGTGCCACCCTGTGCCCTTTTCCTGATGCTGCTGTTGCCACCTCTATGCTCTGTCATGGTGCCACTCTGTGGCCTCCTCCTGATGCTGCTGCCGCCACCACCACACTGTCATTGTGCCACTCTGTGGCCTCCTTATGCTGCTGCTGCCACCTCCACTTTGTCATTGTGCCACTCTGTGGCCTCTTCCTGATGGTGCTGCCACCTCCAGACTCTGTTATTGTGCCACTCTGTGGCCTCCTAAAGCTGCTGTTGTCACCTCCACTTTGTCATTGTGCCACTCTGTGGCCTCCTCCTGATGCTGCTGCTGCCACCACCTCCACACTGTCATTGTGTCACCCTGTGGCCTCCTCCTGATGCTGCGGCCGCCACCACCACACTGTCATTGTGCCACTCTGTGGCCTCCTTATGCTGCTGCTGCCACCTCCACTTTGTCATTGTGCCACTCTGTGGCTGTCACAACCAGACAGCTGAGAAGCTCTGACAGAGTGTCACAACCAGACAGCTGAGAAGCTCTGACAGAGGCCTTTCAGAACCTCCTCCTTGAGTTTGTGTTGTGGTATTCAGCTCCTCCTCTTGTTAGCCTCTCTCAGCTGTCATGTGTTGGACTAATTGCTTCCCTTTAAATTCTTCCCCAGAAGGCTTTTCTGGGCGGCTTATACTACTTCCTGGAGTGTGTGTGCACGCTGACTCTGTCGTCCTGTTTGCTTCAAAGCTAAGTGTTGTACCTTTATCTGTTATTCTCTGTTTGCTGGATCCCAGGTGACCCTGACTCCCTCCGTATCTTGTGTAGGGAGCCGGTGGTCGTGTCCCCTCACTATTGTAGGGTGCTCAGGGCTTTATAGTCAAGGTTCATGGATATGCAAACCTCCACCATTCGGATCTTTGCATAGGCTGAGCAGCCAGGGAAAGTGCCAGGTCTTCTGCAGGGGTCTCCCTTGGTTCCTTAGTTTTTGAATCCAGCGAGTCGTTTATACATGTTGCTTTGCCTTGTTTCCTGTACACCGTCCGTGACAGTGGCCTCTTCCTGATGGTGCTGCCACCTCCAGACTCTGTCATTATGCCACTCTGTGGCCTCCTAAAGCTGCTGTTGTCACCTCCACTTTGTCAATGTGCCACTCTGTGGCCTCCTCCTGATGCTGCAGCTGCCACCACCTCCACACTGTCATTGTGTCACCCTGTGGCCTCCTCCTGATGCTGCTGCCGCCACCACCACACTGTCATTGTGCCACTCTGTGGCCTCCTTATGCTGCTGCTGCCACCTCCACTTTGTCATTGTGCCACTCTGTGGCCTCCTAAAGCTGCTGTTGTCACCTCCACTTTGTCATTGTGCCACTCTGTGGCCTCCTCCTGATGCTGCTGCTGCCACCACCTCCACACTCTGTCATTGTACCACTCTGTGGCCTCCTAGGGCTGCTGCCACCTCCACACTATCATTGTGCCACTCTGTGGCCTCTTCCTGATAGTGCTGCCACCTCCAGACTCATTGGGCCACTCTGTGGATTTCTCATGCTGTTCCCACCCTCCCCACTTCATGACTGGGCCACTATTTTGCCTTTCGGCCTTGCTGACATCATTATTTGACCCTTCTTCTGATCTGTCAGAAGGAAGGAAAAATAAGACGCACAACAGATCCTGTCTGTGTAGCAACTGTAAGGCCTGTATGATCCAATCAGAATTGGCTTATGATCTGGTAGCCAAAAGCAGGAGTGGGTACAAAACACAGAAGACATGCAAATATTCAGTTCACGTGCCATCTCTGTTTTGGATCCACTCCTGTTTTTTTTGGCATTAGCAATACTGATGGATTACTGACCAAATGCTGACCGAGTGAAGGCTGATGCTCAACAGACAGGATCCGTTTTTTGGGGATTATTGTTCTGCTGGATCAGAAAAAGGGCAAAATAATCAGTGACATCAACACAATCTTACTGCTGACACCCTCTCCACTCTGTCGGGGGCTCTACTTGTATAAGCATTTAATAGAACAGGTTCTGTAGACATCTATGTGGAATCAGCTGCCAATGGTGTAAAAGGAGTGCGCTTCTTCTTGACGCTAACATTGACCTGTAAGGCTGAGTTCACAGTTGAGTTATTTAGTCAGTTTTGGCCCCGTAACTGCCCAACTAAGTGAAGTGTGCAGTGATTCTAAGAGTGACACCTGCCATCTGCATGTCATACGGAAGGCACAGTGTTCTACGCCACTATAAAGACTCTCTGCAGCCAGGAAATAGCAAATAAATAAAAAAAATTGGCGAAACAGCCGAAAACATTTTTAGAGAAATTCGCTCATCTCTAGTTGGCACAAATTGCACAAAAATGGTGCCTAGCTCAATTTTACTGTGAAATTGGTAAGGACAAACATGAGGGAGAAAGAAGAAGTTTGGTCATATGACACTGGAAGGAGGTGGGGGGGGGGGATTCCCCTGATTTGGCTTAGAGGCTTATATACAGCCTAAACAGCCAATCCGGGGTGGCAGTAGGCAGGGAGATTCCTGTGCAGAATGAGGAAATGCCACTTTGTTCTGATGAGGCTGGATGGGTCTCTGGCTGTGTATGTCGAAAAAACATTGTGGAGTATACAGAGGCACAAGCAAGTATACTAGTGTAACAGGGACAGTCTAGGGAAAGAATAGAAATAAATAATTGTGTAGATTTTAGAGACTTTGAGCAGGGAAAGCTTTGAGGGAGTGAGCAGCAGAGGGGCTGGGCATATTGCTTAATACTAGGGATGAGCAAATCGACTTTGGATGAAACATCCGAAGTCGATTCACTTAAAACTTTGTTCTAATACTGTACGAAGCAGGAACTCCGTACAGTATTAGAATGTATTGGCTCCATCGAGCCAAAGTTATTGCTTCGCTAAGCCTCGTGAGACTTCGAGCAATAACTTCATAAATTAATTTGTACCGTAAAAAAACATTACTCAAACTCGTGTTCGGTTCCAAGGTACCATTTGGAACCGAACCTGAGTTCGGGAAATGGTTTTTTACAGTACAAATTAATTTATGAAGTTATTGCGCGAAGTCTCGAGAGACTTCTTGAAGCAATAACTTCGGCTCATCTGAGCCAATACATTCTAATACTGTACGGAGCTCCTGCTCCGTACAGTATTAGAACGAAGTTTTATGCGGATCCTCATTGGATGTTTCATCCGAAGTCTATTCGCTCATCGCAATTTAATACAGGTGCTTTTTTTTTTAAACATCAAGTTTATACATAGGCTTATTGCCAGCACAGCAAGCATTCTGCTGCTGAGCAATTGCACTTTTTTTTTAGCATTTTATGGCAATAACGCCATGTTATTGAATGCCTAGTTCACCACAAAAACTGAATTTTTCTATCCGTGTTATGGTATGTATTACTGCATCAGACTGTATTTTCTCACTTATTAGTCCAATAATTTCATTGATGAATATATGTTATTTGGGGCCTAGTAGAGAAAACAATACGCTGCAAATACTGCGTTGTATTACTAGTGTTAGAGGATGCATTAGTGCAGCAGAGAATGTTTTCTTACATATCAGTCTAATAATTTCAGAGTTACCGTAATTAAAGGGATTCTGTCACCTCCCCTAACCCAAAATCGGATTTTAAAGCAGTCATGCAGCACAGCTTACCTTGAATAGGCTGTGCTCTTCTATCTTGTAATCCGTCCAGTAGTTTCTGTGAAAATCGACTTTTATGGTTATGCAAATTAGCCCTGAAGGTTCCCAGAGGGGCGTTTTGTTCCCCTTAGTGAGCCCAGTAACGCCCCTCTTACAGTGCCCAGCCCGCCTTCCTTGCAACTGTCTAACCACCCCCAGCCTCCCACAGCCTCTCCTCCCTCTCCTCCCCCTCCCTCACGGCCGAACGAACTCTCGCACAGGCGCAGTACCCACTGAGGGCTGCGCCTGTGCGATCAGCAGGAGACTGAGGGCAGGAGCTTCATCCTCGTCACTGGGCATGCGCTGAGCCCAGTGACGTCCGATGCTCGCTCTTCCCTGCTGACTGAGGGAAGAGCGAGCATCGGACGTCACTGGGCTCGGCGCATGCCCAGTAAAGAGGATGAAGCTCCTGCCCTCAGTCTCCTGCAGATCGCACTGGCGCAGCCCTCAGTGGGTACTGCGCCTGTGCGAGAGTTCGTTCGGCCATGAGGGAGGGGGAGGAGAGGGAGGAGAGGCTGTGGGAGGCTGGGGGCGGTTAGACAGTTGCAAGGAAGGCGGGCTGGGCACTGTAAGAGGGGCGTTACTGGGCTCACTAAGGGGAACAAAATGCCCCTCTGGGAACCTTCAGGGCTAATTTGCATAACCATAAAAGTCGATTTTCACAGAAACTACTGGACGGATTACAAGATAGAAGAGCACAGCCTATTCAAGGTAAGCTGTGCTGCATGACTGCTTTAAAATCCAATTTTGGGTTAGGGGAGGTGACGGAATCCCTTTAAGTGTTATTTCAGGCCTAGGTGGAAAAAAAACTATTCACCGCAAACAATCTGTTGTTTTATCCATGTTACCAAACACATTACTACAACAAATAAATTGTTCACCCAATAATATTAAATGCATATATGAAAGACATTTCACTGCAAACATTACCTATTCCCAAAGTAAATTGTCAATACCAGTGTGCAATGTGTTTTTAGAAGAGAAGGGACATTTAATAGTACCTTTGTCTTTAAATTACAAAAAAATGCATTTAATAAACTGTGTGTACCAAACCAGACTTTTCATTTAAAGGAACCCATTATCACAAAGAGGATGAGCCTGTGGATTGGATGGATTATTCCTCCTCTCAGTCACAGCAGGATTACATGGAGGTCACCTCTGAGTCTGACACCATACCTTGGACCTAGGGGTCACAGCATTTTCCTGCTTCCACTTGCAACCCCAGTGAAGCCTTTCAGTTGCATCTTCTCTGTCATCACTGCCCTGTCCTACTGTGGTGACTTCTTTTTTCCTAAGAACAAAACTCCACCACACACTATGGAAGATAGTCAAGAGAGTTTCTATGTTCATGACTTTTATGAGAACAGTAAGTGTTTGTAATACATGAAGAAGAGGTTCAGGGGGGGGGGGGGGGGTACCTCATGCATTGCTGTGTTGGTGGTAGTAGTTGCACCTTTAGTAGCCATTGTGGTGGTGGTGGTAGGACAGTGATAGCGACAGTGACACTTAGGTCAATCACAGAGAAGGAAAACAAGAAGGGGTCCAATGACTCCACCATGACATAACACAGTCTGATAATAGTGGCAAGGAGAGTGAGGACAATGATTGTGTATTGTAAAGGACTTGGCAGCTGGATCAGTGTGCTGAGGAGGAGGTAACATCAGAGTAGGAGGGTGATGGCAGTGGCAACAGTAAAGAACGGAGGCAATATACGGATAGAACTTTCCAAAAACAAACTGCCAGGGTCAGATATACTTTTATTATAGTCAGTTTGGGAAATGGCGATGCAACTGATACTGTGGACGCAGGGTCAAAATGTGCCAGACCTCAACCTCGCCTGCCGCCAAACCATGTCCAGAGTGTGCAAGTGTCTCTCCTTTGTCAGGTTATCTCCATAGTGCTGTAAGACAAAAGCATTATCGTGTGTAAGATCTGCAAGATTAACCCCTTCAAGACCAGGTCATTTTAGCTTTTTTTTTGTTTTCAATTTTTACTCCCAGCCTTCCTGAAGCCATAACTTTTTTATTTTTCCATTCACACAACCATATGAAGGCTTGTTTTTTGCGGCACAAGTTGTACTTTCTAATGGCACCAGTTACAGTTGCATACAATGTAGTGGGGAGTTGTGTAAGGCCGATTCATTGGCCTGTATTTGTGGGAGGGGCTTGGCTGCCTACATCAACGGCCGGCGCCCTCCCACATGTGTACGACGTGCAGAGTTCCGGAAGTGTGCGTTCGTACCTGGCATTCCTGTCAGCAGGCAAGGTAAGTGGACGTCCGGTTGCGCGGTCGGCCCCGTTGGTAAGCAGAGGTCCCATGCTCCGGACCACTTCGCACAAGTCTCGGCAACGGGAGGCGGGGCCTCGACGGAAAGAGGTTCCCTCCCGCCCGTTGGGCAGCGGCACTTTGTTAGTCCGGCGGAGGTGGTGGAGCCGACGGAGACTGCGCTCCCCTCCTCCGCTGCCCAGGTCAAGCATGGTGGTTGCTCACCGGCGGGGGGGCAGGGTCCACGGCCAGGAGAGGCCCCCCCCGCCCACCTCATCAGCCCGCCTCCCACGCCCCCAATGTCCAGCCAGTACTGCCCCGCTCCCCCACGTGGTGGGCGCGCCCTTTCAGCGGCGGGCCGCCCCCCCCCCCAGTTGAGGGGAGGCACCCCTGCTACGAGTGCTCTGCCGGGGAGCGGGACGGCACCATGTGGCCCCTCCTTTCCACAATTGGGATGGGGCTGGGCCACACAGGCTCCCCCCCCCGTCTCTGTCTATGCCAGGGGGCACCAACGTGTCCCCACGCGGTGGAGATGCCCAGCCGGCGGTGGGTCGGCCCCTCTAACAAAAGGGGGGCACCACCGCACTGAGCACTCCACCAGGGAGCGGTGGGCCTCCCACGCGGCACGTCATCAATTGGTAAGGGGGGAGGCTGTGTCATATGAAGCTTCCCCCTATCCCAAATCATGCCAGGGGGCAGCGCCGTTTCCCCACGCGGTGGAGGTGCTCAGCCGGCGGAGGGTCGGCCCTCAGACGGCAGGAGGGCACCCCCGCACTGAGCACTCCACCAGGGACCGGCGAGGCCCCCCACGCGGCATTCCGTTATCGGCAGGGATAGGCCCTCACTACCAGCGGCCATCCCTGTGCCGGTTCATGCCTGAGGGCTGCGCAGCTCCCCACGCGGTAGGAGTGCTCAGCCGGCGTGCGGGCCAGCTCTCGGACGGAGGGGGCCCCCCCGCACTGCGCACCCTACCAGGGACACGCGTTAGCTCTCCACATGGCACCCAAATCGTGTTGCGTGAGGCGCGAGCCGTTGCTCAAAGGAATCCCCCCACTTGGTCCTCGGTGCCAGGGAGCTCTGTGCTCCCCACGCGGTTGCCGTGGAGCACGGTGGAGGACACAATGGCCCGCTCCTCGCCCACACCTAAAGTCTGGCACGGGCCGCCGTGCCGCTTAGATAGGTAGGGGTTCATCACAAATGACAGACAGAGACAGGGGGTGGACAACGTCAATCAATGCCGCTCCCATCCATTGGTCAAACCCACAGCTCACAGCTCATGTTCCATCAGTTGAGCATCATGCATTGACTGGTTTTCTTTGTGTTGTTTGTTTCCCAGGTCTGGAAGAGTTAAAAAAAAAAAAAAAAAAAACACAGAGAGAAGTCAGTCTAGGATCTCACTCGAGTTTGCTTTTCGAACAAGGTAGTGGGGGTTCACATCGGTGGACGGGAGGTATTGATCGTTAGCAAGGGGGTGTCTCATACACTGTTTTACGTCCAGGTTGTTCCTTTTTCCATTTAAAACATCCGCGGGGTTCAGAGTGCAGAGTTCCTCAGTTGGTAAGTAAGTCAGGTCTCCTTGCGTGTACTTCCGGGTGGCGGTTCCTGGCCACTCTTTCACGGCTCTTCTGGTGTTAGTGTGCGTGCTTCATAGGGACAGTGCACCTTTTCTACCACATTGTCAAACAGTTTCACGGATACTGGTGGTCGTCTAGGGTAGTCGGTTACCTTACGTTACTGTTTCCACAGCTGTGATGTCGCACGCGTCAGACATTGTTGAAGCATCAGTGGATGAAAACGCAGCAGGGACGTCCGAAGGGGGCAGTATACTATCCCTGCGTGCTTGGACCATTCCCAAGCTGATGGCGGAGCTAACGAGGCGGGGTGTTCCTTTCCCGGCATCTGCCAGAAAAGCGGAGCTATACCGGCTATAGAAAGACTCCCTGGTGCCTAACAGCGGTGATCCCCCCGCAACCACGATACAAACATCGCTGGCCCAATTACACGTCATGTTGAACAATCTGACGTCTGCCGTCACGTCCATGCAGGCTAGACTGGAGTCAGTCGAGGCTCACAACTCAGTCGTATCGATTTCTTCCCCCGAGCTTCCGGTCGCCTCCACCTCTGCCGTAGCAGACATTCGCACTGCCCAGCCAGTCCCCAACGTGACTCCGTCTCATTTTGTCCCCATCAGCATCAGAAAAGACATCCTAGAGGGTAGGGATGTCAATCTCGCTTCACTACTAATAGCCTCCAGGGACCTGTCCGACAACAAGGTCATAGCTTGCGGGGAAGTCTCGGTGGTGCTGAGAAGCCGTGACCACCGGCTCAATCGCAAGTTGACTATTCCGGAGTTCGTCATGGCTTTCAGCCTTTTCAGGGACGTCATTTGTACTGCCAGGCCGGACAGGAGGGAGGAACTAGACCTGTACCTCTTTCGGGTCACAGAATTGGGTCATAGGTATGGTGGGAACGCATTCTACGATTACCACTGTTCGTTTTCAGCCAAAGCAGCTGCGGCCCTGTCCCAATTCCAACATGTCACAGACTGGTCCGTCTTGGACACCGAGTTATTCTGCAGACACTTTGCAGGCCTGAAAGCTCCCTCCTGTTCTGCCTCCATAGAGTGGTGCCATAAATCAGCTGTCAGCACGGCATCATACCCCTCCGGCTCTTCAGCGGGACCACTCGACGTCTTCAGACCCCCCAGTTCGGTAGATAAACTAGGACGACCCATCGTCCAGTTAGGTAGGGCCCAGATATGTAACAATTTTAATTACGCATCTTGTAATTTCGGGCAATGCCGTTTGTTACATATCTGTACCAACTGTTTCAGGGCCCACCCCCGAGTAGCTTGCTCATTAAAATCGGTGAAGAATTACATGAGCGTGGTCAATACTAGTTGTCTACAGGAACAATTGCGAGGTCACCACAATCCAGGGTTTGTGCAGTTCCTGGTATCAGGGTTTCATGAGGGTTTCCATACGGGGTTAATCACCACTCCAGAGGTCACATACGAGTGCAGGAACCTTCAGTCAGCCGAAAGGAATCCTGGCTCAGTAGACACACTCATAGAGTCCGAATTAGACAAAGGGTTCCTAATCGGTCCTTTCGGAGTGCCCCCCTTTCAACGGTGGAGAGTCAGTCCCGTGGGGGTTGTCACAGGCAAGTTCAGTAAGAAGGAGAGACTCATCATTGACTTGTCTGCCCCACATGGCTCCCAGGTCCCCAGCCTCAACTCCCTCATTCCTTCGGAAGAAGTTGGCATGAGATATTCTTCTATAGACCAGGCTATCGCCATCATTATGAAGACAGGTCCCGGGTCCATGTTGTCCAAAGCCGATATATCGGATGCCTTTAAATTGCTCCCCATCATGCCAGCACTCTGGCAATGGCACGGTATCAGGTGGAGAGGCCTGTATTATTTCGCCACAAAACTCACCTTCGGTTCCAAGAGCAGCCCGTGGCTCTTCGATCAGTTGGCTCAGGCCCTTCACTGGGTTCTGGTACACAAGGTTCGCTGTGAATTCGTCATCCACTACTTAGATGACTTCCTACTGATTGAGAGGCCAGGGGCAATTCCCCTGGGGTTGGGGAAGCTGCTAAGGAGTTTCTCCCAGTTGGGGGTACCAGTTTCCCCCAAGAAAGTAGAGGGCCCGTCCACTGTGATCACCTTTCTGGGCATCGAGTTAGACTCCCAGCACATGTTAGCTAGGTTACCTGCGGACAAGCCAACGAGAATCAGAGAAGTCATCCACAGGTTTTCAGTCACGTCCGTGGTCACTAAGACTGATCTTCAGTCGCTACTGGGCATGTTAAATTTTGCCATGCGCATCATTCCGCAGGGCAGAACGTTCATATCCCGCCTGCTGGCGCTCTTAAGCACCGCCCCAGAGCAGGACAGCCCAGTGCGTCTGGACAGTCAGGCCTTAGCGGATCTCCGTATGTGGGACCATTTTCTGGGCCGGTGGAACGGGGTGTCCCTATTCGTTCCCGAGCTGTCGAGTCAGTCCCCCTTAGTCTTTTCAGACGCGGCGGCCAGCACAGGGTTTGCCGCAATATTTGGCACCCACTGGGTTGCAGACGGATGGCCTGCCGAGGTGGAACTAATCCCGGGGTTCCTCCAAACCTCGGCACTGTTCGAGCTGTACCCCATTGTGGTAGCCTCCCACATATGGGGCAGTCTTTGGGCGAATCAGTCTGTCCTGTTTGTGACTGACAATGCAGCTGTGGTAGACATCATAAACAGTGGGTTGTCAAAATCAAGCCATGTCATGTGTTTCCTCAGACGGTTACAGCTCTCCCTACGCCACCATTTCCATGTTCATAGTGCGCATGTGCCAGGTGCGCAAAACTTGGCTGCCGACGCCTTATCGAGGGCTAACTTCTCCCGTTTCTTACAGATCATGCCAGAGGCAGATGCGACAGGCGCCACCGTTCCTCCTCACGAGTCCTTAATGTTAGCATAACCGACCACCTTGAGACGGCCCACGCTTTGATTCACAATTCTCTCTCGCCCAACACAACCAGAGCATACTACACCGGGTGGAAGACGTTCTGCAGGTTCCAAGGGGAATGTCCTCAGGGGGAATCCAGTTTTCCAGAGCACATCCTGGCCTTCATTGGCTACTGCCACTCAGTGCACAAGCTCTCCCACAGTACGGTGAGGTCGTACCTAGCGGGAGTGCAACATTTCCTCTTTGTGAGTCATCCCGAACGACCATCAGTGTTCACCATGCATGCTGTCAAAGCCGCACTCAAGGGCTTGAGCAAATGCGGACCTCGAGGCCAAGTGCGTAGGCAAGCGGTCACCGGCCCCCTTTTCCGCAGACTATCCAACGTCCTGGACAGTAATCCTTTCGGGGTTTTGCCCAGCTTGGTACTCAAATCCGCCATCTATTTAGCCTTTTACGGCTTTCTGAGGCCTGGGGAGTTCACTTGTTCTTCTGGCAGTAGCAAGTTCCTCACGGTCAGCCAGCTGGTCCAGAACACCGAAGGGTTCACACTACTGCTCAAGACGTCCAAGACCTCCCAGGTGGGCCCCCCTGTCCCGGTGTCCTTCTTTCCCACGTCACACCAATGGTGCCCCGTCACGGTGCTCCGTCAGCTACGGTCCGCCTTGTCAGGGTCTGGGCCAAACAGTCCACTGTTGCCCTTCGGGGTGGTTCCACTCACCACCCACCAGTTCGTATCCCATGTCAGGTCACTGGTGGCCAGCCTGGGCTGTGACCCCGCCACTATTTCAGGACATTCGTTCCGCATAGGTGCTGCGTCCGCAGCATCCAAGAATCAAGTGCCAGCACATGTTATTCAGAAATTAGGGCGTTGGCACTCGGCATGTTTCACCCGTTATATACCTCACCCCGAAACTGAAATGTCAGCAGCTTTTCAGAACCTGGCTTTGTAATAACGTCGCAATAAATTACTTCTACCTATCAGTATGTCTTTTGCCCTCTTTCAGGCGTCCCTCCACGTCGCGGTTGCGGCACAACTCTGACCGACCACAAGTGTAAGGCCGATTCATTGGCCTGTATTTGTGGGAGGGGCTTGGCTGCCTACATCAACGGCCGGCGCCCTCCCACATGTGTACGACGTGCAGAGTTCTCCTTCCCACCCACCCCTTTTTTCCTGTTACTCTCAAAGGGGATGCCCTCTTTCAGGCGTCCCTCCACGACGCGGTTGCGGCACAACTCTGACCGCTTAGGGTAAGGTATCCCAGGTAGGGTCAGGTACGTACCTGGTTGCCACGACCACAAGTGTATAATTATAAAAAAAAATTATCTGCAACAACTTTATGGGTTTTGTTTTTACAGCATTTCCTATGCAAAGACAAAATATTTCTTAAAGGTGTTCTGCAGTTCTTTTTCACTGATGATCTATCCTCTGGATAGATCATCAGCATCTGATTGGCGGGCAAAACTGAAGCATTTATTTTTCTGGCATTGAGCCCCTATGATGACACTCAATACCAGAAAACTTAAATGTTAGTGTGAAAGTACCCTTAGATATCAATCGTCTATCCTCAAAATAAGTCTTGAACATCAGATTGGTGGGAGTACAACAAAATGCACCCCAACTGATCAGCTGTTTTGGGCAGCAATCTAAACTATACAGTGGATGAAGCCACAAGCAGAAGGCTCTGTCTGTATAGTGGCTGCATGAAATAGCTGATTGGTGGGGGTACTAAGTTTTGGAACCCCATCAATTTGATATTGAATTTAATAGCCTATCCTGTTGATAAGTCATCGTTAACTATTTTGAAGTTTGTAATGCTGCAAAGTTGATACACAGCAAGGCATAAATCTCTTATGAGGTAAGAGCCACTAGGGGAAAAATCCCTCCTTGACTCTAATCAGGCAATCAGAATAACTCCCTGGATCAACGACCCCTCTCTAGTAGCTATAGCCTGTAATATTATTACACTCCAGAAATGCATCCAGGCCCCTCTTGAACTCTTTTATTGTACTCACCATCACCACCTCCTCAGGCAGAGAGTTCCATAGTCTCACTGCTCTTACCGTAAAGAATCCTCTTCTATGTTTGTGTACAAACCTTCTTTCCTCCAGATGCAAAGGATGTCCCCTCGTCACAGTCACCGTCCTGGGGATAAATAGATGATGGGAGAGATCTCTGTACTGACCCCTGATATATTTACACATGGTTATTAGATTTACCTTCATTTGTTTTTTTGATAATCTGTCTAGGTCGTCTGCAAAAATGTATATTTTACTGTGCAAGCCTTCTGCAAGATCATTAATAAATACATTGAAGAGAATAGGCCCAATACTGACCCCTGTGGTACCCCACTAGTGAGTGACCCCTCCAATACTGACTCCTGTGGTACCCCACTAGTGAGTGACCCCTCCAATACTGACCCCTGTGGTACCCCACTAGTGACAGTGACCCCTCCAATACGGACCCCTGGGGTACCCCACTAGTGACGGTGAACCCTCCAATAATGACCCCAGTGGTACCCCACTAGTGAGTGACTCATCAATACTGACCACTGTGGTACCCCACTAGTGAGTGACTCCTCAATACTGACCTCTGATGTACCCCACTAGTGACGGTGACCCAATCTGAGTGTGTACCATTAATAACCACCCTCTGTTTTCTATCATTGATCCAGTTACTTACCCACATACAGACGTTTTCTCCCAATCCGAGCATTCTCATTTTATATACTAACCTTTATATAATATAATTCTTTTGAACACTGGATTAACCCCTGAGAAGATAAATGTGAGTCTCAGGTGCCGCGATCAGAAATGAACATGGCATCTGAGGGGTTAAATGATGGGGGTGGAGCAATCGCCATTCCCCGTCATTGCACCCACTCCATACAATGAAAAACGATAAAGTAATTTGTAACAAATCTAATTTCTTGACGAAGTTCGGCGAAGCTGCCAAATCGAATTTTTCAAAACTTCACTCATCTCTAGTCATGCGCCTCTAAGCCTTGACTGGGTCTTAGTGTTCTGGTCTGGCCAGTCAAATTTTGCAGCTTACAATGCTACTTGTGGAATCTACATCTTGCTGCCAAGAATTGCAGAAATTTGGGCTATATATGGACCTCTCAACTGGAACTGCAAGGATTTGTTATTGGAGAAATTACATGTAGGAGGACAATGAAAATAGAAGAACCTAAAATGTCCCCATGATAGGATACAAGATACTGTAGTTGTATAAAAGATAGTCCTTCTAAAAAAAAGTGCTTCCTAAAGGCCCCCTTTTTTTAGTTTGAAAATTTTACAATACAGAAAGGAGCAAAATCTGAGTTAAACTGCAGTCAGTGGTATCCAATTGTGCTTTGTTGACTGAACCTCTGCTACATATTTTATTTTACATTTGCGCAGCCTAAATATCTGTGACATTCAGCACAATTGTTTGGCCACTGGTGACAGTTACATTACCTGCGCTACATCTCCTGTATAACGTTTGCGCATCCTAAATATCTGTGACATTAATTCAGTGTAATTTTTTATTAGCCGCTGGTGACAGCGATATTACTTGCGCTACATCTCCTGTATAACGTTTGCGCATCCTAAAATTATCTGTGACATTCAGTGTACTTTTTTCATAAACGCTGCGGACAGCAACATTATCTGTGCTACATCTCCTTTTTAACGTGTGGTCATCCTAAAAATATCAGTGACATTCTGTGTACTTTATTTGCACTACTGTACGTGTGACATACTTGCAAGCATATATACCATTTAATATGCTCAAGGCGAGCAGTAAGGGACGGGGAAGTGGCCGTGCTGCTGATGGTGCACACAGAGGCCATGGCCCTGGGCGCGGTGAAACTGTGCCTGCTGCCAGAGCACAAGACACACTTATCCACGATATCTAGCTTCATGTCCCAGTTTGCAGGGCATCGCAGGACACAACTCTCGAAGTCAGACCAGTGCGACCAGGTGGTCAGTTGCAGCAGATAATGCTTCCAGTCGGTTAAGCACCACCCTGTCTTCCACAAAGTCCAGTCTCAGTAGCCAAGAGTCTGGTCAACAGAATCCTCACCCTGATCCTCCTTCTTCCCACCATAGAGAGTCTTGGCAAACAAGTGATCCCACACTCGGATATTCAGAGGAGCTCTTTTCATCGCCATTTCTTGATTTGGGCCTGTCGACAAGCTCGCTTGAAGAGGGACATGAGGAGATATTGTGCCCTGATTCCCAAACTCTTGAGCATCCACAATCACAAAAAGATGACGGTGGGGAACGGCAATTAGAGTTTCACAAGGTTCATGATGAGGATGAGACACAGTTGTCAATAAGTAAAGTTCTTGTTAGGTTAACAAGTCAGGAGGATGACCAGAGTGAGCAGGTGGAAGAGGAGGTGGTGGACGATGAAGTCACTGACCCAACCTGGGAAGGTGGCAAGCCGAGCGAGGACATCAGTACAGAGGGGTAGGGATCTGCAGCACTGTAACAGGCTGGAAGAGGCAGTGGGGTGGAAAAAGGGAGAAGGCACCTGGACCTTCGCAAGCACCATCAACTAGCACATCCACTTTTGTGTCCCAGCGCAGTGTACAGATGTCTATACCCCAGGCCTTTGAACGAAAGCGCAAATACCCAGCCACGCACCCACATGTCATAGCACTAAATGCGCACCTTTCCAAATTGTTGGCCGTGGAAATGTTTCCATTTAGGCTTGTGGACACTGAGGCTTTCTGCAGCCTGATGGTGGTTGCCGTCCCGCGTTACTCTGTCCCCAGCCGCCAATATTTTTCATGGTGTGCAGTCCCAGCCTTACACCAGCATGTGTCCCAAAACATCACCCGTGCCCTTACCAATGCAGTTACTGGGAAGGTCCACTTAACCACGGACACATGGACAAGTACTGGTGGCCAGGGATGCTACATTTCCCTGACCGCACACTGGGTGATCGTTGTGGTGGCCAGGAGTGAGTTGTACCCTGGGATGGCATAAGTGCTTTCGACGCCAAGGATTGCGGTCCCTATTTCCATCAGGGTTTCCGCCACCATCTATGTTAGTGGCTGCAACCCCCCCCCCCTTCCCCTCCTCCGCCTCCTCCTCCTCCTCCACCTCTGAATTATCATCTTGCAGAACCAGTCAGACATCAGTCAGTAGCTGGAAGCAGTGTAGCACTGCAGTGGGGAAGCGGCAAGAGGCCGTGCTTAGAATGATCTGCTTAGGTGACAAACAGCACACCGCCGCAGAGCTGTGGCAGGGGATAAGGGACCAGACTGACCTGTGGCTCTCGCCACTCAACCTATAACCAGGCATGGTTGTGTCTGATAAAGGCCTTAACTTGGTGGCAGCTTTGGAGCTCGGCAATCTCACACACATACCATGCCTTGCCCATGTGTTCAACCTAGTGGTTCAGCGGTTCCTCAAAACATACCCCAATTTGCCTGAGCTACTGGTGAGGGTGTCCCTTGTATGTACCCATTTCCACAAGTCATCGACAGCTTCCGCCTGTCTGGCAATGCTGCAGTAGCGCTTGCAATTGCCAGCTCACCGACTGTTGTGGGACGTGAGCAAGCGCTGGAATTCGACGTTCCACATGTTGGCCAGGCTTTGTCAGCAGCATAGGGCAGTAGTAGAATACCAACTGCAACATGATCATCGCCTTTCCAGTCAGCTTCTGTTCTTCACAAGCGACGAGTGGGCATTGATGTCTGACCTCGGTGAGGTTTTATGCAACTTTGAGGAATCAACACAGATGGTGAGCGGTGATAACGCTATTATCAGTGTAACCATCCCACTTTTGTGTCTACTCACACCCTCGCTGCTCACAATTAAGACAGACGCTTTGCATGTGGAAGAGGTGGAAATTGGGGAAGACAGTACACAGGGTGATAGCCAGACCACCCTCAGTTCATCTTTTCAGAGCAAATTGGATGATGAGGGGGAGGAGTAGGAGCAGGAGACGGTTGCCTCTACTACAGAGGGTAGTACCCATGTAAGTTTTATTCCATCTGTTCAGTGTGGATAGGTAGAAGAGGAGGAAGAGGATGAGGAGATTGACAGTCATTCTCCTAATGAGGACAGCGAAGTCCTGTCTGTTGGGAGTCTGGCACACATGGCTGACTTTGTGTTAGGCTGCCTTTCCCGTGACCCTCGCTTTGTACACATTTTGGCCAACACCGATTACTGGTTGTTCAGCCTTCTCGACCCCCGCTACAAAAAGAACTTCTCTTCTCTCATTCCTGTGGTGGAGAGGAAGAGCAAAATAGTGCAATACCAGAAGGTCCTTGTGGAAAAATTGCTCCAAATATTTCCAGCTGACAACGCTGGCTGCAAAGTACATAGTTCCTTGCCCAACAGAGGAGGGGATACGAGGGCAACACACAGCAGTTCCAACAGATGAAGGGCAACACTCTCCAAGGCCTGGGAAAGTTTTATGACACCCTGCCAGCACCCTCATCCTGATGCGTGGCCTAGAGTCACAAGGAGGGAAACATTTTGGAAGATGATGAAGGAGTACGTAGCAGACCGTGTCAGCGTCCTCAGTGATCCCTCTGTGACTTACAACTATTGGGTGTCCAAGCTGCAAACGTGGCATGAACTGGCACTCTACGCCTTGGAGGTGCTGGCCTGCCCCGCCGCCAGCGTTTTGTCAGAGCGGGTATTTAGTGCTGCTAGGGGCATAATAACTGATAAGCGCATCCTCCTGTCAACTGAAAATGCTGACCGGTTGACTCTTATAAAAATAAACAAGTCCTGGATTGCCTCTGACTTCTCTACTCCACCAGAGGAAAGCAGCTGAACATCAAGGCACTCGAAATGTGGCTTTTATGGTGTATTGAATACACTGTATTTCCATGCAGCCCTTCCACCACTAAAAAGGGTATATGGTTCAATCTCCCTTTCTTCATCCTCCTCCTCCATCATATCAACATGCTTTTTAGGCTGCCCTCGCTCCTAATGTTTTAGAGGGTCAGCTTAGCAGCAGGCCCCCACCCATAATGTTTTTGAGTGTCACCAGCAGGCACTCACCCATAATGTTTTAGAGGGTCACCAGCAGTCCCTCACCCATAATCTTTTGAGGGTTTCAAGCAGGCCCTTGCCCATAATGTTTTAGATGGTCAGATCAGCAGCAGGTCCTCGCCCCTAATGTTTTAGAAGGTCAGATCAGCAGCAGGCACTCACCTGTAATGTTTTAGAGGGTCAGCTCGCAGCAGGCCCTTGCCCCTAATGTTTTAGATGGTCAGATCAGCAGCAGGCTCTCGCCCCTAATGTTTTAGAGGGTCAGCTCAGCAGCAGACCCTCACGCCTAATGTGATAGATCGTCACACCAGCAGCAGACCCTCACCCCTAATGTTTTAGATGGTCAGATCAGCAGGCCCTTGCTCCAATAGTTTTGAGGGTCACCAGCAGGCCATCAATCATAATTTTTCAAGGGTGTGTAGGATGTCCTCCTTTATGTGTAATAAAAGGTGTATTCTGTTTTGTGCGTATTATCGTCAGTCTGTAAAAGTGGCGTACTATTCGGAAAACATCATTCCCAGCAGTGACCTGGGAGTCCAAGATGCGTCCAGACATCCTCCCCATGCTGTTCCAGAACTATTTCAGTTGTGTTTCCATCAATGTCTGACATTTTCCTGTGAACCAGACACCCTCCCCTCTTCAGAGCAGGGGGTGCCTGGTTTAATGCTTTAGCTCTCCCATTGACTTCCATTGTGCTCGGGTGCTCGACCAACACCATAACTTACTGAAATTTCAAGGTTAAACCATATGTTGTATGGTGTCTCAAAATGTTTGCAAGTTCCTCTGTGTAAGCTGTGTACTAAGGTGGGCTCCCTAGCATACAGTGAAGTCACGAATGAGGAAAGCAACCCCAACACCAACTTTTGCCAAAACAGAATTTTACTTAAATGTGGCAATAAACACAACCACAAATGCTGAGGAAATACAATCAATTTACATACACCCAGCCCAAAGGCTGAGACCCTTGTGCTGCATGGCACTGCGCCCTCCAATGGATGAAGGAGAAAAGTGAAGTAATTTATCTGCTGGTGGGCACAATTAAACTTCTACACCTTACCTGTTATTACCCTAAAAAGAACAAGAATCACTGTATGGGTGTGTGTTATGGGCTATCCTGCGGTGCAGCACAACAGCTTACAATCTTAACAAGTTCTACAGTATTCCCCCTCCCATAACTGGTCCTGTAACACGTGCCTTAGTATTCCTCCTGAGCAAGAAAACGCCAGACTGACTTGAGTTTGTGAGAATTTTTTCATCTGCACTGGCAAAAATGTTGTATTAATAAAATCCTTAATATTCTATTTTCTGCGGTGTAACAATCTGCATTAAGTTGTCAGGGGTGATTGCTGATGGGAAAACTCTTGTTGCTCACCTTATGCCAGATTGTAAGTGTTTCTTGGGTAAAATAAATTGTTGGGTGCGGTGTTTTAATGTAGCAAGGTAGTCAGTCAACACTGCGGTGTGATGAGTGGAATGTTTTACCAAGAGGAACAGTAAAGTATTGCTTGGTCTCATTTTCATGTTAAATCAATGTTTCAAGGAATATAATGTACCATAAGGGATATAGGGGCTACTCGTGCCTGGTGTTATCACATATATTGAAGGTTGAGTACAAAGAAAGGACAGCCTTCAAAAATGGCTTGAGAAGGCCAAATATGACTAATGTAAGCTCATACACTATTGATGCACCTTATCAAATACCTTCTCCTGAAAGCCTTTTTCACCTCCTTATTTCTCAGAGCATATATAATGGGATTTAAGGCTGGTGTGATCACCGTGAACAAGACTGCAGTTATCCTGTCTTGCTCCAGGGAATCCTTAGTAACCGGTCTTAAATATGTACAGAAAGCAGTGCCAAAAAATAAAAGGACCACAGTGAGGTGAGAAGAGCAGGTGGAGAAGGCTTTACTTCTACCTTGCTCTGAGCTGATATTCTGAAGATGAGTTGCAATAAAAGTGTAAGAGATAATAATCAATACAAATGTGCCTAAACCTACAGAACCTGTAATTATGTTGACCAAGCTCTCATTGAGATGCGTGTCGATACAGGCCAACTTCAAGAGAGGTTTAATGTCACAGCAGAAATGAGTTATTTTGTTCATTTTGCAGAAAGGAAGCCTGGAAGTCATAATGGTATGAGACAATGAGTATAAGGAACCAATGAGCCAGGATGTCAGTGCAAGTTGAAGACACACCTCCCTTGCCATTAGGATGTGGTATCTCAATGGGTTACAAATGGCAACATATCTGTCATAAGACATTGATGCAAGGAGCATGGCTTCAGTGCTTCCCAAGAAATGAAACATGTAGAGCTGAAGTATGCAACCTTGGAAGGATATTTTCTTGTCTTCCATAATTAAACCGGACAACATCTTGGGTACTATTGCGGTGGCATAGATAAGATCCAGGAATGAAAGGTTTCCTAATAGAAAGTACATTGGCGTGTGAAGAACATTCTCAGAAATAACTACTGTGACAATGCTTAAATTGCCAACGAGGCTGAAGAGATAGAATATAAGAAACATAATAAAGAGGACAACCCGTAACTCTGGGAGATCTGTGAGGCCTAAAAGTATGAATTCTGTTACAAATGTCTCATTCAACTTCTCCATTTGAAACTGTAAGCAAAATATGCAAAACTCATGAAAACCTATCTTCTAGCCTATCATTAATTTATTTGTCCTAATTTCCATTTTGACTCTAAGAGTTTTTGGGAACTGAAATATTGATGACTTTGCCCAATTACACATTTTGTTTAAAACATATTAAAAAGCTGTATACACTGTCTACCGTACATTTAGCCATAGCAACATATGTCACTGTTATTCTGACTAATGCTGCATTCGCTTAAAATAGGAAAGAGAGAGAGAAAAAAAATTAAACAAGAGAAAAAAAAAATTCAGTATCATGCATAAATTTCAGGCCAATTGGAGCACTTTTGATTTGAATAGAATTTATTTATATCCAAATTGAATCTTCAGACTGATTTGTATGAATCGAACCAGAAATCTATTTCAAGAAATTTAATCATCTGTAGAACTGAGCTCTTTTGTTAACCTGGCTTACCCCAAAAAAATGTAATAAAAAGGATTTAGCAGTCACATGAATCTCAAAATAATAGCAATAAGAACTACAGATTGATTCATAAAAAACGAGACCTCATACAACTCAATTGGTGAAAGATTAAAATTATAGGTGCGTTAATTTGATGACACACAGCATTTTGTAAAACATAACAAAAAATATCTACATGCGGTATCTCCATAATGGCACTGATACACAGAATAAAATTAACACATTTACATTTTTTTCAGCACAGAAAACCAACAAAATAAAACCCTAAAAACCATGCCAAAATTCTACAATTTTTTTCACAGTCACCCCCACAAATGTTAAATGTTATACAATATAGTAGAGATGCCCCAAAATGGTGACATTAAAAATGCAACTGGTCCTTCATAAAACAAACCCTCATAGTAATGTTGATAGAAAAATAAAAAAGTTGGAAATGCAGTGATGAAAAAAATGGAAAAGCGCTGGGTCCATAAGTACCAAAATAGTCTGTATTCTTAAGGGGTCCTTTTTTTCTTTAGTGTGCAAGGACGACTACCACTGATAGATTGCAGGGTGGTTGTAACCATGGAAAAATGTATGTGCATAATGCTATTTTCTGAAGTAGTAAGACCCCTTTAAAGATAGGTGAGAAGAAAAATACAGAAATTGGGATAACTGTACTTACCTAAAAAATGTTTAAGGATGAGATGAAAGAAAAGATTGTCCACAGCTCTTGTGCAAAAACATGTATTTTGGCCTTTACATTGGCACAAAGTTCTTCTCACATTTACCAGTTTATATTGAATCTTTCAAACACAGAGGAATTACATCCTGGAGGGCCTTCGAGTCCCAATACAATTAGTGTTAATTTTTTATACTTGTTGTTCTACAATTAGCACAATCTTTGCTGAGCATTAATTGTGAATTTAATATCATTTTCCTAATATAGCCATTAGTGTTGAGCGAATCAAACTGTCCAAAGTGGACTTTGGTCTTAATTTCAGGGAAAATGTAATTCGCTGCAAAGCTGAATTTCCTCGTGCTTCGCGGCAACTAATCGATTTTCCCTGTAATTCACCACAAAGCAAATATTTTTTTGTTGAATTTGGCAAAGCAACCAAATTGAATTTTCAAGAACTTAGCTCATCTCTGATAGCTATATAATGGGTAGGGGTGTACACGGAGATCTTATAGGGGAACATAAAAAAACAATGTGGACTCCTAGGCAATGCAGAATGCAAAGCGTGATGCCCCAGATTTCTCATTAATTTATGATTTATTTAATTTTAAATAATCTGTCACCTAATTTTACTCTATGTAACCCATGGCAATACTATGTAGGCATGCCTAGTATAACAAAAAACATACTTACATACTTAGCGGAGATTGATTAATGGTTTCAGGAGCTCAAACCTGCCTATTTTAAGAGCCCAAGCCTGCATATTCACTCGATCCCAGTACCTCCCCTTGTCTATCCAGTTTTTCCCCTCCTTCGCAACGTGAGGATCATCATCACATCTTCACCCACAAGGCCACTGTGTCCTTAAATCTAGCAAAGTTTCCCGAGCAAGAATCTGTCTGTATTTGTGCATTGGTCTCACTGTATTTACGACGCATGACGATGGACATGATGACCAGGTGGGCAGGTTTGTATGATGATCATAACATTGTAGAGGAGGGCGCAGACTGGATGGCTCAAGGGAAGGTACTAAGAACGACCGAGGAGGTGCGCTTGGGACCTTAAAATAGGCGGGATTAGGCTCTTGAGGAGACGAACTTAAAGTTCATCATGCTGACTGAGAGGTTCTTTAGGACGTTAATGGTCCATACAAAAAGTTATAGTAAAAAGCTGTTCAGTGTAAACTTACCTCAAAAGACTAGCAGCATTTTTCTTTCGTGCAAGTGCTGTGAAGCTATGAACTAGCCTACCAAAGGAGCTGAAGAAAACATCAATGTTAAAATGGAAATGTATAAAAATCTGATCATCATGTTGGGTCAGGAAGACATTTCATTTACATATATTGACCCTGGCATTGCCCGTTACCCTTGATGACGCAAGGGATCTGGCGAAAATGTTGGGGCAGTTAGGGATTTCAAATAGCTAGTTTGTAAAAAAAAAAAAATATATGTTTTTTTTTTAATCAAATCAAATTGTCTCTAGTTGTCCTGTAAATTGGTATATGTATAACACCCTGTAATCTTCTAGGACACAGACTTTTTAGAAAAACATGTTATCTCTTTTTATAAATTGTTTATGAATTTTTGCTTTTTCCCTGTCTTATGTTGTCTGACATACCTAACTATGGGTAACTGGAGGTTTGACAACGTTAAAAGCACACCGCACTGGCACATGTCTCATGATTTTTCATATTCCAAAGCTTCAAAAAAATTGGGAAAACAATGTTTAAACACACATGGTGTTATGGGATAAAACGTTTAATAAAAGTGGCTTGTGGGACCAAGCATCCCAAAACTATGCCTTGACAGGGTCAGAGTGCCTGCCCATACAACTATCACGATCGGCGTGACTATCACATACGTGACACAGAGGGAGGGAAAGAGGAAGGCCCTGCCCAAGTGAGAGGGAAGGTGGTGACCCCTGACTCACCTTGCGGTTGGCACCTGGCTGCCCTGACGTCCCTAGACGGGTTCCTCACCCGTACGCCGATCACGTGCCTAAAACCCTGGCTTTCCCTAAGATGAGCCCTAGATAGTGAACAGGGCGGTGGGAACACTAGTCCGCACCACTAGCTCTAAAGGAAAACACCAAGGGGAGGAGAGACAATACAGACTCAACATATAATCCCAGGTGGGAGACAACAAAAAGTCCAACAGGGATCCGGAGGGTAGCACTCTGGAACAACAACCAGGATTCACAGCTCCAGTGGGTCAGTATAGAAGTCCAGGCAGGAAGCTCTATAACTGGCAACTAGAGAAGTGTGAGAGGAGAATATAAGGAGGTTGGGAGTGGCAGACAAGAAACAGCTGAGGAGGAGAAACTACGGATCCCTGAGTGAGACAAAAAGGATAGCAAGGCAAACACAGAAAACAATCACTAAGAAACAACGTGATCTTTAGACATAGAGCGCGCAGCCACCCGCTGCGACTTCCTGACCCTGGGTATAACGGAGTCAGACGTGGCTCTTGACACCCTCGTGACAGTACGAGGGGCCTCTGGACACTCAGGACCAGGTCTCTCAGGATGAGAGGCATGGAAAGCCTGAATTAACCTGTTGGCGTTTACCTCTGACGCTGGAACCCACATTCTTTCCTCGGGACCGTAACCCCTCCAATGCACCAGATACTGAAGAGAGCGGCGGACCCGACGAGAATCAACAATTCTGGATATTTGAAACTCCAGATTACCATCCACAATAACAGGAGGAGGTGGCAGCGGTGATGGTTCTAGAGGTGGAACATACTTCTTGAGTAACGACTTATGGAAGACGTTATGGATCTTAAAAGTCTGAGGTAGCTCCAGGCGAAAAGCCACAGGGTTAATGACGGCTACTATTTTATAAGGACCAATGAACCTAGGGCCCAGTTTCCAAGAGGAAACCTTCAACTTAATATTCCTAGTAGACAACCACACATAGTCATTCACTCCTAGGTCCGGACCTGGCGACCGTTTCTTATCGGCCATGCATTTATATTTACCACTCATATTTTTCAAGTTAGCTTGCACCTTCTGCCATACCGATGAAAGAGATGAAGAAAACCGTTCCTCTTCGGGAACCCCAGAAGACCCCCCCTCTTTGAAAGTACAAAATTGGGGATGAAAACCGTATGCACCAAGAAATGGTGACTTGCCAGTGGATTCCTGACAGCGATTATTTATGGCAAACTCGGCTAACGGTAAATATGATGACCACACCTCTTGGTTTTCAGACACAAAACACCTTAAATATGTTTCTAGGTTTTGGTTGGTACGCTCAGTCTGTCCATTCGACTGAGGATGGAAAGCTGAGGAAAAGGACAAGTGTACCCCCAAACGGGAACAAAAATCTTTCCAAAACTTAGAAATAAACTGGGTTCCCCGATCCGAAACCACATCGGAAGGGACCCCGTGAAGCTTCACGATTTCACTGATAAACACCCGAGCAAGAGTCTTAGCATTAGGAAGTGCGGGTAGCGCAATAAAGTGTACCATTTTGCTAAACCTGTCTACTACTACCAAGATAACTGTTTTACCCGCAGACAACGGTAAGTCAGTGATGAAATCCATTGACAGATGTGTCCATGGCCTATTGGGGATGAAAAGTGGCAATAAAGACCCTGCTGGACGTGTATGAGAGACTTTCGCGCGTGCACAAGTAGAACAAGTAGACACGAAATCCATTACATCCTGACGCAACCTTGGCCACCAAAAACGACGAGACAATAGCTCCAAGGTTGCTTTACTACCCGGGTGCCCAGCAAGTGCCGAATTATGATGTTCCTTTAATAATTCAAGACGCAGGTTTAACAGTACAAACAATTTCTCTGAGGGGCAAGAGGCCGGGGCGTCCCCCTGGGCCTCTAACACCTTTCCCTCTAGAACAGAGTGTACAGCAGAGACAACCACTCCTCTTTGTAAAATAGGTACCGGATCACTAACATTACCCCCTCCAGGGAAACTACGAGATAATGCGTCTGCCTTGGTATTTTTTGCCCCAGGACGATAGGTGATTACAAAGTTAAATCTGGTAAAGAATAGCGACCACCTAGCTTGTCTAGGGGTGAGACGCTTAGCCGATTCTAGGTACAGAAGGTTTTTGTGATCCGTAATCACCGTGACGGGGTGGATTGCTCCCTCTAAGAAGTGACGCCACTCTTCAAACGCCAGTTTAATCGCCAACAGTTCCCTATTTCCAATATCATAGTTCTTTTCTGCTGTAGATAACTTTTTGGAAAAGAAAGCGCAAGGACGCCATTTGCCAGGAGACGGACCCTGAGACAATACAGCCCCCACTCCCACCTCTGACGCATCTACTTCAACAATAAAAGGCTGGGAGACATCAGGTTGAATTAGAACAGGTGCCGAGGTAAATCTCTCTTTTAGAGAGGAAAATGCAATTTTAGCGGCGTCAGACCATTTAGAAAAATCAGTCCCCTTCCTAGTCATGTCAGTAAGGGGTTTAACGATCACTGAATAATTTTTAATGAACTTTCTATAGAAATTTGCGGAACCCAAAAACCGTTGTAGAGCTTTAAGGTTCTCAGGAAGATCCCAATCTAAAATTGCCTGGACCTTCCTAGGATCCATACGGAAACCTGAAGCAGATAATATATATCCCAGGAACTGTATTTCCTGAACGGCGAAGACACATTTTTCAATTTTCGCATATAATTTATTCGTCCGTAGGACCTGCAGTACTTGCCTGACATGTACTTCATGTGTTTTCAGATCAGCCGAATAAATTAAGATATCATCTAGGTATATGGCTACAAACCTGCCGATGAGATGACTAAAAATATCATTAACGAAATGTTGGAAGACAGCAGGGGCATTGGTCAGACCGAAAGGCATGACTAAATTTTCATAATGCCCCTCAGGGGTGTTAAAAGCTGTCTTCCACTCATCCCCTTCCTTGATACGAATCAGATTGTAGGCCCCCCTAAGATCAAGTTTGGAGAACCACTTAGCACCCGCAATCTGATTAAAAAGGTCAGGAATGAGAGGAAGAGGGTATGGGTCTCGGATGGTTATCCGGTTTAGCTCACGGAAATCTAGGCAAGGACGCAGGCCCCCATCTTTCTTTTTTTTTTAACAAATCTCTTTTTATTTAAGGAATTCATTAAATCATACAGAATGAAAATGACATTATGATGAGGTCATAATAACATCAGGTATAAATTCCATTGCATAATAGAGGTCATATACGAAGAGATGAGGGGAAGTGGGGAGGGAGGTGGGAAGGGTAGAAGGAATGGGAAGCAGGAAAAGGTAAAAAGGGGGAGGGGTACAATATAGATAGCACATACAACACTCAAATCAAATGAAGAAGAGCTGTATGTGCAAAGATAAACATGGGTAGGAACTCAGCATAAAGCAAAATAGCAATATTACATGGCAAAAATACATGGCAAAAATAATAAGGTTACATAATACTCTGGGACACTCCTTAATGGTGACTGAATGATAACCTAAAGCAGTAACACACTTACTCCTGAAATAAATTGTCAGAGACAGCGTTCTAGTTGCTAACCCAATGACTCAATCCCAGGCAACCCCTCCAAAGTTAGGGATTAGGAGTAATAGATATACTATAATAATCAGCTAAAAGGATATGAAAGTAATGTCAATCTATCATCTGAAGGGGAATGGAGTCAGGACCCAGAATAGGGAGCTCTTACGGGGTCTTAGAGTCGCGGAAAGTTTTCCATGGGCTCCACAAGTTCCGGAACTTCCCATGCGTTCTGGTAGCCCAGCTAGCTAGTTCCTCCATCAGAAAAACCTGGTCGATCTTTTCAAACCAACTTTTAAGCGAAGGGGGGGGAGGTGTTGAGCCAGTTAGCCGGTATCAATAACCTTGCTGACTGGACAAGTAGAGTAGGCAAGTCGAATTTCAAGGGCTTCCATTTCTTGGAAGGGAGCCAGAGAAGGACTGAGAGAGGAGTCAGCTCGATTGTAGTGCCACAGATCTCATTAATTTTTTGTTCAATTTGTTTCCAGTAATTGTGGATCACAGGGCATTTCCACATAATATGACCTAGTGTGCCCGTCTGGGACCGCATCTCCAACATAAATCGTTTTCTGCAAACCCCATTCTAAATAATTTGTGAGGATCATTATACCACCTAGTGAGGGTTTTAAAAGAGTGTTCTTGCACTTTTATACATCTTGAGAACCCATGAGATCTTAGGAACGCAAGATCAATCTCCTTTGGAGATAGTGAACAATTCAAATCACTTTCCCAGGTTCTTATGAAAGCTGGAGTGCTCTTCCCTCTTTTGGGGATTAGCCACTTATACAAGAGAGACATACAATGTCTAGGTAGGGAATCGTGGGAGGACAACTGTTCAAACCAGGATGGGGTATGCGTGGCACTAAATTTCGTGCGGAGAACCTGGCACATATTATCAAATTCAAGTCTGGCTAAGAAATCACCTTTTATAGCAGAATTGTAGTCAAGAATGGAAACTTTCTCTTTCCGTTTTAAATCTGACAGCAAATCTAATAAAGCCACTTCCTTTAGAGTGTTCCAGAATTGTGGAATATCAGGTAAACCCGGCTTGATGAGAAATGGTGTAAGACTAACGGGCAAATTGACTGGGGGGTCTGAAAATAGGTGAACTTCTGACTGAAGATGACATATAGCTAGATACAAGCCCTTAGACAAACCCACAGGGGGGGTTGTTGGGGGTAGTGATTCCCCATAATCCTGCCTGTTGTTTACTGGACATAAGATCTAGCTCTATATCTACTCCAATTGTTCGGTACTTGGGAATACATACTTGTAGCCAACGTTTCATTTGTATTGCTTTATAATAATAGTGTATATCAGGAAGACCCATTCCCCCATTTGGACGTGTTCTAATTAGCTTATCGTGCGCTACCCTGGGTTTTTTGCCCTTCCAGAGAAATAAGGCAAATGTTTGTCTAACTTTCTGAAAGTACGAGTAAGGGACATGTATGGGAACCATTTGTAGAAGATAAATTAGTTTTGGAGCAATATAAGTCTGCAATAAATTCTTTCGTCCAATCCAGGAAACCCATGGTAAAGTTAATGTTTGGAGTTGGGTTTGTATCTTCTTCAAAAGGGGTGCATGATTCATTTTAAATAGGTCAGAGGGGTCTTTCGTGAGTTCGATACCTAAATAAGTGAGAGATTTATCGTTCCATTTAAAGGGAGAAGAAGTCTTGAGAAAATGGGCCATTTGGGAAGATAAAGCCACCCCCATTGCTACTGATTTTGAATAGTTTATTTTAAAATTAGAAACAATACCAAAAGTGGAGAAGAGATCTAATACATGGGGTAGTGCTTGTTTAGGGTTCGAAATTAGGAGCAGTAAGTCGTCTGCAAAGGCCGCACATTTATGTTCAGTTTTGTTCAGTGTTAGGCCACAGATATTTGGGTTGTCTCTGAATGCCTGCAGAAGTGTTTCCATCACTATGATGAATAGGGAAGGTGACAAGGGACAGCCCTGTCTGGTGCCGTTGGTGATAGAAAAGGGCTTGGATAGGGTACCATTCACCCTCACTTTGGCACTAGGGTTATGGTAAAGTGTCATTATAGCTTTAATGAACGAATCGGGGACTCCAAATCTATTTAACGTTCGTTGCATATATAGCCAACTTACACGGTAGAACGCTTTCTCAGCGTCTGTGCTTAATACTAGGGGTTTAGCGTTCTTCTTGGCCCAATGTATGGCGTTTATAAGACGACAGGATTGGGAGTTTCCTTCCCTCCCTTTCACAAATCCTGCCTGCTCATTATTAATAATTCTGGGAATAATGGAGCTAAGCCTGGACGCTAAAATTTTTGCCCAGATCTTTACGTCTATGTTGAGCAAAGATATGGGCCTATAACTACCACAATCGCTGCTGTCTATGCCTTCTTTCGGGATTATGGTAATTATAGCTTCCAGCGATTGTTTAGGAAGGGGTTCACCTGAGGATAAAGCATGGCACCATTTGACTAATTGCGGAGATAAAATATGTAATAGTTTTTTATAATAACCAATTGGTAGTCCATCTGGACCTGGGGCCTTACCTAGGGGCATGCTTTTAATAATTTTTTGTACTTCTATCTCAGTTATCGGTTGTAATAATGAGGCGCAGTCTTCTTGGCTAATTTTGGGGAGTTTTAACCTCTCTAGAAAGCTATCTATCTGTTTCTCTCTCACCGAGTCAGATGACATGTTGGAGGATTTATCAACTCCACTATCTAGATTGTATAGCGCGCCATAAAAGGAGCAAAATTCTTTCGCTATATCTACAGTGGACGATACTGTATTTCCATCTTTAGTTTTGATTGAGGTGACGAACTGGGCATCTTTCCTCTGTTTGATCAGGTGTGACATAAACTTATTTCCTTTGTCACCGTGAATGTACTGTTTGAACTTTGTGTATTGATAGGCCTTAGCGCACTTTATGTTGAGTAGCTCTTTCAGCTGTCTCCTCAGTGTGGCAAGTTCCTCAGATGCAGCAGATCTCCTAGATTGCTTCTGAATGGATTCAATCGCAGAGATCTGGTGGACAAGAGAATCGAGCCTTTTCTGCCTCTCCTTTTTAACTTTGGAGCCAAGTGCAATGAACTCTCCACGGATGAATGCCTTGTGGGCTTCCCAGATAATGGGTAGGGGAGTGTCCTGTGGGGTATTCTCTTGGAAGTAATATGATAATTTAAGGGCAATGTCTCCAATATGTGTATCAGAGTCGAGTAGCGTTTCATTTAGCCTCCAAACCCATTCCCTAGCTGGGAGACAGGAGAAGTTTAGTGCGGATGTGACCGGGGCATGATCAGATACTGTGATCGGGCCTATGACTGACTTTTTCAACATAGCTAAATGGGTGTTAGAGAGGAAAATGTAGTCCAATCTATGGTAGGACTGGTGAACAGCCGAATAATATGAATAATCTCTTGTTGTGGCATTAAGCGATCTCCAAGTGTCTGTGAGGTACATATCTTTTAGCAACTTATGAATTCCCCCTAGTGTTTTCTGAGATTTAGTGGAAGTACCTAAGGATGAATCAAGCTGAGGACATAGAGAAACGTTCAGATCTCCACCAATTATTTTGATCCCTTCTGCAAAGACATTAAATTTGGATAGGGTGTCCTTGAGCCAACTGTAATGTCTGGTGTTGGGAGCATATAAACAAGCAAGAGATACTACTAGGTGACCAATTTTCCCTCTCACGAATAGGAATCTACCTTCAGGGTCCTGCTGAACGGATGTCACCACAAACGGAACGTTCTTGCTAATTGCTATAGTGACGCCCCTAGAAGCCGAACTATGTGTGCTGTGATACCATTGCGAATACTTCCATTTAGGCATTTGTGGGATTTTATTCGTTTTGAAATGGGTCTCCTGGAGAAAACAGATGTCACTCCCAATTTTCTTCAGGAGAGTGAGAACTTGTGAACGTTTCTGAGGAGTGTTACAGCCTCTGACATTAAAAGTAGTTATGTGTAGATCTGTCATGAGGAGTAGGATGAGGATTGCTGTCTAGAAATCTGAGTAGGCAGATATAGGAGTGAAACCTTCATTAAAGCTAGCAGACTGGATCTACGCTGGACAGAGGAGTAGTGAGTGTAGCTATCGAATGGAATGACCATGTAACCTAACATAGAGCTGAGTACCCCTAGGGGGGGAATGATAAAACCGATAACAAATACGGTAACCGAACAAACTATGTGAACAGGTGAACGGTGTGAGTGATTATCAACGATTAGACGCCATCGCTGCGAACCACGACACATCATCATGTGGGGACTGAGGTGTATCCTAACCCGGATCATCACAACCCACATTACCAATTACAAGAAATTACCTTTCTAAGACAAAAACAGACATTAGCGAATAGGACTGGTATTAAGATAGCTAAAGGAATGCACACCTAAGTTAGAGCATATCTTAAAACAATAGCCTTCCGATAGAAGGATCCAAGCTGCTAGAAATATAAAACGTTAAATGAAAAAGAACTTAAAGATGCGACAAAGGAAAACCTGCGGTACTGCTGGGGGAGGAAACCTCGTTGCTGCACGCGAAAATTACAGTATGTCCTCCTTAGAATCCTGCGCATGAGGGACTGAAAAATGTTCTTTACAAGCTCCAATGAAATCAAGTGAGGTCTCTCCCCCCTTGCAACTTTTTGCTATTGGGCGATTTCTGTTTAGCATGTAAAGACCAGGCTTCTTGGACGAGCTGTTGAGGAAGTTTAGGGACCGCAATATCCACTGCAAGCCAATTATCAATCTTTATGGGAGAAACGTCCAGAACTCTCCACACATGAGGTAAGTCCTGTGGGGTGCGAACAGTACAGCGACGGCCATTCCTGGCAAAGGTAACCCCGAACGGGTACAGCCACTTATACAATATGTTATTATCCCTTAAATGGTCAGTCAGCGGCTTTAAAATCCTGCGTTTTGCTAAAGTAGATGAAGCAATGTCCTGGAACAGCGCCACTGGAGAATCACCTATTCTTAGATCTGTGTTTCTGCGGGCTGCCTGTAATATGGCTGCTGTATCCCTGTAGCTCAGCAAACCGCAAATCACGTCTCTTGGGGCTTCACCCTCTTTAGGTGTGGGACGTAGTGAGCGGTGGATACGCTCAATAGTGATCTCTGAAGCTCTATTGTCCCCCAGCAGATTGGCGAATAGGGACTTAGCAGCTGTTTCTAATTCGTTAGGGACGATCGATTCATCCAGCCCCTTCAATCTAATGTTCCTGCGCCTGCTCCTGTTCTCTTGGTCCTCGATCATGAGAAAAGCATTATTAAGAGAGGAGACCTGCGCTTCCATAGCTGTTATCAGTCCGGCACTGTGAGACGCAGCATGTTCCTGTCGGGTCTCTAGTTGCTCAACCCGATTACCCAGGGCCCTCATGTCGTGTCTCAGGTCACGTACCTCCTGAAGCAGGGGAGCCAAAGCTTGGGATAGAGTCTCTTTGAAAAAGGCTTTGGTGAGGGTGCCGCTGTCTTCATGTGCTGAATCCTCCTCAGTGGCTTCTGTATAATCGGCCTCTCCTTCTTCCTGCTCAGATTCCCGCTCTGTTTCCTTCTCTAAGCGGCGGGCCGCCATCTTAGCTGCGCGGGCAGGAGACAGAGCCGACTTCTTGCTGAAGAATCTGTCCATATCACCCTGATGTTTCTTGGATCTTGGGGTGTCGGGGGCCTCTCTGGACCTATCTCTGCCGACCTTGCCCATTTTGGATCCGCTTATGGTGTGCAAAAGCAACGTAATGTGGGTTAGATGGGAGAGAGCTCCTGCTCAAGCCTCCGTCTTGGTCAGCGGTTAGGCTCCGCCCCCCCATCTTTCTTTTTAACAAAGAAAAACCCTGCAGCCACGGGTGAAGAAGAGGGTCTGATGTGTCCCTTAGCCAGACTCTGAGATATAATCTTTCATGGCTTGTCTCTCGGGACCCGAAAGATTATACAACCTGGACTTGGGTAATTTTGCACCGGGAATCAGGTTAACCGGGCAATCATAAGGACGATGAGGTGGTAGCTTCTGACAACCCTTTTCAGAAAAAACGTCCTCAAAGTCCGAAATAAATGTAGGTAGGGAAGCTATGGAGGCGATTAAGCAATTGTTATTTAAGCAATTCTCTCTGCAATGCTCACTCCACTCCAATATCTCCCTGGCCTGCCAATCCACCACTGGATTGTGCGCTACCAACCAGGGAAGACCCAATACCACAGGAGAGGGAAGGCCCTCCAGAACGTAACATGAAAGACACTCATTATGGTGGTCCCCTACCCGAAGGTGTAAGTTATGGACAATGTGAGTGAGGTTTCTCTGAGACAGAGGAATAGAATCAATAGCGAATATGGGAATAGGTCTCTGCAGCGTACAGAGAGACAAACCCATAGTGCGGGCAAAATGGGCATCTATCAAATTTACCCCTGCTCCACTGTCTAGAAAAACAGAAATAGACTCCGTCTTAACACCAAAAACAATAACCGCTGGCAACACAAATTGAGATGTTCGTATGGAGGAAACGTATACCCCCCGGCTGACATCCTCCCGACAGCCTGGGGTTAGTAGTTTTCCGACGGTCTTTTGTTTTTGAGAAAGGAGGGACAGACATTAATGAAATGACCCCTCCCCCCACAGAAAAAACAAGCCCCCCGCCTACGGCGAACCTCAGGAGGACGGACTTGACGAGAAGTTCCTCCTAGCTGCATAGGCTCATCTAAGTCAGTACAGACTAACTGCTGCTTGGGAGAGGTTACCAATTGCTCAGGAATTTTCGATCTCTCTCTAAGACGTCTATCTATTCTGATAGAGAGGGACATAACAGGGAAAGGGGGGTCTCATACAGCGCCAGCGCATCCTTAACCCTTTCAGATAACCCAGAGCAGAACTGACTCCTGAGAGCCGGGTCGTTCCACTGAGTATCCGTAGCCCACCTACGGAACTCTGAGCAATATTCCTCTGCTGGCCGATCTCCCTGTAGGAGTCTCCGTAACTTCGACTCAGCCAGGGCGACTCGGTCAGGGTCATCATATATGAGACCCAAAGCCCCAAAAAATCCCTCCACTGACCGGAGAGCCTGGGAACCAGGGGGTAACGAGAACGCCCAGGATTGCGGGTCCCCCTGAAGCAGGGAAATAACAATCCCCACCCGCTGTTCTTCATTACCTGAGGAGTAAGGGCGCAGCTTAAAATATAATTTGCAGGCCTCACGGAACGTCACAAATTTGTCCCTTCCCCCAGAAAATCTGTCAGGAAGAACAACCTTGGGTTCTGTAACAACCTGGTTACCCATAGCAACCGCTGGGCTTGCGGTCTGCTGCATTTGCTGCTGTTGTTGGAGGACAGACGCCTTCAATCCTGCCACCTCCAAAGACAGGCCTTGAAGCTGTTTTGCCAAAGCAGCAATAGGATCCATATTGGATTCTAAGTAGAGAGAAAAAAAATATATATATATATTTTTTTTTCTCCCAAAAAATAAGGGCCAGTTATAATATCACGATCGGCGTGACTATCACATACGTGACACAGAGGGAGGGAAAGAGGAAGGCCCTGCCCAAGTGAGAGGGAAGGTGGTGACCCCTGACTCACCTTGCGGCTGGCACCTGGCTGCCCTGACGTCCCTAGACGGGTTCCTCACCCGTACGCCGATCACGTGCCTAAAACCCTGGCTTTTCCTAAGATGAGCCCTAGATAGTGAACAGGGCGGTGGGAACACTAGTCCGCACCACTAGCTCTAAAGGAAAACACCAAGGGGAGGACAGACAATACAGACTAAACATATAATCCCAGGTGGGCGACAACAGGAGACAACAAAAAGCCCAACAGGGATCCGGAGGGTAGCACTCTGGAACAACAACCAGGATTTACAGCTCCAGTGGGTCAGTATAGAAGTCCAGGCAGGAAGCTCTATAACTGGCAACTAGAGAAGTGTGAGAGGAGAATATAAGGAGGTTGGGAGTGGCAGACAAGAAACAGCTGAGGAGGAGAAGCTACGGTACCCTGAGTGAGACAAAAAGGATTGCAAGGCAAACACAGAAAACAATCACTAAGAAACAACGTGATCTTTAGACATAGAGCGCGCAGCCACCCGCTGCGACTTCCTGACCCCGGGTATAACGGAGTCAGACGTGGCTCTTGACACCCTCGTGACAACAACACACACAAGTGTGTCTTTTGGCATTGTGCTAAAAGAATGATTTGCAAGTGCAGGGAAAGATTATTCAAGGTGTAGGGAAACGATAGGGAGGAATCATTCCACAGCATTTATGTAGAACAGGGTTCAGTAGGGGAGGTCACAGCCTGGATAATAGGAACAATCCTATTACACCTTGCTGCACTGACTGCGGATCCAAATTGCCATTATACAGCTCTGTAATTCCAGCAAACTGTTCTTATTATTGGGGTGCAAGTGCTGTTTGATGCAGCCATTAACAGGGTTTATTACAAGATAATATTTCTACGTCTTATTTGCGCTTCTGCGGTGCAGTTATATGTTCTAAAGCCTTTTTTGGCGTGTATTAGTGGAAAAAGAAAAAATATATTTGACGTTCAGCGGTTCAGTTATATGTTCTAAAGCCTTTTGTGGCGTGTCTAAGTGGAAATATATATATATATTTGACATTCTGCGGTGCAGTTATATGTTTTAAAGCCTTTTGTGGCGTGTATCAGTGGAAAAATAAAAAATATATTTGACGTTCAGCGGTGCAGTTATATGTTCTAAAGCCTTTTGTGGAGTGTATCAGTGGAAAAAGAAAAAATATATTTGACGTTCAGCGGTGCAGTTATGTGTTCTAAAGCCTTTTGTGGCGTGTATCAGTGGAAAAAAATATATATATATTTCACGTTCAGCGGTGCAGTTATGTGTTCTAAAGCCTTTTGTGGCGTGTATCAGTGGAAAAAAATAAATAAAAATTTGACGTTCAGCGGTGCAGTTATATGTTCTAAAGCCTTTTTTGGCGTGTCTAAGTGGAAAAATATATATATATTTGACATTCAGCGGTGCAGTTATATGTTCTAAAGCCTTTTTTGGCGTGTATTAGTGGAAAAAGAAAAAATATATTTGACGTTCAGCGGTTCAGTTATATGTTCTAAAGCCTTTTGTGGCGTGTCTAAGTGGAAAAATATATATATATTTGACATTCAGCGGTGCAGTTATATGTTCTAAAGCCTTTTGTGGCGTGTATCAGTGAAAAAATAAAAAATATATTTGACGTTCAGCGGTGCAGTTATATGTTCTAAGGCCTTTTGTGGAGTGTATCAGTGGAAAAAGAAAGAAATATATTTGACGTTCAGCGGTGCAGTTATGTGTTCTAAAGCCTTTTGTGGCGTGTATCAGTGGAAAAAAAAATATAAATATTTGACGTTCAGCGGTGCAGTTATATGTTCTAAAGCCTTTTGTGGCGTGTATCAGTGGAAAAATATATATATATTTGACATTCAGCGGTGCAGTTATATGTTCTAAAGCCCTTTTTGCCCTGTTTTAGTGGCAAAAGAAAAATATATTCGTCGTTTAGCGTTGCACTTATATGTGCCAAAATATTTAACATACAATCATATATCAATTGCAATACCAAATATGTGGTGTACTTTATTACCTCGGAAATATGCTCACTGCAATAGGTAGGCTGCACAATCATGCAGATGTAGAGGAGTCGCACATTTACCAAAATTCACTTTTTCAACAACACAGCCGATTATGGAAACGATATATAGATGATGTCTTTTTGCATCTGGTTAGGACCCATGGATACACTTATACAATTTCATCAATTCCTCAATAACATTTACCCGGAATTACAATTCACTTTGCACTATGACAAAACATCCATTAGTTTCCTGGATACAACAGTACACAAGGATTCATCAGGGAAACTATCCGCTGATCCTTTCCGCAAACCAACAATCTGTTACGCTTTTCCAATTTTCATCCTCCCACAACAAAACAAAGCATTACCGGGTTCACAACTCAAAAGAGCACAGGCAATAGTTACTGACCCCCTACTTAGGATGGAACGGGAAACAGAAAGGAAGGACCGCTTTAGAGAAAGGGGTTATCCTCCACAAACATTACAGATCCCGACAAAAGGGAAAACCAAACATATTACAAATGACAAATGTCTTGCCTTTGTCCACAAATTCCATCCCAGTGCTCAAAAAGTGATCAATATAATTAAGTCCCATTGGCCCATTTTACGAAAGGCCCTTCCGGAGATTGAGGAATTTAGGAACCCCATTCTCCTATGCAATCGCAAACCTAAAATTATCAAGGATTTCCTTATCAGAGCAGACATAGGCCCATCCAGATCACACCCAAGACAATTATTATTTCAGACTCAGAAAACCGGCACTTTTCCATGTTTACACTGTGCACAATGTAGTAATGTACAAAAAGGATCAATTATTTCTCATCCTCACACAGGCAAACCGTACAAAATCCAAGGCTATTTTACTTGTGAGACAGATTACGTAGTGTACACCATCAAATGTCCCTGTGGCCTAATGTATGTAGGCGAAACCATACAAACAGAGACAGAATATGTCAACATAAGTCCACAATACGCCGTCAGGACCTGCTACTACCACTCTCATATCATTTTGACCAAGCCCATCACAATATTTCACAATTGAAATTTCTAATTATTGAACATGTGCTACCACCGAGAAGAGGGGGAGATAGATCCAGGATTTATACTCTACAAACCCTGTCTCCCAAAGGATTGAATCGAGCCTACGAACTATATGCGCTTATGTGACTTCTCACCTGCTTGTAGACGTAACATGGGTTTACAATTACTGCATATTATAGTTGAGAAAACTATGGTTCGATGGTTACAGCAAATTATATTGCAAAGTGTGGATTACCATATTGTCAGAATTTGCATATTGCCATAGTCTATCCATCTGTAATCTCCTCACATATTAATTTCTATGCTTTTCACTATTCCCACAGGTATCCTAGATAGATCCCTTAGGACCATGCCGCAGGAGGCATCCTTTTTCATAATTTCGCCTCTCTTCCATTTCCATAGATAATAGTATTACTGTACTAGTTTCTGTCCAGTGCGCTTCACCGGCGTCATTTCCGGTCTTTGGAGCGCACATATTCTCTACTTCCTGTCAGTTGGAACGCATCATGCGTTCCACCACCCTCTTCCGCTAATATGGAACGCACGCCGGCCGCACTTCCGCTTTCAGAGACGGCCGTCCCTCTGGTCCCACGAGCATGATAAGAAGCGGGACTGGAGCATTAGATTCACAGAGACAGATGTACCGTGTGCCGGCCGGAGCGCTCCATCTTCTCATCACCGCTCATTCTTTCACCTCTCGCGGCATAGGTAAGAGAATATAATAAAATACAATATTTATCATAGATATCAGTTATTCTTTCTGGCCCCCTTTTTAAGATTGAAATGTAATGCAATATAAGAACGTCGAAGTTGTCAACAACATACTTTGTCATCATAGGATGCATTTATTCTGTGCACTGAGCCTGTTGCTAGGTAATCAGAGAAAGTCAAAAAGACTTATGGTGGATTTTTTCCTTATAACCTGTTTAAACAGATATGAATGTTATAGTATAATTACCAGTGGACACTTTCTTCTATTAAAGAGACGGCGATTTTTTTGTAACGGATGTACCTTGTTTGAAATGTATAACATGTAAGCTGACAACTATGTACACATACAGTACAGACCAAAAGTTTGGACACACCTTCTCATTCAAAGAGTTTTCTTTATTTTCATGACTATGAAAATTGTAGATTCACACTGAAGGCATCAAAACTATGAATTAACACATGTGGAATTATATACATAACAAAAAAGTGTGAAACAACTGAAAATATGTCATATTCTAGGTTCTTCAAAGTAGCCACCTTTTGCTTTGATTACTGCTTTGCACACTCTTGGCATTCTCTTGATGATCTTCAAGAGGTAGTCACCTGAAATGGTTTTCACTTCACAGGTGTGCCCTGTCAGGTTTAATAAGTGGGATTTCTTGTCTTATAAATGGGGTTGGGACCATCAGTTGCGTTGAGGAGAAATCAGGTGGATACACAGCTGATAGTCCTACTGAATAGACTGTTAGAATTTGTATTATGGCAAGAAAAAAGCAGCTAAGTAAAGAAAAACGAGTGGCCATCATTACTTTAAGAAATGAAGGTCAGTCAGTCCGAAAAATTGGGAAAACTTTGAAAGTAAGGGCTATTTGACCATGAAGGAGAGTGATGGGGTGCTGCGCCAGATGACCTGGCCTTTACAGTCACCGGACCTGAACCCAATCAAGATGGTTTGGGGTGAGCTGGACCGCAGAGTGAAGGCAAAAGGGCCAACAAGTGCTAAGCATCTCTGGGAACTCCTTCAAGACTGTTGGAAGACCATTTCAGGTGACTACCTCTTGAAGCTCATCCAGAGAATAGCAAGAGTGTGCAAAGCAGTAATCAAAGCAAAAGGTGGCTACTTTGAAGAACCTAGAATATGAGATATTTTCAGTTGTTTCACACTTGTTTGTTATGTATATAATTCCACATGTGTTAATTCATAGTTTTGATGTCTTCATAGTCATGAAAATAAAGAAAACTCTTTGAATGAGAAGGTGTGTCCAAACTTTTGGTCTGTACTGTATATTGATTTATGCCAATATTACTTTTCTAGTGCCTGACGAAGGCCTAATAAGGCCGAAAACGTTTGTGCACTTCTTAATAGAGAGGCCTTCTGGATTTTTCAACTGGGATCTCGCCAGCTAGTAGGTCTCAATAAACGTCATGACCTTATTTTGCAATATTGAATTTGCTGATATTATTATCATTAGTATCACTATTTTCTGCCCTTTGTATTTATTCTATTTCTTTTTATGTTCCTGTTTCTTGTGCTTGTATCGAGACATATATATTCACTTGTCAAAACATCTATGAACACACTGCTCCCTCTTATGATTTTAATCACCAAGCCACATTTTGTATTTTTTAACTGAGGACCTTGCGGGACCTCCCCCTGTTACCTCCCTCTCCCAGGTGATACACATCAGTCTGCGATTGGACAGGTATTTATCAGAGGGGGCTCCCATTACATTTTGTGTTTGTCATGAGGAAGGACCCTTATGTTATAGAGGTCTGAAACGCGTCACTGTTTACACCTTGAGCTAGGACTTCTCCTTCTTTTCAAGTTATTTCATTCATTCCCGCGTCCCGGGGCGGTGTCCGTGCCCAGAGGGTGTTGTGAAGCAGGTGAGAGCTGCCTTACGCTTAATTAGATAAGATAATAAATTCTAAACACACTGTCACAAATTTCCCAAAATTCTGCTTCCATATACAAAGTTTTAGCATTTAGCTTCATGACAAATCATGCAAAAAGGTGGCAACCATTTTACATTTAAAATTCAGTACATTAGTGACGGAAACAAGTCATGGAGAGTGAAGATGGAAGATCACATGACCCCTGAGGGCTTGCCTACAATGCTTTTCCGCCAGCCTGACAACCAATCAGGAGGTAGAATGGTGACTGTCCATCAGAGCTGGTAGATAATCCACGGCACACCAATGTCTTTTGTTTGCAAATTTATTTTGAGTACAAAAATTCAAAAATGATCAATAATTGTCAATATAGGACTGATCGCGCCATAGTTATAATAGGAACATGCATATAATGTAGGCCATAATGTATCCCAACCATAATGTATCCCAACGTTTCGGTCCTAAGGTCTTGATAGGACCGAAATGTTGGGATACATTATGGCCTACATTATATGCATGTTCCTATTATAACTATGGCGCGATCAGTCATATATTGACAATTCTTGATCATTTTTGAATTTTTGTACTCAAAATAAATTTGCAAACAAAAGACATTGGTGTGCCGTGGATTATCTACCTATTCTGCGACTGAAGTCCTCCGCGAGCACCCATCATCATATATAAGGTGTGCGGACTCCACCATTTCCTCTAATTGTCCATCAGAGCTATCATAGAGCCTGAAAGACTAGTCGCCATCCCTGGAGGGATTGTTTATCTCATTCACATTTCTAACCTGGGTGAGATATGAAGGTATAGACAGTATCAACGCTCGACGGCACTGATGGTTTTCTTATGATTCTTCTTATATTATTGTTTTTATCTGTAGGAATTGTCTTAATTATTCTACTAATTTTTATTAATATTATTTTTGTCTTTGACTATGCATCGTATTTTCTCTAGGGACCTTGTTATATAGACGTTTAGTCCCAGATGACTAATTCATCTTTCATATAAACGATTCAGAATTGTATAATACATTTAGAAGAGTAACACCTCATGGTGGGAAGATTCAGGCAATACTCCTATGTCAGTATTTCGGTATGTAACCTTGTGGAGATGTTTTTCCCCCCTCAGTTCTAGCACCAGATGGCAGCATCAGAATCAAATCTGACAACTACTAACCTACAAGTGTTGACCGTTGTGGATTCTAATGTCGAACAACCCTGTATTCTCTGGACAATATTATCTATGGTTTAGGTAAGATTTTAAAACTAAATCAGTCCTCCTAAATAGCCTAAAAAGGCAGAATCAATCCAGCTCACCTGCTATGATACATGGAAGCATGGAGGAAACACGCAGAGATGCTGAAGAACAAAAAGAGAAATCCTGCATCCATAAAACGGAGATCTTTATTACAATGTCTTCAAACTGGAAAAACAGGACAACAGAGCTTCTACGCATTTTGGATCTATACACACTGATCCTTACTCATGACTAAGCTCTGTACCATGAAAAAGTGTAGAACAAAGTATGCAAAATTTGCAGCAGATAATAAAGAAGAACTTTAAAACAGCTTCCTGTCGTGCCTTAGAATGAGGAGAAGGATATTAAAAATAGGAAAAAGAGAAGGGTGAAAACTCAATTTAGTGAGTTCACAAAACAAGAAAGAATAAGAGGTCAAAAGTCGAGGTAAGAAGTTCGCTCACCCAATCCGCTGTGTACGAGCGCAACTCCAGTGATCACTCAATCGTTGGTCTATAATTATGTCGTTTCTTAAGCTTCAAGCGGTGGCATCGGTAAGAGATGTCTTCTTTATGGTTCCAAATTGGTCCAAGTTGTAAGTCAGGCATGTTCAACCTGCGTCCCTCCAGCTGTTGCAAAACTACAACTCCCAGCATGCCCGAACAGCTTACAGCTATCAGACTACAGCAGGGCATAGTGGGAGTTGTAGTTTTACAATAGCTGGAGGGCCACAGGTTGAGCATCCCTGTTCTTGAGCAAAGATCAGGAAAATGATTTCAGGGTAAAGTGCTGCTGGTGAAGCCTGGAGATAAATGTCCATGACGCTGATAGAGATATCAAATTTACTGCTGCTTTATTGACTTAGTACAATGCAATTCAACCTGAGAATGATGTGGCTGATCATTGAAACGCGTTACAATTAATAAAACAGTAACATTTATATTCATGTCAGCTAGGCTTTACCAGCAGCTCTGTGCCTACCTGTATTTTTTCCAATTTTTGGATGTTTTTCTTACCACCTACAGAACATGTCCTAAATAGTGTTGCGCAAACTTGTGTTTTAAGTTTGGCGTCTAAAGTTCGGGTTCGGGTTATTGAAGAATCCTGTTATGGATTCCGCTACCACGAACCATAACAGAATTTAGAATCCAAAACTGGATTCTTCGATAACCCGAAGTTTAGACGCCGATTTTAAAAAAACAAGTTTGCTCAACACTAGTCCTGAACTACATTAAATGCCATTTTGACCAAACCCTCAGTGTTTGCATGATCAGTTTATCCAGGAAAAAATAATTCCTCTACTCCAGGGATCAGCAACCTGCGGCACTACAGCTGTTGTGAAACTACAACTCCCAGCGTGCTCCATTCACTTCTATGGAAGTTCTGAGAACAGCCATGCAAGTGTGGCATGGCTGGGGCTGATAATCTTATCTTAGGCATGGGGGCTGATATGAGGCATATGGGGCTGATATGGGGGTTGATGAGAGGCATATGGTGGCTGATGAGAGGCATAGGGGGTTTGATCTGAGGTCTTATTGGGATCTTATTAACATTGGGGTCTGATTGGGGCTGTCAGCTGAGGTCTTATTAACATTGGTGGTCTGACCTGAGGTCTAATGAAAAAGATTTTTTTATTATTGTCTTCCTCTAAAACTTAGGTGTGTCTTATGGCCCGGTGCGTCTTATAGGGTAAAAAATACGGTACATTAACTTTTTTTTTTTTAATTTTCTTTTTATTATAGCGTATATGACATTGGATTACTGCAATACGTCAACATCATGAAGGCACATCTGGAATTCCAAGTATATGTAAGAGTAGCAAATTAATATCGTATAGCCCTCACTAGGGGAACAGATTACTGGTTAACATGAAAATATTCCATAACTTTCTGATAAAAATCTTACGAACTAAAAATAAATATTTCCAGTTGGGATCATTGTCTGAGATCTCGTATTGTCTGATATAAATCAGTTCAGAAAAGACATAGGAAAATGGGACCAGAAAATGTGACAACTATGGAAGGTTTCATCCTTTTGGGTATCACTGATGAACGTGACCTTCAGATCTTCTGCTTTGTGTTTTTTCTCACATTTTATCTGTTCAATTTATTAGGGAATCTCTGCATTGTTCTTCTCATTACTATTGACCACTCTCTTTACAAACCCATGTACTACTTCTTGGCTAATCTTTCATTCCTGGACATCTTCTATTCAACCACCACTGTACCCAAGATGCTTTCAGGCTTACTTGTGGGTGACAAGAGGATATCTATCTTTGGGTGTATAGCACAGCTCCACTTTTTTCACTTTTTGGGGAGCACTGAGGCTCTCCTTCTGACTTCAATGTCTTATGATCGATATGTTGCCATCTGTAACCCTCTGAGATATCATGTCCTTATGGGAAGAAAATCTTGCCTCCAGTTGGCTTCCAGCTGCTGGCTCATAGGGTTTCTGTATTCATTATTGCAAACAATAATTACTTTCAGGTTGCCTTATTGTAACCGAAGGCAAGTTACACATTTCTACTGTGACATAAAACCCGTTATAAAGCTGGCCTGTGCAAACACCAAACAAAGTGAGCTTCTGGTGTCAGGTATCTTTGCTACTGTGGCTGTCAGTACATTTTCATTGATTATTGTGTCTTACATGTACATTGGAAGTCATCTTCTGAACATTAAATCTAGACAAGATAGACGCAAAGCCTTCTCCACTTGTACTTCTCACATCACAGTAGTTTTTTTGTATATCGGGACAGCATTGTGTATGTACTTGGGACCGACCACCGAGAACTCATTAGAACAAGATAGAATGAGCGCCATATTGGTCACAGTTATTACACCTGCATTAAATCCTCTTATTTATACACTTAGAAACAAAGTAGTAAAGAAATCTCTACAAAGACTACTGGGGCGAACACAATATTGTGCAAAATGTTATCAAGATTGATGAATAATTTCCAACAGCGAAAGTTTTAAATTTTGCTCAGGGTTGACCATGCCTTTATGAACCTTGCTTTGTGCACAGGGTCATGCTGGGGAAGAAAAGGGCCTTTCCCAAACTGTTCCCACAAACTTTGAAGCATGACATTGTCCAAAATGACCTGAAAAACAACCCTATATCATTATCCTTCCTCCACCAAACCTTACAGTTGGCACAATGCAATGAGGCAGGTAACTTTCTCCTGGCATTCTCTTAACCCAGACTCATCCATGAGACTGCTAGAAATTAAAGTGTGATTCATCACTCCACAAAACATGTTTCCACTGTCAGAGTCCAGTGGTGGCATGCTATAAACCTGGCACTTTGCATTGCACTTAGAGATGCAAGGCTTGCATGCAGCTAATCGACCATGAAAACCCATGACATGAAGGCTGTAAGGGATCGCCTCTTATTTGGGGGGTCATTCTCACAGATACGACTTTAGGACACCAGGTTTCAGATCCAAACCGTGCATTTATTGTGCACACTCCAACCAATACAGGTTATCATGAAGTCGCAGCTTCACCGAACACATGTGACATCCACATAAAATAATAAACACTTGCCCGGCTAGGCTCTAACTAACACAGAGTTTCCTGACTCACCTAAGTCCTTGTTCACACCCTGTGAACACAAGCAGCTTTCTCAGCCAATGTTCCACAGCCTCCTGGCTGTACAGAGCACAGTATGCCCACTGCCTCCAGTCCAGTGTCTCAGCACACATGGGGAATAGTGGTCTCTCAGCCCTCCTGGCTTGGACCACACAGAGCCTCCAGGCCTCTGTCCACAGGAAACACACTCGCTGACACCCTGGGAGGTGCTTTGTGCCAGCCTGATTACTTCCAGCTGGTCTCACCTGTGGTGGAATAGGGGTGTGGACCATACTATCCACCCCTTCCTTGCCTCTAACCTGCGTGAGACCTGTCACTGTCTCACAAGGCCTAACACGGTTTTTATGTTGATGTTAATACCAGAGGAGGTTTGGGACTCGGCAGACATTGAGTCAGCAGAGCGTTGGTGACTTTTATGCACTACAGGTCCTTCTAAAAAAAATAGCATATTGCGATAAAGTTCATTATTTTCTGTAATGTACTGATAAACATTAGACTTTCATATATTTTAGATTCATTACACACCAACTGAAGTAGTTCAAGCCTTTTATTGTTTTAATATTGATGATTTTGGCATACAGCTCATGAAAACCCCAAATTCCTATCTAAAAAAATTAGCATATTTCATCCGACCAATAAAAGAAAAGTGTTTTTAATACAAAAAAAGTCAACCTTCAAATAATTATGTTCAGTTATGTACTCAATACTTGGTCGGGAATCCTTTTGTAGAAATGACTGCTTCAATGCGGCGTGGCATGGAGGCAATCAGCCTGTGGCACTGCTGAGGTGTTATGGAGGCCCAGGATGCTTCGATAGCGGCCTTAAGCTCATCCAGAGTGTTGGGTCTTGCGTCCCTCAACTTTCTCTTCCCAATATCCCACAGATTCTCTATGGGGTTCAGGTCAGGAGAGTTGGCAGGCCAATTGAGCACAGTAATACCATGGTCAGTAAACCATTTACCAGTGGTTTTGGCACTGTGAGCAGGTGCCAGGTCATGCTGAAAAATGAAATCTTCATCTCCATAAAGCTTTTCAGCAGATGGAAGCATGAAGTGCTCCAAAATCTCCTGATAGCGGCTGCATTGACCCTGCCCTTGATAAAACACAGTGGACCAACACCAGCAGCTGACATGGCACCCCAGACCATCACTGACTGTGGGTACTTGACACTGGACTTCAGGCATTTTGGCATTTCCCTCTCCCCAGTCTTCCTCCAGACTCTGGCACCTTGATTTTCGAATGACATGCAAAATTTGCTTTCATCCGAAAAAAGTACTTTGGACCACTGAGCAACAGTCCAGTGCTGCTTCTCTGTAGCCCAGGTCAGGCGCTTCTGCCGCTGTTTCTGGTTCAAAAGTGTCTTGACCTGGGGAATGCGGCACCTGTAGCCCATTTCCTGCACACGCCTGTACACGGTGGCTCTGGATGTTTCTACTCCAGACTCAGTCCACTGCTTCCGCAGGTCCCCCAAGGTCTGGAATCGGTCCTTCTCCACAATCTTCCTCAGGGTCTGGTCACCTCTTCTCGTTGTGCAGCGTTTTCTGCCACATTTTTAACCTTCCCACAGACTTCCCACTGAGGTGCCTTGATACAGCACTCTGGGAACAGCCTATTCGTTCAGAAATTTCTTTCTGTGTCTTACCCTCTTGCTTGAGGGTGTCAATGATGGCCTTCTGGACAGCAGTCAGGTCGGCAGTCTTACCCATGATTGCGGTTTTGAGTAATGAACCAGGCTGGGAGTTTTTAAAAGCCTCAGGAATCTTTTGCAGGTGTTTAGAGTTAATTAGTTGATTCAGATGATTAGGTTAATAGCTCGTTTAGAGAACCTTTTCATGATATGCTAATTTTTTTAGATAGGAATTTGGGGTTTTCATGAGCTGTATGCCAAAATCATCAATATTAAAACAATAAAAGGCTTGAACTACTTCAGTTGTGTGTAATGAATCTAAAATATATGAAAGTCTAATGTTTATCAGTACATTACAGAAAATAATGAACTTTATCACAATATGCAAAATTTTTTTAGAAGGACCTGTATGTTCCTCATCACTCTGTGACCTCATTCTATAGCATTACATTGTCCCCACCTTAATGCTAAGTTTCTGAGGTTCCTAAACTCTTCCACTTTGCAATAATACCACTCACAGTTGATGGTGGAATATCTAGGAGGAAAGAAATTTCTTGAACTGACTTGTTGCAGTAGTGGCATTCTATTACACTATCACACTGGGATTCAGTGAGCTCTTTAGAACAAGCCATTCTTTCACAAATGTTTGTAAAGGCAGACTGCATGGCTAGAGGCTGAATTGTATACATCTGTGGCAATGGGGCAGAATGAAACACCTGAATTTAATGCAATATGCATTACACTAGTGTTGAGCGAACCCAAACTGAAAAGTTCGGGTCCGTACCGAACTTTGCCGCAAAAGTTTGGGTTTGAGTTTGGACGTTTAATAAAGCTTGTTGAAAGGCTGTGGGGCAGCCAATCGACAAGCTTTTAAGTTGTGGGCACTTAGAAGCGATCACAGCCATGTCTAGTAATGGCATGGCTGTGATTGGCTGGTGCATCATGTGACCCAGCCTCTATACAAGCTGGATCACGTGTAGCACCGCCCATCAGCTCTGAGTAGTGCAGGGACAGGAAGCAGGCAGCTGGAGTGAGGGACAGTGTTAGGAATCTCATCTGGCTATTTATTCTGTGGGTGACCTATAGTGATTATTTGTGGGTGCAATTCACCATCTTTGTACCCCTGACACAGAAATATAATAATTAATCTGGCTGTTAATTCTGTGGGTGACCTATAGCGATTTTGTGTGGGTGCAATACACCATCTTTGTACCCCTGACACAAAAATATAATAGTTAATCTGTCTGTTAGTTTGGTGGGTGACATATACCCATTTTTTGTGTGAGGTACAGCTGCAAAGCATGCGTCACAGGGAAATTAATATAGTTAATTCATCTGTTAGTTCAGTGGGTGACCTCAAAGAACTAGGAGAGCGTCAATTAAGGGATATGGCCCTGAACGTAGTGCTGCTGGTTTTGGTGGAGCTCCTGTTGCAGGGAGAGAACGTGGTCGATCTGTGCCAGCTACACGCCCAAATGAAATGCCTTCCTCAGGTGCACGTAGGCGACAGGACGTTTAGTGTCATTTTGCAGCCCGAATGTACGAATGGTGAGGCCAGAACAAGTAGAGGCGGTAGTAGATTGGATGGCTGACAGTGCCTCCAGTTACATCACATTGTGTCCCACTCGGTCCCCTGCTGAAAGCACAGAGTTGGCACCTGCAGCCCATGGGCATCTGTATTTCCCCTCAACCCCTTGCAAATCAGCCAAGCAGTCTGAGCCCCAAGTAATGCATCAGTCTCTTATGCTTTTTGATTACTTTGCTGGCAGGGTTTCCATGGGCCATCCACCTAGCTCTGCTCTAGAACTGATGCACTGATGCCCCAATTATGTTTCAGGGTGTGGAAATGGGAGGACCAATGCAGCACGTCTCGGATGATGATGATGAAACACAGGTGCCAACTGCTGTAGCTTTCTGCAGTGTGCAGACTGGCAAAGAGGAGAGGGGTGAAGAGTGGGTGGAAGATGATGTGGAGGATTATGAGGTCCTAGACCCCATATGGAATCAAGGTCATGCGAGTGACGTGTGCAGTTCGTAGAAAGAGTTGGTGGTCACACAGCGCCAGCCGCACAGCAAAAGAGGGAGCAGGATGTGAAAGCAGAGTGGCCGTCCCCCAGCAAGTATGCCTACTACTGCCAACCACACCCAGGGACTGGACACACCAAAGCCAGCTCCAAGGAGTTCCTTGGTGTGGCAGTTCTTCAGACAATGTGATGACGACATGACGCAAGTGGTTTACACGCTGTGCAATCAGAGCCTGAAGCGAGGCAGAAATGTTCTAAACCTGAGCACCACCTGCATGGCCAGGAATCTAAATGCAAAGCACCAGCTGCAGTGGAGTACTCACCTCAAAAACCACAAAAGATCTCAGGCTATTCTTGCTCCCTCTTCTGCTGCAATCTCGGCCTCTTCCTCCCCCTCTGGAGTGACAGTGGCACCTGCCACCCGGAAAACAGAAGATGTAGCAGCAACACCTCCACCACCATCACCAAGCATCTCCACACTGTCCCATGGAAGCGTTAAGCTTTCCATCCCCCAAACACTGGAGAGAAAGAGGAAGTACCCCCTTACCCATCCTTGATCCCTGGCCATGAATGCCAACATTTCAAAATTCCTGGCCTTTTAAATGCTGTCATTCCGTCTGGTGGAGACGGAGACTTTTAAAAACCTTATTGTGGTGGCTGTCCCACAGTACATGGTTCCCAGCTGCTACTACTTTTCCAGGAAAGTCTTTCCTGCCCTGCACAACCAAGTGGCAGACAAAATCAGGTGTGCGCTGCGCAACGCCATCTGTGGCAAGGTCCACATAACCACCGATACGTGGACTAGTAAGCACGGGCAGGGATGTTATATCTCCCTAACTGCTCACTGGGTAAATGTAGTGGCGGCTAGGCCTGAGGCAGATAGCAGTTTGGCGCATGTCCTACCACCACCAAGGATTGCAGGATGTTTCTCGTTGCCTCCTGTTGCCTACTCCTTCGCTTCCTCCTCTTCCGGTCAGTGTAACACCTGCACCACCAACTTCAGCACAGCCCAGGGGAAACAACAGCAGGCTGTTTGAAACTCAGCTGTTTGGGAGGAAAAAAAAACACCGTGCAGGAGCTGTGGACGGGCATGGAACAACAGACCAATGAGTGGTTGGTGCCGCTGAGCCTCAAGCCCGGCCTGGTGGTGTGCGATAACGGGTGAAATCTCGTAGCAACTCTGGGCCTAGCCGGTTTGATGCACATCCCTTGCCTGGTGCATGTGTTGAATTTGGTGGTGCAGAGGTTCTTGAAAAATTACCCCAATATGTCAGAGCCGTCTGTGCGCTCTTTCGGTGTTCTCACCCTGCTTCTGCTCGCCTGTCTGCGCTGCAGTGTAACTTCAGCCTTCCCGCTCACTGCCTCATATGCGACGCACCCACAAGGTGGAACTCCACCTTGCACATGCTGGAGAGACTGTGCGAGCAGCAGCAGGTGAAAGTGGAGTTTCAGCTGCAGCACACGCGCATGAGTTGCTCTGCGGAAGAGCAACATTTCACCACTAAGTGAGCCTCAATGCGGGACGTGTGTGTCGTGTTGCGCTGTTTCGAGTACTCCACCAACATGGCCAGTGACGATGACCCTTGAAAAAATACTTGGGGCGATGATGGAAGAGGATGTGTAACAGGAGGAAGAGGAGGAGAAAGAGGGATCATTTCCACGGTTATCATGTCAATTATTTACAAGTGGCTCAAAGGATGGGTTCCTGCACCAACAGAGGCCAGGTACACAACTGTCCAGTCAGGGCACAGTTCTGAAGGATGAGGAGGAGTGACCGTGTTCACAGCAGGGTGGCACCCAAAGCAGCTCATGGGCATCACTGAAGCGTGGCTGTGGGAATACAGAGGACACAGATGATACACCTCCCACAGAGGACAGCTTGTCATTGCCTCTGGGCAGCCTGGCACACATAAGTGACTACATTCTGCAGTGCCTGCACAATGACAGAAGAGTTGCCCACATTTTAACGTGTGCTGACTACTGGGTGGCCACCCTGCTGGATCCCCGTTACAAAGACAATGTGCCGTCCTTAATTCCCTCACTGGAGCGTGATCGAAAGATGCGCGACTACAGGCGCAGGACTGACGTCGGGGGACAAGTGGAAGCACAAGGCGAAGGCAGAGGAGGAGGATCCCCGCTACAAGGACAACGTGCCATCCTTACTTCCGTCACTGAAGCGTGATCAGAAGATGCGAGAGTACAAGCGCACACTGGTAGACACGCTGCTGATGACATTCCCACCTGACAGTGGGGGCTCAGTGGAAGCACAAGGCGAAGGTAGAGGAGGAAGAAGTCGCCAACACAGCTGGGGCACCGCTACATAGTGGCACAACATTTAGTCCTGCTGGCTTGTAGCACTGAAGTTGTGGATTCAGATCTCACTAAGGGTAACATCTGCATGGAGATTGTATATTTGCATGGGTTTCCTTTGGGTACTTTAGTTTCCTTCTGCATTCCAAAAAAGCTACTAAATGGAATTTATATTGTGGGCCCCAAAGGGAAACTTTTTACTGAATGAGTCATGGCTGTCTATGTACAGGTTGTGAAGTATGTTGGTGATCTATAAATCAATAATTATAATTAAATATGAGGGAAGTTGATCACCACGCCATCATCACTAATGACATCATTGCACCCACCTAGCATGGTGACATCACACATCAGTGCTCAAGAATCGGCGTGTTTTCTTCAATCAAGATGGGCGCAATGGCCTCTACGAGCTCAAAGTAATACGTTTTTTTTTATTTATTATTGCCATCTCAGGAAAAATGGATTTGTTACCATGAAGCACCAGGAAATTCAAATTCGTGGCAAAACAAATTTTTCCTGAAAGTCGGAACAAAACATGTGTGACATGTTTTTTATTTGTTTACAGAACCTGCGTAAGCTTTGACATATCTAATTGACATGTCAGGAAATCCTGAATCTGGGAAAACTATTGCCCACCCAGGCAATATTATTAAGCAGATATGAAACATTAGATGTCACTTAGCTTCAGTTTGTCTTATCATCAAAAGGGAAAGTTTCGATCACTTGAGGCCTTTGTCAAGCCAGGACAAGAAAATAAATAAGAGTCTTGTTTTTGTTCTTGTGCTGGTTTGACAAAGTCCTAATGAGTCTAAAATGCTGCCTTTTATGATGATGAGACCAATAAAAGATAATGCTTATTGAAGTTCCGATGCTTTTGGTTTTGTCTATGGTACTAATTGGTGGCCAGGTAGAAGGTCATGCTAAGCTAAACATGGAGGAAGCAAGGAGTGAAGGAGATCCAAAGAGCTTTATGAGGTGAAGGTCTCCCCTTACCTCATGGATGATGCAATCATGATCTTGAATGAGGGGTGAAGGCTAATCACTACGATGACATGAATATGTGAAAGTCATGTACAATGGGACATGCATAGTACATTAAGTGTATATGAACGTACAATGAGTGAAGTTACAGGAACCCAAAACATTAAGGATAGTCATTAAGATTGAAGAAACAAGACTAGTACTGGAAGTACATAAACAAGTTGTGTGATGAAATGACGGTTTGGTAGATGAAATGTTCACATATGTGCATTATGGATCTACAGTACATTTCACATCCAGTGTGATCAGCCTTCTCATTGATGAGGACCAGTGCATGGGCACCATGTCAACAATGCCTCTGCTCACAAACGGGAAAAGACACTGCACATGAGCCAGTTCTCAGCAGTAAAAGACTGTGGAGGCATTATCCATTTCAATCAATCAAGGCACTGGCTTAGTGAAGATTCGCCAGGACTCTTAGAAGGTCTGGATAAGTTCAGAGGTCACTTGAGCCCTAATTTTTACAGTGTTCAGAGATTGGCTTTACAGCAGCCACAAGGACCATAAGAGTCTGTAGTCTGGAGATGATTTATTCACTTCTTTATGAAAGCATTGTGAGAATTAGTGTTGAGGGAATCAAAGTATCTGAAGTGGACTTTGATCCGAATTTCAGGAAACCCTTTATTCCCTGCGAAGCCAAATTTCCACGTGCTTCATGGTAACTAATCAATTTTGGCTGAAATGGCAGTATCGTGAGGGTGACTAGGCCATCGCGACCACCTTGATTGAAGATCCCTCCAGAAATCTCTTGAGTGGTGACGTATGATTTTGTGCGGGATCTTCAATTAAGATGACCGCTACGGCCTCTTCACGCTCAAATGGATGAGGTGAGTATTATTTTTTTTTTTCACCAATCAACCCCTGAAAGCCCTATTTATTTTTTCAGATGCCGTGATCAGAGATGAATGCGGGATCTGAGGGGTTCAATGACGGATGGCGGCACAATCGCCGTTCCCAATCATTGAGCCTACTACTTACAAAGAAATGCGCTTCGTGGCAAAGTATTTTGTCACAAAGCAAATTTCTTTGTGAAATTTGCCGAAGCAGCCGAATCAAGATTTTGTAAACTTTGCTCATCTTTAGTTTGAATGCTTTATGACCCATTCAAGATCCACTGTGAAGAGAGGTGGAGGAGATGAGCTGTGACCATCACATAAGAAGATCTTGTGTTATTTCTTCTAGATTTACACTATAATATACTTAGGATGGACCCTACATCGGATTTCTATAGTGACCTAGAGACCCTACTTATGGCAGCCTTTGAGGATAAATTAATATCTAGTGACAAAATAATTAAATTTATGCTTATGCCTCACCCACAGACTGCAACATTTTATACCATTCCAAAAATTCATAAAGGGTTTACCCCATTGAAAGGCCGCCCCATAGTGGCAGGAATTAACTCAATAACACAAAACGCTGGTGTGTACATCGACAAGATCTTGAGAACATTTGTCACGGCACTTCCATCATATATCAGAGACACCTCTGATTTATTAACTAAAATTGATGGTCTACACCTTGAAGAAGGTATCTTACTGGCCTCTATAGACGTAAAGGCGCTCTACAGCAATATCTCCCATGACTTGGGCCTATGTGAACCACTTCCTAAAAAGTAGGGGAACACAATTTACAGCCCATAACCAATTTGTTCTCAAATTAATGGATTTTGTCCTAAGACATAATTATTTCCTCTTTGACTCTAAGTTCTTCCACCAGCTCAGGGGTACGGCGATGGGGAGCGCCTGTCCCCCCACTTACGCTAACCTGTTCCTGGGCTGGTGGGAGGACACACTGGTATTCACTGAGGAGAGCATCTGGACGTCAAGAATAGTTTTCTGGGGCCGCTATATTGATGATATACTGATATTCTGGAGCGGCTCCAGAAGACTGTTCTCTGACTTTCTGGCTGATCTTAACAACAACCAGATAGGCATGCATTTTACATCGGAGATAAACGATCAAGGATTGACTTTTCTAGACCTATATATTTCTCTGCATAATGGCACGATCACTACCAAAACGTATAGAAAACCTACAGCAACTAATAATTTATTGAGATGGGAGAGTCATCATCCCGTCAATCTCAAATGTGGCATTTCGAAGGGACAGTACCTCCAAATCCGCAGAAATTGCACCACTAAAAAAGATTTTTTTTAATCAGTCCAGAGATTTGAAGACCGGATTCAATGACAGAGGATACCCTGATCGCCCACTGCAAAAAGCCTTTAGATCAGCCCTCAATACCAAGAGAACAGATCTACTGTCCCCTAAAAAAGTAATCAAATCAGAAACCGATACAATCCTCCGCATAATTGGGACATTCGATAATTGCAACAGAGAAGTCAGAGACATCTTTCAAAAATATTGGGATATGCTGCTTATGGACCCTGACGTCCAAGATATTCTTCCTTCATATCCAGCCATAACGTATAGAAGGGGTAGATCTCTGGGAGACAGATTTGTCCACAGCCATTATACTCCTATCAAAAAACCGGGAACTTGGCTGGACAGGAAAACCCTAGGTACCTTCAGATGTGGATCCTGTATAGCCTGCCCATATATAAGTCAAACCAAAACTTTTACCAGCAACACGACTAATAAAACATATACCATCAGAGATTTTGCTAATTGCAAAACATCAGGAGTAGTATATTTGTGCACATGTGCATGCAAACTTCAATATGTGGGCAAGACTAAAAGGGAATTTAGGAGAAGGATAGGAGACCACGTAGGAGATATCAGAAACAAAAGAGATTCCACTATTTCAAGACAGATACAGAACTTCCATGAAGGAAATACCAAATCATTGAAGTTCTGTGTTTATAGAGGTGGTACGTCCGTCACCAAGAGGAGGTGACTTAAACAGAAAAATACTACAAAAAGAGGCAGAGTGGACTTACAGATTAAAAACAGTGAGCCCACTGGGCCTTAATGAAGTACTGTCCTTCGGATGCTTCATATAAACTCTGGTGTATCAAATTACTCTTGACAAATTGATGAAATATTAGAAATATAGACTAGGCAGAAAACTGATGTATCAGACCGCGAAAGGTTACGTAATTATGTATCAAAAAATACGTGGAAATCACTATCTTGGTTAGGGCATATCATTAATTATTTTATATAATACCATGGCCCTAATCTTGTCTTTCCCCTTTGGTCCCCATGAATCTAACCACTGATTCCCTTATATTATATACCCATGTCTTACACCAATGATCCTGATAGTATTTATAATTATAGATATGTGTTGTCCATGTTAGACGGTCTAATAAATCTATATGGCCCTTATATGAGCGACACAGATATGCAGGATAAATGTGTAATGTATCAAACATATCTCCTACCTGCATAAAAATACAACTAGTGGCAGAGGAAATTATTCTTGTATTACCAATGTTGAAAATCATATATATTTTCATTCCTTTTGCACTAGTAATTGATGAATAGGTCTATATCTATTGACGGACATTATCGCCAAGCGCATGCGCAATAGTATGCGTTGCAACCTGGCTATGTCTCTGTGACGCTTCCTTAGACGCACAATTGTGACGTCAGTGCTTTCCACAAACCATATCCTCATTTCCGGCGCACGCGGCGCTCTTCCGGCTGGCGCCTGTATGGACGCATCACTTTTACATCGCTGCGTTCCACGGTGGATGCCGGTACGCTCCGGCGCATGCGCCGAGTGACGCACTTCCGGGTCCGCTACGGACAAGGCGGAACACACGCCATGAACAACATGTGAGTTATCCATGTGTTTTTGATTAATCTAATTAAACAATATAGACTGGGTATATTAGGGAGACAGCCGCAGACATTGCTCTGGACTGCACCTAATCAGTTGGAGCATCAGAATATAGCGACTGAGCTAACGGCTATTGAGCCGTGCCTATATCTTTTTCTCATCCCCTGATGAATCTGACAACATATCTTGACAGAGGAAACGCGTCGGGAAAAATAATGAATATCTGGCTATGCAGGCACTGGGAGACACCAATGTAGGGTGAGAATAACACGGTCAGCCACCGATAAGCTCCTACTATGGCAACCAGGACTTTAATAGCGTCCTGGCTGCCATAGTAACACTGAACGCATTTTGAAGACGGATCCGTCTTCAAATGCTTTCAGTACACTTGCGTTTTTCCGGATCCGGCGTGTAATTCCGGCAAGTGGAGTACACGCCGGATCCGGACAACGCAAGTGTGAAAGAGGCCCTATGCCAGTATATTCATATGCAGTTATCCACTAGTATTTTGTGGGACTTATTTTAGTAAATGATTATTATAAAAGTTAAGTTTTAAGTAGGTTAATTACTCAGTGATATTCAGTTATTATATACCTACCACACACGTATTCTATTACCTCTGTGAATTCTAGATTTACACTGGAGGTATATAATCTCACTGTAGTCGATCCTCATAATAAAGAGATAACTGCTGAGAAGATATACAGTATCTACAAACTTTGAGACTCACTGGCCAGAGTGAACTGCAATATTTTTTATTAACATATAGAGATGACCAGACATGATTTGTTTGTTTGAAGATAGCTTACTTATTTGAAAAATTTGTTTCGGGCTCGAATCATGAACTGGTAGAACCAGTTTGCTCATCCTTATTAACATATACAGTGACATAGAAAGAAACTCTTAAAAATGTATATAACATCCAAAATTAATTTAAACAATAGGTTATTTTCTGATTTGAAGTGAACCTGACAGCTCACTTGACGTCCCTCCCAAATAACAAATTTGAAGTCTATTTTATTGGAATTGTGCATCCTGTTGTTTATGTATTCTGGGTGGACTAACAGAGAATGAGACAATGTAGAGTTCTAAATGTTTTTGGGAAAAATACAAGTATCTATTAAAAAGAAAACATCAAACAACTGATGGTACTCTGTAACCTTTACTCAACATGTCAGGTCTCTAAAGGTGGTGTCTGCTCAGGAGCTGAATGGATGCCATAGGCTCCTGGTGCCTGCTGTTTTACACAGCACACGCCAGTGGCTAAGTCCATGATCGGCTAAAACACCAATCACGGACTTTTACCCCTCAGATGCTGTAGTCAGTTGTGACCATAGCATTTAAGTGGCATCTTTTCCCAGGAGTGCTGTACTCTCGAGGAAAGAACGCCTTCCCATCCCAGGGATTGCAGGAGCCATCTGTGGTGACATGATGTTCACTAACACCTGACCACTTGTGGGGTGGATTTTTCTTAATTTGCACCAGGTGTACTGTTTCTTTGTCCATCGTTTTGGGGAGGAAGTCAGGGACATGAGTTATTATTTAATGTGTCTTTCCTGTAGCTGTCTGACTTTCACAGCAACTTGCGGATCGTTTTGGTCTGACTAACAAGACAGGAGATGTATGGGAAATGACCTGCTGATGACATCACCTGTGGATTGCATTAGCACCCCTGCTGTGTAATATGAGCTGTTCAGCCTGTCTAGCTGAAATGGAAAAGCTGTGTCATCAGAATAACATTATGCAGTTGGATTGAACTGACAACCAATGAAGGAACAGCCACTAATATCTCTCACCAATCCTATGTGGGCCTATGCACTGAAATGGTGGCTTAGAGAAATAAAAGGGTGGTTGCCCCCTGTCATCAGTGGCTATTCTACAGAACATCAGCCTAGGGACTACGGTTCCAGCTGATGGACTTCAGAACTGCTCTTCTTATCAATCTCAAACCTACAGGTTCTGTTGGAGAGTCCAGGTTGGGATCAACAGGTTCACCTGGCAACATGCCTCACTGTGCACGGCCAGGTCCCTAAGCGTGCCGCTACCTCCTTTCAATGTTTGCCCACCCAAAGCAGGGTGCTACTGGCTGGGGTAGTTAGTCCTGGTTCCCTCGGAAGTAACAGAGGTTTAATCCCAGGCGAGTTAGCGGAAGGGTGAATCACTGTCACCTGTGCCATCCTGTGTCCTTGCTGGAACTGTTCTATATGCGGCTGACTGTTGGTTATCCAATAAAGTTTTTCCGGAGCATTGTACCCTCCCCTTATGTTGTCTGTGTAGTGTTTCACCCACAGGAAAGGAGCATGGGCGTGTGGTGGTATGAGACCTGGCCCTGCACAGTATTTATAAAGATATTCAGTCCACTGGACGAGAACACCCACTGACCCTTGTGTTTCCACATCGTCCTATTACTATGGCAGCCTTGGACCTTCTGTAGGCTCCGAGCTTTGTCACAACAAAGTTCCTATCAAGTCCTGCCTGTGTCAGTGCTTGACAGAAACAGTGATATTCCCACAGATTAAAATGGTAAATCATTGCAGTCTATCAGAGGAAGAGATCAAATTATCACATGTTAAAGTCCATGTTATAATGGAAAACAATAAAGTGAAGTTCGGGTCCCCATTGACTTAAATGGGGTCTGGGTTCGGGGTGAAGTTCGGGTCAAGTTCAGGTCCCGAACCAGAACTTTGACCTGAAGTTTGGCCGAACCCGGCAAACCCGAACTTCCACCGGTTCGCTCAACCCTAATTAAAACATACCAAGAAATACTCAAAACATGTTTTTCTCAATCAGCTACATGAGGTAGTCACCTAGAATGGCTTTCAAATAACATATATGCCTTGTCAAGGGTTCATTTGTGGAAATTATTGCCTTCATAATGTGTTTGAGACCATCAGTCATGTTGTACAGAGGTAGAATTGGTACACAGTTCCACACATTGTTTAGCCCTAATCTACTACTGTTATAATACATATTATGGCAAGAACCACTCAACTAAGTAAAAAAGAAATGACAGTCCATAAATACTTTAAGACATGAAGGTCAATCAGTTCAGAAAATTTCTAGAACTTTGAAGGTCTCCTCAAGTGCAGTGCCACAACTGAGAATGGAGAAGCCTTGAACTCTTCTGCACAATTGTCCCTGCCTACTTGCACTATCCGTCCTATAACAACAGCCCAACTGGATGACAATCCCTTCCTGACAAGGTGCTAGGACCTATGAGGGAAAATACAAATGCCAACAAATAATAAACCTAATGACAGACAGGCAAACCAAGGCTGAATCAGAATCCATAAGCAAAAAGTCAAAATCAGGCCAGAGTCCAAACCAGAGAGATGTCAAAACTTAGACAAGATACAAACACAGAGTAAAATATAAGATGGAGTCCGTGACAGGAGATAACTTCAGGAAATAAACAGCAGTCAAGAGCAAGATCAGGAACAATCCAAAAGTGAAAATACTGGTGATCCAAATAGCAGTACATTAAACTCTAGTCAGGGTAAGAAAACCAGTCAAAGACACCTGTTGCCAGCAGCTGCCTGTTTAACTTTGCATCTGGCAGAGAGAATGTGAACCTGAAACCACACCTGATTGGTCTGACACTCTGCTCCTTGTTAGGCCGAGCAACTCCCATGTCTACTGTTCTTGCTGCCACAGCAAGAGAACAATGCTGGCAGCACCTCCATGGAGAGACATGATTGCCACCGAAGCACCACCAGGTGAGTTTATGACATGTAGTCATAAAAAACCATCAGACGCTTTGATGAAACTGGCTCTCATGAAGATTGCTCCAAGAAAGGAAGACCAAGTGTTGCCTCTGCTTCAGAGTTACCAGTCTCAGAAACCACAAATTAACCCCAAATTAACCCCAAATTGAAGCCTACATAAATGCTTTAAAGAGATCAAGTAGAGAATAAGAGAATAAGAAATCTTAACAGCAACTGTGCATAGGAGCTTTTATGGTTGAATTGTTGCAAACAAGCCACTACTGAGGAACATCAACAACAAGAAGAGAATTGATTGGGCCAAGAAACACCAGGAATGAGAATTAGACCCGTAGAGATATATACTTTGGTCTCAAGAGTCAAAATTTGAGATCTTAGGTTCCAACTATGGGATGTTTTTGTCAGACTCAGAAAAGGTGAGAGGATGGTTTCTACATGTGTGGTTCCCAACAAGAAGCATGGAGGAGGAGCTGTGGTGGTGTGGGCTTTTCAGGTGACAGTGTTGATGATTTATTCAAAATTCATGACACATTCAACCAGCATACCTACCACAGCATGACACAGATGACATGGCCTTAATCCAGTTGAGATGGTTTGGGATGAGTTAGAACGCAGTGTGATGAAAAGCATCCAAGTGCTCAGCCCCTCTGGGAACTCTGGGATGCTGGGGGCTATTAGAAAATCATTATCATCAAAACTGTTATCAAAGCTAAAGTGATCTACCCTGAAGAATCTAAAATATATTCTTAGTTTAACATGTTTTTCTTTACTACTTAATTCCAAATGTGTTTCTCCATCACGACACTATGAATCTACAATATAAAAAATAAAAAGCAAGAAAAAACATGAAATGAAAAGGTGTCCAAACTTTTGACTGGTACTGTATATATATTTTGCTAGTATACAGTCTGTCACCAGGACATTCAATGTTAAACCAGGCACAATGCCTTGTAGGGCTAGATATGTTGAAAGTAATAATACATTTCACTTAGCAATCTGTTGCTTTATTCAGGAGAAAGTACTTTAAATCCATATGCAAAGGAGCAGACGCGTGCACTGGGGGTGGGTCCTAGCCACATTAATAATTTATTTTTAAGATTTCCAATACATAGTATGGAATATTTAACAGTTCCATTAAAAAGTACAACTTCTCCCACAAACAATAAGCCCTCATACGGTTGCATGAATGAAGAAGCCAAGATTTTATGGCTCTTTGAAGGGGGGGGGGGGGGGTGAACATTAAAAAAATAAAACCTGTTTATGGCCCCAAGGGGTAAAACACTTCAGGCTGTAATATTTAATTACCTATCTATATTTTCAAGTACTGTACATATCATACTAATATCCAGATGATCCCAGGACCTAAGGCTTCCCAGCAGAATATTGGCCAGAGCATCATGCTGTCTCTGCCAGCTTGCCTTCCCAAAGTGCATTGGAGTGCCATCTATTCCCCAGGCAATGTATACACACCTGGCCATCTGTATGAGGTAGAGAAAACATGATTCAGGTCAGGCCAATGTCTTCCATTATTCCATGATCTAGAGCTAATGCTCATGTGCCTGTTGTATGCTTTCTCAGCGGTGGAAAAGGGTTAATATGGGCTCTCTGACTGGTCTGCAGCTACGTAACCCCATACACAGCAATCTGAAATATTCAGCTAGTTCTGTAGGATTCATATATTGATGACCTGTCCTCAGAGGTGTTCGGACTCCCTGAACCCACCAATTAATTGTTTGAGGAAGCTGTCACATTGTGGTGACTTGAGCACTTCTGCCTTTTTCTAGATCAGTGATGCCATGTTCATCAGTGACATTGTTTCTTGAAGAACACAGTCATGTTTTGTTTTATCACATAGGACCTCTTTAAATCTAAATTTAGTTTATGTACTAAGTGATTGAGATGCATTTGAGGTTAGTTATCATAGTATCATATTTTACATATAATGCCTGAAATGATCATTTATAAATGTTCACGTTTGATGAGTTTTTTCAATGATTTTTTAACCTCCTGATTTCTTAAAGCGTATATTACTGGATTAGTTGCTGGAGTAACAACGGTGAACAATACAGCAGCTATCTTGTCTTTTTCTATGGAGTTCTCTGATTTAGGCCCAAGATAGGTGCACATAGCTGTCCCATAAAACAAAATGACCACTGTCAGATGGGAGGAACATGTTGAGAAGGCTTTCATCCTTCCTTCTGATGAGCGTATTCTCACAAGTTTAAGGATTATATAAATGTAGGATATGATGGTAAGGAAAAAGGTGCTGGTGCTTAGAAAACCAAGTACATTAGTGAGTAAGGCCTCATTTAGGGAAATATCTGCACAAGCCAACTTTATCACTGGTTTTACATCACAGAAAAAGTGTTTGATCTTGTTTGAGTTGCAAAAAGGGAGATATGAGGTCATTATTGCGTGAACGAGTGAGGTGGTGAGTCCAATGACCCATGAAGTCAACACCAAGTGAATACAGACAGTTCTTCGCATTAAGGTATTGTATCGTAATGGATGACAGATGGCGACATATCTGTCATAGCCCATGGATGCCAGTAGAATACCTTCGGTACATCCCAAGAAGTGAAAGAAATACATCTGAGCAACACAACCTTGAAGAGTTATAGTGTTCTCCATGAAGAACCCAACCATCATCTTGGGAACTGTGATAGAGGAAAAGCAAATATCTACAAAGGAAAGGTTAGCAAGCAGGAAATACATTGAGGAATGAAGAGAAACATCTTGAATCACCAGGAACATAATAATGAGGTTTCCCAAGACATCAAGAATATAAAAGAAGAGCACTAAAATAAAAAGGAACTTTTGAAGCCAAGGTAGGTCGGTTATACCAAGCAGGATGAATATGTTCATTGAAGTCCCATTCCACCCCGCCATTAGCTCAATAGTAAAGTTACGCTAAAAAACACAATAAAATGTAATAATCACCTAACTTTCACTTAAGTTTAAGAATAATATTCATTTTCAATTTTTAATATTCAAATTTATTATTTTAATCCCATTTCATTTTATATATGAAGACTGAATTCCCAGAAAAGGATCTTTTAATGTGAAAATTCAAAATGGCATTACTAATTGTTTATTTAAAATTCTCTATTTCTGTGCAAAAAAACTAAAACAAAATGCATCCACATAAGCACCTACCCAGAGCGAACCCATTAGAACCTATTTCACAAAAATAAACAGGGAAATATTCAAACCAGATGTTTCCCTGGTCAGATTCCAATTCTGGTTTGTTAGAAGATCACATCTGCAGAGGTTCAGGAGATAGACCATGAATGAACAAGTACTGAAGTGATCCTTATCTTTGGACTTCTCTCATGGTCAAGCAAATTTTTATTTAGGTAACTCATAAACCATCATTGTTGAAATCTTGTGACATGTCAAACTGACCGTTCATAATTAGATTTAAGGGCCACCACAAATGAAACTCTCCCTAGCCACATCACACAGGCATCCTTTGGTTCTAGGAAACACCAAATGCTATGTCCTTGTCTTTGTCTTTTTTTAATTATGGATGGACAACTTTTTGATGGTAGATGGAGCCCCCCTTCCCCTTCCAGGATGCTGTCTTGTGTATGCAAAATCAGTTAGAAATAAAGACCAGGCTTTTACTATACCTACAAGTAATGGGAGTGAAATCAATTATTTCCATCCAAATGTCTTGTTAAAGTACATGTGCCATTTCTTCAGATCCATACGATAGTTAATGAGGCATATGACAAATACAGAATGCTTGTACGTAAGGCTGCTATGACAAGAGGCACCTCTCCTATTACCGACACGATCTGCTTAAAAGCTGTAATATACAAGGATCTATATAACCTGGTTAGACAATTAATAGGGTTTTCTGGGAATATTATCACCTAGGGACAGTATTACATTCCCTAAAAGCCATATGCGCCGAAATCTGGAGACCGTTGGGATAAACTAGACTTGGGGATATAATTAGCTCTTTACAACACTAGTTTATAATTACATGCACAGTTTATATCAAGTGGCAAAAAGCAAGATATAATTACCAAGCTGCCTTGGAGCTGACAACCCTTTTAGGCTACATTTACAAGACAATGAAAAACAGACATGTGTCGTCTCACGTCTGTTTTAAGAAAAATGGTAGCCTATGGGGTTATTCACATTTTTGTGATTGTCATTGAATAACAAACGTCAAAAAATAGAAAATTTCTATTGTGTCTGTTCTCATAGACTGACTGCATCGATTGAAGTGAAACAATTTTAACGTCCGATTCTCAGGAGGGCATCAGTGAAAAAGAAATCTGTTAAAAATTGACTATTTTAATTGATATTTTTTTCACTGTCTTGTGAGTGTAGCCTTATTCTGGACATGTGCGCCTAAAGATCTTGAACATAGAGTAAGACTCATCTGTCAGCGTTCCCACAGTGACTCAATTCCCAACTTCTTCCTGGTCTCCTCAGGATCAGGAAGTTGCTGGATCCTATGACCACTGTGGCCAATCACCAATTGAATGGTGACCCCTGAAGCCTGTGTTTCGTCACAATTTAACCCAGCCGTTTTTTGGTCCAGCAGGCAACGGAAGCAGCCAGGAACAGAGCAGTGTTGGGACCTTGGACAGGTGAGTCTGCACAGGCGCCTCCCCCCCAGGGCCCTCCTATAACGCATCCCAGGTGTAGTAATGAAGAGTGGTGTAGTGCCTAAATATTTATTTATATGTCTCAGTGCACCTACCTGGATAATGCTGGACTTCAGGCTTTGGCTCCAAAGCAATAAATATGGGGAATAATTGAGAGATTTGAAAAAATTACTTGAGTCCAGACCTTGAGATGAAGTTCACTGGCAGCTTTACTTGAATAAACGTCTCTCCAAACTGTTTCAGGCTTTGTCTTGGTTATAGCAGGCTTTAGCATTAAACTCTCAGGCAAACTCAACTCTGCTCTATCTTTCTCTCACTCTGCTGTACTGACAAGCTAACTTGGTGTCTTTGTTCTGTTTATGCTGCACTTCACTCTTGTAGTCGGACTTATTGTCACGGCTGTGTCATGGTCTTGTTGCTATGCGCCAAGGTCAACGTGTCGTTTATGCAGCATGTGTGTGTGCACTGCCCCTTATATCCTGGTTCCTTCCTTGTCTGGTGCTGGATGGGTTAACTACCTGGTTGGGTGTGGCCACTTGGTTTATATTGCCTGTGGCCTGTAGGCTGGAGTCAGTTGTCCTCCAGCCTTTGTTGGTGCTGGAGCTTTGCTGCTGACCGGCTTATTCCATCTGCCCAGTGCTTGAGTGCCACCTTGTGGAACATCAATGTCATCCCGGTGTCATCTTCCCTTCACTACCCTATTTTATGTGTGGTGTTGTTTGAATGGGTTGGTGTTATATATCTGGTCGTTGTTACGAGTATGTTGGTTTCCGTCTTGGGCTGCTGCGCATTCATCCTTAATGTCGCTAATTAATATTCAACGTGATACCAGTGGTACCTTCTCCTACACGGAAGAAGATGCAATAAGAATCACTGCAAGTGTCACTGCATCTAATGAATTCCTGACGAATCCAGGATCAAACATATCAATTTCAACTCTTGAAAAAAACTACAAAAAAGTGACTGCACTAGAACTTCATGCCCTAACATTGGCAGAATACTACAGGACCAGATGTATACCAAGAGGACTGAGATGTAACTTACGTCCTACTCTGTTCTCTGAAGATCCCGATTTTTGCCCAAATTTTGAAAAAATCCTGAACAAGGCATCATTTGATATTATCTTATTGATCCTAGAACGGGCTGATCGGGAGAGTAGAAAAACTAAAGAGGAAATCACCACATTAGAGAACACCCTGTTTGGTAATATTGCTGAAGTAGAAGGTACTAACATTAAAACAAACCTGACTCAGAAGATCAACTTTTTCAATAGGAACTTGGAAGATAGGAAACGCACAAAATTTCTACGAGACTCCCAAGACTACGAATCAGGACACGTCTATAGGATTCCACAACGAACCCATCCAACCAGTCAACGAGTATGCTCAAGGGCTTCTGATTCCTCTAACACCAGTGATACAGATTTTTTAGAGGACCCCCGACCCCTTCGAGGAAGATGCCAATGAGGTATGGGCGGAAGCATCGGACGAAACACCACCACTACCAACGCCAACAGGCGGGAATCCGATACAAACCAGATCCAGCAACAGGGGCAGATAAATACCAGCTCGGATCAACCACCTGAAGATCCGACAGATCTGGTGGTGAATCTATCTAACACTACATTAGACTATACTAAAATTACGGTCATTATAAAGGACTTGGCTTTGCTGGCACTAACCGCACAGATCCATTTACGCTGGACTCTGAAATGGCAAAATTCTATTGCATGCTCCGGTTAAAGGCACATATTTAACTGGATAATCCCATATGGGCCAATACACAATCTACCTCCACTCCAACCTGTCTTCCATTCAAGAACCCAGAAATGTAAACCCAAAAGTACCTTTGAACCGCCACATGACAATGATGCTGTTGAGACATACATCGCCTTCGTCAAAGCGGATCTGCTGGAACTAGAGAAGAGGGCCATCATTCTGACAAGGTAAGATATAATTTAAAGAGATCAGAACAAAGGGCCCTTAACCTTAGGAACAATAAGGACATAATAATTAAGCCAGCAGATAAGGGCTCGGGGATTGTCGGTTCTAAATAGGGAGGATTACAGGAAGGAAGTCCTTAGACAACTACATGACACCAACACATACCAACGCATCAACTATGACCCCACAGTTGAGGTAAAATCTACTCTACTTAACTTGGTGTTACAAGCCCTAGACCAGAAAATAATTTTAAAAAAGTAGCAGATTTTCTGTTAATAGAGTACTCTAGAATCCCAGTATTTTATGTTCTGCCAAAGATTCATAAGAGTCTAAAAAATCCCCCAGGTCGCCCCATAGTCTCAGGATGTGATTCAGTCTTCCAACCAGCCGCAATCTTTTTGGATAAACTTTTACGCCCCTATGCCCAGGCAGGAAAATCCTTTATTTTGGACACTACTGACTTTATTAACAAAACTAAGAGTCTTGACATCCACGGAGCTGATACACTCTTGGTTACCATCGGATGTCTCCAGTCTATACACGAACATTCCCATAGAGGATGGTATCAACAGTGTCATGGAGGTCCTGGTACAATACCAGGAATACTCCAACAAAGAAAACCTCTTCATCATAGAGCTGTTGAGATTTGTGTTAAAAAACAACTACTTTCTGTTCGAGGATGATTTTTATTTACAGCTTTCAGGTACCGCGATGGGATGTAATGTGGCACTGACATTTGCAGTCATATATATGAATGCCTTTGAGGAACGATATGTCTATACTCATCATCTGTTTCATAAATGTGTCAAGACTTGGCTACGATATATTGATGATGTCTTTTGTTTGTGGCAGAGGTCAATGGAGGACTTGCTGAATTTTCATCTTGACCTGAACTCATCGGTTGGGTCCATTGCTTTCTCCTTGGAAACTAGCCAGACTAAGATTCCTTTCCTCGATGTACTACTCCAGGTAGAAAAAAACCTCCTACACTACAATCTATACTCTAAACCTACAGACAGGAACAGCTTACTGTTATTTAATAGTTACCACCCACCAGGTCTGATTAAATCCCTCCCGTTATCACAACTGATGAGGGTTAAGAGAATTGTATCCAACCCCAAAATAGCAGATTCAAGGATATTACAAATGAATAACAAATTCTCTAATCGCGGGTTCCCATCAGAAGTATTGATGGAACACATGCACCGCTGTAAATAACATTAACAGGGACTGACCTCCTTAAACCTAAGCCCGTATCTGGGAATAAACAGAACATCAGGATTCCCTGCATTACCACTTACTCCACTTGGAGTCCCTCCATCAAAAAAATCATAAACAGGCACTGGCGGATTTTACAGAGAAGTGCCCCCAGTGTCTTTCACCATAGACCTCTTATGTCATACAAACGCCCACCCATTATTCGCGATCGCTTGGTGAGATCCGACTTCGGATCTGGAAAAAACAACCCACAACGCACTATTACTGGGTCACCCAACTTGGGAACATACCCATGTTTGAGATGTACCCAATGTGGCAATGTATCATCAGGTAAAAAATATTACATCAGAGGCTACTTCTCGTGCACCACTAGTTTCGTCCTCTACCTCATCAAATGTCCCTGTGGACTAGGGTATGTGGGTGAGATCACACAGAAAATCAAGGACAGAATCAGTCAACACAAATCAAATATTCGTACCAATAAGAAGGAAACTCCATTAGTACAGCATTTTCAGGAACATAAGCATACACCCAGCCAACTTTGTTTCTAAGTCATTGACTGGGTCCTGAACCCCCGCAGAGGGGGTAATCGCAAGGAAATGTTACACTCAAGGGAAATGCAATGGATCCGCCGACTGGGTACTTTGGGCCCTAGAGGCCTCAACAAGGATTGCAAGTTTTCTTAAATTGAAATAGTTTTATAATGTTCTGTATTCTGACTCATATGCCTTTTTATGTTCTTTCCAATAGGTCCTTCCCTTGCATCATAGTCTCACGATTCCAAGTAGAGAACTAACTATAGACAGCCCTCAATCTTCATCCATTGTCATAAGTAACATATTGAGGCTGGTGGGTATAGTATCTTGTCCTGCTCCTAGGGAGGTATTGGCACCCTACTACATTCAGAGTATATAACTCGTAAAGTCAATTATCATGTAATATATTACACCAAACACACAAAACCAGATGTACCCTATATATATAGTCCCCACGTTCACAATATACCTCAGATCAGCATAGCATATAATACATTAACCACATTAACCTCACAAGGTTACTCCAGCCTGTGAATGGTTATCCTTCCCTGAGGACCACCTGACTGACCTGATGCTTTGATCAGAGTCTTTTCCCTCTGTCAGCATACAGGCCAGTTAACACTATGCTCTCTGACTACGTGTTTGCCCATCCTTAGATTGTATCTGAAATTGTTTTCTGTAATCATGGCATTTACTATATACGGTCGTGTCTTCTAATCATGTTTTTTTAATTTTCCCGTCTTCTATTCATCTAATCATGTATTATCATCACATTTACCTTTTGGCCCGTATTACGGACATATATATTTTTTGCCTTATATGAAATATTGTACATTGTAAATAAATGAGAAATTCTGTTTATGAAATATAACACATTATGATTAATGAATTTTCTGGATATCTGTATTGATATATTTCTTGTGTTTACTTTTATAGCTTGACAAAGGGCACCGAATTGGGCCCGAAACATCGCAATAAGCAATAAATGTTACTATGAGATTGTACCATCGGTAAAATAAATCTTAAATTCAAATCTATATGCTGTCTCCAAACTACTGATACAAGCTATTTATCGACTCCTCGGTGGAAGGGATCTGAAAGGGGACGTGCACCCACAAAAGCCGCTGATAAGACGTGTGCTGAGGTCCTGTTGTGATTAGGAGCTACATGTCTGGTGGTGTTTATTGCCCAGCATGTTTGCTAGACATTCCCCTGTCTATCGGTGTTGCCTTCAGTGTGAGGGCCCCTGGGTTCCCCAGAGGGGGGACCACTAGTAAGTGCACAGCTCTACCTGGGGCCGCCATGCATCGTGTCCGCATGGGGGTCCAGGCAGTGACTGGTGTGCTGGATACCTGTGTGTGTTGTTTGTACTGTGTCCTATAAGGTGTAAGAGTTCCAGTACTGTTGCATGGGGCCCAGTCGTCGTTGTTGTAGCGGCAGATAAGTGCGTCTTGTTCTTGGCTCTTACTTGCTTATCCAGTGGCTGTTCACTGCCTTTCCTTTCCTTGCATCTAGGCTGGTTAAGACTCTTGTTCATACGTGTCTTGGAAGAACAGGTAGTCTCTACCCTGCTCCTATTCCAGGGATTATCAGGGTGACTCAGGGTCCGAGGGTCCTGGGTATGAGCTGTCCTAACATCCAGGTCCGCTCATATGGTTATGAGTCAGGGCGAGGATTAGGGAAGCATAGGCGGTGCCCTGCTCCCTTTTCCCTGTGTCCAGGCCTAGTTGTCTTCCCTGTTTCTCCACGGTGTTCAGTGGGGAGTTTCCCCCACTCCCTACCGTGACACTTATGTTCAGCCAAAAAGTTGGTTAGAACCCTAGCAGCTCCAACATGGAGTCTCAACCAGAACAAACTAGAATTGCCCCACCTTCTTCTGGTAGCAAGCAAGACTGGCCCACTTCTGCCCAAAGGGGGGAGAATGGAACAGTAAGTTCCATTCTCTCTTACTATAGCTCTGCCGTGTTTTCTGCCACCTGCTGATGAACCAGGCACATTACATGTAATAAACAGTTACATAACAAGATTATGAATGCACATTGTGGAGGACATGGAAAGACCACGACTGCACCCTGCTACATTAGAGATAGTAGCAGGGTGCAGTAGTGGTAACACCACTCTGGGGTCTTACAAGTCTTCCTTATTATTTGTGTTCAGGGCTTCAGGGACACACGTCCAGACTAGAGATGAGAAAATTGATTCTAAACTACCTGGATTTGTTACCCTTTGCAATAAGTTTTGGACAAATCTCATAAAAATACTGCCCAGGTCATTTTACTGTAAATAGTGGCAGGAAAAACTACTACTAGTTAGTAGTAGTAGTGGCACTTGTAGGCATGGTGGTGGTGATAGGAGTAGTGGTAGCAACAGTGAATACTGATTAGGGAATGGTGAGGGGAGCCAAGGAGCCCACAATGACATATCACAGTCTGATAAAAGTGGCTGAAGGGGTGAGGACAATGATGATGACTGTGTGTTAAACAGGAGTTCGGAGTCGGATCGGGGTGCTGTGGAGGAAGTAATATCAGAAGAGAAGGGTGGTGGCGGCATGAGGTCAGCACATTAGGGTACTTTCACACTAGCGTTTTTCTTTTCCGGCATAGAGTTCCGTCACAGGGGCTCTATACCGGAAAAGAACTGGCATATCCCCATGCATTCTGAATGGAGAGTAATCCGTTCAGTTTGCATCAGGATGTCTTCAGTTCTTCAGTTCAGTCGTTTTGACTGATCAGGCAAAAGAGAAAACCGCCACACAGCCAATCACTTGCTAAAGTGCATCAAGGACTTCCAACTCCAATTGGGCAAGGTGGTCAGTGACAATGGCAGGAACACCGTGGCCATGCTATATACAGGGGCAATAATACATGCAAGTAGTCGTGCAAAGCTTTCTGAAAAAGAACACTGGCATGCTTTGCATTTCCGCCATCTTTGCAAGGAACACTCTCCTAGACTTGCATCAACAGAGCGGTCTAGCATTACACCACTTGATCCATGACATTCCAACTTCCTAGAATACCACTTGCTAATGCTACAGAATCTGTATGAGCAGTGTAATACAGTGAATGATTTTGTCATGTACTAGACCACCTCAGCAGGGAACATGTGTTGTATCGAGGTCAGGCAGTGGTAACTCATTAGAGACAACTGTAGCATACAGTACTCCGGCTCTTTGAAGAGGCCACCAGATTTGTCAGTAGGAACAACTATTGCATCAACAATGTCATCCCCTTGAAATTCATCTTAGAGCATACCAACATGGAGAAAGTCCTAGGAAAGGGGAAGATGAAGAGCTACCACTGGAGGAGTAGGAGGAAGAACAGGAGGCTGATGATAATGTTTACAACATCGGTTTCTATGACTAATCATCTCAGGGAGGCAGAGCCAGAGAAAACTGAGTACTTGGGCACATTGATAAGAATGAAAATCTCTATACTTGCTTGCTTACCTAATGACAGGTGTGTCATTCTCATTAAGCAGTTTGATGATTCCTGGATAGTCATGTTTTTAGACCCTCACCATCATAGCAAAATATGGGAATGTTTTCCTCTTGTCGAAAGGGTTGCAAATTTGCTTCATTACCAAGATACATTGTATACACAGCTTTCCACAGCTTTTAGTGAAAAGACTTGTGCTGCCCATGTGTCTGAGGCCCCTCTCTGCATCCTGTAGAGTCACTCACCTCCTGCTATGTCTACTACCACAAGCAGTAGAAGCCACAAAAGCACCAGTCAGTTCAATATCATCAACATGATGGAGCAAATTTTGACGCAAATTAGCAAAATGGAGACCTATAGCCCTTAGCAAAAAGGCTCTGTCTCACCTGGACTTTAGCCCTTGCCTGGTGCTTACAATGTTTGTTGACCCTATTGACCTCTGGACGGTCAGATTGGAGCAGTGGCCCCAACTGGCCCAGTAAGCTCTCTCTGTTCTGTCTTGTACAGTCTGCAATGTCATCTCAGAGAGGGTTTTCAGGGTGGCAGGGGGCTTCATGACAGCTTAACAGACCAAGTTGTCCTATGCCAGTGTACAAAACATCACTTTTGTCAAAATGAAGGATGCATGGATCCATGAGGATTTTTAGACTCCCAAGCATCAGGCCAATGAATAGATCTGCCCTTGATAACCCAGCCTCATCATGCCACTGCTGCTGTCTGCCTTCCTACCATTATATTCCACACCGTATGGTTGCTGCTGCCACTGCTCCAGCTGCTACTCCTTACTGCTAATCCCCCTACTGCCACTACCATTACTGCTACATAGCCACACTACTACTGTCACGCCCATGTGTGGGAGGGAGACACCACACTGGATGAAGAAGGAGAGGGAACAAGGAGCAAGGGAAGAAAGAGGGACATATCCTAGTCAAATCCCTAGTCACAGTGCTGACTGGCTATCGGTATGAACATACCCCAAAGGCAGGTGAGTTCATACGCAGGAGTACCTAGAGTCCTAACTCATCCTATAAGACCCTGGCGATAGTGACAGAACTGAGACTACCTGTTCCTCCAGAAAGGAAGAACGACCAGGAGTCTCCCTCAGGCCTACAACAAAGGGCAGGGGAAAAACAACACACAGATAACCAAAAACAAAATGCAAAAGGGAAAAGAAACACTTAACTTTCCAGTAGCTATGGCAGCAACAGGAACTCAGCCGAGAACCAAACACCAGCAGACCACAGATACCACTGAAGCTATAAACCGCACAGCATTGTGGGAGAAGCAACTATAAATAAGGAAAGTTAAATTACCACAATAGCAACACCTGGAGTTTAGAGGTGTGGCCAGTATCAGAAACAACACAGACGTCTATTGATCCACAAGAAAACCTGTCAGATTAAAGCACGTGTTTTGCCAGTCTCACAGACCTTCTGTCACCCACTGTCGCGGGGATGTCCGTGACAACTACTATCCCTAAACTGTGGCACACACATCTACTACTTTGTCTGTTCCATGCTCCACTACCATTAGTGCCACTACTTTTGCAGCTACTGTTACCCTACCCTTTCCACTTCCACACTGTACTGCTGTTGCTCCCAATAAAAAGGGAGAATTTTTCAAGGCTTATTCAGAACAAGCCACTCTTTCTTCAGAAAATTAGCACTTGAGCGTGTGTATATATATATATATATATATATATATATATAGTAGATGAAAAAAGTCCAGTGGGAGCACCACCAGAGTACGGGTGCAAAGTCCAACACAGGGCAGTGGCAAACCCCAAAATTGTATAAAGCGAAGAAGTAGGACTGCACTCCAAAATGTAGTAAAATAGCAGTGATTTATTCACCCATAATATGGCAAGTCTTGCGACGTTTCGGCTCACAAGAGCCTTCCTCAAGAATGCTTGAGGAAGGCTCTTGTGAGCCGAAACGTCGCAAGACTTGCCATATTATGGGTGAATAAATCACTGCTATTTTACTACATTTTGGAGTGCAGTCCTACTTCTTCGCTTTATATATATATATATATATGTATGTATGGACAGGCACTCAGCCTTCATTATGATATCCTTTTTGCAAAATTTTTACTTGTGTGGAATGAGCCACGGTTTTATGGCAATTAGTCTGTGTAATTTGTGCGCTTGGTTCCAACAAGCCACTGTATTTTTTTTATAACACCATGTTTTTAACACCATGAGCGATAGACAAATTTTCTCCTAATATAAGAAAGCATAACATGTGACAGCGCATTGTGTTTTAAGCACACTGTTTGTTAATACAGTCAGCCATGCATTTACCCATAGCGATGCTCCATATGTCAGTGTCCCCCATGACATTATTTGCTATTGGTAGCATTGGGTTTAAAATTTTAGAAGGGGAAGGGAGAGCAAAAATCATTAAAAAGTAACAAAAAGATAACATCTGTTTTTTTTTTTTTGTTTTTTTTGTTTTTTTAAGTCCTACGAGATGACAAAGTGCCATATACCAAGTTTCAGGCCAATTGGAGCGTGTTTGATTTGGAATTAATCACTTCAGGTCTGAATCTAATTTTTGGGAAAACTCAGATATAAAACACGAGCCACTGTTAGGGCATATGTACTTCAGAGGGCAAAACCTTGTTGATGTTAATCCCACCATCATGGTTTTCCAAGTGTTCTGTTAATTATTTTTATAATATAAAAATTCATTCATTGAACTGATCTTTTAATCACTGTCTCTGGGAATACCAATCTGTCCTCTTACTCTAAATCCCCCAGTCAATTATATGTGCAATTCTTATGTGTGTGTGGTGAGTATATATATTGATGTATTCCAATATTCATAGAGCCATTTGCAGATACACTGGATTCAGTCTCCTAGAGCTAAACCTCATGATTCTCATCCCATCCTCTCATCAGAGTCTTTCCAGATTTCACAGGTAGACACATTTGTGGCTGTTGTTTTTTCTTTAGGGTCTACAGATAAAAAGATAAGACTTCCTTAATCCTTACGTCTTTTTTTCACTATACTTGGTGTGTATCAGAAAAGGCTCTCATACACATCGCCCTAATGTATGTTCCTGTGTGGCATAGAGTTGTATCAGTTGTATGACTTGCATTGTAAAAAATGTACACTGCACTATTCTGTACATTTTTGTGGGATGTCTTGCTTTTAAAAAAAAAGGTTAACGGTTAGTTCCTCACTCAGGTTGAAAAAAAGTTCAGTATAGCGACACAAATGGCCAATGACATTTTTTTAACCCATGTTGGGATATGTACATGATTTGTTCAATAATAATACATAAAAGAATATAATAAGAATATATTAAATATAGTAATTTATAAATTATATAATTCAATAAAATAATAAATATTTGGTGCCGGGATAAAGTTTCAGTGGCACCCAGGGTATAGTTATAGGGGCTGTGGAGGCAAAAGCAGCATCAGAGATACGAGGATATAGCAGTAGGCTCAAGGGTCCAGGTTTTTATATGGTGCCATCAAAGACCAGCTCAATAATTCTCGATACTCTCGGATATTTCTCATGGCAGACTTTATTAGCAAGTGCCAATAGACAGTTTACCAAGGGAAACATGCACGGATGTTGATCATGTGGCTGCCAGGATCAGAGATTGTACAGTGGACGTAGTTTGAAGCATATGGCTCCATTAACTGTGTAGTGGCTTCCTGGAGTACTGCAGCTCAGCTTCCAACAAGTAAATAGAAGCTGAGCTACAATACAATAACACCAGAAACTACACAGTGGTGGAGGTGCCATCAATTTGACAAAGGTCATTAATACTCAAGTACTTGAAAACACTTTAAACTTGAACGCTCTTCACCATGTACTTCTCTTACATGTTAATTCCCCTTAATTGTGGTGACTGTGGCGAAACCAACCTCGCCACTGGGTTTTGGAGGGGGCTGTTTAAAAGCCTCTTGCCTCAGGATTATGGCCCATAGTAACTTTTGAACCCCTGAACCTATTCCAGTGAATTTTGGATAGGTTTGTCCCCCAAGTTATACTGTTTAAATTGATGTAAGTTATATGTATGGACAATGTAACCTCACAAAGTTGTAACAACTTATAATAAGTGTAACTTGTCAGCTTGGGAGGAATATGCTAGGTGTGGTTCTATTGTCCCATTGTGTGTTTAAATGGTGATGTCTGTCTTGTTGTCTCCGCATGTGTATTGGCGATCTCCCTTTTGTCCTGAGAGATAATTGGATTGTCTTCGGTCGTCTCCAGGACAGAGGGGAGGAAACCATGATGCATTGTGGGGATATGTTGTATCTGTCCTGTGTCGCAGTCTCCCTTCTGGTCCTCTAGGGGGCGGGAACCATTGGTTGCTGTATTTACATTGTGTGTGTTGTGAATTACTGATTGGTTGGATTTCAAAACCCTGTGGGCAGTACTATGTTTGGTTTTTATCAATAAAAGAGGCTGTACTTGAAGTACAGTCAGAGCACTGCTTGACCCTCAACACGGAGCCTTGTCTCGTTATTGGGGGGATTCCCTGTATGCTGTTGGAGACTGATTGCCAGGAGTGTAAGCTGACGGATACGCTTTTCCTGTTCGTCTGCCGGCAGCTATCCGCGAGGTTCCAGTTTGGAGTGCTATTTTGTATCCAGTTCGGGAGGTTGGTGTTCTGCAGTAGCTGTGCGTGTCTCTTGGAAAGGGGCATATCGCCTAAACGGATTTTAACCCCTTGTCTGCTGAAACGGTGCCGTTACATTGGTGGCAAGCAGCGGGATCGTTCCTACAGCCAGAAGGACAGCTACAGGAGACACCATTTCTTTGGATTTTACAACTTAAGGGCAACGCATGTCTCAGTACAGTGACCCTAAAAGCACCAGGATGGAACCAGCAGTGGAGTACAGATACTCTGTGGAGGAATTTGACCGTATGATGTGGTTGCGGCTGAACTTCTTCGGACCCAATCCAGCTGAGAAATACGTGAAGTTCGTGAGGAATCTAGTGTCTAAGACCCTACTATACCGGGCAGAAGGTGACGGTCAGCTGCCACGTTGGGTGGACCTCCATCGGAGGTTACGGTTGCGGGACAGTGGGAGCCTAGTCTCCATTCCCCAGCGGCAGTGTGAAGTGCAGGGAGAGGAGAGCAGCGGCCTCCCTCCCCAGCGGCAGGCTGAGTTACAGGGGGCAGAGGTAGTTGTTCCTGCCCCCCAGCAGCAGAGTGATGTGCCGGGAAGGCAGTGTGAAATGCAGGGAGAGGAGAGCAACGGCCTCCCTCCCCAGCGGCAGGCTGAGTTACAGGGGGCAGAGGTAGTTGTTCCTGCCCCCCAGCAGCAGCATGATTTTTTGGGAATTGGGAGCCGAGTCTCCATTCCCCAGCGGCAGTGTGAAGTGCAGGGAGAGGAGAGCAACGTCCTCCCTCCCCAGCGGCAGGCTGAGTTACAGGGGGCAGAGGTAGTTGTTCCTGCCCCCCAGCAGCAGCATGATTTTTTTGGAATTGGGAGCCGAGTCTCCATTCCCCAGCGGCAGGCAGAGTTACAGGGGGCAGAGACAGTCAGTCCTGTCCCCCAGCGGCAGAGTGTCCTACAGGGAATAGAGAGCCCAGCCTCCTTTCCCCAGCAGCAGGACACTGTATTGGGAGCGGAGGCGGTCGGACGCCCTCCCCAGCGGCTGGAAGTATGTATGGGAGAGGAGCTCATTACCCCCTCCCCCCAGCAGCATGATTTTTTGGGAATTGGGAGCCGAGTCTCCATTCCCCAGCGGCAGACGGAGTTACAGGGGGCAGAGACAGTCGGTCCTGTCCCCCAGCGGCAGAGTGTCCTACAGGGAATAGAGAGCCCAGTCTCCTTTCCCCAGCAGCAGGACACTGTATTGGGAGCGGAGGCGGTCGGTCGCCCTCCCCAGCGGCTGGAAGTATGTATGGGAGAGGAGCACGTTACCCCCTCTCCCCAGCGGCTTAACTCACCAGGGGGAGACAGTAAGCCCCACAACTGTGCAGATGGGACTGTGGTCTCTGCACTTACAGCACAGGGGGTAGGGACAGTCGTTCCTGTCCCCCAGCAACCGGGCTGTTTAGCCAAAGGGGAGACAGTCGGTTTCCCCCTCCAACAACCAGACTCCAACCAGGCTTCTTCTTCCATGGTAGCGCTGGTACCAGGGCAGAGTCCCGCTGATCCCTGCCCACAAAGCAACCTCCACTCCAAGCCAGGGAGCAACTCAGAGACCGGGAGTACCAGCTACCAATATAACCTTGGTGGATTCACTGGACAGAGACAGCCTACTAAATTCAACAGGTCCAGTATTGGGTTGTGGGTGGGCTGCCAGACTAACTCAGGTACCGACCGGCGTGAGGTCAGGTATCTGGTTAGTCTTCCCTGGGGGGAGGAGATGTGTGGCGAAACCAACCTCGCCACTGGGTTTTGGATGGGCTGTTTAAAAGCCTCTTGCCTCAGGATTATGGCCCATAGTAACTTTTGAACCCCTGAACCTATTCCAGTGAATTTTGTATAGGTTTGTCCCCCAAGTTATACTGTTTAAATTGATGTAAGTTATATGTATGGACAATGTAACCTCACAAAGTTGTAACAACTTATAATAAGTGTAACTTGTCAGCTTGGGAGGAATATGCTAGGTGTGGTTCTATTGTCCCATTGTGTGTTTAAATGGTGATGTCTGTCTTGTTGTCTCCGCATGTGTATTGGTGATCTCCCTTTTGTCCCGAGAGATAATTGGATTGTCTTCGGTCGTCTCCAGGACAGAGGGGAGGAAACCATGATGCATTGTGGGGATATGTTGTATCTGTCCTGTGTCGCAGTCTCCCTTCTGGTCCTCTAGGGGGCGGGAACCATTGGTTGCTGTATTTACATTGTGTGTGTTGTGAATTACTGATTGGTTGGATTTCAAAACCCTGTGGGCAGTACTATGTTTGTTTTTTTATCAATAAAAGAGGCTGTACTTGAAGTACAGTCAGACCACTGCTTGACCCTCAACACGGAGCCTTGTCTCGTTATTGGGGGGATTCCCTGTATGCTGTTGGAGACTGATTGCCAGGAGTGTAAGCTGACGGATACGCTTTTCCTGTTCGTCTGCCGGCAGCTATCCGCGAGGTTCCAGTTTGGAGTGCTATTTTGTATCCAGTTCGGGAGGTTGGTGTTCTGCAGTAGCTGTGCGTGTCTCTCGGAAAGGGGCATATCGCCTAAACGGATTTTAACCCCTTGTCTGCTGAAACGGTGCCGTTACAGTGACTAAATAACAATGTTCATGAATGTGCTTAAAGAGAGGGTGTAATGTCTTCGCAGTGTAGAAAAAAACTGAGAAAAAACAACACAAACCACAAAATCGGTTCATCATGTGATTAATGATATCACCCCATGATGCACAACCCCAATCAGTATTGCTTGACCACTATACATATTTAGCAGGTTTTTGCATCTCCTTAAGGAGACATTAAGGGGTGTCAATGCTCTTTCCTTCAAATCCTTATCAATGGAGTACATGTGAATGAAAACACAAAACCTGAATTCTCCTTTTTCCTAAAGCCCCACAAACAACATGTGGCTATTCAAATTTACTATACGTGAGAACACATCTCAAACAGCGATGTCATCATGACCTCTTCTATGAAGTCCATCAATCAGTTCAAAACTTTGTTCAATAAATTTACCATATTCACAGTTGATACACCTAAGGTGCAAAAATTGGCCATAGGGAAGTGAGTTCGGAAATGTAGTAAGGCATTGGTAGCTGAGGACCTCTAATAGGTTCCCAATACTCATCTTTAGGGTATGGCCCAGGGTTGGACTGGCCATAGACCCTACGGAAAATTTCTGGATGGGCGGATCCTGAGGGGCCGCGCAAGCCCTCCTTATGTCCATCAACCAGGTACATAAAGATCTGATGTTCTCTGCTTGAATTGGTGCATCAGGCACATATGCATGCGGCCACTGGCCGCAGGTCCCTCCTGAATTCAACCCTATTGCCGTCTTCAGGGCGATGATACCATTTCATACTGTGGCACCGGCAGCATTATTTTGTGCTGCACTATGGTATTTGGTTCTGCTGGGACAGTATATTGCTTCTGAACTATAGTATTGCTGCCCCCACCTACTTCTGGTGGCCCTGCCTACTTGTGTTGCCCCTCCTTCTGTCAGTTACAACATGGGGCCACTTTTAGGGTTTTTTCCAAGGCCACTTTAAGTTTCCAATCCATCCCTGGTATGGCCACACGATCAGGTTTCTGTATGCAGGTTTGGAAACCAAAAGCAGGAGTGGACCATGTAAGGAAAGACAGATATAACTTCTCAACTTTTTTGAACTCACTCCTGGTTTTGGCTCTCAAAACTGCATGCAGAAACTTGACTGTATAGGCATACAATTACAATCTCAATTTGGACATCCAAAAATTCTATAGAATTTCCACCAAAATGAGATGAAATTTGCTTTGTTAATTCTTTCACTTTAATATATGCCACAAATCATTCAGCTGCTCAGTACATGTCCAGACAAACAAGATGCCATCAATGAAAGGGCTCCAATATTCAACATAATAGATGTAAGGATTATATGTGTTGTATATGTATTGTTCTATCCAATATTGCCAGGAAAATACTAGCAAATGTTTAATTGGCAGGGCTATGGGACATGGAACATGGGACCAACATAGAGGCCTTCAGCTGCCAAGCACACATCTAACAGGTCAGCCAGTTTCATAGCTACAAGTCTGCTGATAGATGCCCTTTATAAACTATTGTAGTCTTAATGACATGGTGTTGATTGAAATAATGCTGTGGGGTCATCAGATATTACCACATACTGCCACCCATCACATTTCCCACACTGCACATTAATAGTAGGTAGTTCCCACTATGTTATGATATTATGGTGCAGGCTCATAAACGTTGCTCACACCATCCTCGGCCAGGATAACTTGTAACATACAGTTGACATCTGGCAGCAATAGGTGGGACTAGAGTTAACTTAATATCAGAAGCTTAAACCCTCAGCTGATGCAGCCAATGTTGAACCCCATCAGCCCCCAAGTCGTGATTGTGTGGTGCCTATGGGCTATCATGGACACTGGAGGCTTAACAAAGATCCCAGGGCTGCCATGAACTGGAGCCTCTTACACTAGGAGGCAATAATACACTGCAAAGACAGTCATTTTTGTGCACAATTTATCTCAGATAAGATGTACTTTAGTCCTTACACTACATCAGAAGAATCAATATGTACTTCTAGTAATCACATTTTCCACCGTTTCACTCAAGAAGATGGACCCTTCAAACAAGACATCATTATCTGACTTCATACTCACCGGACTCACGGACGTGCCGTGGCTTCAGAAGCTCCTCTTTATTTTTGTTCTCTTCTTCTACCAGCTCGGTATTATGGGCAATGTCATCATCATCATTTTGGCCATTAGAGATCCATCCCTTCATTCCCCAATGTATTTCTTCTTGGCTAATCTTTCCTTTCTGGATATCTGCTTTTCTTCTGTGACAGTCCCTAAAATGATGGTTGGGTTCTTCTGGATACAGAATGTGATCTCTATAAAAGCCTGTATTGTTCAGATGTATTTCTTTCACGCTTTGGGTTTTTCAGAAGGAGTCCTACTTTCTGCCATGGGTTATGATCGATATGTTGCTATATGCCATCCTCTCCGTTACAGAATCATTATGAGAAAATCCATTTGCTTCTACATTATTTTTATATCATGGGCTGCCGGTCTCACAACGTCATTAGTGAACGCGCTGATGACATCACGGCTGCCATTTTGTAATGCTAACAGGGTTCGTCACTTCTGCTGTGACGTAAAGCCAGTAATAAAGTTAGCTTGTAAAGATATCCGTGTCAATCAAATGACTGTTACATACTTCAGTGGATTCATTTGCACGGGCACCTTTATTCTGACCGTACTATCCTATTTCTACATCATCAGTCACCTTGTCACTCGTCACAGATCCAAAGCTTTCTCAACCTGTTCTGCACACTTGACTGTTGTCCTGCTGTTCTATGGGACAGCCATGTGTACTTATCTTGGGCCTGACTCTGAAGCTTCTATCGAAAGTGACAGGATTGCAGCTATTTTGTTTGCTTTAATCACCCCATCTTTAAATCCTGTTATTTATACCTTGAGGAACAAAGACGTTCAAAAATCACTGAGAAACATGTTTTCAAGCTCAAAATATTAAAGAATGCCTCAAAACCTTAGATTTACTAAAATGTTTAATTTAAAAAATATAATTTAATCAAATTGTGTCTATCAACAGTTTTGACCATCCTAAACTGCTAACATCACTAGGTAGGGGATGGGGAGAGCAATATCAACACAACACATTTCTCATCAAGACTTGAAAGTAAAAATATTCTGATTTCTCAGGAACCCAGAAAGTAAAGCTTTAGGCCTCCTGCACACGAATGTGTGCTGCCTGTGCCTGTGCTGCAATTTGCGGTCTGCAAGGCCCAGGCACAGACCGTGGGCCAGCTGCATGCGGATCGCAACTCCATTCACTTGAATGGGGTCCACGATCCGGCCGTTCCGCAAAAAGATAGAACAAGTTCTATCTTCTTGCGGAACGGAAGCACGGAACAGAACACCACAGAAGCACTCCGTAGTGCTTCTCTTGGGTTCTGTTCCGCATCTCCGGATTTGCGGACCCATTCAAGTCAATGGGTCCGCATCCGTGATGCGGAATGCACACAGAACGGTGCCCGTGTATTGCAAATCCACAAATGCGGTCCGCAATATGGCAACGGGACACCTACGGTCGTGTGCAGGGGGCCTTAGTGTAATCTGCTGTCTGCAATGAGCAGCTTCACAGATTCTGCCATCTTCTCTGATTGGCAGTTGTAGCATCCAACCAGGAGACACTACAGCCACCTGTCAGACCAAATGGGAGGTGCTGTGGAGCAGCTAAGTGCAGAGAGGAGGCCACAGTGAAGCTCCACCTTCTGGACACTTGCTGGAGCAAAACCTGGCTGAATAAAACTTCATATTCACATTCCTCCTGATAAATAAAATCTCCTCAAACTGTATGATTGTCCTGCTTTCTCCATCCCCTACCTAGTGTTGTTAGTGGTTTAGCATGGTGAAAACTGCTGACAGAATCCCTATATCACTATTAGCCAACTCTGGATGACCTGTCCCATCCCACCTTACACAATTAATCCATTGCAAAGGAATACTTTTTATATTTTCAATGGATCCTTCTAACTATTAGGGTGATGAAAAGTGGAGAACCTCTTTAACTTGTCAACGAATCAGAATGCTTTGATATGCTTTGTATTCTGCTGGTACTTTATATACTGTAAATGCAGGTGTAAATTTAAACCATTATATTATCTTATTATTAAATACTTGGCATAAATATAAGTCAGCTCATTCTTGTTGACGGGGATACAGGGGTGGACATACTGTCTGTGTAAAGGTTCAGTGGCACCGGAGCCCTGAAAAAGAGGAGGGCCCATGTGATCAGCTGTAAGAGGCAGCAGTAATTATCTATCCTCTGTTGTAGAGAAGACATCATTATTTTGTCCACTAGATGGCAGCATGACAGGCCACATGTAGTTGCCTCTTTCTGGGGTTCTACTACTTTGAGAGGAGTATGGACATGGAGACTGATGACAGTTATCCTCTGTTGTGCTTTACAGCTCCAGATGTTAGTATGAATAGTTTATTGAATTGCTCCTTCAGCATCTAATGTCAATCTTTGGGACAATGTGTGAAGAAGGGTCGGTGCCCTGCTAAGAAGAGATGAGCGAAGTTTTGAAAAATTTGATTCGGCATCTTTGTAGAAGTTTGACAAGAAATTTGATTCGTTATCAGCGCTATGTTGAAGCCCTATTCAGCCTATCAATCGATGGAACTGTTTTTAATGGCTGCTTAGACAGAAGTTAACCTGTCTAATGGCAAATAAAACAGTAATAACCTAGTACAATAAGGGCTTGTTGACACAAATGTATGTGTTTTGCGGTCCGTTGTTCCCTTTTAGCGTTCCATTGTGTTTCTGTTTTGGTTCCGTTCCGTTTTTCCGCAAAAACGGTCCGTATGGCTTAAGTATGGTTTCCGTTGTTGTTCCGTTTTTTGCGGACGTAAAACGGAACCATGAATGAGTTAACTTTATACTCAACCCATTTTTCACAATCCCTATATACACTGCTCAAAAAAATAAAGGAAACACTTTAACAACACAATGTAACTCCAAGTCAAACACACTTCTGTGAAATCAAATTGTCCACTTAGGAAGCAACACTGAGTGACAATCAATTTCACATGCTGTTGTCACAACTAGACAGCTAAGAAGCTCTGACAGAAGCCTTTCAGAACCTCCTCCTTGAGTTTTCTTTGTTTTGAATTTCAGTTCCTCATCTCGTTAGCCTCTCTCAGCTGTCATGTAGTGGACTGATTGCATCCCTTTAAATTCCTCCCCATAATGCATTAGTGTGCGGCTTATACAACTTCCTGGAGTGTGTGTGCATGCTGATCCTATTTTCAAGCCTTCAACAAGACAATGCAAAATGAATATATGACTCACTGGATCCAAAACTAAGGAACAAAAGGGAGACCCCTGCATAAGACCTGGCACTCTCCCTGCTTGCTCAGCCTATGCGAAAATCCCAATGGTGGATGATCGCATATCCACGTACCTTGACTATATACCACCTGAACACCCTACAATAGTGAGGGGACACGACCACCGGCTCCCTACACTAGACACGGAGGGAGTCAGGGTCACCTGGGATCCAGCAAACAGAAAATCACAAGTAAATGTACAGCACTTATCTTGTAGAAGGCTGGAAAATAGGATCAGCATGCACACACACTCCAGGAAGTTGTATAAGCCGCACACTAATGCATTATGGGGAGGAATTTAAAGGGATGCAATCAGTCCAACTACATGACAGCTGAGAGAGGCTAACGAGATGAGGAACTGAAATTCAAAACAAAGAAAACTCAAGGAGGAGGTTCTGAAAGGCTTCTGTCAGAGCTTCTCAGCTGTCTGGTTGTGACAGCTGTTGTGCAAATGGGATAGACAACAGGTGGAAATTAAAGGCAATTAGCAAGACACCCCTAATAAAGGACTGGTTCTGCAGGTGGTGACCACAGACCACTTCTCGGTTCCTATGCTTCCTGGCTGATGTTTTGGTCACTTTTGAATGCTGGCGGTGCTTTCACTCTAGTGGTAGCATGAGACGGAGTCTAGAACCCACACAAGTGGCTCAGGTAGTGCAGCTTATCCAGGATGGCACATCAATGCGAGCTGTGGCAAGAAGGTTTGCTGTGTCTGTCAGCATAGTGTCCAGAGCATGGAGGCGCTACCAGGAGACAGGCCAGTAAATCAGGAGACTTTGAGGAGGCCGTAGGAGGGCAACAACCTAGCATCAGGACCGATACCTCCGCCTTTGTGCAAGGAGGAACAGGAGGAGCACTGCCAGAGCCCTGCAAAATGACCTCCAGCAGGCCACAAATGTGCATGTGTCTGCTCAAACGGTCAGAAACAGACTCCATGAGGGTGATATGAGGGCCCGACGTCCACAGGTGGGGGTTTTGCTTACAGCCCAACACCGTGCAGGACGTTTGGCATTTGCCAGAGAACACCAAGATTGGCAAATTCGCCTCTGGCGCCTTGTGCTCTTCACAGATGAAAGCAGGTTCACACTGAGCACATGACAGACGTGACAGAGTCTGGAGATGCCGTGGAGAACGTTCTGCTGCCTGCAACATCCTCCAGCATGACCGGTTTGGCATTGGGTCAGTAATGGTGTGGGGTGGCATTTCTCGCCAGAGGTAACCTGACTGCCATTAGGTACCAGGATGAGATCCTCAGACCCCTTGTGAGACCATATGCTGGTGCGGTTGGCCCTGGGTTCCTCCTAATGCAAGACAATACTAGACCTCATGTGGCTGGAGTGTGTCAGCAGTTCCTGCAAGACGAAGGCATTGATGCTATGGACTGGCCCGCCCGTTCCCCAGACCTGAATCCAATTGAGCACATCTGGGGCATCATGTCTCGCTCTATCCACCAACGTCACGTTGCACCACAGACTGTCCAGGAGTTGGCAGATGCTTTAGTCCAGGTCTGGGATGAGATCCCTCAGGAGACCGTCCGCCACCTCACCAGGAGCATGCACAGGCATTGTAGGGAGGTCATACAGGCACGTGAAGGCCACACACACTACTGAGCCTCATTTTGACTTGTTTTAAGGCCATTACATCAAAGTTGGATCAGCCTGTAGTGTGTTTTTCCACTTTAATTTTGAGTGTGGCTCCAAATCCAGACCTCCATGGGATGAAAAATTGAATTTCCATCTTTTTATTTTTGTGTGATTTTGTTGTCAGCACATTTAACTATGTAAAGAACAAAGTATTTCAGAAGAATATTTCATTAATTCAGATCTAGGATGTGTTATTTTTGTGTTCCCTTTATTTTTTTGAGCAGTGTATAATGGTCATGTGATACCCCTCACTCCATTTTCTACAGCTTTTTGCAGATTTGATAGTTTGGTTAGAAGTTGGTGTTTTTTTTTATTGGTTTCTCACTCTTGCTATTGGTTGTATCATGGCTAACAACTCTAAGGAAGAGGTTCTCCTGTGCTGGCTGAATACTTGGCGACAACGACAGCAGCCAACTATGCTGGATGAGGAACCGAGGAGGAGGCATTATACTCATCCAATTCTCTCTCAGAGGCGCAGGAAGGGCCACTTCCACACGCTGTACATGGAACAGCATCATGAGAAATTTCATTGGTTCTGTCGTATGTCTGTGAGCAGCTTTGACATTTTGTTAGCGGCTCTGCGTCCTGGCAATCAAAGAAGATAGGGGCACATCCAATAATGAAAAGAAGAGTGCCGGCCCTCGGTATATGAAGCACAATATGACAAAAGAGAAAAAGAATACCGAAATGGGAGCCGCACATCTACAAAAATATAAGTTTATTCAGGTAACAGACACAACATAAAAAAAATTAAAATCGTTGTATACAACAAATCTGGGCCATATAAGCCGTGTATCGGCTCATGCCCATCTGAATCACCACAAATTCATGTATAAACCCCCACATCAATCAGCATGTAATAATATAAAGTGCATGAAATCCATCAACAATAGATAATAAATACTTATCATAGAAATGGCATGATGGGGGGTGTCTGTGGCGGTCAGCAGAAGAGCCCAACGCGTATCGCCAGACTCGCTGGCTTCCTCAGAAGTGCCTGGTTCCTAATGATAATCATCAGATATATGTATACTAAATAATCAATGAACTGATACCTTGCAGCTGAACACTGATTCCAGATGGAGGAGGGGGCGGTAACCACCTCGCAGTCATGGATAGACAGAGGGGCAAAGTGGGGAAGTCTCCTATGTTGTGAATATGAATCAGATATGGGAGGCGAACGGCGTCCGGATGTGCCGTCCGCGCATGCGCCCATCCAGGCCGGCCCGTGCTGCGTTCCAAGAACCGGATGTAGCAGCAAGTGCCGGCTCACAGGGCTCCAACTGCGTGTCAACTACCGGAAGTGACGTGGGTCCCGGTATATGACGCGGCGGGGGGAGCTACAGATACGCACAGAGTAAGCAATAGACAGAATGTATCCAATAATAAATAGTAGATAAAGAAAGCAGCATCGGGGAAAGTGGCCAGAGACTGAAATGAGGAAAAAGAGACGGATGTCAATCCAAAAATAGGGACATAAAGGGAACACCAAAGATAAAATAAAATAAATGGATGAAAACACAGAAAAAGTGACAAGTAATAATAATTATTGTACCTCAGAATCCAAAAATAAATCGATTTTTTATATTATTATTAATAATTATTTAATATTAAGAGTTTTTTTATATTATACTATTATATATATTTATTATTTTTTATTTTTTATCTTTTATATATATGTTATATATAAAATAATATATGTTTATATTATTATTTTTTACATATCTAATTCTTATTGTTTTTTATTTTTATTTTTTTTATTTTTTTTTAGGTGCTGCATTTCACCAGAGGAACGGCTCATTGTGACGTTGAGGTAAGTTGAATGTTGTCTTTGTTGTTCATGTTTTGTGTTGTAAAATATATGTAGTATTGTTAGTGTTTACTATATACTATATATATATATATATATATATACTGTATATATATATATACTAGTGTTGATCAAGCATGCTCGGCTGAACACCAGTTCTGCTCCAGCATCTCGATGCTCGGCAAATGGCAGTATTCGGCTGAATACCGCATGTGCTTGAGCGCGAATCTCCTCCCCGCACATTTGATGGCTGCTACGCAGCCAATAAACGTGCATGTAACTACTGCCCTTCACTGTAATGCCGTAGCCATGTTGGTTCCTGGCATTACAGTGATTGCATGGCCGACACGCGTCATCGGGTGCTATATAGCACCCGATGACACGTGTTTGGCTCAGTGTTAGTCAGGGAGAGCTGTGCTGAAGAAGGGAAAGATAGTGTAGGGAGTGAAATTTTCTTTTTCTCAGTTGAAAAACTTGTCAGACCCAAAAGTCCTTTTAAGGACTATTGTTGTGTGTGGCAGCAGCAATATATATGTTAAGCGCAACATGCGCTAAATTGCTAAAACTTTACAGACCCAAAAGTCCTTTTGTGTGTGGCAGCAATATCTATTTTTAGCGCATCCTGCACTAAATAGAGTGCAATAGTTAGGCCGCTGCAGACAGCGACATTATCTGCGCTACATCTCCTGTGTAACGTGTGCGCATGCCAAAAATATCTGTGACATCCAGTGGACTTTTTCCGTAGACGGTGTCCGCTGCGGACAGTGACATTACCTGGGGTACATCTCCTGTGTAATGTTTCCACATCCCAAATACCTGTGACATTCCCTGTAATTTTTTTTTTAGCCGCTGATGACATCAGCGACATTATCTTCGGTATTTCTCCTGTGTAACGTGTGCACATCCCAAAAAAATCTGTGACATCCAGTGTACTTTTTCCGTAGACGGGGTCCGCTGCAGACAGTGACATTACCTGGGGTACATCTCTTGTGTAATGTTTCCACATCCTCAATACCTGTGACATTCCCTGTAATTTTATATTAGCCGCTGCTGACATCAGCGACATTATCTGCGGTAAATTCTCTGTGTGACATTTCCACATCCCAAATACCTTTTTTAATTTTTTTTTGCGCATACAAATCCTATTCTATTGTACGTGTCACAGACTTTCAAGCATATATAACATTTATTATGAACAAGGCGAGCAGTAAGGGTCAGGGAAGTGGCCATGATGCTGATGCACACCGTGGCCCTGGGTGCGTTGAAACTGTGCCTGCTGCCAGAGCACAAGAAAAAAAAAATCATCCACGATACCTAGCTTTATGTCCCAGTTTGCAGGGCGGCGCAGGACAATGCTCTCTAAGTCATACCAGTGCAAACAGGTGGTCGGTTGGATTGCAGCAGATAATGCTTCCAGTTGCTTAAGCACCACCCTGTCTTCCACCAAGTCCAAACTCAGTAGCCAAGAGTCTGGTCAACACAATCCTCACCCTGATCCTCCTTCCTCCCATCATGAAGAGTCTTGCCAAACAAGTGATCCCACACTCGGATATTCCGAGGAGCTCTTTTCAGTGCCATTCCTTCATTTGGGCCTTTCAACAAGCCCGCTTGAAGAGAGACATGAGATCTTGTTCCCTGATTCCCAAACTCTTGAGCATCCACATTAACAATAAGATGACGGTGGGAAACGGCAATTAGCGTTTCACGAGGTGGATAATGATCATGAGACACAGTTGCCAATAAGTCAACAGCAATTAGTGTCTCAAGAGGTTGATGATGAGGATGAGACACAGTTGTCAATAAGTGAGGTTGTTGTTAGGTCAACAAGTCAGGAGTAGTGTTGAGCACGAATATTTGAAAAGCGGATTTTTATCGTGAATATTTAGAATATAGTGCTATATATTCGTTATTCAGCATTTGTTTTCCATCTGAACACATGATTCATCTCTGCTTCTTGCTTGTGGGCCAATGAGAAGGAAGCAATGTCAAACTCACAACAATACTTAGGGCACCAATCAGTAATCTGTAGTCAGACCTGCTAAAATGTGAAGTTGCACGTAGTGCGATAAAATATTCTAAAATAGCGCATTCGTGAATATATTGGAGCACTTGGAGCATCTGCATATAAAGCTATTCTAATGTTCTGCTGTGCCAACCATTTTCTCCAGTCTCAGGAAACTTATACCAGCTTGAAAAATGTAGCCAAAGTGACCCATGCCTGTATTTTGCGTTACGGATTCGCATTAGGCGATTTTTACATTGCCGATTTATCGCATTCAATAAAATAATCTCGAATTCTAGAAATTCGCGAATATATAACGAATATTCTACAAAATATTTGTAAAATATCACAAATTCGAATATAGCCCATGCCGCTCATCATTAGTCAGGAGGATGAGCAGAGTGAGGAAGTGGAAGAGGAGGTGGTGGACGAAGAAGTCACTGACCCAACCTGGGAAGGTGGCAAGCTGAGCGAGAACAGCAGTACAGAGGGGGAGGGATCCACAGCATTCCATTGGCTGGAAGAGGCAGTGGGGTGGCAAAGGGGAGAAGGCAGGCCACACCAAACAGGCCCGTGACTGTTCCCCGGAGCACCCCCTTGCGGCAATCTCCCTTGCCAAGGGGTAGGTGTTCCGCAGTCTGGTGCTTTTTTGAGGGAAGTAATTTGCAACCTGTGCCATACAAAAATGAGCAGGGGCGTGAACACTTGCAGCCTCCCTACCACCAGCATGATCCGCCACATGGCGGGTGCCTGGTTTAATGCTCGGGTGCTCGGTAGAGCACCCAGGCATCCTGAGGTGTTCGATCCGAACACCCAAGCACTTTGGTGCTCGATCAACACTAATATAGACATGTATACTGTATGTAAAAAGACAAAAGAGACCTCGGCCCTTTTATAAGGTGTAAAAATGTGTACAGTCATGGCCAAAAGTTTTGAGAATGACACAAATATAAGTTTTCGCAAAGTTTGCTGCTAAACTGCTTTTAGATCCTTGTTTCAGTTGTTTCTGTGATGTAGTGAAATATAATTACACGCACTTCATACGTTTCAAAGGCTTTTATCGACAATTACATGACATTTATGCAAAGAGTCAGTATTTGCAGTGTTGGCCCTTCTTTTTCAGGACCTCTGCAATGCGACTGGGCATGCTCTCAATCAACTTCTGGGCCAATTCCTGACTGATAGCAACCCATTCTTTCATAATCACTTCTTGGAGTTTGTCAGAATTAGTGAGTTTTTGTTTGTCCACCCGCCTCTTGAGGATTGACCACAAGTTCTCAATAGGATTAAGATCTGGGGAGATTCCAGGCCATGGACCCAAGATGTCAACGTTTTGGTCCCCAAGCCACTTAGTTATCACTTTTGCCTTATGGCACGGTGATCCATCGTGCTGGAGAATGCATTGTTCTTCACCAAACTGTTGTTGGATTGTTGGAAGAAGTTGCTGTTGGAGGGTGTTTTGGTACCATTCTTTATTCATGGCTGTGTTTTTGGGCAAAATTGTGAGTGAGCCCACTCCCTTGGATGAGAAGCAACCCCACACATGAATGGTCTCAGGATGCTTTACTGTTGGCATGACACAGGACTGATGGTAGCTGTCACCTTTTCTTCTCCTGACAAGCCTTTTTCCTGATGCCCCAAACAATCGGAAAGAGGCTTCATCGGAGAATATGACTTTGCCCCAGTCCTCAGCAGTCCATTCATCATATTTTCAGCAGAAGATCAATCTGTCCCTGATGTTTTTTTTTTTTTAAGAGAAGTGGCTTCTTTGCTGCCCTTCTTGACACCAGGCCATCTTCCAAAAGTCTTTGCCTCACTGTGCGTGTGGATGCGCTCACACCTGCCTGCTGCCATTCCTGAGCAAGCTCTGCACTGGTGGCACTCTGATCCCGCAGCTGAATCCTCTTTAGGAGACGATCCTGTCGCTTGCTGGACTTTCTTGGATGCCCTGAAGCCTTCTTAACAAGAATTGAACCTCTTTCCTTGAAGTTCTTGATGATCCTATAAATTGTTGATTGAGGTGCAATCTTAGTAGGCACAATATCCTTGCCTGTGAAGCCATTTTTATGCAACGCAATGATGGCTGCACACGTTTCTTTGCAGGTCACCATGGTTAACAATGGAAGAACAATGATTTCAAGCATCACCCTCCTTTTAACAGGTCAAGTCTGCCATTTTAACCCAATCAGCCTGACATAATGATCTCCAGCCTTGTGCTCGTCAACATTCTCACCTGAGTTAACAAGACGATTACTGAAATGATCTCAGCAGGTCCTTTAATGACAGCAATGAAATGCAGTGGAAAGGTTTTTTTGGGATTACGTTGATTTTCATGGCAAAGAAGGACTATGCAATTCATCTGATCACTCTTCATAACATTCTGGAGTATATGCAAATTGCTATTATAAAAACTTAAGCAGCAACTTTTCCAATTTCCAATATTTATGTAATTCTCAAAACTTTTGGCCACGACTGTATTCCTTTTATTCACACATTCAAAAAAATCTGTCCACTTACTGGGACTGTTTGCTAGCTTGAAAACGGTCCCAGTAAGTGAATAAAAAACGTCACATGGGTGACTAAAAGGACTACACATTTTGACACCTCATAAAAGGGCAGTGGTCTCTTTTGTCTTTTAATTGATAATTGATGTTTGGGTACATCTGACCTGTGGGAACTCAGGGTTTGTATTTTTCAACTGAATGCACTGCCCTGATTTTATGATATATATTAGTGTGTATAGAAAAAATTCATGACATGTAGCAGTGCAAGGCTTGTTAAAAGTAAATTTATGTATTCTTGTTATGTTTTTTTAGATTTCTGGCAACTAGGAATTTATATGCATCGCTGCATTTTGAGCTCCTGCTGGGCATCTCAACGAGTTCTGGAATTGTTCGTCAGACATGTCAAGTGATTTGGCAGCGACTCTGGGACACAGCGATGCCAGAGCCCAAGGCTGAGGATTGGATCTGAATTGCTGAGGGTTTTCATCTAGACGCAAAGTTTCCAAACTGCTTAGGAGCAATGGATGGCAAAATCTGGGTCCCGGTTCTTCAATTATAAGCAATACTTTTCAGTAGTGCTTTTGTCTTTGGCAGACACTGCTTATAAGTTTATATTTGGGGATATTGGGGCCTATGGGAGCACTGCAGATGCGCGCATTTTCAGTTCTTCTTGATGGAGTGAGAGACTTCATGCCAACCAACTTGCCCTCCCAGAGGCCAGAAGGCTGCCCGGTTCTGTGGGACCACCGGCACCATTTGTAATTGTGGTTGATGAAGGGTTTGCTTTGACACCACATGTCATGCGACCCTTCCCCAGATTCAACTATCGGCTAACAAGAGCACGTCGGTATGTAGAGTGTGTGCTTGGAATACTTTCCAACAAGTGGAGAGTATTCCTGTCATCCTTACAGAGATGGCACCGGACAATGCCACTTTAGTTATTCAAGCATGTGTGATCCTGCATAACTTTGTCAGGATTCATGATGCTCCCTTAGATGCTAGTTTAGAGGAATCAGGAACATATTCTTCCTCATCTGGAAGATTGGACCTGGCTCGTCATGGCCGGCCTGGAACTGCAGGACTTGCAGTTCGAGACCTCTATGCCGAGTACTTCTCTAGCCCTGATGGTGCATTACCGTGGCAGATGGACGCAGTTCAGGGCAGACAATAATGACATCTGGACTAGGCCGATTTATTTAGCTTTTATTTTATTTTTTAAAGATAGTGTAGGGACTCAAGAAAAAGAGGACCCTTGACGTGGGCTTGCGGGCTGGGATTGATAGCAGGACTAAATATGTTTGCAAAAGTGATCTTGATTGCCAGAGCACTTTAAAATGTGTACAAGTATACGTAATGTTTTCGCTGATATATTTAGCCCTACTGTAATCCTCAAATATCTCTTTTAGGTTGTAATAACAACCACATTAAACATGTATTGTGATGTGTTTTATGTGTAAATGTAGCCAAATTTAGTTGATTTGTGCTAGTCATTACTCAAGGGATGCGTAAACTGCGCCCCCCCCCCCCCAAGTTGTTGACAAAGTACAAAGCCCATCATGGCCAGACAGTCTACTACCCCCAGACGAAGGTTCGCCGAAACGTGCTTCGGGGCTGGCGCCATCCTGGAGGAAGCACATGATGGGTAACTGATTCTGTGTTACATTTTTCATTTGCACTATGCTCTTGCACTTGTTCATATTTTCATGAATCACTGCCCTTGTGTCTTCTTCCTATGGATGCCGCCTTTCCCTGCACCTATTTTTTTATGTATTGTGTCGATAAAATTGATTTATATTATATGCTGTCTGGTATATATTTTTTTGATGGATGTTTGTGGTTAGGTATACCATAGGCATATGTACATGGTTTTTATATATATATGGTCTTTATATGTGCCAGAATTGGTTGAAATTTATGTTTTTATTTGCTTACACTAATTTGGTGATACCTGTTTATAGGGTAGTTGTTTGTCACCAGATGTGGTGCTGCAGATTGCCCATCCTGGAAAGACTCGCTACGAACTGACACTTGAAGGCACTGCCCAAGGTACCATAAGTGTATGGGCCAGATATTTGAATGAGTTAACATACAAATCTGATTGAAAAATCCACTTCTGCTTTCTATACATGGCCTAACATCTAATCAAATGTTGTAAACCTAATTTGTGATAGAGAGTTTTCATCTATAACGGTGTTAGAACAATGAACTTGTAATGAAAGTTATGTGTACTTGTTAAATGCGAACATCAATAAAATACATGAAAACCATGTTTTAAATAATAAAATATTTATTGTTAAAGAAATATATAAAAAAAAAAAAAAAAAAATTACTGCTGAAAATAAAGCCATAAGTCAGAACTGAACAATTACATGTCAAACAAATCCCTTGTGGAAGGGCCAGGCACATGGCCTGGTTGCCCACGCATAAGGCCTGGTTGGCAGGACCTTGTGGGTAGTATTCTGGGTGTGGCCACATTTGTTCATGGTCCTGTAAATACAGGGGCTGTGAATAAGGGTCTGGGGGGGGGGGGGGGGGGGGGGGATGTTGTTGTGAATAACTTGGGCCTGGCTGTGGATCCATTGCCATGGCCACTGCATGCTGCTTCATGTTGTCAAGGAATCTATGCAATTCCACTTGGTCCAGTGTAGACTCCATGATAGCAGCGACAGTGGCCATAACACACTGGGGACACCAGAAGTATCTTCTATAAAAGGGACACGCCCATTGTGGGGGCATTTACACAAGTGGCTAATCCATATCAACATGTGTAGGCCATTATTAAAATCTAGTGCAAAAAGACATTAAATAAAACATATGTGGTAATAAATTCAACTGGTCTACACCGGAACTGGCTTACTTGACCATAGTAAACAATCCTATTTCAAACCGAGCAAGTTCAAAATGAGGTGTCCAATAATAAGTTTGCATTTGGATTGTTTTCTAGAGAAAACTTAGCGAGTTTGTACTATACACAAGTTTTAATTATTTCCACACTAAAATATTGGGCATGGGAGGTCTTACCTAAATCTGTCCGCTTCTCGTGGTTCACCTTCTCCCTTTGTTGGGGCAGCATTATCTGCGCCACCTCATCCCAGGCCTGCTCCTTTGCTACCTGGTCATGGTAGGGATCACTCCTAGTGTCCCATATCTCCGGGTGTTCTTCGATCACAGTTATGAGTCGCTCTACATCCATTTTCTTTCTCGGTCAAGTCTGTCAACTCTTTGCATTCAGGGCTTTTTAGGCCTCAACATGTGCTAAGCCAATGTTGCTAAACACAAAGCACATGGCAAAAGTGGGTTTGGCCTATAACTATAAAATCACGGATTCACAAAAAACGGATCACATACGGAGGCGTTCCGTATGCATTCTTTTTTTATTTTTTTGCGGAACCATTAACTTGAATGGAGCCACAGAACGTGATTTGCGGACAATAATAGGGCAAGTCTCAAAATGTTGTGGAACGGAAATACGGCCATATGAAAATGGAATGCTTACGGAGTACATAAAAAACGGAACGGAAACTGAAAAAATGTACGGTCATGTGAACAAGCCCTAAGGCCTTATGGTTTAAAAAATAAAATCACTTACCTCATCCACTTGCTCGCACAGAAGCAGTCCTCTCCTTTCTTGAAAAAGACCTGCTGAAGGACCTACGCTAAGCGTCATGATGTCACCTTGCGTTCCCAGCGTGATCACGTGGTGACGATGATGTAATTTAAGAAAAAATGATTTGTTACCACAAATTCTGCTTCGGAAACTTCGCTTCGCTCAACACTACTGTTAATAGTGAAAATAGTGGCAGATGGATTGTTAGGTAAGTTATTTACAGGGGGTGTCCAGGTGTCAAAAATAGTAGCAGAATAAGAGTTAAAATAGCCCCCCTGTCACATCCCTCTCCACTGCAGCAGTAATGCTCCTATGGTCCCCCCTCCTGTGTCTGTTTACATGGCAGAAGCAATATCACTAGACACAGAGCAGTTCTCAGTATGTGGGTTATCTGTGTGCTGAGGTCAATGATTGGCTGCAGTGTTCATATGTTTGAATGACAGTGGAGGATGGGAGTGGTAGTGGTTCTAACGATATAATGTGTCATGGTGGTCTCCCCCAGGTCACTGCTCCCTAGGGTCATACAGTTAAGGAAGGAGAACTCTGGGGATCCTGTCTGATAATAGTTGTGGTGCTGTAATGTTGACTGTCCATGTGGGTGCCAGGCAGGGCAAGTAGATGTGTATGGTACAGGAGTCAGGAAACCAGGCAAGGGGCAGAGGAATAAATGTCCGTCTTTACCGTAGTACAAAATAAGGGTTGTAGTCGATCCAATAACAATCTGGACACAGTGCAAATTCTTTCCCTAGACAGAGAGGTATGGAGGCTGGCAACGTGGCAAATAATGGCATAATTGTTATGCTATCTTGCCAAAGTCTCTATCACAAGAATCTATGTCTGGTAATTTTATGTAATTTGGCAATTAAGTTTGTAGTTTTCACTGTGGGATACATTTATTTAGAGGCTTTTCTCTGGCCAGAACGAGGTTAAGTGTGATGGGTGTCTTAACTGTAATCCCTCACAAGCAGCAAAGTCTGGTTAGTTGTAGTCACAGGTTACCCTGCTTCTTTCCTTCTCTCTTTCTTGCTGTAGCAGAAGCAGTAGCTTTCACAGAGATCGGTTAGTGTCTAGATCCTGAGGCCTAAAGAGAAGAAGCACATGGACTTGCTTCCTGCATAGACCTCCCTAGATCTCCTAAACTCCCAGAAAAGATGTGAAATCTATCTGCAGATTAGCTGTATGTGGCAGCTGGCCTGCATCATCTGACAAAGCCCAGGCAGCCAAACTCAAAGTAAGGGGAGTTGACATGGTACATAAAGGATGGGGTCAAAAACAACGAGGGTTTGGCTTGTGTGAAAGGCGCATGTCTAGCCCCCCAAAAAAGTCTGGTGGCGTGTGTACCGAAAGGTATGCCCAGGTCTCCCAGTAGTATCAGCAAGAAAGTTGGCAAGCATGGCAAAACAGCCCTTTAGCATACATCGGCCACAACTTTCACAATTTTTACTTTTAACAAATTCACCATGTTGTACGCACTCACATGCAACACTACTGCGCTCCGTAAAAGAGGACCACTGTCTGACAGGGAAGGAATCAATGAACCTCATTTATATCCTACACTTCTGTGGTAAAATTAAAGGTGGGCTCTGATTGGTTGCTATGAAAGCTAAGATCTGATTGGTTTCTATGGGTAACAAAGACAGGTCAGACAGCTTTCATGAACAAGGCCGATAAGTAGTGATGGACGAACATCAGCCGGGAAGGTTTACGAACGCAAATGTTTGCCAACTGCAAGTTTGCGGCGGGCCCCATTCGCTTTATTGGCAGGCGAACCTGAAAAACCTTCAGCTTCTATTTGCAGCCACCAAATACTTAGTCGAAGTGTACAAATATTCCCACAACATGGACAGTGACATACTAGAGGGGGATCAATGACAAAAATGCCAACAAAAAATATGTATCTTAATCAGGGGACATTTTTATGCGTCTTAAAGGGAAATTCTCTGAATCTGCCCTGTTGGAGCCTAGAAATGTTTTATTTTAGGCCACAGGAGTACAGGCCTTAAAAATTTAGCATTCACCTGACATAAAAGAAATTCTGATTATGTGGCTCGAGGTTATGCGGTCAATGGATAAAAATTTTACTGTAGGCCACTGGACTACAGGCCGCAAACATAAGGCATTTACTGGACAGAAAAGATCAAGTGATTATGTGGCCGGAGGTATATTACACGGTCAATGGATATCAATTTTACTGCAGGCCAGTACAAATACAGGTCAAATACATATGTTTAAAAGAACTAAAAATATAAAATTGGATTAGAAACATGGTGTCACGGCTGAGGATGGGGAAAACCCTCAGCCGTGCGATGCCAGAAGATGTTAGGCTGCTCGGCCAGGACGACAGGATTAGGGAGCAGGTCACCTTCTAAAGCGTCCCTAACCTGACCCTAACTCCTAGCTGCATGGGATGACCTTAAAGGTAGGAGGGCCCATGCTCAGGAACCTCGGATCCCTAACTCACCCTCCGACCGGTCCCTGAACTAGGAGTCAAGGTAAGACGGCCTGTTCCTTCTGGACACGAAGGAACAGGGGTCTCACTGGCCAAGCTACAAGGAATGGGGAAACACATACAACATACAGATATGACAGGCGAACTACTAGTTCCACACGTACCTGTCACAGCCATGCTGACTGGAACCCATGCATGCACTACTAATGTCCACAGAACAACTAGAGGACACAGCACACATAACACACAGGTAACCAGGACATCCGTAGTAGCAAATAAACAGAGACAAAGGAAAACATCAACTGAACATCAAGACATAAACTTCACAGATAAACCTATGACCACAAGGGTGGCCCCCACTGGCAAATTATATACACAGGAGGCTGCTCCAGCTAAGCATGGCTGAAGCAACCCACTGACACATGCCAAACACTGAGGCTTTATAGGCCTAAGAGGCCACACCCACACAGACACACCCTGTGTCTCACACACACAGAAAGGGAGTTAACCCTTCCAACACCAGGGAAGGGAAAACACCACTTAAAGGGGAAGTGTCTAAACCAAGATCACACTGTGGCTGTTGCCGCAGGAAACGACATGGGTGGCAACCATGTCCTGGGAGTCAGCCCGAAGGCCGGGACACTGCCACCACATGTACACATCCAACCAAACGTTGCCACGGGCAGCCACAGTGAAGGGAAGAGTCCTAGTGCACACACAACACAAAACGCAGTGCACACCAGACAAACAAACACAACACCCAACATGAAGGTTGTTAGGTGCAACCGCATGCCATGCAGCAAGCTGTCCAGCACTGCTCAGGCTGCTGCTGAAACCAACACCATACAACTAGTTGCCCGCGGCAACCACAAGTGAGGCCACACACCAGCGACCCTCACCTATGATTGAACACCAAAACTAAACCGCAGACAACCGCATGCGGTTGAGGAGTCACGACCAGAACCGTGGCCGTGACACATGGCTAATGAAATCCCCCCTCTTAAAAAAAAATAATGATAATAATTGCAATTCGATAACACGCGGTCGTCACTGGTGTTGAATACCTCCGAGGCCCCAACTATTAGGCATTCGCAAGTAAGTGGCTGGAGGTAGATTACACGGTCATTGGATATCAATTTTACAGCAGCAAAACCGCAAACAAATGCTGCACAACCCAAATGCACTATATAGAAAGTATATAATTGGTATATAACACCCCTGCTTCAATCAGTTTTTTTGTGGGGCAACAGGTATATCACACCAGTAGAAATTATTTGTTCCAATAGCGTTTGGCACTTTGTGTGGCTGCAGTATCACAGCAGAACCGCACACAACTGCTGCACAATACAAATGCAATATAATATACTTTCTATGTTAGAAAGTATATCGCACCCCTCAGTAAGTCTCACCTATCGATAGCACACCTATACCAGTCCTTAAAAGGACTTTTGTGGCCCTATTAGCTAGCGTTTGGTGTCCCTAACAGTCTGTCCCTGCTCCACACAGCAACCTCTCCCTACACTGGCAAAAGACTGAATGTAAAATGGCGGCCCGTTCAGGTTTATTTATGAGGTATGGGGTATGTCCATGTGCTGAAACATCTCAATTGGCTGTCCTGTACCACCTGATGGATGTGTCATGGGTCAAAGTTCTTCACAATGTAAAAAAATATGGCGCCGGCGGACATCACCATATATTCGCCCGTTCGGCGAATCGCGAACGAGCAAAGTTCGCCGCGAAACAACCGCGACCCATCACCAGAAGATTACTAGGCCAATATTATCTAAGTGCAGAACTGCAGCCACCCAACCTGCCGGTATTTCTCCTTAGATGGTGGCTGAGGGACTTTGTTACATTTAATTCTGACCTTTTTTTTCAGTGCAATTTCTTTCACGGCAACAGACCCCAGGGGGCGATGGTCTGAAGTAGGACACCGGGACACTACAACATTACATCAGGGTCACTACCACTCCCATCTTCTACACTGGCTCCTACAGGGGCTCGCTGAAAATACTGCTTGTAGATGTAAACTGCACCAGCCCCTGTTAGGACATGTGTACCTCTGGGGACAAAACCTTGTTGATGTTAATATCGTGTTGAGCATGGCTCTTCAAAGTCTAAATACTATATGTAAATTGTAATTGTCTTTTAATCACTTACTCTGAGAATATAAATCTGTCCCCATACTCCAATTCCCCTCGCTAATTACAGAGCTATTATGTGCCTGACACGTACATATATAGGTATACTGGAGTATTCCGTTATCCATGCGGCCATTTACAGATGAATTCAGAACGTCACTCTCTTGGGTAAGAAAAGAATGAAGTCTGATGGCTAGTCTATGTTTCTATGTAAGTCTGATGGTTCTTGTCCCATCCTGTTGTTAGGGTCTTTCCAGATTTTACAGCTGGATATATTTTTTCTGATTTTTTATTTTTTTTCATAAGCTCTACAGAGTTAACTCCGATCATGGATGCTTAAACCCCCAGATGACGTGGCCAAAGATGACCTACAGCGACAGAGAGCTCCCTCTGTAAGCCTGTAAGTACATACAAGGTGATCTTGAGGTGTCTATAAGCTAGCATGGAGACTGAGGGCTTAATAATAGTCCCCTAGTCTACCATCTACCAGAACCCATTACCCTGCCTGTCAGTCAAACACTAACAGGCAATAATACTCTGTAATGCATGGCAATTTTAATATTCACATGTGTGTTTTTGGTTGATCATTTTCGTGGACACCTTATCTCAGATAAGATGCACTTTATTCTTTATACTACATCAGAAGAATCAATATGTAGTACTAGTAACTAGAGTTGAGCGAACACCTGGATGTTCGGGTTCGAGAGGTTCGGCCGAACTTCCCGGAAATGTTCGGGTTCGGGATCCGAACCCGATCCGAACTTCGTCCCGAACCCGAACCCCATTGAAGTCAATGGGGACCCGAACTTTTTGGCACTAAAAAGGATGTAAAACAGCCCAGGAAAGGGCTAGAGGGCTGCAAAAGGCAGCAACATGTAGGTAAATCCCCTGCAAACAAATGTGGATAGGGAAATGAATTAAAATAAAAATTAAATAAATAAAAATTAACCAAAATCAATTGGAGAGAGGTACCATAGCAGAGAATCTGGCTTCACGTCACCCACCACTGGAACAGTCCATTCTCAGATATTTAGGCCCCGGCACCCAGGCAAAGGAGAGAGGTCCCGTAACAGACAATCTGGCTTCATGTCAGCAGAGAATCAGTCTTCATATCATCGCAGAGAATCAGGCTTCACGTCAGCCACCACTGCAACAGTCCATTGTCATAAATTTAGGCCCAGCACCCAGGCAGAGGAGAGAGGTCCCGTAACAGACAATCTGGCTTCATGTCAGCAGAGAATCAGTCTGCATGTCATAGCAGAGAATCAGGCTTCACGTCAGTCACTACTGCAACAGTCCATTTTCATAAATTTAGGCCAAGCACCCAGGCAGAGGAGAGAGGTCCCGTAACAGAGAATCTGGCTTCATGTCAGCAGAGAATCAGTCTTCATACCATAGCAGAGAATCAGGCTTCACGTCAGCCACCACTGCAACAGTTCATTGTCAGATATTTAGGCCCAGCACCCAGGCAGAGGAGAGAGGTCCCGTAACAGACAATCTGGCTTCATGTCAGCAGAGAATCAGTCTTCATGTCATAGCAGAAAATCAGGCTTCACGTCAGCCACCACTGCAACAGTCCATTTTCATAAATTTAGGCCCAGCACCCAGGCAGAGGAGAGAGGTCCCGTAACAGAGAATCTGGCTTCACGTCAGCAGAGAATTAGTCTGCATGTCATAGCAGAGAATGAGGCTTCACGTCAGCCACCACTGCAACAGTCCATTGGCATATATTTAGGCCCAGCACCCAGGCAGAGGAGAGAGGTCCCGTAACAGACAATCTGGCTTCATGTCAGCAGAGAATCAGTCTGCATGTCATAGCAGAGAATCAGGCTTCACGTCAGCCACCACTGTAACAGTCCATTGTCAGATATTTAGGCCCAGCACCCAGGCAGAGGAGAGAGGTCCCGTAACAGAGGATCTGGCTTCATGTCAGCAGAGAATCAGTCTTCATATCATAGCAGAGAATCAGGCTTCACGTCAGCCACCAGTGCAACAGTCCATTGGCATATATTTAGGCCCAGCACCCAGGCAGAGGAGAGAGGTCCCGTAACAGACAATCTGGCTTCATGTCAGCAGAGAATCAGTCTGCATGTCATAGCAGAGAATGAGGCTTCACGTCAGCCACCACTGTAACAGTCCATTTTTATAAATTTAGGCCCAGCACACAGGCAGAGGAGAGAGGTCCCGTAACAGAGGATCTGGCTTCATGTCAGCAGAGAATCAGTCTGCATGTCATAGCAGAAAATCAGGCTTCACGTCAGCCACCACTGCAACAGTCCATTGTCAGATATTTAGGCCCAGCACCCAGGCAGAGGAGAGAGGTCCCGTAACAGAGGATCTGGCTTCATGTCAGCAGAGAATCAGTCTGCATGCCATAGCAGAGAATGAGGCTTCACGTCAGCCACCACTGTAACAGTCCATTTTCATAAATTTAGGCCCAGCACACAGGCAGAGGAGAGAGGTCCCGTAACAGAGGATCTGGCTTCATGTCAGCAGAGAATCAGTCTGCATGTCATAGCAGAAAATCAGGCTTCACGTCAGCCACCACTGCAACAGTCCATTGTCAGATATTTAGGCCCAGCACCCAGGCAGAGGAGAGAGGTCCCGTAACAGAGGATCTGGCTTCATGTCAGCAGAGAATCAGTCTGCATGCCATAGCAGAGAATGAGGCTTCACGTCAGCCACCACTGTAACAGTCCATTTTCATAAATTTAGGCCCAGCACACAGGCAGAGGAGAGAGGTCCCGTAACAGAGGATCTGGCTTCATGTCAGCAGAGAATCAGTCTGCATGTCATAGCAGAAAATCAGGCTTCACGTCAGCCACCACTGCAACAGTCCATTGTCAGATATTTAGGCCCAGCACCCAGGCAGAGGAGAGAGGTCCCGTAACAGAGGATCTGGCTTCATGTCAGCAGAGAATTAGTCTGCATGTCATAGCAGAGAATCAGGCTTCACGTCACCCAACATTGGAACAGTCCATTGGCATATATTTAGGCCCCGACACCCAGACAGAGGAGAGGTTCATTCAACTTTGGGTAGCATCGCAATATAATGGTAAAATGAAAATAAAAATAGGATTGAATGAGGAAGTGCCCTGGAGTCCAATAATATATGGTTAAGGGGAGGTAGTTAATGTTTAATCTGGACAAGGGACGGACAGGTCCTGTGGGATCCATGCCTGGTTCATTTTTATGAACGTCAGCTTGTCCACATTGGCTGTAGACAGGCGGCTGCGTTTGTCTGTAATGACGCCCCCTGCCGTGCTGAATACACGTTCAGACAAAACGCTGGCCGCCGGGCAGGCCAGCACCTCCAAGGCATAAAAGGCTAGCTCTGGCCACGTGGACAATTTAGAGACCCAGAAGTTGAATGGGGCCGAACCATCAGTCAGTACGTGGAGGGGTGTGCACACGTACTGTTCCACCATGTTAGTGAAATGTTGCCTCCTGCTAACACGTTGCGTATCAGGTGGTGGTGCAGTTAGCTGTGGCGTGTTGACAAAAGTAACAACAGATTTAGCGGGATATAAATTTGAGGCCTAGTATTTAGGCGCTGGGTGACCGGTATGGATTTACAGACAAAATTAGACTTGGAAATGCACAGTAGCGTGTGTGTGAAGTTATTCTGAATGACCCTATGTGCACCTTGAATATTATATACCCTTTTAGGGATAGATTTCAAATAGCTCTGATATAGCAGAAACCACTAAATTATGAAATTGCTAAATTGGGAATTGTATTTCAACCCTGAACAAAAAATGTGCTTTAACGGACACTAAATAACTTGCTCAGCCACAACAGTACAGCGGTAACGACAGATTTAGCGGGATATAAATTTGAGGCCTAGTATTTAGGCGCTGGGTGACCGGTATAGATTTACAGAATTAGACTGTGATATGGCCAAAAAATAACCACACTATTGCTGGTTAAATGCACTTGGTGTGACAGCTTGACCAACCACACTACTGAGGGTTAAATGCACTTGGTGACGGGCGCAGCTTGCCCCTGATGTAGTATATGGCCTAAAAATGAACAGACTATTGCTGGTTAAATGCACTTGGTGTGACAGCTTGACCAACCACACTACTGAGGGTTAAATGCACTTGGTGACGGGCGCAGCTTGCCCCTGATGTAGTATATGGCCAAAAAATAAACAGACTATTGCTGGTTAAATGCACTTGGTGTGACAGCTTCACCCTGATGTAGGCTTTAGCCAAAAAACAACCACACCATTGAGGGTTAAATGCACTTGGTCGCAGCTTGTGCTGGCGCACCACAAGACACAAAATGGCCGCCAATCACCCCAGAAAAAAGTGACTGACAAACGGTCTGGGCAGCCTAAAAACAGTGAGCAATTGAGTATCAGCAGCTCAATGACCCACAGCTGCAGATCGATCAATAATCAAGTCCTTTGGAGGAGTTAATCTGCCTAATCTCGCCCTACTGTCGCAGCCGCAACCTCTCCCTACGCTAATCAGAGCAGAGTGACGGGCGGCGCTATGTGACTCCAGCTTAAATAGAGGATGGGTCACATGGTGCTCTGGCCAATCATAGCCATGCCAATAGTAGGCATGGCTGTGACGGCCTCTTGGGGCAAGTAGTATGACGCTTGTTGATTGGCTGCTTTGCAGCCTTTCAAAAAGCGCCAAGAAAGCGTCAAAAAGCGACAAGAAAGCGACGAACACCGAACCCGAACCCGGACTTTTACGAAAATGTCCGGGTTCGGGTCCGTGTCACGGACAACCCAAAATTCGGTACGAACCCGAACTATACAGTTCGAGTTCGCTCATCCCTACTAGTAACCACATTTTTTACAGTTTCATTTGAGAAGATGGACCCTTTGAACAAGACATCATTATCTGACTTCATCCTCACTGGACTCACGGACGTGCCGTGGCTTCAGAAGCTCCTCTTTATTTTTGTTCTCTTCTTCTACCAGCTCGGTAATATGGGCAATATCATCATCATCATTTTGGCCATCAGAGATCCATCCCTTCATTCCCCAATGTATTTCTTCTTGGCTAATCTTTCATTTCTGGATATCTGCTTTTCTTCTGTGACAGTCCCTAAAATTATGGCTGGGTTCTGGATACAGAACGTGATCTCTATAAAAGCCTGCATTGTGCAGATGTATTTCTTTCACGCTTTGGGGTTTTCAGAAGGAGTCCTACTTTCTGCAATGGGTTATGATCGATACGTTGCTATATGTCACCCTCTCCGATACAGAATCATTATGAGAAGGTCCATTTGCTTCTACCTTGTTTTTCTGTCATGGTCTGCTGGTCTCACAACGTCATTAGTGAACGCGCTGATGACTTCACAGCTGCCATTTTGTAATGTTAACAGGGTTCGTCACTTCTACTGTGACGTAAAGCCGGTAATAAAATTGGCTTGTAGAGATATCCGTTTCAATGAAATGACTCTTTTGTACTTCAGTGGATTCATTTGCACGGGCACCTTCATTTTGACCGTACTATCCTATTTCTACATCATCAGTCACCTTGTCAATCACCAATCTTCAAAGGGCAGATCCAAAGCTTTCTCAACCTGTTCTGCACACTTGACCGTTGTCCTGCTGTTCTATGGGACAGCCATGTGTACTTATCTTGGCCCTGACTCCGAAGCTTCCATTGAAAGTGACAGAGTTGCAGCTATTTTGGCAACAGTAATCACTCCATCTTTAAACCCTATTATTTATACCTTGAGAAATAAAGAAGTGAGAAATTCCTTGAGAAATATGTTTAAGACTTCACAATATTGAAGAAAGGGCTCAAATCTTGAGAATTATTAGTGTGATGTCATCATGTCTTACATTTATCACAAATATACATTATACAATTAGATATTTTTGCATGTGCTTATAGTTATTGGTTATACATTGAGGTGAAAGTATCACCCAAAATTTGATTTGGGTTTGATTTTGCCTAAATCAGTGAATTTGATTTGATTCATGCCCCAAATTTAAAGTGTTTCATTTGGCCTGAAAATTTGTGTACGATTCGCTCTCTCCAAATTTTGCCTGAATTGAATCACCAAAAACTTGGATTTGGCTCCACCTCAAATTTTTACAACATTTGGGTTGGCTTCTAAATCCATAAAACCCTGTAATTTGGAAGTTTTCCATTGTACTTTCAATTGAGTCTAACTTTTCCAGAAAATAAACGGAAACCCCGACACTTGCCTCTTAGCTCACGTGGTATTATTTCTTATATGCAATCCACCAATATACATGATGTTTCAGTCCTGGAATGCAGTGTTCCTCAACTCCAGTCCTTAGGTCTCATCTGCTGGTCACGATTTGCAAAAACCCCACAGAATGAATACCTGTTGTAAGTCCTGAAGCACTAATGCTAATTATATCACCTGCTCAATACTACGGAAATCCTGAAAACAGGAACAGCAGGTGGACCCTAAGGATGGGAGTTGAGGAACACTGCTGTAGTTGACTTTACTTAGATTGTGGGATGTGCATTAATTGCGCTGTCTAATGCAATCTAAGTCGCTATGGTAAAGGCGCTCCTTTTCCGGAAGGTCCTGGATCTTACTTTCTAAGACACGGTATGTTTTCTGATTTTGGCCTATACAGAAGTGGAATTGGTAGAACTGTAGACTTTTGTTTTATCTTATTAAAATTTAACTAACATAAATGTTTAAAGTGGTGATGTCATGATGTTGAATATGTTCTCCCATCACTATGTAAGTCTCATATTTCTTCTTAATAAACCTGTTTATATCACCTTTCCCGTATCACCTGAGCTCTATATCTAGTATTGCTATCCCTAACCTATACTATAGACACTATCAAGGAAGAGGACCCAACTGATGGGCCCAGTGACTGCCAACTGTCTCCATTGTATGGCCCTAGGACTTTTGGTTGTAAACTCTTTCCAAGTGGTATGATTTTTAGGTAGATCATAGATTCTCTGGGGATCATACTCTGAGGACATAAATCTTTGTCAATTTTCTTTGTCATTTATAACATTTTAGAACATTTCTACTTACCTACACTGAAGATACATTATATGCTACTTAAGGGTGAGTAAACTTTGCTGCTTTTCGGACAGCATGTAAACCAGAATCTTTCCAGGTTAGTTTAAGTACCTTGCCATTGTGAGGCTTCAAGCAGAATGTTCTCACTCAGATGAAAGTGGCCACAGAGATTAGAGTGTCACAGAGTGTCATCAGCAGGTTGCAACAGAGATACAGAGAGATTTGAGGAGTCTCAGAAAGGCATAGAAGTGGATGTCCTTTAGCCACATCAAACACTGATGACTGCTTCATTGTGAACAATGCCCTGTGGAACCAGATGATGAATGTCACACAACTCCAGGCACTTTTGAGGGAGGTGAGAGGCACCTAAGTATCACGTCAGACCATTTGAAACCGTTTACATCAGCGTGGTCTGTGTGCTAGATTACCTGCTAGGGTACTGGACCACAGGCGTCATCGTTTTGCATGGACAAGTGAGCATCTATGATGAACAAGGGACCAGTGGGCCTCAGTGCTGTTCACTGATGAAAGTCGATTCACTTTGAGCAAAAATGATGGCCACTAATGATGTTGGATATGTCAAGGAGAGCGCTATTGATCGGCCACTGTTTTCACCAGACGAGCCTTTGATGGTGGTGGTGGAGTTTCAGTGTGGGCCGGTGTGTCTAATCAATACAGAACTGCCCTACACTTTGTGAATGGTACAGTGACAAGACTATACTAGTTGAATAACATCATTAATCCAGTCATTGTGCCTCTGCATGAACAGCACAGGCCTAATTTCATCTTCATCGGTGACAATGCGCCAGCTCATCGAGGTTGCATCATTAGGGAATGGCTGCTGGAGACTGGGTGACCTGAAATGGAGTGGCCTGCACTTTCTTCAGACCTGAATTCCATTGAAAACCTATGGGATTAGCTGAGTTGCCATGTAAAGGCTCTTTACTCTGTACCCCAGAACCTCAATGACCTGGGGGCCGCCCTTCAAGAGGAGTGGGATGCCATGCCTCAGCAGCCTCAGCATGAGATGTTGTTGTCAAGCTGCAATTGATGCTCAAGGTCACATGACAAGTTATTGAGACATTGACATTTTTTTTTTGGGGGGGGGGTAAACTTTAAAACACTTTGACTTATCCAGGCCATTCTGAGATAGTTTTTTCGTCACATATTGTACTTCATGACACTGGTAAAATAAAGTAAAAAAATAATAATTTTTTTGCATAAAAAAAATACTTAAATTACCAAAAATTTGGAAAAATGTGCAAATTTCAAAGTTTCAATTTCTCTACTTCTGTAATACATAGTAATACCCCCAAAAATTGTGATGACTTTACATTCCCCATATGTCTATTTCATGTTACAAGGCTTAGAAGTTTAGAAGCATATCTTGAAATTTTTCTGAAATTTACAAAAACCCAATTTTTAGGGATCACTACAGGTCTGAAGTCACTTTGCGAGGCTTACATAATAGAAACCGCCCAAAAATGACCCCATTCTATAAACTACATCCCTCAAGGTATTCAAAACTTATTTTACAAACTTCGTTAACCCTTTAGGTGTTGCACAAGAGTTATTGGCAAATGGGGATGAAATTTGAGAATTTCATTTTTTTGCCTAATTTTCCATTTTAACCCATTTTTTCCACTAACAAAGCAAGGGTTAACAGCCAAACAAGACTGTATCTTTATTGCCCCTACTTTGCCGTTTACAGAAACACACCATATGTGGCCGTAAACTACTGTACAGGCACACAGTAGGGCGCAGAAGGAAAGGAATGCCATACGGTTTTTGGAAGGCAGATTTTGCTGGACTGTTTTTTTTTTACACCATGTCCCATTTGAAGCCCCCCCTGATGCACCCCTAGAGTAGAAACTCCAAAAAAGTGACCCCATTTTAGAAACTACGGGATAGGGTGGCAGTTATGTTGGTACTAGTTTAGGGTACATATTATTTTTGGTTGCTCTATATTACACTTTTTGTGCGGCAAGGTAACAAGAAATAGTTTTTTGGCACGTTTTTTTTTGTTATTTACAACATTCATGTGACAGGTTAGATCATGTGGTAATTTTATAGAGCAGGTTGTTACGGACGCGGTGATACCTAATATGTATACAATGTTTTTTATTTATGTAAGTTTTATACAATGACTTCATTTTTAAAACCCAAAAAATGTTTTAGTGTCTCCATAGTCTAAGAGCCATAGTTTTTTCAGTTTTTGGGAGATTATCTTAAGTAGGGTCCCATTTTTTGCGGGATGAGATGACGGTTTGATTGGCACTATTTTGGGGTGCATATGACTTATGTAATCGCTTTCTTTTACACTTTTTGTGACGTAAGATGACAAAAAATGGCTTTTTTTACACCGTTTTTATTTTTATTTTTTTACAGTGGTCACCTGCGGGATTAGGTCATGTGATATTTTTATAGAGCTGGTCGATACGGACGCGGCGATACCTAATATGTATACTTTATTTTTATTTATGTAAGTTTTACACAATGATTTCATTTTTGAAACAAAAAAATCATGTTTTAGTGTTTCCATAGTCTAAGAGCCATAGTTTTTTCAGTTTTTTGGCGATTATCTTGCGTAGTGTATGGTTTTGTGGGATGAGATGACGGTTTGATTGGTATTGTTTTGGCGTACATGCAACTTTTTTGATCACTTTTATTACCTTTTTTTGGAAGTAAGGTGGGCAAAATTTCAATTTTCTCATAGTTTTTATTTTTTTATTTTTATGGCGTTCACCGTGCGAGGAAGGTAACATGACCGTTTTATAGATCAGGTCGTTATGGACACAGCGATACCTAATATGTGTAGTGTATTTTTTTTATTTAGTGATAAATGTGTTTTTTTTTTATCTTAACTTTTTTCACTTTTTTTTTTACATTTTTTTGACCCAGACCCACTTGGTTCTTGAAGATCCAGTGGGTCTGATGTCTGTATAATATAGTACAGTACACTATATAGTGTACTGTACTGTATTTTACTTACACTTTGTCTGAACAGATCTATGCCTTTAGCACAGATCTGTTCAGCACCATGGACAGCAGGATGCCTAAGAAGGCGTCCTGTTGCCATTGGAACCTTCCCCATCTGCCACAACTTCGCAGACGGGGAAGGGTAAGGATGGGGGCTGTCTGGGGGCTCTCTCCCTCTCCATCGGGGGCTGCAAGGGCACAGCAGCCCCCCGATGGGAGAGGGAGGGAGCTCCCTGACAGTTAACCTTTTCCATACAGCGGTCCGTACGGACCGCGGTATGGAAAGGGTTAAACGGCTGACATCTGCACAGATGTCAGCCGTTTATTCCAGAGTGTCAGCAATGTGCTGACACTCTGGTATAACCACTGGCCACCAACGAATTTTCAAGAGGAGGCGGGCAGGGGATTGCGATCCCGCCTGCCGCACCGCCCGCCTCCCGCACCGCCCCCACCGCCCACAACCCACCCCCCTGCACCACCCACCAGCATAAAATTATGCAGGGGTGCAGGAGTGGTGCAAAATCGATAGTTTAGGCACACTAAAGTTTCAGATCCCCGCGGTCAGGGACCTGGGGTTTGCGGCGATCGCTGATACGAGGGGTCACATGACCCCCCTGGCGTGTTGACAGGATGCCGGCTAAATGATTTCAGCCGGCATCCTGTTCGGATTAACCCCCGGGGCGCCGCAAACACGATTTAAACTTAGGATGTACCGGTATGCCCTGAGTCCTTAAGGATTCGGGAAATAGGGCGTACCGGTACGCCCTAAGTCCTTAAGGGGTTAAGTTTCACCCGAATTTCACCCGAAAGCCAAATATACCTAATTTTTTGTGAATAGTGTATATATGTATTTTTTTTTATTATTTGATTAATATTATTGTGGTCGTGGCCACCAGGTACGTACCTGACCCCTACCTAGGGAACCTAACCCTAAGCGGTCAGAGTTGTGCCGCAACCGCGTCGTGGAGGGACGCCTGAAAGAGGGCATCCCCTTTGAGAGTAACAGAAAAAAGGGGGTCGGGTGGGAGGGAGAACTTCGTACGTCGTACACATGTGGGAGGGTGCCGGCGGCTGATATAGGCGGCCAAGCCCCTCCCACAAATACAGGCCAATGAATCGGCCTTACACTTGTGGCCTTACACTTACGATTGAGCCGGTGGTCGCGGCTTCTCAGCACCACCGAGACTTCCCCGCAGGCTATGACCTTGTTGTCGGAAAGGTCCCTAGAGGCTATTAGTAGCGAAGCGAGATTGATGTCCCTACCCTCTAGGATGTCCTTTCTGATGTTGATGGGGACAAAGTGAGACGGAGCCACGTTGGGGACTGGCTGGGCAGTGCGAATGTCTGCTGCCGCCGAGGTGGAGGCGACCGGAGGCTCGGGTGAAGAAACCGACACTGCCGAGTTGTGAGCCTCGACTGACTCGAGTCTAGCCTGTATGGACGTGACGGCCGAAGTCAAATTGTTCAGCATGAGGTGTAATTGGGCCAGCGATGTTTGTATCGTGGCTGCGAGGGGATCACCGCCGCTGGGCACCAAGGAGTCTTTCCATAACCGGTATAGCTCTGCCTTCCTGGCTGACGCCGGGAAAGGAACACCCCGTCTCGTCAGCTCCGCCATCAGCTTGGGGATAGTCCAAGCACGCAGGGATAACGTGCTGCCCCCTTCGGAGGTCCCTGCAGCATTCTCATCCACTGATGCTTCCATGATATCAGACGCGTGCGACATCACAGCTGTGGAGAAAATAATGCAAGGTGACCGGCTACCCTGGGCGACCACCAAGTGCGTGAGCTGTTTGACAACGTAGTAGAAAAAGGTGCACTGTCCCTGTGAAGCACACACCCTAACCCCCGATGGCCGTGAAAGAGTGGCCAGGAACCGCCACCTGAAGGTACACGCCAGGACCTAACTTACTTACCAACTGAGGAACACTGTGTTCTGAACCCCACGGAAGTTTTTGAATGGAAAAGGAAACCTGTACGTAAAAGAGTGCATGAGACCTCTCCTTTGCTAGTGATCAATACCTCCCGTCCACTGACGTGAGCCCCCGCTACCTTGTTCGTGAGAACTCAGGTGAATCCTAGACTGGCTTCTCTTGTGTGGATGTTTGGGAAATTTTTTTTTTTTTTTTTTTTTTTTTTTTCTTGCTCTAACCTGGGAAACAAGCAGCACAAAGAAACAAATCAACACGCAAGGTACAAACTGATGGAGCGCGAGCTGTGGGCAGTGGATTTGAACAATGGATGGGGATGGCGTTGATTGACGTTTTTCCGCCCCCCCGACTCTGTCTGTCGTATGTGGTGGACCCCTACCTACCTAAGCAGCACGGCGGCCCGTGCCAGACTTTAAGTGTGTGTGAGGCGCTGGCCATTGCATCCCCCACCGTGTTCCACTGTACCGCGTGGGGAGCGCGGAGCTCCCTGACACAGAGGACCAAGCGGGGGGATACTTGTGAGCAACAGCTCACACCTCACACTACACGACTTTGTGCCACGTGGAGAGTGACGCGTGTCCCTAGCAGGGTGCGCAGTGCAGGGGCGCCCTCCATTCGAGGGCTGACCCGCCCGCCGGCTGGGCACACCTGCCACGTGGGGAGCCGCGCAGCCCTCAGGCCTAGATCGGCGCAGGGAGGACCCCCGGTGGTGAGGGCCTACCCCTGCCGATAATGAAAATGCCGCGTGGGGGGCCTCGCCGGTCCCTGGCGGAGCGCCCAGTGCGAGGGTGCCCTCCTGCCGTCTGTGGGCCGACCCTCCGCCGGCTGAGCGCGTCCGCCGCGTGGGGAACCGGCTTAGCCCCCTGGCATAACTGGAACAGGGGGGGGTCTGAACATGGCGCCGCCTTCCCCCCTGTTCCCCTGACCATCGAGCCACGTGGGAGGCCCACCGCTCCCTGGTGGAGTGCCCAGTGCGGTGGTGCCCCCCTGAGTCCGGAGGGCCGACCCACCGTCGGCTGGGCAAATCCACCGCGTGGGGACACGGTGGTGCCCCCTGGCTTAGACAGAGACGGGGGGGGGGGCGTGTGTACGTTGCCCCACCCCGGTTGTGGTAAGGAGGGTCGTATGGAGCCTCCTTGATCCCCGGCACAGTGCGGTGGCAGGGGCGCTACCCCTCAACTGGGGGGCGGGCCCGCCGCTGGAGGCCACGCCCCCTCCACGTGGGGGAGCGGGGCAGCGCCGGCAGACATGGAGCATGAGACGCGCCTGTGAAGGTGAGCTGAAGCGGCGGAGGAGGGAAGCGCGGTCTGCTGTGTGCTCCACCACCTCCATGACACGAGCGGGAGCGGGACGGGGGCGAAGTGTTCCGGAGCGCGGGGCCCGCTTACCAACAGGGCCGACCGCACAATCGGACGTCCACTTACCTGGCCTGTTCGGCAGGACTGACAGGTACAACGCACGCTCCGGGACCCTGAGAACTTCGTACGTCGTACACATGTGGGAGGGTGCCGGCGGCTGATATAGGCGGCCAAGCCCCTCCCACAAATACAGGCCAATGAATCGGCCTTACACTTATTATTATTACTATTTTATAGTTCAATTATTGTATTCATTATTTTTGAAAGTCTATTCGCTAGAACCTTTGCATGCAATTTTATTCAAAAGAGCTATAGGTCTATATGATTCTGGCAACAATAAGTCCTTTCTCTCTTTAGGGATAGAACAATGATAGCCTCTTCCAAAGATTCGGACAGCCCACCCTGGCCTTATAGGTTTTCCCAGGTTTTCCCTTAGTTCCAGTAAAAGTATTTGGCCAAATTCCTTGTAAATTTCAAAGGGTAAACCATCTCCTCCTGTTGCTTTTTTCTCCTCGTTTTCGTAGAGTATTTTAGATCTATATAAATCCTGATAATAGGTCCTAAAGACCTCACTTATCTGTTCCGGAGTCTTTAAAATCTTACCCTTATCGTTTTTAATGGCCCCTATCAATGATTTTTTTTTTTTGTGGATTTTTCACAATATTGGCTAAGATCTTCCCAACTTTCTCACCCTCTGAAAAAACCTTTACCCCTTGAAAAAACAGTGCCGTTTGGGACTTTTTCATATATATTTCTCTAACCTTCTCTTGTTCCTTCTCCCATTTCTTCAAACTTTCTACTGAAGGGTCTACCATGTAATTCCTTTTTGCCTCTTCTAACTTATGTTACTTTTTTCTTACAATAATTCACCTTATTAATCAAAGTTCCTCTTAGGAAGGCTTTTGTAGTATCCCAAATTACTTGCTTTATAGATTAATCTTTGTTTAAAAAAAAAAAGTTTTAATTCTAACTTAATATTGTCCTTATCTTTTAATACAGTTAGCCAGCAAGGGTTAAACTTAAACAATAAAGGAAGAAATCACCATATGGCATGCGTGGCCTCGTCGTGCGCGTTCAGTACAGCGCGCGGCCCGGCCGGGAGAAAACTTTCATCAAGATGGATCCCGCCCCCTGCCGAGTGCCGAAACCAGGAAGTGGACAGCGCGCCGGGAGCAGGTAAGTATGAAATAGAGTCTTGAAATTACCCCTTTAAATAAGCCAAGTTCATATTATGATATAAAGTTTTACTATTAGATAGCCTATCCTTAATTGGGTCCGGAACCGCATTATAATCTCCTACTGCTATCAAAATACTAGCACACCAGCCCAGTGCTCTGAGCAGATTATACTAATCATTGTGGTCTTGGAAGCTAGGAAGGAAGGTTGTCTGTCTGTTCCAGCTCAGAAAGATAAGTGTGATTCAAGTTTGGTTGTTTTGTCTCATCTCCCATCTAGGTTCTGTGCAAGCAGGCTGCTCCTATTTCCCCTCTTCACCATCTCAGGGAAGTTAGGGTTTCTCAGCCCAGGCACGGGGACACATCACACCTACCTTTAAGGTCTGCATGTGGGCTAAGCAGTGCAGGGAAAGAGGTCAGGGATTAGCTAGGAGGTGACCCTTCCCCTGTCTCTCGCCCAGAGCCTGGTTGGTGGGTTATCTGTGAGTGCACACCCGCTGTGACATTATAATCCGCCATACTGTGACTGCCATTACTCAGCGGTTTTGTGATGGCGTCAATTGATGCACTGGTTGACCGCCTGCAGGGTTTATCCCTAGAGGTTGCGGATCTACGTAGTTCGGTCACACAGTGTCAGAGGGTTCTGGCATCAGGTACAGGTCAAATTGGTGGGGAGCCTAAAGTCGCTCTTCCCGAGAAATTTACAGGGGGTACGGATGATTTTTTCCGCTTGAAAGAGTCATGCAAATTTTATTTTCGACTGGGTCCATTTTTGTCAGGTAATGAGAATCAGAGGGTTGGTGTCATCATGTCTCTGCTTAAAGGGAACGCGCAATCCTGGGCTTTTTCTCTGCCGCCCGGTTCTCTGGCCCTCCAGTCGGTGGAGGAATTTTTCAAAGCCCTGGGATTGATTTACGATGACCCAGATCGGGTCTCGATGGCAGAATCGAAATTGCGTAACTTACTACAGGGTAAACATACTGCAGAGGGTTACTGCATAGAGTTTAGGAGATGGGCTACTGAGTCGGGGTGGTATGACCCCGCGTTACGTAGTCAGTTTTGTCAGGGGTTATCTGAAAGGTTGAAAGATGCCCTGGCTTTTCATGAGTACCCGGATACTCTAGAGAATGCAATGTCTTTGGCTATATGGTTGGATAGACGTATCAGAGAGAGGTGTAAGGGTCCCTCCGTGCAAGGGATCCCTCCTGTGTGTGGTTTTGTCTCACCTGCTGCCCAGGGTGATATTACTTATAACTCTGGGGTAGGGGAGGAACCCATGCAGTTAGGTCAGATATCTTGCCATTCTGATAGTAGAGACTTTAGAAAAGTGCACAATCTATGTTACTATTGTGGAAAGAGGAGTCATTTTATTTTTTCTTGTCCTTATGTTAAACCACAGGTGGAAGAGAAAAAGAAAAAAGAAAATAAAAAATTCCCTCACACTTGGTAGTATGAATGGTGTGGTAGAGCAGACAGGTATGCAAGCTCCCAGCAGTTCCCATTTTCTCCTTCCAGCTATGGTGGCGCTAGAGTCAAAAAAGTGTTTGTTGATGTATTCCTTGATTGTGGTGCTGGGGTAAACCTAATTGACTTTCTTTTCCTTCAAAACCTAGGACTAAGTACTTGCACTTTAGAGAACGAGATTTGTGTTTTTGCAATTGATTCTTCCCCCTCTTTCTCAAAGGAGCCTTACTCACATTGTTCATGGTATTCACTTAAGGGTGGGTGATTCACATGCTGAAATTATTTCTTGTTTTGTCATGAAGGATTTGCCAGCTCCTATAGTTTTGGGGTTGCCATGGTTGACTAGACATAACCCAATTATAGACTGGCAAGCGAGACAAATCATTGGTTGGAGTGAGTTTTGTTCGGATAATTGTCTTGGCACATCTATCTCTGGTGTGTCCATTACGGCTTTACCTCAGTAAAGCAGCCAATCAACAAGCGTCATACTACTTGCCCCAAAAGGCCATCACAGCCATGCCTACTATTGGCATGGCTGTGATTGGCCAACTGCAGCATGTGACCCAGCCACTATTTAAGCTGGAGTCATGTAGCGCCGCCCGTCACTCTGCTCGGATTAGTGTAGGGAGAGGCTGCAGCTGCTGTGAGGGAGAGATCAGGGAGAAATCTCATCAAGAACTGGTTTATGTACTCAGTGATCTACAGCAAAAGTGTTTTGTGGTTGCAGTGCACAAGTTTTTTAAGCCTGCCCTGAGCCAACTACTGCTGAAAGCAAACGACCAGAGATGGGAACATGGAGAGGGACGAGGGATCACCAACGCGGACACGGAAGGTAAGGTGGCGGGGAATAAGCCACCAACCGTGCCATTAACGGTGATCCCCCTTAACGCTCTCCCACCGGAGAACGCGCATGCAGGCCACAAGCAGATGGCACTGCATGCTGCACCCTCTTTCGAAGGTGTGCACACACAAAAAAAAACACACGTGCAAATATAAAATCAGGGAACGCCAAAAGCGAACACGGTGAAGGGATGGCGGGGAAAAGCCAGGTCACCGCGCCGTCAGCGGTGAAACCCCCACAACGCTCTCCCTCCGGAGAACGCGCATGCACCCCATCCGCAGATGGCGGTACATGCTTCACCCACTTTCGAGGGAAGGCCACGTGAGGAGCCACTGTGGTCATACTGTCACGGCTGAGGATGGGGAAAACCCTCAGCCGTGCGATGCCAGAAGATGTTAGGCTGCTCGGTCAGGACGACAGGATTAGGGAGCAGGTCACCTCCTAAAGCGTCCCTAACCTGACCCTAACTCCTAGCTGCATGGGCCGACCTTGAGGGTAGGAGGGCCCATGCTCAGGAACCTCGGATCCCTAACTCACCCTCCGACCGGTCCCTGAACTAGGAGTCAAGGTAAGACGGCCTGTTCCTTCTGGACACGGAGGAACAGGGGTCTAACTGGCCAAGCTACAAGGAATGGGGAAACACATACAACATACAGATATGACAGGCGAACTACTAGTTCCACACGTACCTGTCACAGCCACGCTGACTGGAACCCATGCATGCACTACTAATGTCCACAGAACAACTAGAGGACACAGCACACAGGTAACCAGGACATCCGTAGTTGCAAATAAACAGAGACAAAAGAAAACATCAACTGAACATCAAGACATAAACTTCACAGATAAACCTATGACCACAAGGGTGGCCCCCACTGGCAGATTATATACACAGGAGGCTGCTCCAGCTAAGCATGGCTGAAGCAACCCACTGACACATGCCAAACACTGAGAGTTTTCCCCATCCTCAGCCGTGACAGGTACTTTGTATTAATGTATCTGCAAAATCCCTGTTACTAGGCAGATTAGGTGTAATTTATACATCCCACCACTAGATGGGGATAAATCTTACGCTATATATATATATATACACCTAGGTCAGGCCAAGTTAGTCAGTTGAGTTGAGACCAGAGATCAGATGTAGTCAGGGTCTAGATAAGATCTGAGTAGGTCAGATTAGATTAGTGGGAGAAAATGTAGAGTGAAGACTCCATGACACAGATTAGTGAGTGGAGCCAACTTCGCTATGAGGTGATACTAAGATGTGAGGCGCAGAAGAGTGTTTTCCTTCTGTGGCCGGACTATACACTTGCATCCCTGACCAGTAGGAGAGACTTTGCCTCCCTGGAATAGAAACAAGCTTCCTAAGGAATCATCGGTGATAAGAGCCATTATTGAGGGCCACAGACACCTATGCGCATGGTGGAGGACTTATAGCTTCTGGCAGCCACACCATACTTCTGAGAGACAGATGAGTTTTCCAGTCCAAATGTTCAGCTTGTAGGGAAAGGACAAGGAATAGGACTGAGCACATCAATAGGAACAAGGTACACCTAACCCCCAGCTCCAAGCCAAACCTGAAAAGCCTAGAAACTGTGGATTTGCAGAATCAACTCTTTAACATCAAGAGACTGCATTTTTGTACTGCTGCAACCAAAGTCATCAACAGTAAAAGTTGTGAGTTGCATCTTACCACTGTCTACCTCATTATTACTACTAATGGATGTACCACCATTAACGGTACTGGCGTCACGACAAAAACCATCAAGGGACTCAGCCGCAACAAGCACCCTAATCACCCCTAACATCAAGGGCACCTTAACCACCATCTTGGCTGATGCTTCCCTACCACAGAGCGTGCCCCGGAGGATTTTGTGCTCTCCACCTCAACACTGTGCTGCCAGCCCAGGGAGGCTTTCTGCTAACCGTGAGTAAACTGATGAACTGTGTGTTTCAATTTGGCCCCTCATCGGTCCACTGTGCACCTCACGTGTTTCCCCTGCACTACTGGCTACTGGCTAGCTGCAAGTTTGCCTGCTACTGGCCACCGTCACCAGGGACCGAGCACACCAGCTTCAAGGGGTTTCCTGGCATAGCACTTCTTCACACAATGTGTTGACGACAAGACCCAAGTGGTTTGTACGCTGTGCCATCAGAGCCTGAAGCGAGGCATTAACGTTCTGAACCTTAGCACAACCTGCATGACCAGGCATCTACATGCGAGACACGGGCTGCAGTGGAGTAAGCACCTTCAAAACCAAGAAAGGGCTCAGACCCCTCCTACTCCCTCTTCTGCTGCTGCCTCGGCCTCTTCCTCCGCCTCTGGAGCAGAAAACAGAGGATGTGCCACCAACAACACCACCTCCGTCACCAAGCATCTCCACCATGTCACACGGAAGCGTTCAGCTCTCCATCTCACAAACCTTGGAGAGAAAGCGTAAATTCCCACCTAGCCACCCTCAATCCCTGGCCCTGAATGCCAGCATTTCTAAACTACTGCCCTTTGAAATGCTGTCATTCAGGCTGGTGGAGACGGACAGCTTCAAACAGCTTCAAACAGCTCATGTCGCTTGCTGTCCCACAGTACGTCGTTCCCAGCCGCCACTACTTCTCCAGGAGAGCCGTGCCCTCCCTGCACAACCAAGTATCGGTTAAAATCAAGTGTGCACTGCGCAACGCCATCTGTGGCAAGGTCCACCTAACCACAGATACGTGGACCAGTAAACACGGCCAGGGACGCTATATCTCCCTAACTGCACACTGGGTAAATGTAGTGGCGTCTGGGCCCCAGGCGGAGAGCTGTTTGGCGCACGTCCTTCCGCTGCCAAGGATCGCAGGGCATCATTCTTTGCCTCCTGTTGCCCCCTCTTCCTACTCGGCTTCCTCCTCCTCTTCTACCACCTCCTCATCCGGTCAACGACAGACCTTCACAAACGTCAGCAGGCCATTCTGAAACTGATGTGTTTGGGGGACAGGCCCCACACCGCGCAGGAGTTGTGTCGGGGTATAAAACAACAGACCAACGAGTGGTTGCTGCCAGTGAGCCTCAAGCCCGGCCTGGTGGTGTGCGATAATGGGCAAAATTTCGTTGCAGCTCTGGGACTAGTCGATTTGATGCACATATCGCTTGCCTGGCGCATGTGCTGAATTTGGTGGTGCAGAAATTCATTCACAACTACCCCAAGATGTCAGAGATGCTGCATAAAGTGCGGGCCGTCTGTGCGCGCTTCCGGCGTTCTCATCCTGCCGCCGCTCGGCTGTCTGCTCTACAGCGTAACTTCGGCCTTCCCGCTCACGACTCATATGCGACGTGCCCACCAGGTGGAACTCCACCTTGCACATGCTGGAGAGACTGTGTGAGCAGCAGCAGGCCATAGTGGAGTTTCAGCTGCAGCACGCACGGGTCAGTCGCACTGCTGAACAGCACCACTTCACCACCAATGACTGGGCCTCCATGCGAGACCTGTGTGCCCTGTTGCGCTGTTTCGAGTACTCCACTAACATGGCCAGTGGCGATGACGCCGTTATCAGCGTTACAATACCACTTCTATGTCTCCTTGAGAAAACACTTAGGGCGATGATGGCCCAGGATGAGGAGGAGGAAGAGGGGTCATCTCTAACACTTTCAGGCCAGTCTTTTAGAAGTGGCTCAGAAAAGGAAAGAGGATTTTTGCAACAGCAGAGGCCAGGTACAAATTTGGCCAGCCAGGGCCCACTACTGGAGGACGAGGAGGAGGAGAATGGGGATGAAGCATGTTCACAGTGGGGTGGCATCCAACGCAGCTTGGGCCCATCACTGGGGCGTGGTTGGGGATATACGGAGGATGCAGACGATACGCCTCCCACAGAGGACAGCTTGTCCTTACCTCTGGGCAGCCTGGCACACATGAGCGACTACATGCTGCAGTGCCTGTGCAATGACAGCAGAGTTGCCCACATTTTAACGTGTGCTGACTACTGGGTGGCCACCCTGCTGGATCCCCGTTACAAAGACAATGTGCCGTCCTTAATTCCCCTTACTGGAGCATGATCGAAAGATGCGCGGCTACAGGCGCAGGCTGGTAGACGCGCTTCTGAGAGCATTCCCGACTGACACCGGGGGACAAGTGGAAGCACAAGGCGAAGGCAGGGGAGGAGGAAGAGGTCGCCAATGCAGCTGTGTCAGCGCCAGCACCTCAGAAGGCAGGGTTAGCATGGCCGACATGTGGAAAAGCTTTGTCACCTCGCCGAAACAGCTGGCCCCAACTGCTGATATGGAGCGTGTTAGTAGGAGGCAGCATTTGAACCACATCGTGGAACAGTACCTGTGCACACGACTACACGTACTGACTGATAGTTCTGCCCCATTCAACTTCTGGGTTTCCAAATTGTCCACGTGGCCAGAGCTTGCCCTGTATGCCTTGGAGGTGCTGGCCTGCCCTGCAGCCAGTGTAGTCTCTGAACGTGTATTTAGCACGGCAGGAGGCGTCATCACAGACAGACGCAGGCGCCTGTCCACTAGTGATGAGCGGCAGGGGTCATATTCGAATTCGCGATATTTCACGAATATTTTTAGAATATTCGTCGAATATTCGAAAATTCGAAAATTCGCAATTTTTTTCTTGAAAAAAAATCGGCAAGGTAATGATTGTGTAATATGCGAATTTTCGTAATTCGAATTTTCGGATTCGAATTTTTATTGCGAATTTTTCAACTTACAACTATTAGACAAAGAAGATTATAGCACTATATTAGCTAAATTGCTCTATATTAGTTTTTTTTTCGAATATTCGCTATATTGCTATAACTTCGTTTTTTCGAATATTTGTAATATTCTAAAACAAGAATATATAGCAATATAGCGAATATTCGAAAAAACGAATATAGAGCAATTTAGCTGATATAGTGCTATAATCTTCTTTGTCTAAAAGTTGAAAAATTCGCAATAAAAAATTCCAATCCGAAAATTCGAATTACAAAAATTCGCATATTACACAATCATTACCTTGCCGATTTTTTCAAGAAAAAAAAATCGGGCATTTTCGAATATGACCCCTGCCGCTCATCACTACTCCTAAAGTCAAGTATATTGCAGCCTTCTTATTGGCCCACAAGCTAGAAGCAGGAAGGGATCATGTGTACTGATTAAAAAAAAAAAAAAAAAAACGAAAAAAAATCGGGAAAAAAAAAATCGGGAAAATTCGAATATTCGAAATTGCGAATATATATATATATATATAACTAATTCAAAATATTCGCGAATTTTCGAAGTGCCTATATTCGCGATAAAAATTCGAAATTCGAATATTCGTGATCAACACTACTGTCCACAGCCAACCTGGACAAGCTCACGTTCATTTAAATGAACCAGGCCTGGATCCTACAAGACTTGTCTGCTTCCTTGTGCAGATCAGACAGTTCTAACAGCCTCAACCATTCATCCTTGTACTCAAGTGCACTTATTCCTTTTTTTGTTTTTTTATATGTTTCAATATTTTGGAGGATACCCCTATGTAAAAATGTGATGGCGATGTGCTGCCGATGATTCAACATGCCTCATGTAAGGTGCAGTCAGCTGATACATAAGCTGTTTGCTGGATTGTCAGGTGATGAGCCAATCATTGGTAAGGAATGTATTTGTCCATTGATTGGTCAGTCGTGGTGATGTGTGCGCCATGTGACACTTCGGTCTAGAGGAGATGGTCAGCGATGGACCTCAGAATGGGTAATCAATATCAGATCGGAGGGGGTCCAAAAACCCCACTGATCAGCTGCTTTGGACAGCCACCAGATACAATTCAGTGGACGGAGCTGGAAGCACAAGGCTCCATCCATGGTGTAGTGGCCTTGCACCAGAACCAGCCTCAGAGCAGTCTCTTCTGAGAACCGTACCTTCAACAAGCAGTTGGAGATCCATGCTACCTGCTGGATCAGAGGTGGACACTTCTCTAATAATCCACAAGCAAAGCAAACTATCTGTCCTTGTCCACACAGGACAGAAAAAAACACAGGGTAGGGGGGCTATATACTCTTATATAGGCTCAGGGGTCTCTAATTAGTAATTAATTTAAAATTCCACCAGTCCTACTAGTAGACAGGGGCAGAAATACCCTATTATTGTGCCGCTGGTTAGGACATAAGGGAATCATACAATACAATATACATAAAAGGAATATCATTGCACAAAAATTACTCAAGAAATTCATAATTTTTTTTATAAAAAGGAAGGTAGGTAATTTCAATCATTTAAGCCTAAATGCACCTGTTTTCATAATCCACAAAGCTCCTCGCTGGAGTAATCTGGTGTGACTATCCCTTCCATTGTATGCTGGCAGACCTGACACCAGAGACATCTCCCCCATGTGCTTCTCTTTTCCTCTTTTTACCGAATAGAGATGTTACCTTATACGTTGGTATTCTGGGGCCATAACTTTTTTATTTTTCCATTGACATAACGGTATGAGGGCTTGTTTTTTGCCGGACAAGTTGCACTTTCTAATTCCACCATTTAATATTGCATATGATGTAGTGGGGATGTAGTGGGGAACTGGAAAAAAAATTCCAAATGGGGTAAAAATGTTAAAAAAAAACACAATTTCACAAGAGTTTGATGGGTTTTGTTCTTATACAGTTCCATATATGATAAAACTGACCAGTTACATTAATTCTCCAGGTCAGTACGATTACGATGATACGCCACATTTGTTCACGGTCCTGTGAATAAGGGTCTGGGGGGGGATGTTGTTGTGAATAACTTGGGCCTGGATGGGGATCCATTGCCATGACCACTGCACGCTACTTTATGTTGTCAAGGAATCTATGCAATTCCACTTGGTCCAGTGGAGACTCCATAATAGCAGCCACAGTGGCCATAACACAAAACGCTCACAACCAGCCGCAATTTTTGGGCAGGCCAATTTTGGATCAGGGGAGAGAGGGGGGTGTACAGACATTATAACAGCAGCCTTGCATTGTGTGTGTCACATCACCCATGATAAAGGGCTGCTTTTCAGCCATGTGGTTTGATAATGTCTGTACACCCCCCTCTCTGGATGTTGTTTTAGCCACAACAGGGACATACAATGCCCTTCATCGCCGGATTATGAGTGACACGGGTGCTGGGGACACCAGAAGTATCTTCTATAAAAGGGACACGCCAATTGTGGGGGCATTTACACAAGAGGCTAATCCATATCAACATGTGTAGGCCATTATTAAAATCTAGTGCAAAAAGACATTAAATAAAACATATGTGGTAATAAATTCAACTGGTCTACACCGGAACTGGCTTACTTGACCATAGTAAACAATCATATTTCAAACCGTGCAAGTTCAAAATGAGGTGTCCAATAATAAGTTTGCATTTGGATTGTTTTCTAGGGAAAACTTATCGAGTTTGTACTATACACAAGTTTTTATTATTTACCCACTAAAATATTGGGCATGGGAGGTCTTACCTAAATCTGTCCGCTTCTCGTGGTTCACCTTCTCCCTTTGTTGGGGCAGCATTATCTGCGCCACTTCATCCTAGGCCCCCTCCTTTGCTATCTGGTCATGGTAAGGATCACTCCTGGTGTCCCATATCTCCAGGTGTTCTTGGATCACATCCGCTCTACATCCATCTTCTTCCTCAGTCAAGTCTGTCAGCTCTTTGCATCCAGGGCTTTTCAGGCCTCAACATGTGCTAAGCCAATGTTGCTAAACACAAAGCACATGGCAAAAGTGGGTTTGACCTATAACTAGAAAATCGAGTATTCACAAAAACGGATGACATGTGGAGGCGTTCCGTATGCATTCAGTTTTTTTTGCGGAACCATTGACTTGAATGGAGCCACGGAACGTGATTTGCGGACAATAATAGGACAAGTCTCAAAATGTTGTGGAACGGAAATACGGCTACACGAAAACGGAATTCTTACGGAGTACATTCAGTTTTTTTTTGCTGACCCATTAAAATGAATGGTTCCGCATACCGTCTGCATGAAAAACTGAACAGAAACGGAAAAAATTTATGGTCATGTGAACAAGCCCTAAGGCCTTATGGTTTAAAAAAAAATCTCTTACCTCATCCACTTGTTCACACAGAAGCAGTCCTCTCCTTTCTTGAAAAAGACCTGCCGGAGGACCTACGCTGAGCATCATGATGTCACCTTGCGTTCCCAGCGTGATCACGTGGTGACGATGATGTCATTTTAGGAAAAATGATTTGTTACCACAAATTCTGCTTCGGAAGCTTTGCTTCGCTCAACACTACTGTTAATAGTGAAAATAGTGGCAGGCGGACTGTATTAGGTAAGTTATTTAAAGGGGGTGTCCAGGTGTCAAAAATAGTAGAAGAATAAGAGTTAAAATAGCACCCCCTTGTCACATCCCTCTCCACTGCAGCAGTAATGCTCCTATGGTCCCCCCTCCTGTGTCTGTTTACATGGCAGAAGCAATATCACTAGACACAGAGCAGTTCTCAGTATCTGGGTCATCTGGGTGCTGAGGTCAATGATTGGCTACAGTGTTCAGATGTTTGAACGACAGTGGAGGATTGGAGTGGTAGTGGCTCTAACGATATAATGTGTCATGGTGGTCTCCCCCAGGCCGCTGCTCCCTAGGGTCATACAATAAAGGAAGGAGAACTCTTTCTTATCTCGGGGCACACCTTAATTCTGGGGATCCTGCCTGATAATAGTTGTGGTGCTGTAATGTTGACTGTCCATGTGGGTGCCAGGCAGGGCAAGTAGATGTGTATGGTACAGGAGTCAGGAAACCAGGCAAGGGGCAGAGGAATAAATGTCCGTCTTTACCGTAGTACAAAATAAGGGTTGTAGTCGATCCAATAACAATCTGGACACAGTGCAAATTCTTTCCCTAGACAGAGAGGTATGGAGGCTGGCAACGTGGCAAATAATGGCATAATTGTTATGCTATCTTGCCAAAGTCTCTATCACAAGAATCTATGTCTGGTAATTTTATGTAATTTGGCAATTAAGTTTGTAGTTTTCACTGTGGGATACATTTATTTAGAGGCTTTTGTCTGGCCAGAACGAGGTTAAGTGTGATGGGTGTCTTAACTGTAATCTCTCACAAGCAGCAAAGTCTGGTTAGTTGTAGTCAAAAGGTTACCCTGCTGACTCCTATGCTTGGCCATGCAAATTCTAAGTTCTTCTTTCCTTTTTCTTGCTGTAGCAGAAGCAGTAGCTTTCACAGAGATCGGTTAGTGTCTAGATCCTGAGGCCTAAAGAGAAGAAGCACATGGACTTGCTTCCTGCATAGACCTCCCTATATCTCCTAAACTCCCAGAAAAGATGTGAAATCTCTCATGTGCTAAGGAAATCTCCTGACACCTATCTGCAGATTAGCTCTTAGATGTATGTGGCAGCTGGCCTGGATCATCAGACAAAGCCCAGGCAGCCAAACTCAAAGTAAGGGGAGTTGACATGGTACATAAAGGATGTGGCCAAAAACAACAAGGGTTTGGCTTGTGTGAAAGGGGCATGTCTAGCCCCAAAAAAATGTCTGGTGGCGTGTGTACCGAAAGGTATGCCCAGGTCTCCCAGTAGTATCAGCAAGAAAGTTGGCAAGCATGGCAAAACAGCCCTTTAGCATACATCGGCCACAACTTTCACAATTTTTACTTTTAACAAATTCACCATGGTGTACGCACTCACATGCAACACTACTGCGCTCCGTAAAAGAGGACCACTGTCTGACGGGGAAGGAATCAATGAGCCTTATTTATATCCTACACTTCTGTGGTAAAATGAAAGGTGGGCTCTGATTGGTTGCTATGAAAGCGAAGATCTAATTGTTACCCATAGAAACCAAAGACAGGTCAGACAGCTTTGATGAACAAGGCCGATAAGTAGTGATGGAGGAACATCAGCCGGGAAGGTTCACGAACGCGATCAAATGTTTGCGAACTGCAAGTTCGCGGCGGGCCCCATTCACTTTAATGGCAGGCGAACCTGAAAAACCTTCAGCTTATATTTGCAGCCACCAAATACTTAGTCGAAGTGTAAAAATATTCCCACAACATGGACAGTGACATACTAGAGAGGAATCAATGACAAAAATTCCAACAAAAAATATGTATCTTAATCAGGGGACATTTTTATGCGTCTTAAAGGGAAATTCTCTGAATCTGCCCTGTTGGAGCCTAGAAATGTTTTATTTTAGGCCACAGGAGTACAGGCCTTAAAAATTTAGCGTTCATCTGACATAAAAGAAATTCTGATTATGTGGCTCGAGGTACATTATGCGGTCAATGGATAAAAATTTTACTGTAGGCCACTGGACTACAGGCCGCAAACATTAGGCATTCACCGGACAGAAAAGATCAAGTGATTATGTGGCCGGAGGTATATTACACGGTCAATGGATATCAATTTTACTGCAGGCCAGTACAAATACAGGTCAAATACATATGTTTAAAAGAACTAAAAATATAAAATTGGATTAAAAACATGGTGTCACGGCTGAGGATGGGGAAAACCCTCAGCCGTGCGATGCCAGAAGATGTTAGGCTGCTCGGCCAGGACGACAGGATTAGGGAGCAGGTCACCTTCTAAAGCGTCCCTAACCTGACCCTAACTCCTAGCTGCATGGGCCGACCTTGAAGGTAGGAGGGCCCATGCTCAGGAACCTCGGATCCCTAACTCACCCTCTGACTGGTCCCTGAACTAGGAGTCAAGGTAAGACGGCCTGTTCCTTCTGGACACGAAGGAACAGGGGTCTCACTGGCCAAGCTACAAGGAATGGGGAAACACATACAACATACAGATATGACAGGCGAACTACTAGTTCCACACGTACCTGTCACAGCCACGCTGACTGGAACCCATGCATGCACTACTAATGTCCACAGAACAACTAGAGGACACAGCACACATAACACAGGTAACCAGGACATCCGTAGTAGCAAATAAACAGAGACAAAGGAAAACATCAACTGAACATCAAGACATAAACTTCACAGATAAACCTATGACCACAAGGGTGGCCCCCACTGGCAATTATATACACAGGAGGCTGCTCCAGCTAAGCATGGCTGAAGCAACCCACTGACACATGCCAAACACTGAGGCTTTATAGGCCTAAGTGGCCACACCCACACAGACACACCCAGTGTCTCACACACACAGAAAGGGAGTTAACCCTTCCAACACCAGGGAAGGGAAAACACCACTTAAAGGGGAAGTGTCCAAACCAAGATCACACTGTGGCTGTTGCCGCAGGAAACGACATGGGTGGCAACCATGTCCTGGGAGTCAGCCCGAAGGCCGGGACACTGCCACCACATGTACACATCCAACCAAACGTTGTCACGGGCACAGTGAAGGGAAGAGTCCTAGTGCACACACAACACAAAACGCAGTGCACACCAGACAAACAAACACAACACCCAACATGAAGGTTGTTAGGTGCAACCGCGTGCCATGCAGCAAGCTGCCCAGCACCGCTCAGGCTGCTGCTGAAACCAACACCATACAACTAGTTGCCCGTGGCAACCACAAGTGAGGCCACACACCAGCGGCCCTCACCTGTGATTGAACACCAAAACTAAACCGCAGGCAACCGCATGCGGTTGAGGAGTCACGACCAAAACCGTGGCCGTGACACATGGCTAATGAAATCCCCCCTCTTGAAAAAAAATATAATGATAATAATTCCAATTCAATAACACGCGGTCGTCACTGGTGTTGAATACCTCCGAGGCCCCAACTATTAGGCATTCACAAGTAAGTGGCTGGAGGTAGATTACACGGTCATTGGATATCAATTTTACAGCAGCAAAACCACAAACAATGCTGCACAACCCAAATGCACTATATAGAAAGTATATAATTGGTATATAACACCCCTGCTTCGATCAGTTTTTTTGTGGGGCAACAGGTATATCACACCAGTAGAAATTATTTGTTCCAATAGCGTTTGGCACTTTGTGTGGCTGCAGTATCTCAGCAGAACCGCACACAACTGCTGCACAATACAAATGCACTATAATATACGTTCTATGTTAGAAAGTATATCGCACCCCTCAGTAAGTCTCACCTATCGATAGCACACCTATACCAGTCCTTAAAAGGACTTTTGTGGCCCTATTAGCTAGTGTTTGGTGTCCCTAACAGCCTGTCCCTGCTCCACACAGCAACCTCTCCCTACACTGGCAAAAGACTGAATGTAAAATGGCTGCCAGATTAGGTTTATTTATAAGGTAGGGGGTGTGTCCATGTGCTGAAATACCTTACTTGGCTGTCCTGTACCACCTGATGGATGTGTCATGGGTCAAAGTTCTTCACAATGTAAAAGAATATGGCGCCGGCGGACATCACCATATATTTGCCCGTTCGGCGAATCGCGAACGAGCAAAGTTCGCCGCGAAACAACCGCCAGGCGCACCGCAAGGCCATCTCTACTGATAAGCATGTGCATTGGCCAGTTCCTTGTGGCCCACCTTATATGTATTCCAACACAATATGCAGCTCCTCAGACCTGTGAGTACTAACATTGTGTTCTTTATTTGCTGCATTTTTATATGTATGTTAATGTAAAGCTAATTACAATGTAAAGTGAGATGTATTATGGCATTTTACCCACTAGGGGGAGGTAATGGTTGGCAGTGGCTGGCTGTAACTGGGTCAAACACCCTGTTCCACCCATTCTGATGGAGTAGGCTCATATGACTTCCTGCCAGAAGGAGGAGGTCTAAATGAGTCAATCAGTAAACAAAGGTGTGTAGGGCGGAGAAGGAACATGAAAGGTCCTGTCTTGATAGTGGGGGAGTTGGGAAGTAGCTCATAGAACATCCTAAGAACCGCATCCAGTGTCAGGATCCAGATAGCCCTCCCCTGCCAGAGAGTTGGAAAGTAGCTTGTAAAGCACCTACTCTCCAGTTCCATACTGAAGATATTGCTGTGAGTGAGAGACTACGGCTGAGCGACCCATCACCAGAAGATTACTAGGCCAATATTATCTAAGTGCAGAACTGCAGCCACCCAACCTGCCGGTATTTCTCCTTAGATGGTGGCTGAGGGACTTTGTTACATTTCATTCTGACCTTATTCTTCAGTGCAATTGCTTTCACGGCAACAGACCCCAGGGGACGATGGTCTGAAGTAGGACACCGGGACACTACAACATTACATCAGGGTCACTATAACTTCCATCTTCTACATTGGCTCCTACAGGGGCTTGCTAAAAATACTGCTTGTAAATGTAAACTGCACCAGTCACTATTAGGACATGTGTACCTCTGGGGGCAAAACCTTGTTGATGTTAATATCGTGTTGAGCATGGCTCTTCAAAGTCTAAATACTATATATAAATTGTAATTGTCTTTTAATCACTTACTCTGAGAATATAAATCTGTCCCCGTACTCCAATTCCCCTCGCTAATTACAGAGCTATTATGTGCCTGACACGTACATATATAGGGATATTGGAGTATTCCGTTATTCATGCGGCCATTTACAGATGAATTCAGAACGTCACTCTCTTGGGTAAGAAAAGAATGAAGTCTGATGGTTAGTCTATGTTTCTATGTAAGTCTGATGGTTCTTGTCCCATCCTGTTGTTAGGGTCTTTCCAGATTTTACAGCTGGATATATTTTTTGCTGATTTTTTTTTTTTTTTCATAAGCTCTACAGAGTTAACTCCGATCATGGATGCTTAAACCCCCAGATGACGTGGCCAAAGATGACCTACAGCGACAGGGAGCTCCCTCTGTAAGCCTGTAAGTACCTACAAGGTGATCTTGAGGTGTCTATAAGCTATCATGGAGACTGAGGGCTTAATAATAGTCCCCTAGTCTACCATCTACCAGAACCCATTACCCTGCCTGTCAGTCAAACACTAACAGGCAATAATACTCTGTAATGCATGGCAATTTTAATATTCACATGTGTGTTTTTGGTTGATCATTTTCGTGGACACCTTATCTCAGATAAGATGCACTTTATTCTTTATACTACATCAGAAGAATCAATATGTAGTACTAGTAACCACATTTTTTACAGTTTCATTTGAGAAGATGGACCCTTTGAACAAGACATCATTATCTGACTTCATCCTCACTGGACTCACGGACGTGCCGTGGCTTCAGAAGCTCCTCTTTATTTTTGTTCTCTTCTTCTACCAGCTCGGTAATATGGGCAATATCATCATCATCATTTTGGCCATCAGAGATCCATCCCTTCATTCCCCAATGTATTTCTTCTTGGCTAATCTTTCATTTCTGGATATCTGCTTTTCTTCTGTGACAGTCCCGAAAATGATGGTCGGGTTCTGGATACAGAACGTGATCTCTATAAAAGCCTGCATTGTGCAGATGTATTTCTTTCAAGCTTTGGGGTTTTCAGAAGGAGTCCTACTTTCTGCCATGGGTTATGATCGATACGTTGCTATATGTCACCCTCTCCGATACAGAATCATTATGAGAAGGTCCATTTGCTTCTACCTTGTTTTTCTGTCATGGTCTGCCGGTCCCACAACGTCATTAGTGAACGCGCTGATGACATCACAGCTGCCATTTTGTAATGTTAACAGGGTTCGTCACTTCTTCTGTGACGTAAAGCCAGTAATAAAATTGGCTTGTAGAGATATCCGTGTCAATAAAATGACTCGTTTGTACTTCAGTGGATTCATTTGCACGGGCACCTTCATTTTGACCATACTATCCTATTTCTACATCATATGTCACTTTGTCAATCACCAATCTTCAAAGGGCAGACCCAAAGCTTTCTCAACCTGTTCTGCACACTTGACTGTTGTCATGCTTTTCTATGGGACAGCCATGTGTACTTACCTTGGCCCTGACTCCGAAGCTTCTATTGAAAGTGACAGAGTTGCAGCTATATTGGCAACAGTAATCACTCCATCTTTAAACCCTATTATTTATACCTTGAGGAATAAAGAAGTGAGAAATTCCTTGAGAAATATGTTTAAGACTTCACAATATTGAAGAAAGGCCTCAAATCTTAAGAATTATTAGTGTGGTGTAATCATGTCTTACATTTATCACAAATATATATTATATAATTAGATATTTTTGCATGTGCTTATAGTCATTGGTTATACATTGAGGTGAAAGTATCACTCAAACTTAGATTTGGGTTTGATTTGGCCAAATCAGTCAACTTGATTTGATTCATGCCCCAAATTTAAAGTGTTTAATTTGGCCTGAAAATTTGTGTACGATTCGCTCTCATCAAAATTTGCCTGAATTGAATCACCAAAAACTTGGATTTGGCTCCCCCTCAAATTTTTACAACTTTTGGGTTGAATTTTATTAGCTTTCAATCAATTTGATCATCTAAATCCATAAAACCCAGAAATTTGGAAGTTTTCCATTGTACTTTCCATGAGAGTAACATTTCTAGAAAATAAACGAAAACCCCGACACTTGCCTCTTAGCTCACGTGGTATTATTTATTATATGCAATCCACCAATATACATGATGTTTCAGTCCTGTAATGCAGTATTCCTCAACTCCAGTCCTCAGGTCTCATCTGCTGGTCATGATTTGAGAAAACCCCACAGAATGAATACCTGTTGTAAGTCCTGAAGCACTGATATTACAGAAATCCTAAAAACAGAAACGGCAGGTGGACCCTGAGGATGGGAGTTGATGAACACTGCTGTAGTGGACTTTGCTTAGATTGTGGGATGTGTAGGACAAATTGAAGAGTGCATTAATTGCGCTGTCTAATGCAATCTAAGTCGCTATGGTAAAGGCGCTCCTTTTCCAGAAGGTCCTGGAACGTACTTTCTAAGATACGGTATGTTTTCTGTTTTTAGCTTATACAGAAGTGGAATTGGTAGAACTGTAGACTATTGTTTTATCTTATTAACATTTAACTAACATAAATGTGTGAGGTGGTGATGTCATGATGTTGAATATGTTCTACCATCACTATGTAAGTCTCATATTTCTTCTTAATGAACCTGTTTATATCACCTTACCCGTAACACCTGAGCTCTATATCTAGTATTGCTATCCCTAACCTTTACTATAGACAATATCAAGGAAGAGGACCCAACTGATGGGCCCAGTGACTGCCAACTGTCTCCATTGTATGACCTTAGGACCTTTGGTTGTAAACTCTTTCCAGGTAGTATGAGTTTTAGGTAGATGATAGGTTCTCTGGGGATCATACTCTGAGGACATAAATCTTTGACGATTTTCTTTATCATTTATAACATTTTAGAAGATTTCTACTTACCTACACTGGAGATATATTATATGCTACTTAAGGGTGGGGGAACTTTGCAGCTTTTTGAACAGCAGATAAACCAGCATCTTTCCAGGTTACTTTCAGTACCTTGCCATTGTGAGGCTTCAAGCAAAATGTTCTCAGATGGAAGTGGCCACTGAGCTTAGAGTATAACAGAGTGTCATCAGCAGGTTGCAACAGAGATACAAAGAAACTGGAAGAGTTTCAGAAAGGCATAGAAGTGGATGTCCTTTGGCCACATCAAACACTGATGACTGCTTCATTGTGAACAATGCCCTGCAGAACCAGATGATGAATGCCACACAACTCCAGGCACATTTGAGGGAGGTGAGAGGCACCCAAGTATCACGTCAAACCATTTGAAACTGTTTACATCAGCGTGCTCTGTGTTCTAGATTACCTGCAAGGGTACTGGACCACAGGCGTCATCGTCTTGCATGGGCAAGGGAGCATCTACATTGAACAAGGGACCAGTGGGCCTCAGTGCTGTTTACTGATGAAAGTCAATTCACATTGAGCAGAAATTATGGCCGCTAATGATGTTGGAGACGTCAAGGAGAGCGCGATTGATCCGCCACTGTTGTCGAAGACGAGCCTTTGATGGTGGTGGTGGAGTTAAAGTGTGGGCAGGTGTGTCTAATCAATACAGAACTGCCCTACACTTTGTGAATGGTACAGTGACAAGACCATACTACTTGAATAACATCCTTAATCCAGTCATTGTACCTCTGCATGAACAGCACAGGCCTAATTTCATCTTCATCGATGACAATATACCAGCTCATTGAGGTTGCATCATTAGGGAACGGCTGCTGGAGACTGGGTGACCTCAAATGGAGTGGCCTGCACTTTCTCCAGACCTAAATCCCATTGAAAACCTATGTGATTAGCTGAGTTGCCATGTAGAGGCTCTCTACTCTGTACCCAGAACCTCAATGACCTGAGGGCCACCCTTCAAGAAGAGTGGGATGCCATGCCTCAGCATGAGATGTCGTTGTCAAGCTGTAATTGATGCTCAAGGCCACATGACAAGTTATTGAGACATTGACATTTTTTGGGAGGGTATAAACACCACTGGTGTTGGTTTTTGTTTCAATAAAGTGTTTGAGAAGAGGAAATCACCATTGCTGCTTCTACTTAAATGCCCTACTTTCATGATATATTATCACTGTAGCGTGAACTTTTTAAGTTTTCCATAAATTTCACCCGAAAGCCAAATATCCCTAATTTATTAGGAATAGTGTATATATATATATATTATTTTTAAATTATTTGATTAATATTATTATTATTTATTTTTTATAGTTCAAGTTTTATAGTTTTGGGATGTACATTTTTTTATTGTTTCTTTTTATTATAGACAAACAAGGTGTTTTTGAATAGCAAGAGTAAGTTTTTTCCTCTGGATTCAATATTCGTCAAACATCAACCCTATTAAATTAGCTCATATTATGATATAACGTTTTACTATTAGATAGTCTATCCTTAATTGGGTCCAGTACCGCTTTATAATCTCCTACTGCTATCAAAATACATTCTTGCCTATCCAGCATATACTTATGTAAATCATATAATACATCAGGTTTGTATGGGAAGGAATATAAACATTTGCTATAACCATTTGTACATCATTTATCTTGCACTGTAGGAAGAGATACCTGACACATGTCATCCTCCTTACATGCGACATGTTCGGACTTAATTTTATTATGAACCACAATAGACACACTTCTAGAATATGATGTATATATATATATATATATATATATATAAAAAAGAGTTCAGTGGCAGCACCGTCGATGAGAAATGTGGGTGCAACTGTCCCAATGTGGATAAAAGCCAATCCAAATAGATAAAATAACGAAAAAAGGGCAGCACTCCATCAAGTAAAAAATGAAAAAATTCTTTAATTACCCATATGGGACAAGCGACGTTTCGGCTCAGTGTGTGAGCCTTTCTCAAGGCTCACACACTGAGCCGAAACATCGCTTGTACCATATGGGTAATTAAAGAATTTTTTCATTTTTTACTTGATGGAGTGCTGCCCTTTTTTCGTTATTTTATATATATATATATATATATATACACTCACCTAAAGAATTATTAGGAACACCATACTAATACGGTGTTGGACCCCCTTTTGCCTTCAGAACTGCCTTAATTCTACGTGGCATTGATTCAACAAAGTGCTGATAGCATTCTTTAGAAATGTTGGCCATATTGATAGGATAGCATCTTGCAGTTGATGGAGATTTGAGGGATGCACATCCAGGGCACGAAGCTCCCGTTCCACCACATCCCAAAGATGCTCTATTGGGTTGAGATCTGGTGACTGTGGGGCCATTTTAGTACAGTAAACTCATTGTCATGTTCAAGAAACCAATTTGAAATGATTCGAGCTTTGTGACATGATGCATTATCCTGCTGGAAGTAGCCATCAGAGGATGGGTACATGGTGGTCATGAAGGGATGGACATGGTCAGAAACAATGCTCTGGTAGCCTGTGGCATTTAAACGATGGCCAATTGGCACTAAGGGGCCTAAAGTGTTCCCAGAAAACTTCCCCCACACCATCACACCACCACCACCAGCCTGCACAGTGGTAAGAAGGCATGATTTTGGTTTTCAGTTCCTCATCTCGTTAGCCTCTCTCAGCTGTCTTGTAGTTGGACTGATTGCATCCCTTTAAATTCCTCCCCATAATGCATTAGTGTGCGGTTTATACCACTTCCTGGAGTGTGTGTGCATGCTGATCCTATTTCCCTTGTCTTCTACAAGATAATTGTTGTTGTACATTCATTTGTGATTTTATGTTTGCTGGATCCCAGGTGACCCTGACTCCCTCCGTGTCTAGTGTAGGGAGCCAGTGGTCGTGTCCCCTCACTATTGTAGGGTGTTCAGGTGTTATATAGTCGAGGTACGAGGATATGCGATCATCCACCATTGGGGTGTTCGCATAGGCTGAGCAGTCAGGGAGAGTGCCAGGTCTTATGCAGGGGTCTCCCCTTTTGTTCCTTAGTTTTGGATCCAGTGAGTCATATATTCATTTTGCATTGTCTTGTTTCCTGTACACCTTCCGTGACAGCATTTTCGCCCACAGGACTGCCACATACTGGATGTTTTTCCCTTTTCACACCATTCTTTGTAAACCCTAGAAATGGTTGTGCATGAAAATCCCAGTAACTGAGCATATTGTGAAATACTCAGACCGGCCCACCTGGCACCGAAAACCATGCCACGCTCAAATCACCTTTCTTTCCCATTCTGACATTCAGTTTGGAGTTCAGGAGATTGTCTTCACCAGGACCACAACCCTACATGCATTGAAGCAACTGCCATGTAATTGGTTGACTAGATAATCGCATTAATGAGAAATAGAACAGGTGTTCCTAATAATTCTTTAGGTGAGTGTGTATATATATATATATATATATATATATATCTATATAAATATAAAATGATATCACCCTCTATCCATCTTTTCTCCACCCACCTCACGGAATCTCTATCCAGGTGGGTCTCCTGTAGGCAGATGACGGCTGGCATGTATCTCCTAAGCCAGTCAAAAAAAGCTAATATCTTTATTCTTTCCCTTAACCCTCATACATTAAATGATATTACTCTCAGCATCTAAGTAAGAAGGAAAAATGCATATTACTCCCTACATCCCCCCCCTCGCATTTATTCCATTAAAAAAACATTTCTTACAGGCTCTTTAAAGGGATACTCCCGTTACAGACAATGGGGGTATATCGCAAGGATATGCCCCCATTTTCTGAGGACCCGCACCTACAATGAGAACAGAGCGGGAAAATGAATGGAGGGCGCACTGCGCATGCGCAGCCACCCTCTATTTATTTCTATGAGGCCGCCGAAAATAGCTGAACGCTGGCTTGGCCATTTACGTGTGCCCCTGGGAGCAGGGGCCGTGCCGTGCGCTCCTATTCACTTCTATCAGAGCAGCGGGGAGCAGCGCTTGTTGGTGGACGGACCCTGTGAAATCCGGGGTCCTCCAGCCACAGCTCTCCCTGTTCCGTTGTTGTTGTTGGTGCGAGCCCCAAAGGTGGGACCCGCACCTAGCAGACAATGGGGGCATATCCTAATGATATACCCTCATTGTCTGTGATGGGAATACCCCTTTAAATCTAACCACTCAATAGCCTCTTCAGGTGACTGAAAAAATAAAGTCCTATCATGATAGTCCACCCGTAACTTAGCAGGAAATAGAAAGTTATATTAACTAAAACAATAAATTATAATAGGGTCAGGGGGTTCGATCCAGAGTTCCAGAACTGATCGCCTTTTCCCAGGGTTGAGAAGGAAATGATCCTCTATGAGACGAATTGCCTGAATGTGTCCAAGGGGTTTTCGCCTTCTTCTGGATCAAAAGCTTTAGGGAGAGGGATCTAGTCTATAGCAACAGTGAGAAGTATTTAGGCTAATTAACTAAAACAATAAATTATAATAGGGATTAGGAGGCTTGATCCAGGGTTCTAGAACTGATCGCCTTTTCCCGGGGTCGAGAAGGAATTTTTATCCTGTGACACTAGTTGGCCGGATGTGTCCAGGGGTTTTCGCCTTCTTCTGGATGAAACGCTTTATGGATAGGGATCTAGTCTATAGTAATAGTAAGAAGTATGTAGGCTAATTAACTAAAACAATAAATTATAATAGGGATCAGGGGGGCTTGATCCAGGGTTCCAGGACTGATCGCCTTTTCCCGGGGTCGAGAAGGATTTTTTTTTACCTGTGACACTAATTGGCTGAATGTGTCCAGGGTTTTTCGCCTTCTTCTGGATCAAAAGCTTTAGGGATAGGGATCTAGTCTATAGCAATAGTGAGAAGTATTTAGGCTAATTAACTAAAACAATAAATTATAATAGGGATCAGGGGGCTTGATCCAGGGTTCTAGGACTGATCGCCTTTTCCCGGGGTTGAGAAGGAAATGTTCCTCTATGAGACGAATTGGCTGAATGTGTCCAGGGGTTTTCGCCTTCTTCTGGATCAAAAGCTTTAGGGAGAGGGATATGGTCTATAGCAACAGTGAGAAGTATTTAGGCTAATTAACTAAAACAATAAATTATAATAGGGATTAGGAGGCTTGATCCAGGGTTCTAGGACTGATCGCCTTTTCCCGGGGTCGAGAAGGAATTTTTATCCTGTGACACTAGTTGGCCGGATGTGTCCAGGGGTTTTCGCCTTCTTCTGGATGAAACGCTTTAGGGATAGGGATCTAGTCTATAGTAATAGTAAGAAGTATGTAGGCTAATTAACTAAAACAATAAATTATAATAGGGGGGCTTGATCCAGGGTTCTAGGACCGATCGCCTTTTCCTGGGGTCGAGAAGGAATTTTTACCCTGTGACACTAATTGGCTGGATGTGTCCAGCAGTTTTCGCCTTCTTCTGGATCAACAGCTTTAGGGATAGGGATCTAGTAAAATATCATTAGAAATGTTAGTAATAATATTATAGTAGTAATAAGTCAGGATAAAATATTATCAGGGATAGCAGTAGTATAATAAGGGGAATAATAGTAATAATTCTAATAGTATAGTCTTATAATAAATAATAGGATAGTCATTAGTGTTAGTGTAGGGACCCACTTGTAGGAGGTCGTCGTGACGTGGCAAGTGGGCTTATACATTCTGTATACTAAGAACCTCCTGTCCAGGGTTATAGCAGCAGTAGATGGCGTTACTACATGTTGATGTCCGCTACACAAGATTTTGGTGATCTGTTCACTAATGGTGCTGTGTTGTATCTGTGGGGTGGCCCAGAGTCAAAGAGCTAAGCCTGGCAGCAGGGGATCTATTAGACTGCTGGTTCCTCCCCTCACCAGGTAAAGTAATATAGTAATAATACGAATATAAAGGATATTTATATTAATGTAGTAATAATAATGATAGGAATAATTTTTTGAAAAAAATGAGACGTTACCATTAAAACTTTGTCGGCTCCATTATTTTTAATTTATTATGCTCTTTCCTCCCCCTTCACTTTGCATATTGTCATCAGCACCGGTTTTCACAGCGACAATTCAACATGCCTCATGTAAGGTGCAGTCACCTGATAGATAAGTTGTTTGCTGGTTTGTCAGATCATGAGACAGTCATTGGGAAGGGATGTATTTGGCCACTGATTGGTCAGTAGTGGTGATGTGTACGCCATGTGACACTTCAGTCTAGGAGAGACGGTCAGTGATGGACTTCAGAATGGGTCATCAATATCAGATCGGAGGGGGTCTTATAACCCCACTGATCAGCTGCTTTGGACAGTCACCAGATACAATGCTGTGGACGGAGCTGGAAGCACAAAGCTCCATCCACGGTGTAGTGGCCTTGCCAGGAACTGCAACTCAGCTCATAGAATAGGAGCCGTGCCTCAATATGGTGACACCAAAAACTAGAGAGTTAACAGAGCCTTCCATACACTGTATAATTTGAGCAGCAGCAGCAGAGGGTGTCTGGTATAGTATGAACCCACTGATGACCAGTCCTGAGGATAAGTGTGGGAGTCCAAATGCCAGGACTGACCATGAGAACAGAGTCCACATATTCTGAATGAAAAGAGCGGTAGGTTGAGCATGTGCGCTGCCGCTCAATTCATACCTGTGGGACCGCGAAAGACGGCCATGTACATGTGTCTGGCTAGTTCCTCCAGTCCCATAGAGAGGAATGTAGAGGTGGCGGTCCTTGCAACTCCATTCATTTCTGGTTCTCTGTTGGATTGGTGGAGGTCCTGGCAGCCTGCCACACCATTCATTTCAAGGTCTCTTTGGGATTGGTAGGGGTCTTAGCAGCCTGACGCTCCATTCTGGGGGCACCTCAACCTCAGCACAGGAAGGCTGTTTGGGCCCTGGGCACTCAGACTGCAGGGGAAAGCAACCTCAGATGCCATGGTCACAATTGACCATGGCATCTGAGGGGCTAAATGTCTGTGATTGGAGTTATCACCAATTACAGACTTTATAGCTAGATGTCTGCTGTGTGAAATAGTAGAGACCCAGCAGGGCGGGCACCATCTTTAAAGCGCCAACATTTATCTTAAATGTATGCTTGATGTCATGAAGGGGTTAATGTACAAAAATATGCTTATTTAAGTTCTCTGTACACTTATAAACTGTAGATGCAAATGCTGTTGATGCACTAAAATACACTTATTGTACACTTACAAATTGTCGAAAAATTATAATAGGTTTTTGGACGAAAAAATCCTGGTTTCTATGCATAAAAAATTGTGTACTATTTCTTTAAGGATCATTGTGCAGCAGGGCAACATATGAAGTTATGAACAGCTCCAGCTGCTTTCAATGTAAGACACACAGTGCCCTTACTGCCCCTATCCTGTCCCTAATGATAAAACCTGACCTGTCTCTGCCAACCGCTAAAATGGACGGCTTGTGTGTCTAAACATTGTCAGGGAATTACAGCCTGACCTCACCTAAAATGTTAACTAAAGCATTGTGTGCACAGAGCGTTGTACTGTGCCTCACACCCAAGTATGTGATAATAAAAGCCCCAAATTGTCATCGCAAGATAAATTAAAATAAAATTTAAGAAAAACAAGCAGATAACTAAGGGTAAAAAAGGATCTGATTCTAAGGTTAGGACGCAACAGTTTTTATAATAAGTGCCAAAAAGTTGAACTTTTGTGACCATATTGACAATTATTATAAAAAAGGTTGCATGACTTTGGTGTGACACATGCCGGAATGTAGTTGTACCCTTTTTGTTGCATGACAAATATTGCAGTGTAGTCCTAACCTAAGGCATTGCATGTTGAGATGTTGAGTCAAATTTCAACTTACAATGGCCCAGAAAAGCCCATTATATGTTGAACACATGCAGCACGCAGCGAGCCCATCCCCAGAGGCTCTACTAGTTTCAGGGTTAGGCCTCTTGCACACGACCGTGTGTCCTCCGTGGCCGTATTGCGGCCCGCATACGTCAGGTCCGCAATACATGGGACACCGGCCATGTGCATTCGGTATCACGGATGCGGACCCATTCACTTCAATGGGTCCGCAAATCCGGAGATGCGGTGCAGAAAGGAAGGGAACCAAGGAACGGAAGCACTACAGAGTGCTTCTGTGGTGTTCCGTTAGGTGCTTCCGTTACGCAAAAAGACTAAACTTGTCATATCTTTTTGTGGAACGGACGGATCGTGGAACCCATTCAAGTGAATGGGGTCGCAACCCGCATGCGGCTGGCCCATGGTAGCTGCCCGTGCATTGCGGACCGCAGTTTGCGGTCCACAGCACGGGCAGCACACTATCGTGTGCAAAAGGTCTTAGGATGCTGACCATTGGTACGGCTTGGGAGGGGGGGGGGGTCACAGTGCTCTTCCCTAGATATGGCGCTCCGAGGTCAGGCGACTACACAGAAAGTTCGTAGTTGGTAGGATCTGAAATAAGTAAAGTCCGGACATTGATGCAAGTTGAGTTGATTTATTAGATACTGGCATAAATGGGTAGCAGCTCATACTGAATAACAGAAGCTCTTGGCTCCAGCAGGTTCTAGGGTGCACTGGCAAGTGAACTCGGTTCTCTCCTCTGTTACTGCTGTGCTGAACTCTCCCTCTTGTCTGGCATCTTGTAAGGGACCTGTTTCACCTAGGCTACATGCCACTGATAGCAGGCTCAGTGCCCGGTAGGCTTCTGACCACACTTTGATAGACTGTCGGGTCTCAGTTGCAACTACTACAACCCCTGGATTAGGGATGACTTGACTCTGGCTGCAAATTGCCTGCTGTGCTCCCTGGCGGGCCTCTACGGCGGCACTGCACTACTTCTCTAGCCAAAACCAAAATGCAGACTCAACTGACTCTGAACAGGCAAGAAACCCGTCCCCTTGGAAGATCTGGGTGAGCCCACTCCTTCAGGGAGGGGGAGAGAATGGAATGGTTAGTTTCATTCTCCTTAGAGCTCACTGCCAGACACACTGCCACCTGCTGGTAAACCAGGCCTCTGCACACTACTGTGACTGTGAAAAAGGTCCCGATGGAGGAGGGGGATTGTGAAATGTCCCTATCCTTATGTCACTATGATCAAATACTCCATGTGAAATTCATTTCAATATTAGGGCTCATTCACACGACCGTGTGCCTTCTGCAATTTGCGGAACGGAACAGGAGGCCCATATAGAGATGCCTAGAATAGGACATGTCTCAAATTTTTGCGGGGTCACGGAACGGAGCAACGGATGCTGACAGGACATGGAGTGCTGTCCACATCTTTTGCGGAACCATTGAAATTAATGGTACTGTATACGGAATGTAAAAATGGGCAGTATACGGAACGCAAAAAATGTTCGTGTGAACGAGCCCTTACTCTGTACCCTCTGTCATGTCCAACATTTCTAATGAGGCGTATAGTCATTAAAAAGACCTTTTATTGTTTGAGAGCTTCTTGTTGAGGTTGTTATAAGACAGAACTTCAATGTTCTACAATACATGAGAGTAAGGGCTGTTTCACACGAGCAGATGCCGTGCGTGACATCCGCTGCGTGAATGACAGCCAAGACCCGATGCGGACAGCAGAAGCATGAAGCATCTCTGTGATCTCTTTACTATGAAATCACAGTGACAACTTTATCTCACTGTGATTTCGTAGTAAAGAGATCATAGAGAGGCACGGAGCATTATCAGTCATGTTACTGCTCCGTGCTTCTGCTGTCCGCATCGGGTCTTGGCTGTCATTCACGCAGCGGATGTCACGCACGGCATCCGCTCGTGTGAAACAGCCCTAAAAGGGTATATCAAAGACAATTTACCCACTTGGCACATTGACAATTTAACATTGACAATCTACTTTTCGCGGGAGATCTGAAGTCAATGTTTTTGATAAATTCCAAATACATTTGACCTTTTTATGAGTTTTTTTACTGAATTCCTAACATCTTTGTTTCTTAGTGTATAAATGACAGGGTTTAATGCCGGGGTAATCACTGTATACAATATGGCGGCAAGCTTGTCTTTTTCAATTGAAGTTTCAGAAGCAGGTCCAATGTAAGTGCACATCGCTGTCCCATAAAACAAGGTGACAACGGTCAAGTGAGAGGAACATGTTGAGAAAATTTTGGACCTGCCTTTCGAAGATCTTATTTTCAGGACATGAGTAATGATATAAACGTAGGAAAGCATAGTAAGAGAAGAGGTTCCTATGCTTAGAAAACCACTGACTGCAGCCAAGGTGAGCTCATTTACATGAATGTCTTTGCATGCCAGCTTTATTACCGGCTTCACATCACAGAAAAAGTGTTTGATTCTATTAACATTACAAAATGGGAGCTGAGATGTCATGATGGCATGAACTAATGATGTAGTGATACCTATGAACCATGCTACTAAAACCAGTTGGATACATGTAAACCTCCTCATTATGCTTATATATCGTAGTGGGTGGCAGATAGCAACATATCGGTCATATCCCATGACAGCCAGGAGGACACCTTCTGTACATCCCAAAAAGTGGAAGAAATACATTTGAGTGATGCAGCCCTTGACAGTAATGGTATTCTTCATGAGGAGTCCTAACATCATTTTTGGAACTGTAACTGTAGAAAATAGCAAATCCACAGAAGAAAGGTTGCCAAGCAGGAAATACATTGGAGATTGGAGAGAAGGATCTCTGTTCACCAAGAAGATTATGGTGAGATTACCAAAAATGTCAAGAAGGTAGAAAAAGAAGACAAAAACAAAAAGTACTTTCTGGAGCCATAGCTGGTTGGTTATTCCCATAAGGATAAACTCATTGAGTAATGTTTTATTAAATTCTTTCATCTTCTCACCGGAGATAAAAATGATTGTAGAAAAAAAAAAGACATAGTAAGAATAAAATATTGAAGGAACACTTCACCCCTGAGGATCCTAATCTTGCTCAACTAATCAGTTCCTTCTATATCTGTTTCTGTGTTCTGTGTCAGTGTTGGATTTGTCTTGAGCGCTATGACCTGCCTAGGTTTTGAAATCATGTCTTTCATGTCTGTTTTGCCATGTCTTGCCTTGATCTGTTTGGAGTCTGTGTGTGCCCTAGTCATAGTCCTAACCTGTGTCAAGCTTTTGTCTGTATGTGTATCCAAAGTCACATATCTGCTATGTCTGAACTGCATCGAAATTCCTGAAGTCCTTCATGCCAAGTCTTCTATGGCTGAACAGTGTCTAAGTTCTTGTTTCCTATTCCTGAAGTTTGTGTATCCATTTGCAAGAAATCTATATATCTAGGTTCCTGAAGTCTGTCAGTGCCTCGTGTTTTGTCCCATGCCTGTAATCAGTGTTTGTCTTGGATTTGCCTGTATTATTTTGTAGAATGCTTTGCTTGTGTCTTTGATATCTCAACAGTGTATCTGACCTCAGTAGGTCAGTTGCCAAGTACACCAGGACCATTCCAGGAGGTAGAAGTCTGGTTGCTAGCCATATCCCTGTATAGGGGTTAAAGGATGAATACCAGAGAGTGTCAGAATAACACACTTAGGGTTTTGGCCCAATGTCCAACTGGTTACTTGGAACAGTGGTTCCACAACCATTGTCTGTATACATGTTCGTAACTAGTGTTGATCACGAATATTCAAATTTAGAATTTTTATCGCGAATATAGGTACTTAGAAAATTTGTGAATATTTCGAATATAGTGATATATATTCATAATTTCGAATATTCGACTTTTTTTTTTTAACAGTACACATGATCCCTCCCTGATTCTAGCTTGCGGGCCAATGAGAAGGCTGAAGTACATTTGGCTTTAGGAGTAGTGTTGTTAGCAAATTTTTGTAATGTGAATTTTTATTGCAAATTTTTCAACTTACAACTATTAGAAAAAGAAGACTATAGCACTATATTAGCTAAATTGCTCTATATTCATTTTTTTTCGAATATTCGCTATATTGCTATAACTTCATTTTTTCGAATATTCGTAATATTCTAAAACAAGAATATATAGCAATATAGCGAATATTCGAAAAAAACTAATATAGAGCAATTTAGCTAATATAGTGCTATAATCTTCTTTATCTAATAGTTGTAATTTTTTTCTCATATGAAGTTCAGATTGGAAAAAAATGACAACTATAAAATTTGCTATATATTCTTGTTTTAGAATATTAAGAATATAAAATGAAGTTATAGCAAAATAGCGAATATTCAAAAAAAACAAATATAGAGCAATTTAGCTAATATAGAGCTATAATCTTTTTTTCTAAGAAGATTAAAACACTTTATTAGCTAAATTGCTCTATATTCATTATTTTTTTGAATATTCGCTATATTGCTATATATTCTTGTTTTAGAATATTACGAATATTCGAAAAAACTAAGTTATACCAATATAGCGAATATTCGAAAAAAAATAATAATAATAATATAGAGCAATTTAGCTAATATAGTGCTATAATCCTCTTTGTCTAATAGTTGTAAGTTAAAAAATTTGCAATAAAATTTGCATTACAAAAAAATTGCATTACAAAAATTTGCATATTACACGATCATTACCTTGCCAATTTTTCGAGTAAAAAAAATCGTTGAATATAACGAATATTCGAATTTGCGAATATTCAACGAATATTCTACAAAATATCGCGAATTCGAATATGACCCCTGCCACTCATCACTATTCGTAACACTTGCTTTCCTACAGTCATAAAAATAAAGGGGTTTTATTTTATTTTTATTGAAACAGGGAAGAATGGATTAATAAATAACTCACCTCACCCATCCCTCACTGGTGCCATTCCAATGCTTTACTGGTCCATGCTGGTCTCCACTTCCACGTTTCTTCTCAACATGCAGGATATGACTATACAACCAATCACTGGCTGAGGAAGGTCTCACACCTGACTAGTGATTGGCTGAGCGAGCATTTCCAGCTTGTTGAGATACTACCAGAAATTGGAGACCAGCACAGACTTGGTAAATATTGGTGGTGAATTCAACATCTAAAACATCTCAACAGTGTATTGTCAACAGGCTTTTATTATAATCTATTTAATCTGTACAAGATTGGATTGAGATCATCCTCTCAATGTTCAAAAACGGTCAATTTGAAAATTATTAGAACTGTCGGAAAGTCCACAAATTTATTTAAGAACTCAGACCTTTTCATTGGAGATCTCTTTGATCCTGTGATATGCATCTTGGATTATGGGAAAGACCTAAAGAGGTCTACCTATGTAAATATGGCCATATGATGTTGATGTTAGCCAGACTTGTGTTGTCACAGGCCTGGATGTCACCAACAGAACAATCTTTTGATGTTTGGATAAATAAAATTGGCAGTAATGTACTGTTTAAATTTTATATATATCAAAAGGAAACAATCAAAATATTTTTAGAGTATGTGGTCTAATTGTATTGAGAAATACCATCACACTTTACACTTAAGGATATTACAATATGTTCAGTACAGTGGTCCCTCAGGTTACAATATTAATTGGCTCCGGGATGGCCATTGTAAGTTGAAACCATTGTAGCTTGAGTCCATAACTATAGAAAATTATTAATGTCAACCCAGAGTAAGGGCTCGTTCACACAAACGTTTTTTGCGTTCCGTATACAGTCTGTATACGGAACCATATATTTCAATGGTTCTGCAAAAAAAAAAAAAATGTACTCCAAATGCATTCCGTTTCCATATTTCCGTTGTTCCATTCCGTTGAAAGATAGAACATGTCCTATTATTGCCTGCAAATCACGTTCCGTGGGTCTAAAAAAACTGTACTCCGTATGTCTTCCGTATCTGTTATGTTTTTGCAGAACCATCTATCGAAAATGTTCTGCCCAGACCAATTTTTTCAATGTAATTACTGTCTACTGTATATGCCATATGGAAAATCGGAACCGGAAATACTACTGGGGCAAAAAAAAAATGGCTCCGGGAAAAACAGCCCGCAAAATACTGAAAAAGACATACAGTCGCGTTAACGAGTCCTAAGAAAAAGAGACGTTTTAAGAAAAATAAAAGATAAAATAAGTCCTTATAATAAACAGACAGGAAAAGATGCTGGAAGCTGAAAATCACTTTCTATGGTAAAGGAAAAAGCTTCTTCTTGGTTGTCCATAGTACATAGATGGTGTCCAAAGGTGCAGCTCATCCTGCAACAGACAGGGGGCAGTACAGAACATGTGGTACTGCAGAGTAGCAACACCCAGTAAAGGTGTTTTACCATTGAAATAGCCAAATTGATTACCTGGATCTGGGTCTGAGACATTGTATGATCATCTAGTTTCAGCTAACGATGGTCCAGAAAAGACATCTCAAAATATTGTATCCTGAGGCCAATGTATCTTGAGGGATGACTGTATTATCCTTTGATTACCAGAGAGCTGAAGACCACAGATATACAGATGCAGCCTTCCTTCCTTACCTTTCCCCTTGGCTGAACATATCCTAAGATGAGTGCCGTGAGATGACCAGCTTTGAAAAAATAATTTAATTGCATGATACTCTGAAGATGTTTATGCTACATTTATCTATAAGTGGCCAATAATTGGATGTGATGTGAACTGCAGCTTGGTTTACTACTGTAGCGTGTCATGATGACCTATCAAATTTTTATTGTGAGAATTTAGAGTTCAGAATATTATACCAAAACAAGTTTGCTTATTGATGGAGAATGATAGAACAAACTTTTCAATCAAATGCCCGTATGCTAAACTTACCTGAGATCAGATGATCTGCAAATATAAATAGATTAAAAATATCCTTCTGCTGATTGTGGTTAGGAAGGTCTAGCTGCCTGGAAGAAAGAGAAAGCTGGTCTGAGAAGCTTCTCTGCTCAAGCAGCAAATCAAATATGTGGGTCAACTGTGTAACCTTGGGGTAAACACTCAGTTCTCTCTGTAGTATTAGGAATAAAGAAAATTCTGAAATGAAAATCAAATGTTCTAGACTTTTCTCCTTGGAACGATTGTTGCATGCAGAATGTTGTGACCCTTTATTGGTTGTGGAGGAAGCCTATCAACATCCACTTTTAGTAATTCCAAAAAAAGAATGTGTACACCAAACCCATTCCACAGTCAAGCTCAAAAGATGCAGTTGCTCTTCATAGACAATGACAACCTAGAGATGGGCACCATATTACAGTAAGCCAGATTATCTTCCAACATTTCTCTGTTGCGTTCACAAAGACATCAACTTACAAAACTGTCTACAGATACTGTCATGCTAGTAAGGGAATGGTGCAGTCCTGAACTCCACCCAGACCACTGTCTCTACCTACTGCATTTGGCCATCTGCTCCAAATAGCAAACTCCAAGTGGGTGATGGTCACTAACCAGTCTAAGTGCACAGGGTCTAGTCTGGGGGTGAAGGGTTAGTCAGACAGACTCCGTCAGAATCAGAGAGGGACGCTAAAAGCAGGGGAAAGAAAAAACCTAGTCAAAAACAGGCAGAAGGTCAGACATCCAAGAATCCAAAGAAAGAGCAATACATGGATGTGAGGCAGGAAAACGAATCCTGTCATCAGAAAGCATGGGACACCAGCAACAAGTCTGATAGGCCTGGCCTCCCTACTGTCATTCGGACTGGTTGCCACAGGAATAGAGTGAAACCAAAATGCCACCAAAGAGAGACCGGGCTTGCCTCAGGAACTTGGATGGATAAGTACATATCAGAAACAAATCTGACCCAACTGTAAACTACTAGTCAGGTTTTTGAATCCAAAGCCAGGAATGGATCATAAATGGAGGATATTTAAAAATGTAAGATTAAACTTTCTCTACTTTTGAATACAGTTTTGGTTTTGACCTCTGAAACTGCATAAAATAAAATATCTGAACGTGGAAATCCTGCCTAAAACCATTGACATGTGATGTGACTAATATAATAATGAAACTTGTCAACAGGTGGGACATATCTGGTAACAGGAAAACACCAGTTTTTTTAGTTGGTCTGTTGGAAGCCTTAAAATGGTCAGCTATAAGGATCTGAGTGCAGCTTCCAGGACTTTGCTGCCAACATCTTAGTGCCATATAGCACAAAACACCTTCAGAGGTCTTGAGAGGTCCATACCTTAACAGGTCAGAACTTTTTGGGCAGTATTAGGAGGGTGGACAAAAAATTAGACAAGTGGCTTTAATGTTGCAGCTAATCAATGTTTCTGAACAAGCTCTAATATGCTTCCAGACTGTGGAGACTACTGAAATTCCCAAGCTGTAGACACTAAATATTAGAACTCCATATTTTTCTTATTTAATTATTGCCTGGGTCAAGTGATGTTACCATGAAATTTGAAACCTCATCTTCCAAAGGGGAATGTAATTACAGACCGGACACAACATCTTACCTGAGAAATTAAGCTGAAAATGTAATGAAATTGATGAATTTGAAAAGTAAATGTGAAAAATAAAAAGGAAATGATCATATGTTCTAATGGACCTTACTGAGGATTGAAATATATAGTTATAGACATATTCCTCAGAGAAATTAGCACTGATTGTATTTTTTATTTTTATGACTAAATAAGTATCTGGGGACTTACTGACCTACTAGCACAGAAGCAAACAGTAATAACAATAATGAGTAACCAACTGAGATGAGCGAATTTTCCTGAAATTCACACTGATTCAATTCTATCTACCGTAATTGTTACAATTAATTTGCTCTGAATAAATTTGGTCTGAATCAGAAATGTCCTGATTGCCCAGAAAAATTGTATATTACACTCTGAGGTCTCCTTGGACTGTTTCCAACCCCATTTAAGCAATGTAATGCCAAAGGGACAGGAATGTATATAACACTGGGTAAACAGTCATATGTTATATATATTTTATATATTTTTAAATTAAAACATCTCCTCAATTATCCCTTTTTTTTTGGGGGGGGGGGGGTAAATGCCAGCTAGTGGTGACACGACAAGTCCTTGTATCTGTTGGTCATTAGTCCAGACAGAAGTGTCATCAAGGAGTCCTGGAATAGACTCCAACTCCTTTGCTCTAATTAGCTTATGGATTGCCTCAGGTTTCCTTAAGTCGGGCTTCAGATCCTCCAGTTGGTGTTCGCTCACAAAGTGGACATCTTCATAGTACCAGGGTGCATGCCAGTTGTAAGGGATGGGGCTGTCCCACCAGTCCCAGCTTAGACCCCACCAAAATGGTAAGAGAAAGTATTGGGCCTTGTTATGCCATTTGCAGTCCTCAGAGTCCAGTGAACACAGTCATATACAAAGGCAATCTGGAACAGAGTGGGGGTGTGTGGTATGCCTTTTCCTCTTTGTATGTACAAAAAAAATCACTTAACTTTCCCTGTCTTTGGAGTCCCAGTTTGGCTAAACACTGCCATGATGGTGGCAAGAGGAGGCCATGCTTGAGGGGTGTTTTGGAGCACAGGCAGAACTTTGGTGTGCAAAATGACTGCTTTTCCTTCAATTAGGAGCTGTCTGAGGCTCCATAGCCAAATCTTTTTGTTCACATTGGCCAAGCATCGTTTCCAGTCATTGCAACCGAGTAATTTGTCACAAAGCTAATTTCTTTGTGAAATTTGGCAAAGCAGCCGAATCAAAGTTTAGCAAATTTAGCTCATCTCTAGCATTCTCAAATCATATCTATTTGAGTACCGTTTCCTCCACCATATTGGGTACACATCACTAGTAAGCTTACACATCTGGACAGCAGACTGGAACCAAGGATACTCTATGCAACCACTTTGTTTTGATCATGGTGAAGCATCAACAAGAGGCCAACTCCTTCTCATGAGGAACCTCCAAGGTTCGGAACTTCACTCTTCCAATGGTTAAAGGACTCACTTAAGGTATTGGGAAGAGCAAGAACCTGATAAAAAGAGAAAGCCAGCTTCTGCAGGTGTTTTAGTCTTTCTGGGGCCAGAATTCATATTTATTAAGGTGTAGTAACTCCATCAGCTTAGAATTTCTCCACAAGGAAATTACAAAGTCATCCTCTACAACCACTGTAGGGTTTTTAGAATATCCCCTAATCCCCCATGTGAATTTGCCAAAATTAAAAGGGGAAAGGCGCTCAAAGGGTAGTATGCATCAACTAATTGATGCAAATTTAAATACGGTAGTTAGGCTCACCTTTTCATATTGTGCAAGCATAGACACAACACTAGTGTAGGAGTGTGTGAGAGAAAAGGTTGGTTCTGCTGGTTTTGTTCAATCCTCACTTCAAGAGGTTGCCAACTCTCAGGATGGGTATAAATCATTGGAAAAAGGGGTATGCAGGCGGAAGATAGCCCACTTATTCTGACTCCTCTTTAGCACAATATCACGACCACAGCAACGTGTAATAAAAGTCTTTTATTTCAAGAAGGGTGACAACACGTTTCGGAGTAACAGAACTCCTTTTTGAAGTCTGTTATACAGAAGTATTCCATTATTGAACTGGACAGCAGGCTGGGTGCACTTGATTTGAGAGAGATGTCATCAGACTCATTGTTAACAGGGTGGTCTAATATATAGGCTTGTTTATCTAGTTCATCCATTTATACTTTATACATAGACTTACTGTGCATCAGACTTAGTCTCAACAGGCAGTCTAATAGATAGGTGCATTTACCCGATTCACCTACTGCTCCTTTAATAATTACTTTCTTCAGTTATACATAGACTTACTGTGCAGCGGACTCATTGTCCACAGGCAGTCTGATATATAGGCGCGTTTATCTAGTTCATCTTCTGTGCCATTCATTTTTAACCTGTTCTGTAGATTTACTGTGCATTAGAATTAGTATTAACAGGCGGTCTAAGATATTGGTGCATTTATCTAGTGCACTTAATGTGTCGTTAATACTTAATCTGTTCTGTTATACATAGACTTACTGTGCATCAGTTTCAATATCAACAGGTGGTCTAACATATAGGCACGTTTATCTAGTTCATCTGCTGCACCATTTATGCTCAATACGTTCTGTTATACATAAACTTACTGTGCATTCGACTAGAGGTCCCTTCACATGGGATAATGTACAAGCAGATTGTCAGGCAGGAAGTGTTCATTCCTGACAATCTGCTGATTGCTAGCGGAGTAGACCGATGCATTTACATGCACCTATCTCCTCCAGCTCCTCCAGAGTATGCGGAGGAATGATTGATAATGCCATCGCGCTTCCCTATACAGATTTGTTGTTTACTGGCAGCAGATAGTGTTTACACAGCACAATCTGCTGTCGGGAAACAAGGATTTTTGTGCCTGCTCAATCGATCAAATTACCCGATGAACAAGCGTTTTGACTGATCATCGCTAATCATCACTAACGAGCGTTACCATGAACGCTTGTTACCAACATTCTTTTAAATTTTCAGCCAGCGTAAAGGGCCCTTTAGTCTCAACAGACGGTATAGGGCTCACAATATCTGATCATGAGAATAGTTGACCAAAGAAGTGAAGTATGAACTAAGCCTAAGGCCTCATGCACACGGACGTTTTTTTTTGCGGTCCGCAAAAATGTTTTTCGTTGATCCGTGTCCGTTTTTTCTTCCGTGGGTCTTCCTTGATTCTTAGAGGATCCACGGACATGAAAAATGAAAAAAAATATCTAAGTCAAGTTTGCCTTTGAAATAATAGTAAAAAACGGACACGGATCACGGACGCGGATGACAATCTTGTGTGCAGCCATGATTTTTCACGGACCCATTGACTTGAATGGGTCCGTGAACCGTTGTCCATGAAAAAAATAGGACAGGTCATATTTTTTTCACGGACTGGAAACACGGATCACGGACGCGGATGCCAAACGGAGCATTTTCCGATTTTTCCACGGACCCATTGAAATTCAAACGGAACAACGGCTGCGGATGCACACAACGGTCGTGTGCATGAGGCCTAAGAGTGAGGCACAGTCATTCTAGAGCTAACAGAAGGTATTCAAACACATGTTTGCACTGCCACAAAATGGATTAAAAGAATCTTTTTATTTTCTCCACTACTATATTGGCGCTGCCTACATGTCCTTATTTTGCTCCACTAAAGTGTCATTGGGGCACCTGCCAGAGCACGAATTGTTTTATTTTTTTTATTCTGAAGGATGCTGTACGCTTCTTTTTTTGTTTAGCTAGGTGTTAGCTAGGAATGTTTGTGGCCTGTACGATGATGTGTACGTCCATATATATGATCTGCCTGTCATTCTGACACAGAGTAGTTTCGCTACCAGAAAGAACTGTAACAGACGCTGCTGTATGCCGCTGTTTTCCCGCTTACCGTCGTGGATCTGGGCGCTGTGCTCAGCGGTAATACTTCCGTCCACCGCTGCAGTCCTGGGCTTTGTCGCTGTACATGCTGTGGTGCTGAATATTCTACTCCACAGATCCACTCAGCCCTGGCCACAGCTTGCTTGCTTGCTGCTGGTTTCTGGTTACACTGCCCTAGGGGCGGCGCGCATCACTCCCTATGCTGCATGAGTTGGGTCATGTGACCTCGCTGACCAATCCAGGCTCTCCTGCAGGTACTAAAGTGTCTCAAGGTCCTTGTGTTTGCTAAGTTCCTGATACTCACGTGTGCTCCTGATTTATACTTCGTTCCTGGATTCTGCTACTCGTCTGATCCCTGCATGCTTGCCTTGACTCTCCTGTTGCTGACCCAGATTGCATAAGCTTTAACTGTGCCGTCTGCCCTGACCTTTTGCCTGTCTGACTACCCCTCTGCCTGTCTGACTACCCCTCCGCCTCATCCTTGCTCCTGGAATGACCACGCCTACCTGACTATGCTTGTACTTCTGGTACCTACTCAGGTATCTCCTGATCCACCTGGACCAGCTGCCTCGTGTGCCTACCCTCCTCAAGAGGTAGCGACCGGGTGTTCCCCTGGGAAAGTATATCCCCACCATCATGGGTACTGTGAAGAATCGAGGGGATCACTTAGACGAGCCCTTAGAGGAGGTTGGACACTTGGCACAGTGGGTTCACACCCGCTGGTTCGTGACAGTACACTGAGGCCATGGACCCCGCTGTTCACTCTAAGCCAGGCATGCTCAACCTGCGGCCCTCCAGCTGTTGCAAAATTACAACTTCCATAATTCCCTGACAGCCTACAACTATCATCCTACAGAAGGGCATCATGGGAGTTGTAGTTTTACAACAGCTGGAGGGCTGCAGGTTCAGCATCCCTGCTCTAAGCCTATCATGCAGGAAGTACTACGTGAAGTGAGGCGCCAGAGTGAACATCAGGATGTCTTGATGCAGTTCATGCAAAATGTTTATGCTCATCTGGACACTATCTCTTCTCCAGCTACTGCAGGGTAATCAGTCGCGGCTACTCCTGCCATTTCCACACCGATTAATCCGGATTTGTGTGCTGCCAGGGTGCAACTCCCGCTGCCATCACGCTATGGTTTAGATCCAAAAACCTGTCATGGATTCCTGAACTAGTGCCCGATCCACTTTGAGTTGCATGGGCAGAAGTTTCCCACTGAGCAGTCCAAAGTTGTATTCATTGTGTCCCTGCTGTCTGATGAGGCCCTTGCTTGGGCAAATCCTATTTGGTAACTTGGAGGTCGAGAGACCACTAATCTGCAGACTTTCCTGGCTACCTTCCAGCTGGCCAGGACGCATGTCCTCCACTGCATCAGCTCTGCTGCGTCTACAACAGGGTTTCTCGTCTGTGGGTCAGTACGCCATCCAGTTTCATACCCTAGCTGCCAAACTTGCATGTAAAAATGAGGCTCAACTGGCGGTGTTCTGGGAGGGCTTTTCTGACCAGATTAAGGATGAATTAGCTTGTCGCGACCGTTCGTCTACTCTGAATGACCTGATCACCTTGGCCACAAGGATAGATATGCGTTTTAGAGAACATTCTAAGGAGGTCACATACACCAGAAGATAACATTGTTTGGCACCATCCTTCCAGAGGCCAGTTCTTCCTCTAGTGTCCACCCCACCTGAAGAGCCCAGGAGTTGGTAAAAAATATCTTAAGGGATCTGCTCTATGTCTGCTTGATAGTTTACCTTTACCTGGACGATATACTGATCTAGTCTCCAGATCTGACCACTCACCGGAAGCATGTACCGTACATGTAGTTTTACGGCGGTTGAGAGAGAATCGACTTTATGCCAAACTCAAGAAATGCATCTTTGAAAAATCTACTGTACTGTTTCTTGGATACATCATCTCGGATGCCCGGTTGCAGATAGATCCTGAAAAATTGAATGCAGTAATGGACTGGCCCCGTCCACAGGGGCTTTGCGCTATAGAGTGCTTCTTTGGATTCGCTAATTTCTATCGTCAGTTCATCCTGAATTTTTCATCCCTTACATCTCCGATCTCCGCTCTTTCTAAGAAAGGGGTAAATACCAAAGACTGGACTCCTGAGGCAGAGGCAGCCTTCGTCCAATTCTGCACCTGTTCTGCATCATCCCAATGTCTCCCGCCAATTCTTTTTAGAAGTGGACGCCTCCTCCATAGGAGCCGTTGCTGTTTTAATACAGAAAGGTTTCAAGGGCAAGATGTTGACATGTGGGTTCTCCTCCAAGCTCTTCTCACCTGTTGAGAAAAATTACTGTATAGGAGACAGAGAACTTCTGGCCACAAAACTTGCCTTGGAGGAGTGGCATTATCTATTAGAGAGGGCCCAACATCCAGTGATAATCTTCACCGATCACAAAAACCTCACATATCTGCAGACCGCCCAGCGTCTAAACCCTCGTCAAGCCAGGTGGGCTCTCTTCTACTCCCGTTTGGATTTTGAGCTGCACTTTCGCTAGCTGAGAAGAACATCATGGCGGATAATCTGTCTAGGTCCTTTGACTTCTATGACCAGCAGGATGAGCCTCAGTACATTGTAGATCCTGCCAAATTGATCACAGTGGCTCCTGTCTTGATAAAAGACATCCCTCCCGGGAAGACATTCGTGCCATCTGCCAAGAGGAGACGTATTTTAGCTTGGGGGCACAACTCCAAACTGGCCGGTCACCCAGTGATCTGCAAAACCACAGAACTTGTGTCTCGCCACTATTGGTGGCCCACATTGTCCAAGGATGTGCGTGATTATACCTCTGCCTGCACTCAAAATAAAGTCTCCAGAATCAAACCACCCGGGCTGTTGTTACCTCTACCTGTTCCTGATGCTCCATGGCAACACATTGCCATGGACTTTATTACAGATCTGCCCTCTACTGCCAGATGTACAGCTATTTGGGTGGTCGTGGACCGCTTCTCCAAGATGGTGCACTTTGTTACTTTGACTGGATTGCCCTTGGATACAGAACTTGCTAAACTGTTCGAAAAACATATATTCCATTTGCATGGTTTACCTGGGCATATTGTTTCTGATTGCGGGGTCCAGGTTACCTCTAGGCTCTGAAGAGCTTTCTGCCGACTGCTAGAGATCGACCTAGACTTCTCTTCCGGCGATCATCTCCAGACCAACGGGTAGGTTGAGTGGGTCAATCAGATATTGGAGAACTATCTTCGGCATTTTGTTTCAGCTCAACACGACAATTGGGAACAATTGCTACCTTAGGCAGAGTTCTCCTATAATAACCACATTAGTGAGTCCACTGGATCCTCTCCTTTCTTTGTCATTTTTTTGGACAATATACTTGTATGCCTCTGCCTGTTCCTATATCTTCTGGGGTATGTGGGGTTTCGCTCTGGTAGATAGGGTAAGCGGACGCAGTACAGAGGCAAGTTCTTAACTCAAAACTTCAGTGTTTATTCACAGTTGAGGCAAATGCATAAAACAATGCGTTACTTTGCAGTCTTGGTGTTTACCTCACACACAATGGAAAATACATCCTGTTGTTACTTCACACAAATTGGAAAGTTCCTATAAGACAAGTCACAATGATGTCAGTTCTGCCTCCAGCAGTCCACGGCAGGCTTTAGGGGGCCTGTTTCCTCGGCCCATGGGTCTCAGCCCTCCAATCTGGCACCAAGCCTCAGATCCCAACACATAGATCCTGCTGCTGAGCCCAGCTGCTTATTTAAGGACAGCTAGGTGCTGCCAAAAACCCGTACCGGCAATTAAAATCCAGTCCGGTATTTGACCCCACCTGGCTGCAAATCAGCCCAGCAGCACACGCTGGGAGGAAAATACCTGTTTTCCCAGACCATTCCCCTCACTGTGTTGCATACCCCCTCCTTTGTTCAACCCTGAGGGGGTGAAAACTCGCCAGAAAATGTACTTGGGACAGGGCATCTGCGTTTCCCTGCAACCGGCCTGCCCTATGTTCCACTGTAAATCCCGAGGAAGACAACGGGATGCTCCTCCCCGTTAATTTCCTGAGACAGTACAGCACTGAGGCCTACTTCAGAGGCATCGATCTGTACTATAAATTCCTTTTTGAAGTCGAGCATCACCAAAACTGGGGACCCGCACAAGGCCAACTTCAAAGCGGAGAAAGCCCCTTCCGCCTGATCATCCCAGTGAACCATCACCAACCTGTGTCCCTTCAAGAGTCCTGTCAATGGTGCGGCCACTGTAGCAAAGTGGGGGACAAACCTCATGTAATAGCCCACCATTCCCAAGAACAACTTTACTTGCCTAGTAGTGAGAGGTCGGGGCCAATTCAGTATCGCCTCTATTTTGTTCACTTGGGGTTTGATGACTCTGCGCCCAATGACATAGCCCAGGTATTTAGCCTCCTTTAACCTTATCGCACATTTTTGGAGGTAGCGGTTAGTCCAGCCTTCCGAAGGGAGTCCACTATGGCCTGCACTTTGGGTAGGTGAATTTCCCAGTCGGTACTGTGGATAACAATATCGTCCAGGTAAGCTGAAACGTACCAACGATGTAGACGAAGCACAATGTCCATAAGTCGTTGAAAGTGGCAGGGGCGCCATGCAGACCAAAGGGTAACACCTTATATTGGTACAGCCCCTCTGGTGTGATGAAGCCAGTTTTGTCTTTGGCAGCCTCCGTCAAGGATACCTGCCAGTACCCTTTGGTGAGGTCCAAAACAGAAAAATACTGGTCTTGTCCTAACCTCTCGATAAGCTTATCCAGCCGGGGCATGGGATAAGCATTGAATTTGGAAATCTCGTTTAGTTTACGAAAATCGTTACAGAACTTTAACGTCCCGTCCGGTTTGGGTATTAAAACTATAGGCCTGGCCCACTCATTTTTAGACTCCTCAATAATGTCTAATTGCAGTATTAGATGCACTCCATCTGAGATGGCTTGTTGCCGAGCCTCGGGTACCCGGTATGGTTTTAACCAGACTTTTGCCTGAGGCTCAGTGACAATGTCATGCTGAATTGTGGAAGTGCGTCCGGGGTGGTCTGAGAACACATCCGTGTTCCTGCTGACGAACTCCCTGGCCTCCTGAGTCTGTTTAGAGGGGAGGCTGTCAGAAGTCTTCACTGTGGCAATCGCTTCCCTTGCATCAGACCGAGGGGCTGGAAACTCTTCCCCTAGAAAACTTGGCCGCGGGCTGTCATCAGTACCGGTCTCCCTAACTTTCCAAGGTTTGAGTAAATTCACATGGTACACCTGCTCCAGCTTTCGCCACCCTGGCTGGTGTACCTTGTAGTTTCCCTCTCCAACTTTTTCGAATACTTCGTAGGGTCCCTGCCACCTAGCCAGGAACTACTGTCCACGGTCAGTACTAGAACCAAAACCTTATATCCTGGGTTAAAGATCCGGACCCGAGCCTGCCAATTTATAGACCCGACTTTGAGCTCGCTGAACTGCTTCCATATACTCTCTTACAAGAGGCAACACTGTTTCCATACGTTCCTGCATCTGGGTGACATATTGAATAATACTTTTATATGGGGTGGGTTGTTGCTTCCACGCCTCTTTGGCTATATCTAACAGACCACGAGGATGTCTGCCATATACAGACGTGGACAAAATTGTTGGTACCCTTTGGTCAATGAAAGAAAAAGTCACAATGGTCACAGAAATAACTTTAATCTGACAAAAGTAATAATAAATTAAAATTCTATAAATGTTAACCAATGAAAGTCAGACATTGTTTTTCAACCATGCTTCAACAGAATTATGTAAAAAAATAAACTCATGAAACAGGCATGGACAAAAATGATGGTACCCCTAACTTAATATTTTGTTGCGCAACCTTTTGAGGCAATCACTGCAATCAAACGCTTCCTGTAACTGTCAATGAGACATCTGCACCTCTCAGCAGGTATTTTGGCCCACTCCTCATGAGCAAACTGCTCCAGTTGTGTCCGGTTTGAAGGGTGCCTTTTCCAGACTGCATGTTTCAGCTCCTTCCAAAGATGCTCAATAGGATTGAGGTCAGGGCTCATAGAAGGCCACTTTAGAATAGTCCAATTTTTTCCTCTTAGCCATTCTTGGGTGTTTTTAGCGGTGTGTTTTGGGTCATTGTCCTGTTGCAAGACCCATGACCTGCGACTGAGACCAAGCTTTCTGACACTGGCTAGTACATTTCTCTCTAGAATTCCTTGATAGTCTTGAGATTTCATTGTACCCTGCACAGATTCAAGACACCCTGTGCCAGACGCAGCAAAGCAGCCCCAGAACATAACAGAGCCTCCTCCATGTTTCACAGTAGGGACAGTGTTCTTTTCTTGATATGCTTCATTTTTTCGTCTGTGAACATACAGCTGATGTGCCTTGGCAAAAACTTCGATTTTTGTCTCATCTGTCCACAGGACATTCTCCCAGAAGCTTTGTGGCTTGTCAACATGTAGTTTGGCATATTCCAGTCTTGCTTTTTTATGATTCGTTTTCAACAATGGTGTCCTCCTTGGTCGTCTCCCATGTAGTCCACTTTGGCTCAAACAACGACGGATGGTGCGATCTGACACTGATGTTCCTTGAGCATGAAGTTCACCTTGAATCTCTTTAGAAGTCTTTCTAGGCTCTTTTGTTACCATTCGGATTATCCGTCTCTTAGATTTGTCATCAATTTTCCTCCTGCGGCCACGTCCAGGGAGGTTGGCTACAGTCCCATGGATCTTAAACTTATGAATAATATGTGCAACTGTACTCACAGGAACATCTAGTTGCTTGGAGATGGTCTTATAGCCTTTACCTTTAACATGCTTGTCTATAATTTTCTTTCTGATCTCTTGAGACAGCTCTTTCCTTTGCTTCCTCTGGTCCATGTCGAGTGTGGTACACACCATATCACCAAACAACACAGTGATTACCTGGAGCCATATATATAGGCCCAATGGCTGATTACAAGGTTGTAGACACCTGTGATGCTAATTAGTGGACACACCTTGAATTAACATGTCCCTTTGGTCACATTATGTTCTGTGTTTTCTAGGGGTACCATCATTTTTGTCCATGCCTGTTTCATGAGTTTATTTTTTTACATAATTCTGTTGAAGCATGGTTGAAAAACAATGTCTGACTTTCATTGGTTAACATTTATAGAATTTTAATTTATTATTACTTTTGTCAGATTAAAGTTATTTCTGTGACCATTGTGACTTTTTCTTTCATTGACCAAAGGGTACCAACAATTTTGTCCACGTCTGTAGTAGTTCGAAGGGTGAGAACCCAGTAGAGGCCTGGGGCACCTCTCACACTGCGAACATTAAATAGGGCAGAAGTACCGTAGGTCCCAGTCTTTTTAACATGTTTTTTTAATATTTGGTTAAACCTTTCTACCAGGCTGTCAGTTTGCGGATGATAAACGGACATCCATAACTGTTTGGTGTGCAGCAACTTACAGAGTTCCCTCATGACCTTGGACATAAAAGGGGTCCCCTGGTCAGTCAGAACCTCTTTAGGTAGCCCCACTCGGGAAAACATCTCCATGAACTCTTTAGCTATAAGTTTGGCCGATATATGTCGCAGTGGCACCGCCTCCGGATACTGAGTGGCGTAATCTAGGACGACCAAGATGTGTTGGTGTCCTCTAGTGGACTTCGGTACTGTACCTATGAGGTCCATAGCGATTTGCTCAAACGGTACCTCGATGATCGGGAGAGGTACTTAGGGACTGTGGAAAAGGTGCTGGGGGCTAGTTGTTTGGTAGGTCGGGCAAGACTTGCAAAACTCGTCCACCTCTCTAAACACACTGGGCCAGCAAAACCGTTGTAATATACGGTCCTGTGTTTTCTGCATTCCCAGATAACCCCCGAGAACATGTTGGTGGGCTAACTCTAACACAAGTTTGATAAGCCTGGGGCACCACCAACTGTTCAATATGTTCACCCAGCAGCTGGTTTACCTGATGCAGCATATTCTGATGAACCACAAAACAGGGAAACATCGACTCTGCCCCAAGTTGTTGTGGTTCACTATCAATTATTACCAGATTCTCCCAGGCTCTTGATAGGGTTAGGTTCCGGTGTTGTGCTGTACTGAAATTTTCCCCGGAGACGTTGAGGTCTGCAAACTCAGGACCCGGTGGCAAGTCCTCCACGTCTCCCCCTCTTCCACTGAAGTGACGGTCACCCCTACTGCTGGCCTTTCGGCCTCAGGTTCCCAGGGTTCTGGCCTACCTCCTGAACAAGGCCAATCTCCTGGGTTTACCCCTGACTCCCGGGTACCAGTAACTCTCACAATCGGCCATAGGACCAGAAAGTCTCTCCCTATTATGAGTTTGTAGTGTAGATTTGTGGCGACTGCCACCTCGTGGGTCCACCTGCCGGCTACTGTGGTTAATGATACCAGCGCGGTGGGGTAGACTTTTAAGTCTCCATGGATGCACATCACCCCGAATTTCCAGCCAGTATACTCAGTGGACCACATTAGGGTAGCTCTTACTAGGGTCACCAGACTCCCTAAGTCCAACAGAGCCTCCGCTTGAGTGTCTCCCACTTCCACAAGTGGTCTAGAGATTCCGGGGTACCTGTTGCACACAGTTTCCTGGCATATAGAGACTTATGGTAACCACAATTAGTGTCCATGGGCTCAACCCGATGAGGACAGTCAGCCCTTACATGGCCAGGCTCCTGACACTGCCAGCAGACTAACGGAGCCAGGCCCATAGTGGATACATCCCAGGTGGGCTTCATTGGCTCAAATCTCCGGGCCTGGGGTGGAGATTTCTGGGGTTTGACTGCCCCCTCCCAAATGAACCCCCCTGTAGATTCTTAGTTGCCTCATAGTATTCCACCAGGTCCACCATCTCCAGGGCATTACCAGGAGACACCTGGCTGATTCATTGCTGGAAAGGGGATGGCAAAGCCCTCCAGAACATATCAGCTAATAGTCGATCCAGCATAGCCGTGGGACTCGGCACATCAGGCTGTAGCCATTTTTGCAAGAGGTGAAACAAGTCATAATACTGGGGTCTCGCGGGCTCAGCTGGGTTAAACCCCCACTGAAGTACCCGCTGGGCCTGGACCAACACATTCACCCCCAGTCTTGCCAGAATCTCACCCTTTACTTTCTGGTAGTCAGCCGCTTCATCGTCCGGCAAGTCGAAATACACCCACTGATAATCAGATGCCAGGAACGGAGCGAAGACCTCAGCCCACTGGTCCCGGGGTAGTTTCTCCCTTGTGGCCACCTTCTCGTACATCACCAGGTAGGTTTCGACGTCATCTAAGGGTGTCATCTTGGGGATCGCCGCACCGACCGCTTTCCGGAAATCATGGACGCTTTGGAATGTTCCTGCCATCTGTATAGCCATCACGTGTTGTAACAGCAGCTGGTTTGTTTCTTGCTGCTGCCTGTTAGCCTCCTGTTGTTGCAGGTTGGTTTCTCGCTGCTGCTGGTTAGCCTCCACAAGAGCCTTCATTATGGCCTCCATTTTGTCGAGGGTCACAGGTTGAAATTTAGCGGGTTTAATACAAGGCATACAACCGTACCTGGAGCAAAAATGAAAAACAACAATACTTTGGCGATCATGCCTGCCTCACTGCGCTTGCACGCTTCCTCCACCAATTGTGGGATTTTGCTCTGGTAGATAGGGTAAGTGGACGCAGTACAGGGGCAAAATACAAGTTCTTAACGCAAAACTTCAGTGTTTATTCACACTTGAGGCAAATGCACAAAACAATGCGTTACTTTGCAGTCTTGGTGTTTACCTCACACACAATGGAAAGTACATCTTGTTGTTACGTCACACAAATTGGAGAGTTCATATAAGACAAGTCACCTTGATGTCAGTTCTGCTTTCAGCAGTCCACGGCAGCCTTTAGGGGGCCTGTTTCCTCTGCCCATGGGTCTCAGCCCTCCAACCTAGCACCTAGCCTCAGATCCTAACACATAGCTCCTGCTGCTGAGCCCGGTTGCCTATTTAAGAACAGCCAGGTGCAGGGCCGCCTTTAATATTGATTGGACCCTGGGCAAAAATTTCCTTGGGCCTCCTGGATCCCGCCTTCCCACACCCTAGCATGCAATCACGCCCTCCACCACAACACACACACACACACACACACACACAAAATCCACACACCTGGTAGCGTACAGTGATATACAGTACAGACCAAAAGTTTGGACACGCATTTTCATGACTATGGAAATTGTAGATTCACACTGAAGGCATCAAAACTATGAATTAACACATATGGAATTATATACATAACAAAAAAGTATGAAACTATGAAATATGTCATATTCTAGGTTCTTCAAAGTAGCCACCTTTTGCTTTGATTACTGCTTTGCACACTCTTGGCATTCTCTTGATGAGCTTCAAGAGTTAGTCACCTGAAATGGTTTTCACTTCACAGGTGTGCCATTTCAGGTTTAATAAGTGGGATTTCTTGCCTTATAAATGGGGTTGGGACCATTAGTTGCGTTGTGGAGAAGTCAGGTGGATACACAGCTGATAGTCCTACTGAATAGACTGTTAGAATTTGTATTATGGCAAGAAAAAAGCAGCTAAGTAAAGAAAAACGAGTGGCCATCATTACTTTAAGAAATGAAGGTCAGTCAGTCTGAAAAATTAAGAAAACTTTGAAAGTGGCTCCAAGTGCAGTCACAAAAACCATCAAGCGCTACAAAGAAACTGGCTCATATGCGGACCGCCCCAGGAAAGGAAGACCAAGAGTCACCAGCCTCAGAAATCGCAGGTTAACAGCAGCTCAGATTAGAGACCAGATCAATGCCACACAGAGTTCTAGCAGCAGACACATCTCTAGAACAACTGTTAAGAGGAGACTGTGTGAATCAGGCCTTCATGGTAGAATATCTGCTAGGAAACCACTGCTAAGGACAGGCAACAATCAGAAGAGACTTGTTTGAGCTAAAGAACACAAGGAATGGACATTAGACCAGTGGAAATCTGTGCTTTGGTCTGATGAGTCCAAATTTGAGATCTTCGGTTCCAACCACCATGTCTTTGTGCGACGCAGAAAAGGTGAACGGATGGACTCTACATGCCTGGTTCCCACCGTGAAGCATGGAGGAGGAGGTGTGATGGTGTGGGGGTGCTTTGCTGGTGACACTGTTGGGGATTTATTCAAAATTGAAGGCATACTGAACCAGCATGGCTACCACAGCATCTTGCAGCGGCATGTTATTCCCTCCGGTTTGCATTTAGTTGGACCATCATTTATTTTTCAACAGGACAATGACCCCAAACACACCTCCAGGTTGTGTAAGGGCTATTTGACCATGAAGGAGAGTGATGGGGTGCTGTGCCGGATGACCTGGCCTCCACAGTCACCGGACCTGAACCCATTTGAGATGGTTTGGGGTAAGCTGGACCGCAGAGTGAAGGCAAAAGGGCCAACAAGTGCTAAGCATCTCTGGGAACTCCTTCAAGACTGTTGGAAGACCATTTCAGGTGACTACCTCTTGAAGCTCATCAAGAGAATGCCAAGAGTGTGCAAAGCAGTAATCAAAGCAAAAGGTGGCTACTTTGAAGAACCTAGAATATGACATATTTTCAGTTGTTTCACACTTTTTTGTTATGTATATAATTCCACATGTGTTAATTCATAGTTTTGATGCCTTCAGTGTGAATCTACAATTTTCATAGTCATGAAAATAAAGAAAACTCTTTGAATGAGAAGGTGTGTCCAAACTTTTGGTCTGTACTGTAAATTACTTCCAGTTCTGAAGACTCCAGCGGCTCAGGATCAGTGCTCTGGGCAGCTGGGCTCAGGCTGGAAGTGGGCACCGCTCTGCAGGAAGGAGAGCGGGGCTCGGTTCACCCTAGCGTTACAGTGCACCCCAGAGTATGCAGTATAGCACCCTATAGTATACAGCAACCCACAGTATGCAGTGTAGCACCCTATAGTATTACAGCACCCCACACTATACAGTATACAATGCCTCACCATATACAGTAGAGCAGTATAGCACCCCACAATATACAGCACCTCACAGTATACAGCAGCCCAAACTATACACTATACAGCACCCCACACTATACAGTACAGCAGTATAGCACTCCACAATATACAGCACCCACAGTATAAAGCACCTCACGATATACAGCACCCCAAACTATACAGAATACCGTACCTCACAGTATACAGTACCCCACAGTATACAGCACCCCAAAATATACAGCCCCCACAGTATAAAGCACCCCACAATATACAGTATACAGCACCCCCATAGTATACAGTAGAGCAGTATAGCACCCCACTATACAGTAGCTTACAGTATATTAGCATTACAGCCCCTGTCACCTTTTCCTGATGTAATCTTCTCAAAAAAAGCTCTACAATTATGGGAAACTTCTCCTGCAGCCACATTCCTTGTAGACAGGACCTGTGATGACCTCATAGCCATGTGACCAGTAATATTGCTAGGTTACTGGTCACATGGTGATGATGTCATCTAAGGTCCTAGAAAATCACAGCTCTCACAGTACACTGCCTGGAGTGCCGGCAGGCAGGCATGGCATGGCAGCACCCCCCTCTGTAGCTGATAGCCTGATACTCGGGGCAGCGGCTAGCAGGGCTCAAGAGGCAGCTGCCTTGGGCCCCCCAGGAGCAACTGGGCCCGAGGCAGCTGCCCCTTTTGCCCCTTGTTAAAGATGGTCCTGGCCAGGTGCTGCCAAAAAACCGAATGGCTATTCAAATCCAGTCCAGTATTTGACCCCACCTGGCTGCAAATCAACCCAGCAGCACAAGCTGGGAGGAAAATACCTGTTTTCCCAGACCATTCCCCTCACTGTGTCACAGGTACCAGAGGTGGGTTCTTCTGTTAGGGATTTTGGTCTTCTGTTAGGGAGTGATACCAAGGTCTGCATCGGTAAAGCGGTGACCCGCTTGCAGATGAATGCATACAAGAAAAGAAGAAAACGGCCTCAGTTCTCGTCTGGAGACAAGGTATGGCTAACCTCCCAAAAGCATCAGTTTAAGGGGTCCTAGTTTCAAGGTTGCCCTAGGTTCCTTGGACCCTTTCTAGTTTTGAGGAGGATCAATGAAGTGACTTATAAGTTACGGCTACCTCTCTCTAAGTATCCCCAATGCCTTCCACGTGTCCTCGCTTACACCTGTAGTCCTTAAACACTTTTTGGCGGCTCCATCTACTCCTACCCCGATATCTGAAGATTGGGAGGGGACATTCGAGGTCAAGGACATATTGGACCTCAAGAAGGGTCGCAAGAAGACCTACTATATGGTAGACTGGAAGGGCCTGAGTCCTGAGGAGAGGTTTTGGGAGCTAGAGGAGAATATTCATGCGCTGGACTTGATTAAAAGGTTTTTGTCCCGTCGTGGACTCAAGAAGAGGGGCGTAAAGGGGGGATACTGTAACAGTGGCTGCTATATGCCGATGTTCCCCCCGCATACCACCTTGGACCTGGGTGCCGTGCTCAGCGGTAATCCTTCCGTCCACCGCTGCAGTCCTGGGCTCTGTCACTGTACAAGCTGTGGTGCTGAGGATTCTGCTCAAACAAAAATGGATGGTAGGACAGCACCACTTACTTGGATACACTCAAGAGGCTTTGCGGCGGTGCTCGTGACGTCAGGTCTTGGCCTAGCTTGATAAAGACTGATGTCGAAACGTTGCTGCTGAACTTTTGGTGTATTAAAGAACATTGAACAAGCTTTTGGAGTGCCGTGACCTTCTTCATCTTCGCTGAGGATTCTGCTCCACAGGTTCCACTCAACCCTGGCCACAGCATGCTTGCTGCTGGTTTATGGTTACACTGCCCTAGGGGCGGCGCGCATCACTCTGGGCTGTATGAGTTGGGTCATATGACCTCGCTGACCAACCCAGGCTCTCCTGCAGGTACTAAAGTGGCTCAGCCCCCTTTCCAAGATGCCTCAGTGTCAAGGTCCTTGTGTTTGCTAAGTTCCTGATACTCAAGCGTACTCCTGATTTAATACTTTGTTCCTGTATTCTGCTACTCATCTGATCACTGCCTGATTGCCTGACCTGTACCTGTGCCGCCTGCCCTGACCTTTTGCCTGTCTGACTACGCTTCTGCCTCATCCTTCGGTCCTGGTAACGACCACGCGTGTCTGACTACGCTTGTACTTCTGGTACCTACTCAGGTATATCCTGGTCCACCTGGACCAGCTGCCTCGTGTACCTACCCTCCTCAAGAGGTAGCAACCTGGTGTTACCCTCGGGAAAGTTTATCCTCACCATCAGGGGTACTGTGAAGAATCGAGGGGAACACTTAGACAACGCCCTTAGAGGAGGTGGGACATGTGGCACAGTGTGTTCACACCCACTGGTTCGTGACAAGGACTAGCTATGCATGTTGCTGCTCTGCACATTGATGTACACCAGGATACTTTCTCCAGTATAGACCTGATTTGTGATGAATTCATTTTTTGGAAAAATTCAGCAAAGCGACCAATTCAAATTTTTTAAAACTACGCTCATTTCTAATGGTTTTAAACATTTTTAATAATTACAGAACTGAAAAATGTGGTGTGCATTTGTATTCAGCCCCCTGTACTCAGATACCCCTAAATAAAATCCAGAAGTCACCTAATTAGTAAATAGAGTCCATCTGAGTGTAATTTATTCTCAGTATAACTACAGCTGCTCTTTGAAGGCCTCAGGGGTTTGTTAGAGAATATTAATGATCAAACAGCATATGAAAACCAAGGATCACAACAGACAGGTCAGGGATAAAGTTGTGGGGAAGTGTAAAGCAGGGTTAGGTTATAATAAAAATATCCAAGCTCTGAACATCTCACGGAGCACTATACATCATCAGAAAATGGAAGGAGTATGGCACAAATGCAACTCTACCAAGACATGGTTGTCCACCTAAACTGATGACCCAGGCAAGGTAATTAGAGAAGCTGCCAAGAGGCCCTTGGTCACCCTAGAGGAGCTGCAGAGATCCACAGCTAGAGGGATTCAAATGCAATCATCTGTGGAATGTAGAAAGTTTTTGTTTTGTTTTCTTTCTTTACTGCAGGTTTTATGCTCATCGGATATCATCAAATAAGTGGATATAACTGCGGTGATATAGCTGGTCTGTTTGAGCCCAGACCATTTTTATTCATATACATCACTTGTCCTTCCGGTACTAAGAAGAAAGGCTGCAATTCACAACTGAACCACTGGGTGGCCACACATAGACACATATACGATAGACATCTGGTGACATAGTATCGTTAAATGTTGTTTTGCAAAGCTGATTATTTAATGACACCCATATCAGGATATATATAAGGTAAGAAAGGAAATATCTGTGTACATTGTATTACAACATATAGTGCATAAACTTTATTGGTTTAGAATATAACACTTTCTCAATTTTTTGGGTTCCAATAATCTTTATCTTGTTCAATTTTAATATGTTGGTATTATATATAGACATATGCCATTACATAATTAAACATATCTGAGCTAATGTTAGGGCCTTAGCATGCGGTATAGCACTGTTAATAAGGGTCCTCCATAGGCTATTTATTCTGCAATGACACTGTAGGGGAATTGAATACTTCTTACTTGGGTCTCGCAAATTATATCTGGATGTCCAAAAGCAGTACTTCAAGTGACCAGCTTCCAGATATAGCAAGTATTATTTGAAGCTATTAATGTAGAGCTACTATGTAGTGCACCATGGAGCTCAACGCTATGACGCATAGTGTGGCTGATTTAATACAAAGTTTATGATGGCCACGCTAGGTACATAAAGTAGGTAAGCTATATTAAAGGGGTTATCCCATGACTATGCAAGCCGTGTACCAGGGTGGGCTCCCCAGAATACAGCGAAGTCACAGACAAGTAAAGCGACACTGACCTCAGCTTACTATGCAAGAACAGAAACTTTACTTAGACAACGAGTAATAACATAAGCATCACCAAAACAATACAAACATGCATAGAAAACGCTATATCCACAGACCCCACAGTCAATGTCCCTGCCCACTGGACAGGCCTAGCCGATGGCGGACACAGCAGAGCCTGCAAGTCGTGCTGTGCCGCTACAGAGGACACCCCTAGCCGATGGCAAACGCAGCAGAGGCTGCAAGTCAATAACCGCACTGCAGTCCAGCCTAGCAAATCGATCTAATCCTAACTAACTAACTAATGCTAGGCCTAGGCCAGTCTCTGTAACTTCAGGTGCCACACAATATAACAATCAGTAACCAGGTATACTGACCTGCGTCCGATCTGGGCCCGAGGATGCAGCCAACCAGGGATGGCCATCAACCTCTTAGCAACCGTGCGGCCTTGGTGGATGATGAGGCCTTCTGTCCACACACTGAACTGGTCTTCCTGGGACAACCTCTCTTTCAGAAGACCTGGATTCAGTCAGGGTATAACAGCTACTCTCCTTCTTCTGAGTGTCCATTAACTGCCAGACATCTGCAAGCCAGGATGGAATCGGATTCAGTCCCTCACAGCACAATTCTTCCACCACTATGCCAGATCAACAGTCCCTGGTTCACTCACAGGCAGCAACATGAGTCATCAGCATGAGTCATCATCTGTTTTGCATATTCAAATCTCAGAGTGTGCTGGCTGTAGCTGCAAAACAGTGGCCTCTAGTGCCCGGAATGCCAAATGACAGTTTAAGTACATACATTATGCAGAAATAGCTGTTTCACAATCTCACAACTAATGTAAAAAATTAAAGCCAGTCGTCATATAGTATATGTATAGCAATCTCTAACAAAGCTAGAACCATCTCTGGACCTCACGTGGATCCAAAGATCTGTTCATTCTTCAAAATTTTCTGCTAGATTTATCTCAAACTGGCAGCTTAGAGGACCTGTCCTTTCTCATAGGACATGACCATTCTACTGTAGCTGGTGGCAGTTAAAGGATGGAACTAAGCTGGTGCGTCCACCTCAGTGAGGTGGACAGAGAAAGAAGAAAAAGAGCAAACAGCAGGTGGTACTATACAGACATATTTCATTAAATAATTATGTGGCTATATTAAATGTTTACCTACATGCAGTTACAAAAGAATTCAGATCCAGGTTCTGATTTGAGCACAGCCAGCTGGAGCCTCCACATAGTCCCAGCTCACTGTGGAAACAGCAAGATGGGACAACCCTTCTAAGTCACTGAAGGGGATTATCCCATCTGGGAAATTTATGACATATCCAAAGCATGAGCCATAAATGTTTGATAGGTGCAGGTCCCACCTCTGTGCCTTGCTCCTCTCTGAAGAACGGGGCTCAATCTCACCAAATTGATGGAACTTACATGCATCAAACACTTATGGCATATCCTGTGGATTTGCCATAAATATAAAGTCCAGTCAGGAGCTCACATATTATGTAAGTCAGTCTCTACAGAGAATGATTGCATGCTATTTATTTCTTAGATCTTGCTGCTTTGCTGCTTTTTAGCTCAGCTCAATTAATAGAGTTGTGATCTGTGACCACAGTCTACTGACAATCATTATATGGTGTCTGAGGTAGTCAGAGACACACACTCCCTACCTTGTTATTGGTTTAGGCTGCTGTTCTCTCCCTCCTCCCTGCAAATGTCCCCACTCACATTAACTGATATGTTTAAATACAGATTATATATTACAGTGGGTGGCCATGGAAATTAGAACCCGTGACATTACAGTATATTTATGGAGCAGGTTTAAGCGATCTGACTGCACAATCAAGCAGCTGAATGTCTGTTCTCTGTTGTCAGAGACTGCCAAATGTACAGGAGAGAAGACAGAAGCAGTTCTTACGTTTTCTGGAATCTTTCCTATGAACAGTGCTTAATTAAAGAGTTTTTACCAAGTCTGGAACCTCTAGCGATCATCAATCCTCCAAATGAATTGAGCGGTGGTCAAGGAAATGCTTGGACAATCCATTTATTCACTGTGGGACCTATGGAGACGAGTACAGCACTTGGCTATGTCCAGCAGTCTCATGAAAATTAAACCTCCAATGAATGGAGCACACTCAACCACTGATCCATTCATTTGAGTGACTTGGGAACCCCATTCTCGAGATCTGTTGGCTTCTAGCTGTCAGATCCCAACCAAACTAATGGCTAACCCTTGTCTTATAGATAGAGAGAGATTTATATCTTGGTAAAAACCCTTTAAGTTAAATGTTGGGAGGTTATACAATTACTGTACTTTCCAAACATTTCACCATGGAACAAGTTTTCTTATAGATTTTCTAATAACTTTGTTTCTCAAGGTATAGATAATAGGATTCAACGCTGGGGCTATGACTGTAAAAATCATAGCTGCCACTCTATCTTTTTCCATAGTATTTTGAATGCAGGCCCAAGGTAGATGCAAATGGATGTCCCATAATACAAGATTACAATGATAAAGTATGAGGAACATGTGGAAAAGGCTTTAGATCTTCCTTCAGAAGAACGTATTTTTAGAAGGTGTTTCATTATAAAACCATAGGAGAGCTAAGCATGATAAAAGAAAAGGCACTGAAGGTACCAGTGACAGCAGCAATGATGACCTCATTGACGTGGGCATCAGCACACACCAACTTTATCACTGGTTTAACGTCACAGAAGAAGTGCTTAACTGTATGACCACTACAATAAGGAAGGGCGGATGACATGACCAAATGCATTGACGTAATCGAGAGACAAACACTCCATGAGTCAAAAACACGCTGGATGCAAATGGCTTTCTGCATAATGGTGACATATCATAAAGGATGACAAATCGCAATTTATCGATCAAAGCCCATGATGGCTATGATGGACCCCTTCTGTACATCCAAACAGAACATCTGGGTGAAGTATCCTTTGAAAAAAATAATGTTCTGTACCCAAACCCCGATTCTGTGGCAGAAGAGATGCACATAGCCACAAAGGAGAGGCAGGCCAGCAAGAAATACATAGGGGAGGGAAGGTTCAGATCTTTGATCACTAAAGAAAGAATGGTGAAATTCCCTGTGATATTAAGAAGGTAGAAGAAGAACAACAAAAAAAAAATAACTTATGAAGCCATATTAGCTTGGAGATTGAGGAAAGGATGAAAAAGTTGGTGATGTACCATTCAAACTTTCCATAGCTGAATGTCAGGTGAGAGTAAATGAAGATATGAATGAATGATTTATTATCATATGGTAAGCTTTTTCATGCCATGCCATGAAAGGTGCAAAAGTGACATCTACCAAGGCCTCATAGAAACCTGATGGAGAACTTCAAGCATGATACCTTCAGACCATTTAAATCCGTTTACATCAGTATGGTTTGTGTGCTAGATTACCTGCAAGGGTACCTGACCACAGGCGTCATCGTCTTGCATGGGCCAGGGAGCATCTACGTTGGACGAGGGACCAGTGGTCCTCAGTGCTGTTCACTAATGAAAGTCGATTCACGTTGAGCAGAAATGATGGCTACTATTAATGTTGCAGACATCAATAAAAAAGCTATTGATCAGCCACTGTTGTCACCAGATGAGCCTTTGATGGTGGTGGTGGAGTTACAGTGTGGGCAGGTGTGTCTAGTCAATACAGTACTGCCCTACACTTTGTGAATGGAACAGTGACAAGACTATACTAGTCGAATAACATCATTAATCCAGTCATTGTGCCTCTGAATGAACAACATAGGCCTAATTTCTTCTTCATAGACTACAATGCACCAGCTCATTGAGGTTGCATCATGAGGGAATGGCTGCTGGAGATTGGGGAACCTCAAATGGAGTGGCCTGCACCTTATCCAGTCCTGAATCACATTGAAAACCTATGGGATTAGCTGAGTTGCCATGTAGAGGCTCTCTACTCTGCACCCCAGAACCTCAATGACCTGAGGGCCACCCTTCAAGAAGAGTGGGATGCCATACCTCAGCAGCCTCAGCATGAGATGTCATTGTCAAGCTATAATTGATGCTTAAGGCCACATGACAAGTTATTGAGACATTGCTATTTTCACGCAGTCCCATTCACTTCTATGGGAAGATCCCCATAGAAGTGAATGGGTCCGGATTCAGTGCGGGTGCAATGCGTTCACCTCAGGCATTGCACCCGCGCTGAAAACTCGCCCGTGTGAAGGAGGCCTTAAGCATCGTGGCTGCCATCCCTCTAAGGCTACTTTCACACTAGCGTTCGATCGGATCCGTTCTGAACGGATCCGCTCATATTAATGCAGACGGTGGCTCCGTTCAGAACGGATCCGTTTGCATTACCATAAACAAAAAAAAAAAAAAAAAAAAATTTTTTTTTGTTCATGATAGTGCAAACTGATCCGTTTTGACTTTACATTGAAAGTCAAAGGGGGACGGATCCGTTTGAAAATTGAGCCATACTGTGTCAACTTCAAACGGATCCGTCCCCATTGACTTACATTGTAAGTCTGGACGGATCCGTTTGCCTCCGCACGGCCAGGCGGACACCCGAACGCTGCAAGCAGCGTTCAGGTGTCCGCCTGCTGAGCGGAGCGGAGGACAAACGGTGCCAGACTGATGCATTCTGAGAGGATCCGCATCCACTCAGAATGCATTAGGGCTGGACGGATCCGTTCGGGGCCGCTTGTGAGAGCCTTCAAACGGAACTCACAAGCGGAGGAACTCACAAGGAGGCTGAACTGGCGGGCGGGCGCTTACAACGTAACTCACTATGTCACGCGCCGGCTCCGCCCACTTTATGAATGAAGAAGGGAGAGCCGGCGCGTGACATAGTGAGTTACGTTGTAAGCGCCCGCCCACCAGTTCAGCCTCCTGCCCGCTGCCTGCCGGAAAGTTAGTATCGTAAGTACAGGCTGGATAAAAGACTGTTAGCATTGCCTGCAGTTAGGATTCCTACAGTGAGCGGGCCCGGTCTAGCAGAATACAGTGACTGCACCGGGCCCGCTGTAGTTACAGAGCTGGATGCCGGCCCCTCCTCCCTATTGGGGGTCATTCTATGGATGGCACTGTTATGGGGGTCTGTGGACACATAGCGTAAAATGCTATTTATGTGTCATCAACAGATCCCCCATAACAGTGCCATCCACAGTCCCCAATAACAGTTCCATCCACAGTGCCCCCCATATGGTGTCAAGAGCAAGGATTTGGCTTTGTTTCTCATGATAGCTCTACTTGGAATAGAAAGGAACTGTACAAAAAAGATGGTTTGCATCTTTCTCTCAAAGGAACAAATGTACTTAGTGAACAACTCCAAGAATTTGCAAAAGAGTATTTAAACTAGGAAGGGGGGGCAAAAGAGTGAAAATAAAAGAGTCCAATTGCCCCCCGAAACAATGCCAGAACAGGTTAGAAGCACAGAGGGTAAGAAATGATAAGCTCCGAGTCCTCTCTACAAATGCTCGCAGTTTAGGTAAAAAAATCAATGAACTTGGGTCAATAATGGCATCTGAGAATGTAGATTTAGTGGCTGTTACGGAGACATGGTTTAATGAAAGAAATGACTGGGACATAACCATACCAGGGTACTCTTTATACAGAAGAGACAGAGAAGGCAAGAAAGGAGGAGGAGTGGCCCTGTATGTGAAAGATAGCATTAAATCTAACCTAATACAAGTTGGTGAGGCCAACATAGAGTCAGTTTGGGTTACGTTGCAGTTTGCTAATCATGCAGTAACTCGTGTAGGTGTGATATATAGACCACCTGATCAAGTTAAAGAACTAGATGATCTACTAGTTGAAGAAATAGCTAAAATGACAATGAAAGGAGAAGTTATCATTATGGGAGATTTCAATCTTCCAGATATAAACTGGAAAACCAAAATAGCAAGTTCTTCCAGGAGTACAGATATTCTAAATTCCCTACTGGGGTTATCCCTACAACAAATGGTTGAGGAGCCAACCCGGAGGGAGGCCATTTTGGATTTGATATTCACAAATGGGGATTCGGTATATGATGTCATTGTAGGCGAAACCTTGGGATCTAGTGATCACCAGTCAGTGTGGTTTAATATAAGAACTGTGAAAGAGTCCCACCACACAAAAACAAAAGTTTTAGATTATAGAAAAACAGACTTTTCAAAAATGAAATTAGTCATAAATGAGTCCTTATCAGACTGGAACGGATTACATGGAGTCCAGGAGAAATGGGACTACTTAAAAGGTGCATTATTGAAGGCAACAGAAAATTGCATTAGACTTGTCAGTAAAAGCAAAAAAAGGAAGAGACCACTGTGGTACTCGGCAGAAGTGGCCCAAATCATTAAAAATAAAAAGCTAGCATTTTGTAATTATAAAAAAACCCAGAGCAATGAAGATAAGGAAATCTACAAGATTAGGCAGAAAGAGGCCAAGCAAGTTATAAGAACTTCTAAAGCTCAGGCAGAAGAAAAACTAGCTCAGTCTATGAAAAAGGGGATAAGACATTCTTCAGATATATAAATGAAAAAAGGAAATTAAAACAAGGAATAACTAAATTAAAAATAAAGGACGGAAGGTATGTAGAAGAGAATAAAGGGCTAGCCGACTGCCTTAATGAATACTTCTGTTCAGTTTTTACAAAAGAAAAAGAAGGAGAAGGACCTCCACTAGAAAGGATGACTATTAAATCGTTTGATGCATGTGTCTTTACAGAGGAAGATGTTCTAAGTTTGCTGTCTAAAGTGAAGACAAATAAGTCACAGGGGCCTGATGAGATACACCCAAAATTATTAAAAGAGCTTAGTGGTGAGCTGGCAAAACCGTTAACAGATTTATTTAACCAATCATTAGTAACAGGAGTCGTCCCGGATGATTGGAAATTGGCAAATGTCGTGCCCATTCACAAGAAAGGTAGTAAGGAGGAATCGAGCAACTATAGACCAGTGAGTCTGACATCAATAGTAGGCAAATTAATGGAAACCCTATTAAAGGATAGGATTGTGGAACATCTAAAATCCCATGGATTGCAAGATGAAAAACAGCATGGGTTTACTTCAGGGAGATCATGTCAAACAAATCTTATAGATTTTTTTGACTGGGTGACTAAAATAATAGACGGTGGAGGTGCAGTAGACATCGCATATCTAGATTTTAGTAAGGCTTTTGACACTGTCCCACATAGAAGACTTATCAATAAACTGCAGGCATTGAGCATGGACTCCCATATTGTTGAGTGGATTAGGCAGTGGCTGAGTGACAGACAACAGAGGGTTGTAGTCAATGGAGAACATTCAAAACAAGGTCATGTTACCAGTGGGATTCCACAGGGATCTGTACTGGGACCAATTTTGTTTAATATCTTCATAAGTGATATTGCAAAAGGCCTCGATGGTAAGGTTTGTCTTTTTGCTGATGACACAAAGATATGTAACAGGGTTGATGTTCCTGGAGGGAAACGCCAAATGGAAAAGGATTTAGGAAAACTAGAAGAATGGTCAGAACTCTGGCAACTGAAATTTAATGTGGATAAGTGCAAGATAATGCACCTGGGGCGTAAAAACCCAAGGGCAGAATATAGAATATTTGACACAGTCCTGACCTCAGTATCTGAGGAAAGGGATTTAGGAGTAATTATTTCAGAAGACTTAAAGGTGGGAAGACAATGTAATAAAGCAGCACGAAATGCCAGCAGAATGCTTGGATGTATAGGGAGAGGTATAAGCAGTGGAAAGAGTGAAGTGCTTATGCCGCTGTACAGAACACTGGTGAGACCTCATCTGGAGTATTGTGCGCAGTACTGGAGGCCATATCTCCAGAAGGATATAGATACTCTAGAGAGAGTTCAGAGAAGAGCTACTAAACTGGTCCATGGATTGCAGGATAAAACTTACCAGGAAAGGTTAAAAGACCTTAATATGTATAGCTTGGAAGAAAGAAGAGACCGAGGGGATATGATAGAAACTTTTAAATACATAAAGGGAATCAACTCGGTAAAGGAGGAGAGCATATTTAAAAGAAGAAAAACTACCACAAGAGGACACAGTTTTAAATTAGAGGGGCAAAGGTTTAAAAGTAATATAACAAAGTATTACTTTACTGAGAGAGTAGTGGATGCATGGAATAGCCTTCCTGCAGAAGTGGTAGCGGCAAATACAGTGAAGGAGTTTAAGCATGCATGGGATAGGCATAAGGCTATCCTTCATATAAGATAGGGCCAGGGACTATTCATAGGATTCAGATATATTGGGCAGACTAGATGGGCCAAATTGTTCTTATCTGCCGACACATTCTATGTTTCTATGTTTCTATAACCGTGCCATCCACAGATCCCCATAACCGTGCCATCCACAGATCCCCATAACCGTGCCATCCACAGATCCCCATAACCGTGCCATCCACAGATCCCCATAACCGTGCCATCCACAGATCCCCATAACCGTGCCATCCACAGATCCCCATAACCGTGCCATCCACAGATCCCCATAACCGTGCCATCCACAGATCCCCATAACCGTGCCATCCACAGACCCCCATAACAATGCAATCCACCGACCCCCCCATAACAGTGCCATCCCCAGATCCCACATAACACCATTAGGCACACCTTTTTATTTTATTTTTTCCTCCTTAAAAACCTAGGTGCGTCTTATGGGCCGGTGCGTCTTATAGGGCGAAAAATACGGTAAGACAATTGCCCAAAAAAAAATAATAATGGCTCTCAGACTATAGAGACAATAAAACATGTTTTTTTGGTTCAGAAATGATATTATTGTGTTAAATGTAAAAAAAAAAAAAAGAAATAAGTAGAAAGATTAGGTATCGCCACGTCCGTAACAACCTGCTCTATAAAAATACCACATGACCTAACCCTCAGGTGAACACTATAAAAAATATAAAATAAAAACGGTGTCAAAAATCTATTTTTTGCCACCTTACATCACAAAAATTGTAATAACAAGTGATCAAAAAGTCATATGCACCCTAAAATAATACCAATCAAATCGTCATCTCATCCTGAAAAAATGATAGCCTACCTAAGACAATCTCCAAAAAAAAGAATATATATGGCTCTCAGACTATGGAGACACTAAAATATGATTTTTGTTTGTTTCAAAAATGATATTGTGTAAAACTTAAATAATAAAAAAAGTTTATAAATTAGGCATTGCCACGTCCGAAACAACCTGCTCTACAAAAAATATCACATAACCTAACCCCTCAGGTGAACACTGTAAAAAAATAAATAAAAATGGTGTCAAAAAAGCCATTTTTGTCACCTTATATCACAAAAAGCGTAATAGCAGGCGATCAAAAAGTCATATGCACCTCAAAATCATACCAATCAAACCACCATCTCATCCCACAAAAAAATAGACCTTACCTAAGACAATTGCCCCAAAAATAAAAAACGATGGCTCTCAGAATATAGACACATTATCATTTTAACTCTGTGTTGTCTCTATTATTTACCATTTATTATGCTCTTTCCTCCCCCTTCACTTTGCATATTGTCATCAGCACCTGTTTTCACAGGGCGATGTGCTGCCGACAATTCAACATGCCTCATGTAAGGTGCAGTCACCTGATAGATAAGTTGTTTGCTGGTTTGTCAGACCACTGGGTCGTCAATATCAGATCGGAGGGGGTCTTATAACCCCACTGATCAGCTGCTTTGGACAGCCACCAGATACAATGCTGTGGACAGAGCTGGAAGCACAAGGCTCCATCAACGGTGTAGTGGCCTTGCCAGGAACTGCAACTCAGCTCATAGAATAGGAGCCGTGCCTCAATATGGTGACACCAGAAACTAGAGAGTTAACAGAGCCTTCCATACACTGTATAATTTCAGCAGCAGCAGAGGGTGCCTGGAATAGTATGAACCCACTGATGACCAGTCCTGAGGATAAGTGTGCCAAATGCCAGGACGGACCATGAGAACAGAGTCCACATATTCTGAATGAAAAGAGCGGTAGGTTGAGCATGTGCGCTGCCGCTCCATTCATACCTGTGGGACCCCAAAAGACAGCCATGTACATGTGTCTGGCTAGTTCCTCCAGTCCCATAGAGAGGAATGTAGAGGTGGCGGTCCCAGCAGCCTGCAACTCCATTCATTTCTGGATCTCTGTTGGATTGGTGGAGGTCCTGGCCATGTGCATTCGGTATCACGGATGTGGACCGATTCACTTCAATGGGTCCGGAAATGCGGTGCAGAAAAGAAGGGAACCACGGAATTGAAGCACTACAGAGTGCTTCTGTGGTGTTCCGTTAGGTGCTTCCGTTACGCAAAAAGATAAAACTTGTCCTATCTTTTTGCGGAACGGACGGATCGCAGAACCCATTCAAGTGAATGGGGTCGCAATTCGCATGCGGCTGGCCCATGGTAGCTGCCCGTGCATTGCGGACCGCAATTTGCGGTCCACAGCACGGGCAGCACACTATCGTGTGCAAGAGGTCTTAGGATGCTGACCATTGGTATGGCTTGGGAGGGGGGGTCACAGTGCTCGAGGTCAGGCGACTACACAGAAAGTTAGTAGTTGGTAGGATCTGAAATAAGTAAAGTCCGGACTTTGATGCAAGTTGAGGAGTTGATTTATTAGATACTGGCATAAACGGGTAGCAGCTCATACTGAATAACAGTAGCTCTTGGCTCCAGCAGGTTTTAGGGTGCACTGGCAGGTGAACTCGGTTCTCTCCTCTGTTACTGCTGTGCTGAACTCTCCCTCTTGTCTGGCATCTTGTAAGGGACCTGTTTCACCTAGGCTACATGCCACTGATAGCAGGCTCAGTGCCCGGTAAGCTTCTGACCACACTTTGATAGACTGTCGGGTCTCAGTTGCAAATCCTACATCCCCTGGGTTAGGGCTGACTTGACTCTGGCTGCAAATTGCCTGCTGTGCTCCCTGGCGGGCCTCTACGGCGGCACTGCACTACTTCTCTAGCTAAAACCAAAATGCAGACTCAACTGACTCTGAACAGGTAAGAAACCCCTCCCCTTGGAAGATCTGGGTGAGCCCACTCCTCCAGGGAGGGGGAGAGAATGGAATGGTTAGTTCCATTCTCCTTAGAGCTCACTGCCAGACACGCTGCCACCTGCTGGTAAACCAGGCCTCTTCATCCTCTTCACACTGCACACTACTGTGACTGTGAAAAAGGTTCCGATGGAGGAGGGGGGTTGTGAAATGTCTCTATCCTTATGTCACTATGATGAAATACTCCATGTGAAATTAATTTCAATATTAGGCCTCGTTTACACGACCGTGCGCCTTCCGCAATTTGCAGAACGGAACAGGAGGCCCATATAGAGATGCCTATTCTTGTCTGCAAAACAGACAAGAATAGGACATGTCTCAAATTTTTACGGGGTCACGGAACAGAGCAACGGATGCTGACAGGACATGGAGTGCTGTCCACATCTTTTGCGGAACCATTGAAATTAATGGTACCATATACAGAATGTAAAAATGGCCCGTATATGGAACACAAAAAATGTTCGTGTGAACGAGCCCTTACTCTGTACCCTCTGTCGTGTCCAACATTTCTAATGAGGCGTATGGTCAATAAAAAGACCTTTTTTTGTTTGAGAGCTTCTTGTTGAAGTTGTTATAAGACAGAACTTCAATGTTCTACAATACATGAGAGTAAAGGGGTATATCAAAGACAATTTGCCCATTTGGCACATTGACAATTTAACATTTACAATCTACTTTTCGGAGGAGATCTGACGTCGATGTTTTTGATCAATTCCAAATACATTTGACCTTTTTATGAGTTTTCTTACCGAATTCCTAACATCTTTGTTTCTTAGTGTATAAATGACAGGGTTTAACGCCGGGGTAATCACTGTATACAATAAGGCGGCAAGCTTGTCTTTTTCAATTGAAGTTTCAGAAGCAGGTCCAATGTAAGTGCACATCGCTGTCCCATAAAACAAGGTGACAACGATAAAGTGAGAGGAACATGTTGAGAAAATTTTGGACCTGCCTTTCGAAGATCTTATTTTCAGGACATGAGTAATGATATAAATGTAGGAAAGCATAGTAAGAAAAGAGGTTCCTATGCTTAGAAAACCACTGACTGCAGCCAAGGTGAGCTCATTTACATGAATGTCTTTACATGCCAGCTTTATTACCGGCTTCACATCACAGAAAAAGTGTTTGATTCTATTAACATTACAAAATGGGAGCTGAGATGTCATGATGGAATTAACTAATGATGTAGTGATACCTATGAACCACGATACTAATACCAGTTGGATACATGTAGACCTCCTCATTATGCTTATATATCGTAGTGGGTTGCAGATAGCAACATATCGGTCATATCCCATGGCAGCCAGGAGGACACCTTCTGTACATCCTAAAAAGTGGAAGAAATACATTTGAGTGATGCAACCCTTAACAGTAATGGTGTTCTTCATGAGGAGTCCAAACATCATTTTTGGAACTGTAACTGTAGAAAATAGCAAATCCACAAAAGAAAGGTTGCCAAGCAGGAAATACATTGGAGACTGGAGAGAAGGATCTCTGTTCACCAAGAAGATTATGGTGAGATTACCAAAAATGTCAAGAAGGTAGAAAAAGAAGACAAAAACAAAAAGTACTTTCTGGAGCCATAGCTGGTTGGTTATTCCCATAAGGATAAACTCATTGAGTAATGTTTTATTAAATTCTTTCATCTTCTCACAAGAGATAAAAATGATTGTAGAAAAAAAAAGACATAGTAAGAATAAAATATTGAAGGAACACTTCACCCCTGAGGATCCTAATCTTGCTCAACTAATCAGTTCATTCTAAATCTGTTTCTGTGTTCTGTGTCAGTGTTGGATTTGTCTTGAGCGCTATGACCTGCCTAGGTTTTGAAATCATGTCTTTCATGTCTGTTTTGCCATGTCTTGCCTTGATCTGTTTGGAGTCTGTGTGTGCCCTAGTCATAGTCCTAACCTGTGTCAAGCTTTCGTCTGTATGTGTATCCAAAGTCACATATCTGCTATGTCTGAAATGCATCCAAATTCCTGAAGTCCTTCATGCCAAGTCTGCTATGGCTGAACAGTGTCTAAGTTCTTGTTTCCTATTCCTGAAGTTTGTGTATCCATTTGCAAGAAATCTATATATCTAGGTTCCTGAAGTCTGTCAGTGCCTCATGTTTTTTCCCATGCCCGTAATCCGTGTTTGTCTTGGATTTGCCTGTATTATTTTGTAGAATGCTTTGCTTGTGTCTTTGATATCTCAACAGTGTATCTGACCTCAGTAGGTCAGTTGCCAAGAACACCAGGACCATCCCAGGAGGTAGAAGGCTGATTGCTAGCCATATCCCTGTATAGGGGTTAAAGGATGAATACCCGAGAGGTGTCAGAATAACACACTTACCCTGGGTTCACACCTGAGCGTTTCTGAGACGCGCGTTTTATGCGCGTATTTGTTGCACGTTTTTATGCGCGTTTTTTGCAATAGTTAACGCGCATTTGTGTGATTGACTGCAGTGTTGTCCAATGAGTCTATGGCCCAAAACGCGCGACAAACGCCCCAAAAAAAGCTGAAGAACTTGTTTATGCGTCGGGCGTTTTACAGCGCGTTCAAACGCGCTGTAAAACGCTCAAGTGTGAACCAGGGCCATAGGGAAGCATTGGTTTTCACGTGTTGAGCGTTTTACAGCGCGTTTGAACGTGCTGTAAAACGCTCAGGTGTGAACTTAGGGTTAGGGTTTGGCCCAATGTCCAACTGGTTACTTGGAACAGTGGTTCCACAACCATTGTCTGTATACATGTTCGTAACTAGTGTTGATCACGAATATTCAAATTTCGAATTTTTATTGTGACTATAGGTACTTTGAAAATTCATGAATATTTTGAATATAGTGATATATATTCGTAATTTCGAATATTCAAATTATTATTTTTTTTTATCAGTACACATGATCCCTCCCTGCTTCTAGCTTGTGGGCCAATGAGAAGGCTGAAGTACATTTGGCTTTAGGAGTAGTGTTGTTTGCAAATTTTCGTAATGCGAATTTTTATTGCAAATTTTTCAACTTACAACTATTAGAAAAAGAAGACTATAGCACTATATTAGCTAAATTGCTCTATATTTATTATTTTTTTCGAATATTCTACAAAATATTCGCAAAATATCGTGAATTCGAATATGACCCCTGCCACTCATCACTATTCGTAACACTTGCTTTCATACAGTCATAAAAATAAAGGGGTTTTATTTTATTTTTATTGAAACAGGGAAGAATGGATTAATAAATAACTCACCTCACCCATCCCTCACTGGTGCCATTCCAATGCTTTACTGGTCCATGCTGGTCTCCACTTCCACGTTTTTTTCTCAACATGCAGGATATGACTATATGGCCAATCACTGGCTGAGGAAGGTCTCACAGCTGCACTAGTGATTGGCTGAGCGAGCATTTCCAGCTTGTTGAGATACTACCAGAAATTGGAGACCAGCACAGACTTGGTAAATATTGGTGGTGAATTCAACATCTAAAACATCTCAACAGTGTATTGTCAACAGGCTTTTATTATAATCTATTTAATCTGTACAAGATTGGATTGAGATCATCCTCTCAATGTTCAAAAACTGTCAATTTGAAAAGAAATTGGATTTACCTTTATTAGAACTGTCGGAAAGTCCACAAATTTATTTAAGAACTCAGACCTTTTCATTGGAGATCCCTTTGATCCTGTGATATGCATCTTGGATTATGGGAAAGACCTAAAGAGGTCTACCTATGTAAATATGGCCATATGATGTTGATGTTAGCCAGACTTGTGTTGTCACTTGTGGTGACAACCAACAGAACAATCTTTTGATGTTTGGATAAATAAAATTGGCAGTAATGTACTGTTTAAATTTTATATATAATAAAAGGAAACAATCAAAACATTTTTAGAATATGTGGTCTAATTGTATTGAGAAATACCATCACACTTTACACTTAAGGATATTACAATATGTTCCTATCAGTACTGTGGTCCCTCAGGTTACAATATTAATTGGCTCCGGGATGGCCATTGTAAGTTGAAACCATTGTAGCTTGAGTCCATAACTATGGAAAATCAGTAATGTCAACCCAGAGTAAGGGCTCGTTTACACAAACGTTTTTTGCGTTCCGTATAAGGGCTGTTTTTTGCGTTCCATATACAGTCCGTATACGGAACCATTAATTTCAATGGTTCTGCAAAAAAAAAAAAAATTTACTCCGTATGCATTCCGTTTCCGTATTTCCATTTTTCTGTTCCGTTGAAAGATAGAACATGTCTTATTATTCCCTGCAAATCACGTTCCGTGGCTCTATTCAAGTCAATGGGTCTGAAAAAACAAACGGAACACATACGGAATGTACTCCGTATGTCTTCTGTATCCATTCTGTTTTTGCAGTACCATCTATTGAAAATGTTCTGCCCACCCCAATTTTTAATGAAATTACTGTATATGCCTTACGGAAAAAAAATAAACGGATCCGGGAAAAACGGCCCGCAAAACACTGAAAAAGACATACAGTCGTGTGAACGAGTCCTAAGAAAAAGAGAAGTTTTAAGGAAAAAAAAAAGATAAAATAAGTCCTTATGATAAACAGACAGGAAAAGATGCTGGAAGCTGAAAATCACTTTCTATGGTGAGGGAAAGACCTTCTTCTTGGTTTTCATAGATGGTGGTCAAAGGTGCAGCTCATCCTGCAACAGACAGTGGGCAGTACAGAGCATGAGGTACTGCAGAGTAGCTACACCCAGTAAAGGTGTTTTACCATTGAAATAGCCAAATTGATTACTTGGATCTGGGTCTGAGACATTGTATGTTGAGTCTAGTTTCAGCTAACGATGGCCCAGAAAAGACCACTCAAAATATTGTATCCTGAGGCCAATGTATCTTGAGGGATGACTGTACTATACTTTGATTACCAGAGAGCTGAAGACCACAGATATACAGATGCATCCTTCCTTCCTTACCTTTCCCCTTGGCTGAACAAATCCTGAGATGAGTGCCGTGAGATGACCAGCTTTGAAAAAATAACTTAATTGCATGATACTCTGAAGATGTTTATGCTACATTTATCTATAAGTGGCCAATAATTGGATGTGATGGGAACTGCAGCTTGGTTTACTACTGTAGCGTGTCATGATGACCTATGGAATTTTTATTGTCAGAATTTAGAAAAGCAAGCATGGACACAGTAAAGTAGGACCATCAAGTATCTTCTCTCTGTTGATGAATATTATACCAAAACAAGTTTTTCTTATTGATGGAGAATGATAGAACAAACTTTTCAATCAAATGCCCGTATGCTAAACTTACCTGAGATCAGATGATCTGCAAATATAAATAGATTAAAAATATCCTTCTGCCGATTGTGGTTAGTAAGGTCTAGCTGCCTGGAAGTAAGAGAAAGCTGGTCTGAGAAGCTTTTCTGCTCAAGCAGCAAATTAAATATGTGGGTCAACTGTGCAACCTTGGGGTAAACACTCAGTTCTCTCTGTAGTATTAGGAATAAAAAAAAAATTGTAATTAATATCAAATGTTCTAGACTTTTCTCCTTGGAACAATTGTTGCATGCAGAATGTTGTGACCCTTTATTGGTTGTGGAGGAAGTCTATCAACATCCACTTTTAGTCATTCCAAAAAATGAATGTGTACACCATACTCATTCCACAGTCAAGCTCAAAAGATGCAGTTGCTCTTCATAGACAATGACAACCTAGAGATGGGCACAATATTACAGTAAGCCAGATTATCTTCCAACATTTCACTGTTGCGTTCACAAAGACATCCACGTACAAAACTGTCTACAGATACTGTCACGTTAGTTAGGGAATGGTGCAGTCCTGAACTCCACCCAGACCACTGTATTTGGCCATCTGCTCCAAATAGCAAACTCCAAGTGGGTGATGGTCACTAACCAGTCTAAGTGCACAGAGTCTAGTCTGGGGGTGAAGGGTTAGTCAGACAGACTCCGTCAGAATCAGAGTGGGACGCTAAAAGCAGGGGAAAGAAAAAACCTAGTCAAAAACAGGCAGAAGGTCAGCCATCCAAGAATCCAAAGAAAGAGCAATACATGGATGTGAGGCAGGAAAACTAATCCTGTCGTCAGAAAGCATGGGACACCAGCAACAAGTCTGATAGGCCTGGCATCCCTACTGTCATTCGGGCTGGTTGCCACAGGAATGGAGTGAAACCAACAATGCCACCATAGAGAGACCGGGCTTGCCTCAGGAACTTGGATGGGTAAGTACATATCAGAAACAAATCTGACCCAACTGTAAACTACTAGTCAGGTTTTTTAATCCAAAGCCAGGAATGGATCATAAATGGAGGATATTTAGAAATGTAAGATTAAACTTTCTCTACTTTTGAATATAGTTTTGGTTTTGACCTCTAAAACTGCATAAAATAAAATATCTGAACGTGGAAATCCTGCCTAAAACCATTGACATGTGATGTGACTAATATAATAATGACACTTGTCAACAGGTGGGACATATCAGGTAGCAGGAAAACACCAGTTTTAGTTGGTCTGTTGGAAGCCTTAAAATGGTCAGCTATAAGGATCTGAGTGACTGCACCACTTTGCAGCTTCCAGGACTTTACTTCTAACATAAGGCTACTTTCACACTGGCGTTTTGGCTTTCCGTTTCTGAGATCCGTCATGGGCTCTCACAAGCGGTCCAAAACGGGTCAGTTTTGCCCTATTGAATGGAAAAGGATCTGCTCATAATGTATCAGTTTGCGTCCGTTCCATCTCCATACCACTTTGGAGGGGGACACCGTCTGACGAAATTGAGCCAAACAGATCCGTCCTCGCACACAATGTAAGTCAATGGGGACGGATCTGTTTTCTCTGACACAATAGAAAATGGATCTGTCCCCCATTGACTTTCAATCTTGTTCAAAAATAATCTGTCTTGGCTATGTTACAGATAATACAAACTGATCCGTTCTGAACGGATGCAGACGGTTATATTATCTGAACGGATCCGTCTGTGCACATCCATGACGGATCCGCACCAAACGCGAGTGTGAAAGTAGCCTTAGTGCCATATAGCAGAAAACACCTTCAGAGGTCTTGTGAGGTTCATACCTTAACAGGTCAGAACTCTTTTGGCGGTATAAGGAGGGCGGACACAAAACTAGACAAGTGGCTTTAATGTTGCAGCTAATCAATGTTTCTGAACAAGCTCTAATATGCTTCCAGACTGTGAAACCTCATCTTCCAAAGGAGAATGCCATGTAATTACAGACTGGACACAACATCTTACCTGAGAAATTAAGCTGAAAATGTAATAAAATTGATAAATTTCAAAAGTAAATGTCAAAAGAAGGAACCAAATATTGCCAATGAGGAAATCATGTAATGTAGCAAAGGTTTAGCCATAAGGTCCCTTATTTTCAGCAGGTAAAATTATTATATGTTCTTATAGACCTTACTAAGAATTGAAATATATAGTTACAGACATATTCCTCAGAGAAATTAGCACTGATTGCATTTTTTCTTTTTATGAGGAAAAAAGTATCTGGGGACTTACTGGCCTACTAGCACAGAAGCAAACAGTTATAACAATAATGAGTACCCAACTGACCCCACCGAAGATGTAAGAGAAAGAATTGGGCCTTGCTATGCCATTTGCAGTCCTCAGAGTCCAGTGAACACAGTCATATACAGTCGTGGCCAAAAGTTTTGAGAATGACACAAATATTAGTTTTCACAAAGTTTTCTGCTAAACTGCTTTTAGATCTTTGTTTCAGTTGTTTCTGTGATGTAGTGAAATATAATTACACGCACTTCATACGTTTCAAAGGCTTTTATCGACAATTACATGACATTTATGCAGAGTCAGTATTTGCAGTGTTGGCCCTTCTTTTTCAGGACCTCTGCAATCCGACTGGGCATGCTCTCAATCAACTTCTGGGCCAATTCCTGACTGATAGCAACCCATTCTTTCATAATCACTTCTTGGAGTTTGTCAGAATTAGTGGGTTTTTGTTTGTCCACCTGCCTCTTGAGGATTGACCACAAGTTCTCAATGGGATTAAGATCTGGGGAGTTTCCAGGCCATGGACCTAAAATGTCAACGTTTTGGTCCCCGAGCCACTTAGGTATTACTTTTGCCTTATGGCACGGTGCTCCATCGTGATGGAAAATGCATTGTTCTTCACCAAACTGTTGTTGGATTGTTGGAAGAAGTTGCTGTTGGAGGGTGTTTTAGTACCATTCTTTATTCATGGCTGTGTTTTTGGGCAAAATTGTGAGTGAGCCCACTCCCTTGGATTAGAAGCAACCCCACACATGAATGGTCTCAGGATGCTTTACTGTTGGCATGACACAGGACTGATGGTAGCGCTCACCTTTTCTTCTCCGGACAAGCCTTTTTCCTGATGCCCCTAACAATCGGAAAGAGGCTTCATCAGAGAATATGACTTTGCCCCAGTCCTCAGCAGTCCATTCACCATATTTTCTGCAGAAGATCAATCTGTCCCTGATGTTTTTTTGGGAGAGAAGTGGCTTCTTTGCTGCCTTTCTTGAAACCAGGCCATCTTCCAAAAGTCTTCGCCTCACTGTGTGTGTAGATGCGCTCACACCTGCCTGCTGCCATTCCTGAGCAAGCTCTGCACTGGTGGCACTCCGATCCCGCAGCTGAATCCTCTTTAGGAGACGATCCTGGTGCTTGCTGGACTTTCTTGGATGCCCTGAAGCCTTCTTAACGAGAATTGAACCTCTTTCCTTGAAGTTCTTGATGATCCTATAAATTGTTGTTTGAGGTGCAATCTTAGTAGCCACAATATCCTTGTCTGTGAAGCCATTTTTATGCAACGCAATGATGGCTGCACGCGTTTCTTTGCAGGTCACCATGGTTAACAATGGAAGAACAATGATTTCAAGCATCACCCTCCTTTTAACAGGTCAAGTCTGCCATTTTAACCCAATCAGCCTGACATAATGATCTCCAGCCTTGTGCTCGTCAACATTCTCACCTGAGTTAACAAGACGATTACTGAAATGATCTCAGCAGGTCTTTTAATGACAGCAATGAAATGCAGTGGAAAGGTTTTTTGGGGATTAAGTTAATTTTCATGGCAAAGAAGGACTATGCAGTTCATCTGATCACTCTTCATAACATTCTGGAGTATATGCAAATTGCTATTATAAAAACTTAAGCAGCAACTTTTCCAATTTCCAATCTTTATGTAATTCTCAAAACTTTTGGCCACGACTGTACAAAGGCAACTGGAACAGAGTGGGGGTGTGTTGTATGCCCTTTCTTCCTCTTTGTATGTACATAAAAAATCACTTAACTTTGCCTGTCTTTGGAGCCCCAGTTTGGCTAAAGACTGCCATGGTGGTGGCAAGAGAAGGCCATGCTTGAGGGATGTTTTAGAGCACAGGCAGAACTTTGTTGTGCAAAATGAGTGCTTTTTCCTCAATTAGGAGCTGTCTGAGGCTCCATAGACAAATCTTTTTGTTCACATTGGCCTAGAATCGTTTCCCATCATTGCACCCAAGTAATTCGTCACAAAGCTAATTTCTTTGTGAAATTTGGCAAAGCAGCAGAATCAAAGTTTTGTAAATTTAGCTAAATTTTAGCATTCTTAAATCATATCTATTTGAGTACCCTTTCCTCCACCACATTGGGTACACGTCGGTAGTAAGCTTACACATCTGGACAGCAGACTAGAATCAAGGATACACTATGCAACCACTTTGTTTTGATCATGGTGAAGCACCAACAAGAGGCCAACTCCTTCTCATGAGGAACCTCCAAGGTTGGAACTAGAAATGAGCGAATTTTAAAAAAATTTGATTTGGCCATTTCCTGGCTGCAGAGAGTTTTTATAGTGGTGTAAAACACTGTGCCTTGCAGTAACACGCATAGGGAGTCTGCCGGGGTAGTGAAATAATACTGTGAGTCAGTATGACATGCAGATGACAGGCGACACTCTTAGAATCATTGCACACTTCACTTATTTGGGCAGTCACGGGGCCAAAACTAACCAATTAACTCAAGTATGAACTCAGACTTACAGGTCGATGTTAGCACCAAGAAGAGGTCCACTACTTTTACACGTCAACTGATTCCACATAGAAGTCTACAAAACATGTTGTATTAAACGCTTATACAAGTAGAGCCCCCCGACAGAGTGGAGGGGGTGTCAGCAGCAGTGATGGTCAGTTCGCAGTGTTCGCCAGCGAACACATGCGATCTGCCATCTTAACTGACAAGTCCAGCGAGGCACAGGTAAGTCCTTACCTTTGCCTGTGCGCGAGCCGGTCTGAAATGAAATGCGGTCTCCGGGAGCAGGCAGTTCCGAGAACAGCCTCCGAGGGCCGTTCTCGGAACTGCCTGCTCCCGTCACTGATTATTTTGCCCTTCCTCTGGTCCATCAGAACAATGACCCTCAAAAAACGGATCCTGTCTATTGAGCATCCGCTTTCACTCGGTCAGCATTTGGTCAGTAATCAATCAGTATTGCTAATGCCCAAAAAAAACAGGAGTGGATCCAAAACAGACATGATACGTGAATGGAATTTTTGCGTGTCTTCTGAGTTTTGTACTCATTCCTGCTTTTGGCTACAAAATCACAAGCCAATTATGATGGGACCATACAGGCCTTACAGCTGCTACACAGAAAGGATCCGTTGTGCATCAAATTTTTCCTTCCTTCTGACAGATCAGAAGAAGGGTGAAATAAATGATGATGTCAGCCAGGCCGAAAGGCAAAATAATGGCCCAGTCATGAAGTGGGGAGGCTGGGAACAGCATGAGAAGTCCACAGAGTGGCTCTATAACATAGTGGTGAGGTGGAAGCAGCATGAGGAGGCCACAGAGTGGCCCCATGACAGAGTGTAGAGGTGGTGGCAGCAACAGGAGGCCACAGAGCAGCACCATGACAGATTGTGGAGGTGGTGGCAACATCAGGAGGCCACAGAGTGCCATAATCTTAGCAACCACGGGCGAATCTAAATTCTACTCTGTCACGAGGGGAATAAAGAAATAAAAGGGGTGGGTGCACACAATAGGGTAGTACGCTCAATACAAAATAAATTGATTGGAAGATAAAGGTGCTCACCTTTTAGGGTTGTGCTAATAATAGACACAACTCTATTGTAGACTTGTATGTATATATATATATATATATATAGACCTTTAGGATCCAGGAATGCAGTCGCAGAAGAAATATCTTTGGGATCGGATGCCCAATCCCCCAAAGGGTGCTTGTAGTGAAGGAAATTCTGGTCATGCGCAAAATCACTGGTTCAAGCAGGTCTCTGTAGGTGAATCTTCTTAACAAACATATGTACATAGAACAACGCGTTTCGGGGCTCAAAATGTCCCCTTCATCAGGTTAATAAGTAATTACTTATTAACCTGATGAAGGGGACATTTTGAGCCCCGAAACGCGTTGTTCTATGTACATATGTTTGTTAAGAAGATTCACCTACAGAGACCTGCTGGAACCAGTGATTTTGCGCCTGACCAGAATTTCCTTCACTACAGAGTGGCACAATGACAGTGTGGACTTGGAGGTGGCAGCAGAAGCAACAGGAGACCGCAGAGTGGCAAGGTGACATAGTGTGGAGGTGACACTAGCATCAGGAGACCACAGAGTGGCAAGGAGACATAGTGTGGAGGTAACAGCAGTATCAGGAGACCACAGAGTGGCAAGGTGACATAGTGTGGAGGTGAAAGCAGTATCAGGAGACCACAGAGTGGAAAGGTGACATAGTGTTGAGGTGACAGCAGCATGAGAAGACCACAGAGTGACCCAGTGACAGAGTAAGGAGGTGGCAGCAGCATCAGGAGACCACAGAGTGGCAAGATGACAAAGTGAGGAGGTGGCAGCAGCATGAGGAGACCACACAGTGACCCGGTGACAGAGTGGGGAGGTGGGTGGCAATAAGAGTTCCAGCTGAAGATGGTGCGTGAAAGAAGGAGCACTTGGCATCAGATGTGTTGCATCAGGCGGGTAGCCGAATCAGAATAATAGCTGAGGCAGGTAGCCAGAAGAAACAGGTCTCTTTTGTCAGTGTTGGTGTGGCACCATGGATGGTCTAGTCTGATGTATCAGGCATTGGTGGGTGGAAATCCTGGCTGATCCATGCCTAATTCATCTTGACAATGGTCAGTCTCTCCACAGTTTGGGTGGACAGGTGAGTTCTTCTTGGGGTGACTATGGCCCCTGCCACACTAAACACCCGCTCTGATGCCACATTACTGGCTGGGTAGGACAGCTTTTCCAGGGCAAACTCGGACAGTTGCAGCCACAAATCTAGTTTGGCTGCCCAGTAGTCCAGCGGATCTTTAATGTGGCGTGGCAGGGTACTGTCCAAGTATGGTCTAGCACCTGCTGGTTCAGGTCCTGCTCCAGGTCTAGCTGCCGGTGAGTAGTTTCTTCACTATGCGGGTAAAGAAAGCTGCTCATCAGGCTGCTGCTGATGGAGCTGGTACTGCTCCTGCCACCCCACCCCTCCCCAGCAACCATGGCAGTGGAACGTGAGCGCAGAGTGCCCCCCGGTCAGACCTGCGAGAGTATGGACGTTGGCGCAGATAGGCAGTGGCCAACTGACTACATAGGATGTCTCTATAGTAGTTCAGTTTGTCCTCCCTCTCAGCGGGTGTAAAAAAAGCCCCTATTTTGGACTGGTACCGAAGCTCTAACAAGGTGGATTGCCAGAAGTCATCCCTCTGCCAAATGGTGACAATTCGGCTGTCACTACGCAAGCAAGTGAGCATGCATTGGGCCATTTGTGCATGTGACTCGGAGGGACTCCCTGCCTCCATCTCCACTGCATACTGCCACTGTGTGTCTGGGTCCTCTGCCTCCTCTTCCTCATCGCCCAGTAGCTCCTCTGGCTGCTCCTGCTCCTCCTCTCCTGTCACCTGTGTTCAAAAACCACCCATTTCACTACACATTACTTGTGCTCCAATGTCCTCCTCCTCCAGATCAGCCACCACAGGGCTCATGTGGTCGTGAGATCTAGGCGCCACGTCTCCAGTCCACTGACCAGCCCGATTTACCATCATCTGTTCCAGGACATGAAGCAGTGGAATGATGTTGTTTATCACGTAGTCCTGGCAGCTGACAAATAACGTGGCCTACTCAAAGGGCCTGAGCAAAAGGCAGGTGTCACGCATGAGCTCACACTAGCTGACATCGAAGTTACACAGGGGAGTTCTCCTGTCCAATTGGATCATCAAGAAATTGTTTATGGCCTTTCTCTGTTCGTACAGTTGGTCCAACATATGGAGGATGGAATTTCAACGGGTGGAAACTTTGCACATCAACCTATGTTGGAGGATGCCATTCTGCTGCTGCAGCTTAAGGAGGGTGTGCTTTGCGATGTACGAATGGCTGAAGTGCATGCAAAGTTTCCTGGCCATTTTTAGGATGTCTTGCAGATAGGTGGAAGACTTCAGGAGCCACTTGACAACCAGATTGAACACGTGTGCCATGCAGGGCACATGGCTCAGCCCTCCTTGACACAGCGCCGACATCATGTCCTGTGCAGGAACCACATTCACCCAGTGGGCCGTAAAGGACATGTATTGTCCCTTATCGTAGTTACAGCTCCACATGTCGGCGCTGCTGTGCACTTTGGCAGACACCGACAGGCTCAAGGACTGGCCCACCTTCTGTTCTACATGTGTGTGCAGGGCTGGTACTGCCTTTTCGCAAAGAAATTACAACTTGGCACTCTCCACCTCGGCTTGGCACAAGCCATCAGTTCTCTGAAAGGTGCAAAGTCCACCACTTGGAAAAAGAAGGACTGCAGCACAAGCAACTTGGCCAGGAGCACATTAAGCTTCTGCGCCATTGGATGGGGTGGGTGGTCTACCACTGGCACGTTTGTCTACCGACCTCCCAATGCTACCACCCTGCTGACTCCTGGCCATGCTAGCGACTTGCTGGCTCCGCCTCTGCCTCATGGGCAAGCTGCCACCCTCTTCTCCAGATGATGAAGCCCCTTCGTCACCCAGCTCCCAAGTGTCATCAGCTACATCATCATCATCAAGTACTGTCTGCACGTCACTGATGTCCTCCTCAACCGTCTCCTGACCACTCCCAACACCACCTCCCATGCCACTCTCCTTGTCATTACTTGCCCGCCTAGTAGAGGAAGCGGCGGATGTCTCCTCCACATCTTGGCTTGCCAGTAGCTGCTGACTGTCTTCTAGGAGCTCGTCCTCTCTGTATAGTGGAGCTGAGCCCACAGCATACAATATTTATCTGGCTGAGGGAACAGAAAGTGACAGAGGAAGGTTGAGGACAGATGACCTCCTGACGAAGCTGATAGAGGTGAAACGCGCGTCGAGGTGTCGAGCGCTCGGGCAGGATTTTTTCACTTGTGGTGCATCATGTTACAGGGTATGTTCCTTATATGTATATGAATACTTTTGAGTTACAACTGTTCATGTTTGATTTAGGCCTCCTGGCATGATTGTGGTGGCTAGTGTTGAACCATTTTGAATTTACATATGTGCCGTTATTTGTTCATTGGAGATTTTACTTTATGATATTATACACATGCTCAGGGTATACGTTCCGTGCATGTGGGGGAATATGTTTACATGAAGTGGTTTATTATTTTACATAACGCACACACATAAGAGGACAGACATCTGTAGGGAGTGTATCCTTTAAATATTTGTAATCTACTGTTCAAGATATAGAACACCCCTGTGTACCTGCCCTTTGCTATGTTGCCTGCATCCTTTTCTGTGTAGTCTCTTTCTGCCAACTGATCAGATTTTTTTATTTAGTGTATTTTTTATATCTATGTGTCCCATTGGCTTTTTCTCTTTTTGGTGTTTCAACTAAGGGTTGTGTCTGACGAACCCACCGACTCTTGGCTGGGGGTGTCTGATGTCACTTGCAACAAAGTCGAAGATCGAGTCAACCATTCAAAAACTGCTGGGTTGCTGGTCAAGACACGACCGCTAGCTGACACTGGGAGCGCTATGGGGACACCGTGTGCACCGATTTTTGCAAATTTGTTTTTGGGGTGGTGGGAGGACACAATTGTGTTTTCTGACACACTTGCACGTTTCACTAGTCACATTTTATTTTGGGGTAGATTTATTGATGATGTTTTGTTATTTTGGGAGGGCGAAAAGCAAGAGTTTATTGAGTTTGTCAATATATTGAATCAAAATGACATAGGGATGCATTTTACCTATGACATCCATCCAGATAAAATCTAAACAATAAAATTTAACAATCCAAAAAGGAGAAATGGGTCATATTCTAACTGAGATCTACCGGAAACCAACAAACAGTCTCCTCCACTGGTCAAGTTGGCATCCAACCACAATGAAGAAAGGAATACCAGTCGGACAATATTTAAGAGCGAGGAGAAACTGTACTACTGAGGAGGCCTTCAAAAAAGAAGCGGGTGAGCTCTTTAAAACGATTTAAAGCAAGGGGGTATCTGCGGAAAAGCCTAAAAAGGGCATTTAATCGCGTAAAAAATTTAAAAAGAGAGGATTTATTATCCCAAAAATGCAAAAATGACCCTACGCAGGACACTAAAAAGATAAGATGCATCGGAACCTATGATTGCAACCATCGACAAATAATGACAATTCTAAAAAAAACATTGAAAAATACTTACTAGTGATGGAGAATTGAACACGGTACTATCACTATACCCCAGCGTCACATATAGAAGGGGACAGAACTTTAGGGACAAACTTGTCCAAAGTTTTCTACCTACAAGAGAGACAAAAAGTGAAAATTGGTTGAAATCCAGCATTGTTGGTTCTTTTCCATGTGGCAATTGCACATTTTGCAAATATGTCCCGAGAATAAAGAAATTTAAGAATCCGACTGATGGACGTGAATATTTAATTAGAGATTTCTTTAATTGTCGAAGTAGTGGCATTATTTACATGGCGTCGTGCTTTGGGGACTCTAGGGGCCGATCGCATGTCCCCGTGACGGCGATGATCCATTCGGATGTCTGCCCTATCAACTTTCAAAGTTATTGTCAGCTCAAAGCATGGTGACTACGGGTAACGGGGAATCAGTGTTCGATTCCAGAGAGGGAGCAGACCCTTAGCCCTAAAAGGCCTCAATAAGGGCTTTTCGTACACGGCCTTCATTTAACATGATAATATTGTACTATTAAGTAATATAGATATATGATTCTATAAAAATTCATAATAGGGGATCATTACAGACACTTGCAAAGAAATATGTGTCGGTCCATTATATTAACAGCCCTGATCGATTTCATCGTTACAGCAATATCATCTAAATTTCCTAAGGGCAACAGTAAAACACTGTACAATGGTAATAGGAATTTTCAGATGAATTATATAAGTGCTATAATTTATCCCACAAGGAATAGGATTGGCCCCAGAAGAAGGACCAAAATAGAGGTGGAGCTTCTAAGGTCACTTTGACAGCAGGGACACTGTCATTATTATATTTATAGTTTTCTGCCTATCCCCTCAAGAATAAATTACTGTTGTCGCCCACTAAAATTCCAGATAAAAATCATTAGCAAATATTCGGCCACTGTCAGTAAAAAATAAAAGAGCATGGACTAGTATATGAGATACATTTCTACTGTATCGTTCTGATCACCAAGAACACAAAATATATTGAGATCAGTACAAAGTGGCATGGATATAATCATCATTCCAGTGTTACTACATGAGGCCGCTACGATATGTTATTGCGACTGTGTGAAGTTGCGATTACGTTACACTCCACAGACATATGAGGACAACAAATCATCTGGAATTAGAAGCCGAGAATCTTACCCTGGGTGACAGCGAATCGCGGCGAGGAGTTAGAAGATCGGCCTGGCAGATTGACGGCTGACGTAATTTGAGGTGAGGAGTAGAGTTGAGCGAACACCTGGATGTTCGGGTTCGAGAAGTTCGGCCGAACATCCCGGAAATGTTCGGGTTCGGGATCCGAACCCGATCCGAACTTCGTCCCGAACCCGAACCCCATTGAAGTCAATGGGGACCCGAACTTTTCGGCACTAAAACGGCTGTAAAACAGCCCAGGAAAGGGCTAGAGGGCTGCAAAAGGCAGCAACATGTAGGTAAATCCCCTGCAAACAAATGTGGATAGGGAAATTAATTAAAATAAAAATTAAATAAATAAAAATTAACCAAAATCAATTGGAGAGAGGTTCCATAGCAGAGAATCTGGCTTCCCGTCACCCACCACTGGAACAGTCCATTCTCAGATATTTAGGCCCCGGCACCCAGGCAGAGGAGAGAGGTCCCGTAACAGACAATCTGGCTTCATGTCAGCAGAGAATCAGTCTTCATGTCATAGCAGAGAATCAGGCTTCACGTCACCCACCACTGTAATAGTCCATTTTCATAAATTTAGGCCCAGCACCCAGGCAGAGGAGAGAGGTCCCGTAACAGACAATCTGGCTTCATGTCAGCAGAGAATCAGTCTTCATATCATAGCAGAGAATCTGGCTTCCCGTTACCCACCACTGGAACAGTCCATTCTCAGATATTTAGGCCCCGGCACCCAGGCAGAGGAGAGAGGTCCCGTAACAGACAATCTGGCTTCATGTCAGCAGAGAATCAGTCTTCATATCATAGCAGAGAATCAGGCTTCACGTCAGCCACCACTGCAACAGTCCATTGTCATAAATTCAGGCCCAGCACCCAGGCAGAGGAGAGAGGTCCCGTAACAGACAATCTGGCTTCATGTCAGCAGAGAATCAGTCTGCATGTCATAGCAGAGAATGAGGCTTCACGTCACCCACCACTGCAACAGTCCATTTTCATAAATTTAGGCCCAGCACCCAGGCAGAGGAGAGAGGTCCCGTAACAGAGGATCTGGCTTCATGTCACCAGAGAATCAGTCTGCATGTCATAGCAGAGAATCAGGCTTCACGTCACCCACCACTGCAACAGTCCATTTTCATAAATTTAGGCCCAGCACCCAGGCAGAGGAGAGAGGTCCCGTAACAGAGGATCTGGCTTCATGTCACCAGAGAATCAGTCTGCATGTCATAGCAGAGAATCAGGCTTCACGTCAGCCACCACTGCAACAATCCATTGGCATATATTTAGGCCTAGCACACAGGCAGAGGAGAGAGGTCCCGTAACAGACAATCTGGCTTCATGTCAGCAGAGAATCAGTCTTCATATCATAGCAGAGAATCAGGCTTCACGTCAGCCACCAATGCAACAGTCCATTGTAAGATATTTAGGCCCAGCACCCAGGCAGAGGAGAGAGGTCCCGTAACAGAGGATCTGGCTTCATGTCACCAGAGAATCAGTCTGCATGTCATAGCAGAGAATCAGGCTTCACGTCAGCCACCACTGCAACAATCCATTGGCATATATTTAGGCCTAGCACACAGGCAGAGGAGAGAGGTCCCGTAACAGACAATCTGGCTTCATGTCAGCAGAGAATCAGTCTGCATGTCATAGCAGAGAATGAGGCTTCACGTCACCCACCACTGCAACAGTCCATTTTCATAAATTTAGGCCCAGCACCCAGGCAGAGGAGAGAGGTCCCGTAACAGAGGATCTGGCTTCATGTCACCAGAGAATCAGTCTGCATGTCATAGCAGAGAATCAGGCTTCACGTCACCCACCACTGCAACAGTCCATTTTCATATATTTAGGCCCAGCACCCAGGCAGAGGAGAGAGGTCCCGTAACAGAGGATCTGGCTTCATGTCACCAGAGAATCAGTCTGCATGTCATAGCAGAGAATCAGGCTTCACGTCAGCCACCACTGCAACAATCCATTGGCATATATTTAGGCCTAGCACACAGGCAGAGGAGAGAGGTCCCGTAACAGACAATCTGGCTTCATGTCAGCAGAGAATCAGTCTTCATATCATAGCAGAGAATCAGGCTTCACGTCAGCCACCAATGCAACAGTCCATTGTCAGATATTTAGGCCCAGCACCCAGGCAGAGGAGAGAGGTCCCGTAACAGAGGATCTGGCTTCATGTCAGCAGAGAATCAGTCTTCATGTCATAGCAGAGAATCAGGCTTCACGTCACCCACCACTGCAACAGTCCATTTTCATAAATTTAGGCCCAGCACCCAGGCAGAGGAGAGAGGTCCCGTAACAGAGGATCTGGCTTCATGTCACCAGAGAATCAGTCTGCATGTCATAGCAGAGAATCAGGCTTCACGTCACCCACCACTGCAACAGTCCATTTTCATATATTTAGGCCCAGCACCCAGGCAGAGGAGAAAGGTCCCGTAACAGAGGATCTGGCTTCATGTCACCAGAGAATCAGTCTGCATGTCATAGCAGAGAATCAGGCTTCACGTCAGCCACCACTGCAACAATCCATTGGCATATATTTAGGCCTAGCACACAGGCAGAGGAGAGAGGTCCCGTAACAGACAATCTGGCTTCATGTCAGCAGAGAATCAGTCTTCATATCATAGCAGAGAATCAGGCTTCACGTCAGCCACCAATGCAACAGTCCATTGTCAGATATTTAGGCCCAGCACCCAGGCAGAGGAGAGAGGTCCCGTAACAGAGGATCTGGCTTCATGTCAGCAGAGAATCAGTCTTCATGTCATAGCAGAGAATCAGGCTTCACGTCACCCACCACTGCAACAGTCCATTTTCATAAATTTAGGCCCAGCACCCAGGCAGAGGAGAGAGGTCCCGTAACAGAGGATCTGGCTTCATGTCACCAGAGAATCAGTCTGCATGTCATAGCAGAGAATCAGGCTTCACGTCAGCCACCACTGCAACAATCCATTGGCATATATTTAGGCCTAGCACACAGGCAGAGGAGAGAGGTCCCGTAACAGACAATCTGGCTTCATGTCAGCAGAGAATCAGTCTTCATATCATAGCAGAGAATCAGGCTTCACGTCAGCCACCAATGCAACAGTCCATTGTCAGATATTTAGGCCCAGCACCCAGGCAGAGGAGAGAGGTCCCGTAACAGAGGATCTGGCTTCATGTCAGCAGAGAATCAGTCTTCATGTCATAGCAGAGAATCAGGCTTCACGTCACCCACCACTGTAAGAGTCCATTTTCATAAATTTAGGCCCAGCACCCAGGCAGAGGAAAGAGGTCCCGTAACAGACGATCTGGCTTCATGTCAGCAGAGAATCAGTCTGCATGTCATAGCAGAGAATGAGGCTTCACGTCACCCACCACTGCAACAGTCCATTTTCATAAATTTAGGCCCAGCACCCAGGCAGAGGAGAGAGGTCCCGTAACAGAGGATCTGGCTTCATGTCACCAGAGAATCAGTCTGCATGTCATAGCAGAGAATCAGGCTTCACGTCACCCACCACTGCAACAGTCCATTGTCATAAATTCAGGCCCAGCACCCAGGCAGAGGAGAGAGGTCCCGTAACAGACAATCTGGCTTCATGTCACCAGAGAATCAGTCTGCATGTCATAGCAGAGAATGAGGCTTCACGTCAGCCACCACTGCAACAATCCATTGGCATATATTTAGGCCTAGCACACAGGCAGAGGAGAGGTTCATTCAACTTTGGGTAGCCTTGCAATATAATGGTAAAATGAAAATAAAAATAGGATTGAATGAGGAAGTGCCCTGGAGTCCAATAATATATGGTTATGGGGAGGTAGTTAATGTCTAATCTGGACAAGGGACGGACAGGTCCTGTGGGATCCATGCCTGGTTCATTTTTATGAACGTCAGCTTGTCCACATTGGCTGTAGACAGGCGGCTGCGTTTGTCTGTAATGACGCCCCCTGCCGTGCTGAATACACGTTCAGACAAAACGCTGGCTGCCGGGCAGGCCAGCACCTCCAAGGCATAAAAGGCTAGCTCTGGCCACGTGGACAATTTAGAGACCCAGAAGTTGAATGGGGCCGAACCATCAGTCAGTACGTGGAGGGGTGTGCACACGTACTGTTCCACCATGTTAGTGAAATGTTGCCTCCTGCTAACACGTTGCGTATCAGGTGGTGGTGCAGTTAGCTGTGGCGTGTTGACAAAAGTTTTCCACATCTCTGCCATGCTAACCCTGCCCTCAGAGGAGCTGGCCGTGACACAGCTGCCTTGGCGACCTCTTGCTCCTCCTCTGCCTTGGCCTTGGGCTTCCACTTGTTCCCCTGTGACATTTGGGAATGCTCTCAGTAGCGCGTCTACCAACGTGCGCTTGTACTCGCGCATCTTCCTATCACGCTCCAGTGCAGGAAGTAAGGTGGGCACATTGTCTTTGTAGCGTGGATCCAGCAGGGTGGCAACCCAGTAGTCCGCACAGGTTAAAATGTGGGCAACTCTGCTGTCGTTGCGCAGGCACTGCAGCATGTAGTCGCTCATGTGTGCCAGGCTGCCCAGGGGTAAGGACAAGCTGTCCTCTGTGGGAGGCGTATCGTCATCGTCCTGCCTTTCCCCCCAGCCACGCACCAGTGATGGACCCGAGCTGCGTTGGGTGCCACCCCGCTGTGACCATGCTTCATCCTCATCCTCCTCCACCTCCTCCTCATCCTCGTCCTCCTCGTCCTCCAGTAGTGGGCCCTGGCTGGCCACATTTGTACCTGGCCTCTGCTGTTGCCAAAAACCTCCCTCTGAGTCACTTCGAAGAGACTGGCCTGAAAGTGCTAAAAATGACCCCTCTTCCTCCTCCTCCTCCTCCTCCTCCTGGGCCACCTCCTCTTCCATCATCGCCCTAAGTGTTTTCTCAAGGAGACATAGAAGTGGTATTGTAACGCTGATAACGGTGTCATCGCCACTGGCCATGTTGGTGGAGTACTCGAAACAGCGCAACAGGGCACACAGGTCTCGCATGGAGGCCCAGTCATTGGTGGTGAAGTGGTGCTGTTCTGTAGTGCGACTGACCCGTGCGTGCTGCAGCTGAAACTCCACTATGGCCTGCTGCTGCTCGCACAGTCTGTCCAGCATGTGCAAGGTGGAGTTCCACCTGGTGGGCACGTCGCATATGAGGCGGTGAGCGGGAAGGCCGAAGTTACGCTGTAGCGCAGACAGGCGAGCAGCGGCAGGATGTGAACGCCGGAAGCGCGAACAGACGGCCCGCACTTTATGCAGCAGCTCTGACATGTCGGGGTAGTTGTGAATGAACTTCTGCACCACCAAATTCAGCACATGCGCCAAGCAAGGGATGTGCGTCAAATTGGCTAGTCCCAGAGCTGCAACGAGATTTCGCCCATTATCACACACCACCAGGCCGGGCTTGAGGCTCACCGGCAGCAACCACTCGTCGGTCTGTTGTTCAATACCCCGCCACAACTCCTGTGCGGTGTGGGGCCTGTCCCCCAAACATATGAGTTTCAGAATGGCCTGCTGACGTTTACCCCGGGCTGTGCTGAAGTTGGTGGTGAAGGTGTGTGGCTGACTGGATGAGCAGGTGGAAGAAGAGGAGGAGGAAGCCGAGAAGGAGGAGGTGGCAACAGGAGGCAAAGAATGTTGCCCTGCGATCCTTGGCGGCGGAAGGACGTGCGCCAAACAGCTCTCCGCCTGGGGCCCAGCTGCCACTACATTTACCCAGTGTGCAGTTAGGGAGATATAGCGTCCCTGGCCGTGCTTACTGGTCCACGTATCTGTGGTTAGGTGGACCTTGCTACAGATGGCGTTGCGCAGTGCACACTTGATTTTATCGGATACTTGGTTGTGCAGGGAAGGCACGGCTCTCTTGGAGAAGTAGTGCCGGCTGGGAACAACATACTGTGGGACAGCAAGCGACATGAGCTGTTTGAAGCTGTCTGTGTCCACCAGCCTAAATGACAGCATTTCATAGGCCAGTAGTTTAGAAATGCTGGCATTCAGGGCCAGGGATCGAGGGTGGCTAGGTGGGAATTTACGCTTTCTATCAAATGTTTGTGAGATGGAGAGCTGAACGCTGGCGTGTGACATGGTTGAGACGCTTGGTGACGGAGGTGGTGGTGGTGGTGTTGGTGGTACATCCCCTGTTTGCTGGGCGGCAGGTGCCAACGTTCCTCCAGAGGCGGAGGAAGAGGCCGAGGCGGCAGCAGCAGAATAGGCCGAGGCGGCAGCAGCAGAAGAGGTAGCAGGGGGAGCCTGAGTGACTTCCTTGGTTTTAAGGTGTTTACTCCACTGCAGTTCATGCTTTGCATGCAGGTGCCTGGTCATGCAGGTTGTGCTCAGGTTCAGAACGTTAATGCCTCGCTTCAGGCTCTGATGGCACAGCGTGCAAACCACTCGGGTCTTGTCGTCAGCACATTGTTTGAAGAAGTGCCATGCCAGGGAACTCCTTGAAGCTGCCTTTGGGGTGCTCGGTCCCAGATGGCGGCGGTCAGTAGCAGGCGGAGTCTCTTGGCGGCGGGTGTTCTGCTTTTGCCCACTGCTCCCTCTTTTGCTACGCTGTTGGCTCGGTCTCACCACTGCCTCTTCCTCCGAACTGTGAAAGTCAGTGGCACGACCTTCATTCCATGTGGGGTCTAGGACCTCATCGTCCCCTGCATCGTCTTCCACCCAGTCTTGATCCCTGACCTCCTGTTCAGTCTGCACACTGCAGAAAGACGCAGCAGTTGGCACCTGTGTTTCGTCATCATCAGAGACATGCTGAGGTGGTATTCCCATGTCCTCATCATCAGGAAACATAAGTGGTTGTGCGTCAGTGCATTCTATGTCTTTCACCGCTGGGGAAGGGCTAGGTGGATGCCCTTGGGAAACCCTGCCAGCGGAGTCTTCAAACAGCATAAGAGACTGCTGCATAACTTGAGGCTGAGACAGTTTCCCTGGTATGCATGGGGGTGATGTGACAGACTGATGGGGTTGGTTTTCAGGCGCCATCTGTGCGCTTTCTGCAGAAGACTGGGTGGGAGATAATGTGAACGTGCTGGATCCACTGTCGGCCACCCAATTGACTAATGCCTGTACCTGCTCAGGCCTTACCATCCTTAGAACGGCATTGGGCCCCACCATATATCGCTGTAAATTCTGGCGGCTACTGGGACCTGAGGTAGTTGGTACACTAGGACGTGTGGATGTGGCAGAACGGCCACGTCCTCTCCCAGCACCAGAGGGTCCACTAACACCACCACGACCATGTCCACGTCCGCGTCCCTTACTAGATGTTTTTCTCATTGTTATGGTTCACCACAACAACAAATATATTATTTGGCCCAATGTATTGTATTCAAATTCAGCGGGATATAAATTTGAGGCCTAGTATTTAGGCGCTGGGTGACCGGTATGGATTTAGTGACAGAATTAGACTTGGAAATGCACAGAAGCGTGTGTGTGAAGTTATTCTGAATGACCCTATGTGCACCTTCAATATGATCTACCCTTTTAGGGATAGATTTCAAATAGCTCTGATATAGCAGAAACGACTAAATTATGAAATTGCTAAATTGGGAATTGTATTTCAACCCAGAACAAAAAATGTGCTTTGACGGACACTAAATAACTTTCCCAGCCACAACAGGACAGCGGTAACGAGAGATTTAGCGGGATATAAATTTGAGGCCTAGTATTTAGGCGCTGGGTGACAGGTATGGGTTTAGTGACAGAATTAGATTTGGAAATGCACAGTAGCGGGTGTGTGAAGTTATTCTGAATGACCCTATGTGCACCTTGAATATTATATACCCTTTTAGGGATAGATTTCAAATAGCTCTGATATAGCAGAAACCACTAAATTATGAAATTGCTAAATTGGGAATTGTATTTCAACCCAGAACAAAAAATGTGCTTTGACGGACACTAAATATCTTGCCCAGCAACAACAGTACAGCGGTAACGAGAGATTTAGCAGGATATAAATTTGAGGCCTAGTATTTAGGCGCTGGGTGACAGGTATGGGTTTAGTGACAGAATTAGACTTGGAAATACACAGTAGCGGGTGTGTGTGAAGTTATTCTGAATGACCCAATGTGCACCTTGAATATTATATACCCTTTTAGGGATAGATTTCAAATAGCTCTGATATAGCAGAAACCACTAAATTATGAAATTGCTAAATTGGGAATTGTATTTCAACCCAGAACAAAAAATGTGCTTTGACGGACACTAAATATCTTGCCCAGCAACAACAGTACAGCGGTAACGAGAGATTTAGCAGGATATAAATTTGAGGCCTAGTATTTAGGCGCTGGGTGACAGGTATGGGTTTAGTGACAGAATTAGACTTGGAAATACACAGTAGCGGGTGTGTGTGAAGTTATTCTGAATGACCCAATGTGCACCTTGAATATTATATACCCTTTTAGGGATAGATTTCAAATAGCTCTGATATAGCAGAAACCACTAAATTATGAAATTGCTAAATTGGGAATTGTATTTCAACCCAGAACAAAAAATGTGCTTTGACGGACACTAAATATCTTGCCCAGCAACAACAGTACAGCGGTAACGAGAGATTTAGCAGGATATAAATTTGAGGCCTAGTATTTAGGCGCTGGGTGACAGGTATGGGTTTAGTGACAGAATTAGACTTGGAAATACACAGTAGCGGGTGTGTGTGAAGTTATTCTGAATGACCCTATGTGCACCTTGAATATTATATACCCTTTTAGGGATAGATTTCAAATAGCTCTGATATAGCAGAAACCACTAAATTATGAAATTGCTAAATTGGGAATTGTATTTCAACCCAGAACAAAAAATGTGCTTTGACGGACACTAAATAACTTTCCCAGCTACAACAGGACAGCGGTAACGAGAGATTTAGCAGGATATAAATTTGAGGCCTAGTATTTAGGCGCTGGGTGACAGGTATGGGTTTAGTGACAGAATTAGACTTGGAAATACACAGTAGCGGGTGTGTGTGAAGTTATTCTGAATGACCCAATGTGCACCTTGAATATTATATACCCTTTTAGGGATAGATTTCAAATAGCTCTGATATAGCAGAAACCACTAAATTATGAAATTGCTAAATTGGGAATTGTACTTCAACCCAGAACAAAAAATGTGCTTTGACGGACACTAAATAACTTTCCCAGCTACAACAGGACAGCGGTAACGAGAGATTTAGCGGGATATAAATTTGAGGCCTAGTATTTAGGCGCTGGGTGACAGGTATGGGTTTAGTGACAGAATTAGACTTGGAAATACACAGTAGCGGGTGTGTGTGAAGTTATTCTGAATGACCCTATGTGCACCTTCAATATGATCTACCCTTTTAGGGATAGATTTCAAATAGCTCTGATATAGCAGAAACCACTAAATTATGAAATTGCTAAATTGGGAATTGTATTTCAACCCAGAAGAAAAAATGTGCTTTGACGGACACTAAATAACTTTCCCAGCTACAACAGGACAGCGGTAACGAGAGATTTAGCAGGATATAAATTTGAGGCCTAGTATTTAGGCGCTGGGTGACAGGTATGGGTTTAGTGACAGAATTAGACTTGAAAATACACAGTAGCGGGTGTGTGTGAAGTTATTCTGAATGACCCAATGTGCACCTTGAATATTATATACCCTTTTAGGGATAGATTTCAAATAGCTCTGATATAGCAGAAACCACTAAATTATGAAATTGCTAAATTGGGAATTGTACTTCAACCCAGAACAAAAAATGTGCTTTGACGGACACTAAATATCTTTCCAAGCAACAACAGTACAGCGGTAACGAGAGATTTAGCAGGATATAAATTTGAGGCCTAGTATTTAGGCGCTGGGTGACAGGTATGGGTTTAGTGACAGAATTAGACTTGGAAATACACAGTAGCGGGTGTGTGTGAAGTTATTCTGAATGACCCAATGTGCACCTTGAATATTATATACCCTTTTAGGGATAGATTTCAAATAGCTCTGATATAGCAGAAACCACTAAATTATGAAATTGCTAAATTGGGAATTGTACTTCAACCCAGAACAAAAAATGTGCTTTGACGGACACTAAATAACTTTCCCAGCTACAACAGGACAGCGGTAACGAGAGATTTAGCGGGATATAAATTTGAGGCCTAGTATTTAGGCGCTGGGTGACAGGTATGGGTTTAGTGACAGAATTAGACTTGGAAATACACAGTAGCGGGTGTGTGTGAAGTTATTCTGAATGACCCTATGTGCACCTTCAATATGATCTACCCTTTTAGGGATAGATTTCAAATAGCTCTGATATAGCAGAAACCACTAAATTATGAAATTGCTAAATTGGGAATTGTATTTCAACCCAGAACAAAAAATGTGCTTTGACGGACACTAAATAACTTTCCCAGCTACAACAGGACAGCGGTAACGAGAGATTTAGCAGGATATAAATTTGAGGCCTAGTATTTAGGCGCTGGGTGACAGGTATGGGTTTAGTGACAGAATTAGACTTGAAAATACACAGTAGCGGGTGTGTGTGAAGTTATTCTGAATGACCCAATGTGCACCTTGAATATTATATACCCTTTTAGGGATAGATTTCAAATAGCTCTGATATAGCAGAAACCACTAAATTATGAAATTGCTAAATTGGGAATTGTACTTCAACCCAGAACAAAAAATGTGCTTTGACGGACACTAAATAACTTTCCCAGCTACAACAGGACAGCGGTAACGAGAGATTTAGCAGGATATAAATTTGAGGCCTAGTATTTAGGCGCTGGGTGACAGGTATGGGTTTAGTGACAGAATTAGACTTGAAAATACACAGTAGCGGGTGTGTGTGAAGTTATTCTGAATGACCCTATGTGCACCTTGAATATTATATACCCTTTTAGGGATAGATTTCAAATAGCTCTGATATAGCAGAAACCACTAAATTATGAAATTGCTAAATTGGGAATTGTACTTCAACCCAGAACAAAAAATGTGCTTTGACGGACACTAAATAACTTTCCCAGCTACAACAGGACAGCGGTAACGAGAGATTTAGCGGGATATAAATTTGAGGCCTAGTATTTAGGCGCTGGGTGACCGGTATGGATTTAGTGACAGAATTAGACTGGGATATGGCCAAAAAATAACCACACTATTGCTGGTTAAATGCACTTGGTGACGGGCGCAGCTTGCCCCTGATGTAGTATATGGCCAAAAAATGAACAGACTATTGCTGGTTAAATGCACTTGGTGTCACAGCTTGACCAACCACACTACTGAGGGTTAAATGCACTTGGTGACGGGCGCAGCTTGCCCCTGATGTAGTATATGGCCAAAAAATAAACAGACTATTGCTGGTTAAATGCACTTGGTGTGACAGCTTCACCCTGATGTAGGCTTTAGCCAGAAAACAACCACACCATTGAGGGTTAAATGCACTTGGTGACAGGCGCAGCTTGCCCCTGATTTTGTATATGGCCAAAAAATGAACAGACTATTGCTGGTTAAATGCACTTGGTGTGACAGCTTCACCCTGATGTAGGCTTTAGCCAAAAAACAACCACACCATTGAGGGTTAAATGCACTTGGTGACAGGCGCAGCTTGCCCCTGATTTTGTATATGGCCAAAAAATGAACAGACTATTGCTGGTTAAATGCACTTGGTGTGACAGCTTCACCCTGATGTAGGCTTTAGCCAAAAAACAACCACACCATTGAGGGTTAAATGCACTTGGTGACAGGCGCAGCTTGCCCCTGATTTTGTATATGGCCAAAAAATGAACAGACTATTGCTGGTTAAATGCACTTGGTGTGACAGCTTCACCCTGATGTAGGCTTTAGCCAAAAAACAACCACACCATTGAGGGTTAAATGCACTTGGTGACAGGCGCAGCTTGCCCCTGATTTTGTATATGGCCAAAAAATGAACAGACTATTGCTGGTTAAATGCACTTGGTGTGACAGCTTCACCCTGATGTAGGCTTTAGCCAAAAAACAACCACACCATTGAGGGTTAAATGCACTTGGTGACAGGCGCAGCTTGCCCCTGATTTTGTATATGGCCAAAAAATGAACAGACTATTGCTGGTTAAATGCACTTGGTGTGACAGCTTCACCCTGATGTAGGCTTTAGCCAAAAAACAACCACACCATTGAGGGTTAAATGCACTTGGTCGCAGCTTGTGCTGGCGCACCACAAGACACAAAATGGCCGCCGATCACCCCAGAAAAATGTGACTGACAAACGGTCTGGGCAGCCTAAAAACAGTGAGCAATTGAGGATCAGCAGCTCAATGATCCACAGCTGCAGATCGATCAGTTAATCAAGTCCTTTGGAGGAGTTAATCTGCCTAATCTCGCCCTACTGTCGCAGCCGCAACCTCTCCCTACGCTAATCAGAGCAGAGTGACGGGCGGCGCTATGTGACTCCAGCTTAAATAGAGGCTGGGTCACATGGTGCTCTGGCCAATCACAGCCATGCCAATAGTAGGCATGGCTGTGATGGCCTCTTGGGGCAAGTAGTATGACGCTTGTTGATTGGCTGCTTTGCAGCCTTTCAAAAAGCGCCAAGAAAGCGTCACAAAAGCGCGAAGAAAGCGACGAACACCGAACCCGAACCCGGACTTTTACGAAAATGTCCGGGTTCGGGTCCGTGTCACGGACACCCCAAAATTCGGTACGAACCCGAACTATACAGTTCGAGTTCGCTCATCCCTAGTGAGGAGGCATCAGCGTTGCAGAGCCTGTGACGTACCTAAGAAAAGTAAGCACACAGCATGTAAGTAATATGACGCGCTGGTAACTGATAGGAAGGCGCACCTGTCACTGTGGGAGAATAATGCTATGATAGGCTGTGGACAGCGGCTGGGCGGACATTTGCAGTGCACAAATAGAGGTCGATGTGAGCGCGTGCACGCCAAGGACCCCACTTCCCCTGACGAAGCCACGCCAGTGGCGAAACATGTCATGAGTCGAAAACAAGCTGGATGCAAATAGCTTTCTGCATGATGGTGACATATTATAAAGGATGACAAATGGCAATGTATCGATCAAAAGCCCATGTTGGCTATGATGACCCCTTCTGTACATCCAAGCAATTAGCAGAAGAACATCTGGGTGAAGGATCCTTTGAAAGAAATAATGTTCTGTACCCAAACCCCAATTCTGTGGCAGAAGAGATGCTCATATCCAAATATCCATAAGGAGAGGCAGGCCAACAAGAAATATATAGGGGGGGGGGGGAAGGTTCAGATATTTGATCACTAAAGAAAGAATGGTGCAATTCCCTGTGATATTAAGAAGGTAGAAGAAGAACACCAAGAAAAATAGTAACTTCTAAAGCCATATTAGCTTGGAGATTGAGGAAAGGATGAAAAAAGTTGGTGATGTATTCAAACTTTCCATAGCTGAATGTCAGGTGAGAGTAAATGAAGAAACGAATGAATGATTTATTATCACATGGTAAGCTTTTTTATGCCATGCCAAGAAAGGTGCGAAAGTCACAATGTAGGCATCTGCCAAGGACTCATAGAAACCTGATGAAGAACTCCGAGCACGATACCTTCAGACCATTTAAATCCATTTGCATCAGCGTGGTTTGTGTGCTAGATTACCTGCAAGGGTACCTGACCACAGGCGTCATCGTCTTGCATGGGCCAGGGAGCATCTACGTTGGACGAGGGACCAGTGGTCCTCAGTGCTGTTCACTAATGAAAGTCGATTCACGTTGAGCAGAAATTATTGCTGCTATTAATGTTGCAGACATCAATAGAAAAACTATTGATCAGCCACTGTTGTCCCCAGATGAGCCTTTGATGGTGGTGGTGGAGTTACAGTGTGGGCAGGTGTGTCTAGTCAATACAGTACTGCCCTACACTTTGTGAATGGAACAGTGACAAGACCATACTAGTTGAATAACATCATCAATCCAGTCATTGTGCCTCTGAATGAACAACATAGGCCTAATTTCCTCTTCATAGACTACAATGCACCAGCTCATTGAGGTTGCCTCTTTAGGGAACGGCTGCTGGAGACTGGGGGACCTCAAATGGAGTGGCCTGCACTTTCTCCAGACCTGAATCCCATTGAAAACCTATGGGATTAGCTGAGTTGCCATGTAGAGGCTCTCTACTCTGTACCCCAAAACCTCAATGACCTGAGGGCCGCCCTTCAAGAAGAGTGGGATGCCATACCTCAGCAGCCTCAGCATAAGATGTCATTGTCAAGCTATAATTGATGCTTAAGGCCACATGACAAGTTATTGAGACATTGTTATTTTCACGCAGCCCCATTCACTTCTATGGGGCCTGCGTTGCGTGAAGAGCCCCATAGAAGTGAATGGGTCCGGATTCAGTGCGGGTGCAATTCGTTCACCTCACGCATTGCACCCGCGCCGAAAACACACCCGTGTGAAGGAGGCCTTAAGCATCGTGTCTGCCATCCCTCTTAACCTGTGAGATCCAGCCCCCTGGCTTTACAGTCTGACCACGCCTGAGATGTTAACTAAAGCATAGTGTCATGGAACCATGAACCAGACGTACAACAAGAGATAAGTGGAAATAAGAAGGCTTTATTGAAAATCAAGCTGTGAGCAAAAGTCCAAACGGATGGCTAAACCGAAGCAGGGTCTTGCGTAGACAGAGGTCAGGAACCAGAAGGGTAGTCAGACGAAGCCTGGATCAGGAACCAGCAGGGTAGTCAGACGAAGCCAGGATCAGGAACCAACGGGGTAGTCAGACGAGGCCAGGATCAGGAACCAGAAGGGTAGTCAGACGAAGCCAGGATCAGGAACCAACGGGGTAGTCAGACGAGGCCAGGATCAGGAACCAGAAGCAGCAGCAGTCTTAGAAGCATGTGAACAACAGGAGGACCAAGCAAGGAACTGAAGCCACAGACCTCCTATATATATGAGCTAGGCATCCAGCTCCTCCCAGTGGGAAGGAGAAGCCGCAGGGTGGGAGGCTACAAGAAACCCAGAAACCAAGATGGCCGCCAGCACATGTCAAACGAAGGAGAACAGTGAGAAGGTAAGACCATGACAGTACCTCCCCCTCAAGGGCCCCTCCTCCGCGGAGTAAGGAACGGTTTCTGAGGGAAGCGTGCGTGGAAGGCTCGGAGCAAAGCAGGAGCATGGACATCTGCGGAGGGAACCCAGGAACGCTCCTCTGGACCATAACCACGCCAATGGACCAAAAACTGCAACCGACCGCGGACCAGGCGTGAGTCCAGGATATTGCTCACCTCATATTCCTCACGATTGCCCACTTGGACCGGACGGGGCCGAGGAACCGAGGAAGTGAAACGATTACACACCAATGGCTTCAACAGGGAGACATGAAACACGTTGGAGATCCGCATGCCAGGAGGAAGCGCAAGGGCATAGGCTACCGGGTTTACCCTGCGAAGCACTCGGAAGGGACCAACAAAGCGAGGCGCCAGCTTGGGAGTGGGCACTCGAAGGTTGAGGTTGCGGGTGGACAACCATACACGGTCTCCGACCTGGTAGGAAGGAGCGGGCGCTCGTCTGCGATCAGCCTGGAGTCTCTGGCGCTGCGCAGAGACCTCAAGGGACCTCTGGATCTGTACCCAAGAAGCACGTAGGACGGAAAGGTGATCCTCCACAGCCGGAATATCCTGGGGAGAGAATACCTCCGGTAACACGGCAGGTTGGAACCCATAATTGGCCATGAAGGGAGACGTCCCAGAGGAAGAGTTCACCGCCGTGTTCCTGGCAAACTCAGCCCAAGGCAGGAGGTCAACCCAATTGTCTTGGTGATCGGAGACATAGCAACGAAGGAATTGCTCCAAGGCCTGATTGGATCGTTCTGCGGCCCCATTGGACTGAGGGTGGTAGGCCGAGGAGAAAGAGAGATGAATCCCCAACTGGGAGCAAAAGGCGCGCCAGAACCTGGACACAAACTGACTCCCCCGATCCGACACAATCTCCTTGGGCAAACCGTGCAACCGGAAGACCTCCCTGGCGAAAATCGTGGCCAACTCTTGTGCAGAGGGTAACTTCTTGAGAGGAACACAGTGGCACATTTTGGAAAACCGATCCACAATCATGAGAATGACCGTATGGCCTCGGGATGCAGGGAGGTCCACAATGAAATCCATCCCCAGGTGTGACCATGGGCGCTCCCCGGTGGCTATGGGTTGCAAAAGGCCCAACGGAAGGTGCCGAGGGGACTTACTTTGGGCACAAACGGAGCATGCCGCTACATATGCGGCGATGTCGGAACGTAGAGAAGGCCACCAGAACAGACGTGAAACAGCCCAGGACAGCTGATTCTTTCCAGGATGCCCCGCGGCCTTGGAGTTATGGTAGGTTCGCAACAACCGAGTGCGCAACTCCTCAGGCACAAAACACCTGCCGTTGGGTCTCCCAGAGGGAGCACCAGATTGAGCCGCCAAAATCTGCTCACCCAGGGGAGAGGTCAGGCTGGTGCGAATGGCGGCCAGGATCTGATTCGGAGGTATGACTGAAGTCGGAATCGACTCCTCCCCTCACAGCTCGGAGTACTGCCGTGATAAGGCATCCGCTCTGATGTTCTTGGAACCGGGTAGGTAGGAGACCACGTAATTAAAACGTGACAAGAACAGAGCCCATCTGGCCTGACGTGGTGTCAATCTCTTGGCCTCAGAAAGGTAGGTCAGATTCTTGTGGTCCGTCAGGATGAGAACCGGAACCACCGAACCCTCGAGCAAGTGCCTCCATTCTTTAAGGGCCTGCACGATGGCCAATAACTCCCTGTCACCAATCTGATAGTTGCACTCCGCGGAAGACAGTTTCCGGGAGTAAAACCCACAAGGAAGCAGAGGACCCTCGGGTGTTCTACGCTGAGACAGAAGGGCGCCTACTCCCGTCTCAGACGCGTCCACCTCGAGGACAAAGGGCAACCCAGGGTTGGGATGCGACAGAATCGGAGCCGACACAAAGGCGGACTTTAGAGCCTCAAAAGCTCGGATGGCCTCGAGCGGCCAGACCTGGAAATTACTGCCCTTCCTGGTCAGATCCGTGAGAGGCTTGGCTAGCATAGAAAAGTCCCTGATGAACTTCCGATAATAATTGGCGAAGCCCAAAAAGCGCTGCAGGGCACGGAGACCACTGGGCTGGGGCCACTGTAAGACAGCCGAAACCTCTCAGGATCCATGGAGAACCCCTCAGCGGAAATGATGTAACCTAAGAAGGTTACCTGGGATCGGTGAAATTCGCATTTCTCAAGCTTACCGAACAGCCTGTTCTCTCGTAACCGTTGCGACACTCGTCTGACATCCATAATGTGGGCCTCCATGGATTCAGAATATACCAAGATGTCATCCAAATAGACCACCACACACTGCTGCAACAGGTCACGGAAAACATCGTTGATGAATTCCTGGAAGACTGCGGGCGCATTGCACAACCCAAAGGGCATAACCAAGGATTCATAATGACCGGTCCTGGTGTTAAACGCGGTCTTCCACTCATCGCCCGCCTTGATCCTTACCAGGTTATATGCCGCCCTCAGGTCGAGTTTGGTAAAGACCGTGGCCCCTTTGAGGCGATCGAACAGCTCGGAAATCAAGGGTATCGGGTAAGCGTTCTTGATCGTGATGCGATTGAGACCCCTGTAATCGATGCAAGGCCTCAACTCACCGCCCTTCTTTTTCACAAAGAAAAATCCAGCCCCTGCCGGGGACGAGGATTTGCGAATGTGTCCGCGTGAAAGCGCCTCCCTCACGTACTCCTCCATGGCCTCATTCTCCGCTACCGACAGTGGATAGACTTGGCCACGAGGAGGAACGGCACCAGACTGTAACTCTATGGCACAATCGTATGGGCGGTGCGGAGGTAGGGCAACCGCGCGCACCTTATCGAATACATCCCGGTACTCTTCGTATTCAGGAGGCAACAGAGAGTCCGAGGAAGTACACAGCAACTTGACAGGCCCATGGATGCAACTAGCCTCACACTGCGGTGACCACGAGAGGATCTCGGCCGATCTCCAATCGAAAGTCGGATTATGCTTCTGGAGCCAGGGGTACCCCAAGACCACCGAGTAGTGTGGAGACGAAATCACCTGGAGACAGACCGACTCTCTGTGAACGGCACCAATGGCTATCCCCACTGGAGGGGTCTCATGAGTCACGTGTGGCGGCAGAAGGGGTCTGCCGTCTATCGCCTCAAGAGCCAGTGGGGAACCTCGAGGCTGCAGAGGAATGGAATTGGCGGCAGCGAACACACTATCAATGAACAAACCACCAGCACCAGAGTCCACCAACGCCTGGGTCGTCACCGAGCCCCCGACCCAGGAGAGGACAACAGTGATCAGTGGTTTGTCACCACGGGAAACCGGGGACGAGGAGACTCCACCCAAGATCTGCCCCCGACAGGATCTCAGGTGCGAGCGTTTCCCGGACGGTTCGGACATGCCAACCGAAAATGCCCACCGAGACCACAGTACATGCATCGGCCCTCGCGTCTCCGGAGTACCCTCTCCCCCTCGGACAGGCGAGCAAACCCCAGCTGCATGGGTTCACCCCCAGACAAGTCATCCCCAGGAGGCGTGGGAGGAGAGGGAGGCACGGGTGGGACAGCAAACGTAGGCGCCAATCTGTTAGAAGACCTCCGCAGGCTCTCCTTAAAGGAAGGTCTCTCCCTGAGTCTGGTGTCAATCAAAATCAGGAAAGAAATAAGAGACTCGAGCTCCACTGGTAGGTCCTTAGCTGCAACCTCATCCTTCAAGGCATCCGAGACTATGAGAGAAAGCAGCGACCAGAGCCTCATTATTCCAGCCCACCTCTGCTGCCAGGGTACGAAACTCAATGGCGTATTCAGCTACGGATCGTGAACCCTGTCTGATGGACATAAGGAGCTTCGCAGCAGAGGCAGCACGAGCCGGCACATCGAATACCTTCCGAAGAGAAGCAACAAAACCGGAAAACTCGGCAACCACCGGATTGTTGTTCTCCCATAAAGGGCTGGCCCAGTCCAAGGCCTTGTCCGAGAGCAGCGAGATCAAGAAGCCCACCTTTGATCTCTCAGTAGGAAAGGCATGTGGCAGCAACTCGAAATAAATGCCCACCTGGTTAAGAAAACCTCTGCACTGAGTTGGCTCTCCCCCAAAGCGCTGTGGAAGGGGGGCAGAACCGGTCATACCCAGAAACACCGCAGGCGCAGCAACAGGTGTCGGGGTAGACTCTGGCGCAACAACCGGAGCGGCAGTAGGAGCGGGCCCAGGAGCGACAACCGACCCATCGGCAACGGAAGCGAAATGAGCCGTGCGTTCAAGCAGGGTTTGCAACGCCACAGCGAACCGACCCAACAGGTGATCCTGCTGATCAAGTCTGGCAACCAGCGTAGGTAGCGAGGATGGCCCTGTACCGTCAAAATTCATGGCTTGGTCCTAATGTCATGGAACCATGAACCAGACGTACAACAAGAGATAAGTGGAAATAAGAAGGCTTTATTGAAAATCAAGCTGTGAGCAAAAGTCCAAACGGATGGCTAAACCGAAGCAGGGTCTTGCGTAGACAGAGGTCAGGAACCAGAAGGGTAGTCAGACGAAGCCTGGATCAGGAACCAGCAGGGTAGTCAGACGAAGCCAGGATCAGGAACCAACGGGGTAGTCAGACGAGGCCAGGATCAGGAACCAGAAGGGTAGTCAGACGAAGCCAGGATCAGGAACCAACGGGGTAGTCAGACGAGGCCAGGATCAGGAACCAGAAGCAGCAGCAGTCTTAGAAGCATGTGAACACAGGAGGACCAAGCAAGGAACTGAAGCCACAGACCTCCTATATATATGAGCTAGGCATCCAGCTCCTCCCAGTGGGAAGGAGAAGCCGCAGGGTGGGAGGCTACAAGAAACCCAGAAACCAAGATGGCCGCCAGCACATGTCAAACGAAGGAGAACAGTGAGAAGGTAAGACCATGACACATAGTGTGACCACACCTAAAATGTTAAGTAAGGCCCCTTTCACACGGGCGAGTATTCCACGCGGGTGCAATGAGTGAGGTGAACGCATTGCAACCGCACTGAATCCTGACCCATTCATTTCAATGGGGCTGTGTACATGAGCGATGTTTTTCACGCATCACTGGTGCGTTGCATGAAAATCGCAGCATGTTCTATATTCAGCGTTTTTCACGCAACGCAGTCCCCATAGAAATGAATGGGGCTGCGTTAATATCGCACCGCATCCACACTTGCTTGCATGGTTGCTAAGGAGACGAGGGATGAGCAACCCGGGACCCCATTTACTTTATTATTTTCCATTATAACATGGTTATAATGGAAAATAATAGCATTCTTCTGTCTTCATTCAGCAGGACCTGCGCTGACATCAGCGAAGGTCCTTTTGCAGGTCCTTCAAGAAGAACAAAGAAGAGGATCCCGGCTGAAAATTTCCATTTTGCTTTGCATTCTGTATTAAGAATGCTATTATTTTCCATTATAACTATGTTATAGTGGAAAATAATAAAATCTACAGAACACGTAACCCAAACCCGAACTTCAGTGAAGAAGTCCGGGTTCGGGTCTGGGTACCACATTCAGTTTTTTCTCACTCGCGTGCAAAACAATGCGTTTTGCACTCGCGCGGAAAAAAACAAACATCAGAACGCAATTGCAGACATAACTGACTGAAATTGCGTGCGTACTTGCACGGGTTTCCAGCAATTCACCCTGAACGCATCCGGCCCTCAGTCGCGACGCCCCTGTGAAAGAAGCATCGTGTGAACAGGGCTTTACAGTCTAACCTCATCTAAAATGTTAACTAAAGCATTGTGTGAACAGAGCTTTACAATTTGACCACACCTGAGATGTTAATTAAAGCACTGTGCCTTACACCCAAGCACTTGATTATAAAAGCCCCAAAATGTCTTCGCAATTTAAGAAACCTAAGCAGATAACTAAGGGCAAAAAAGCAAGTCCTTAAATGTAACAGTCAGAAATAGACTAGGAAGTTATAAATCACAATCTATGGTGAGGACAGGGGCTTCTTCAAGGTCATCTACAGTCAGGGGTGCACCACCAATGAGGCCAGGTGAGGCGATCGCCTCAGGCAGCACCAGATAGGGGCAAGAGGGGGACTGTGGAAGGGCCATGGGCAATAAGCGCTTTCATTGTGGTAAAGGAGTTTGGTTAAGAAATTGGCACGAGGGTGGGGGACGCCATTTCAGTTTTCGCCTCAGGCAGCAGAAAGGCTAGATGCACCCCTGACTACAGTGCACATATGTACCTGAAAAATAACATGGAGCAGTACAAAAATAACATGGCGTACAAGGCTCAAAAATGGCTGTGCACCAAAATTCTGTTGCATGACCGGACAGAAAAAGGGACTTGCAACACTTTTTAGGTCTAAAAGTGTTGCAAGTCCATTAGTAAATGTGACCCATTCACTTCAATAGGGAAGCAAAAGATGCAGACCACCGTGTGCTATCCACATCCAAATGTCAATTTTTCGACACCTTAAAAAAAATAGAACATGTCCTATTCTTGTCCATATTCTGGACAAGTATAGGATAGTTCTATTTTGGGCCAGGCATTCCATTCCACAAAATGCAGAATGCACACAGACAGTATCAGTGTTTGGCGGATCCGCAATTTGTGGACCACAAAAACGGCTATGGCCATGTGCAACAGCCCTTAGAAAGGAGCCATTGGACAACCAATGCAGGTGTCTTACAATAGAAATGACCATGTTGATTGGTTGGATCTGATTCTAAGGTTAGGACGCAACATTTTTCATGATTGTCAATTTTGTCGTACTGCGACATGCTGCGACTGTGATACTACAGTCGCAAAGAATCTATCCAAGTTGAACTTTTGTGACAATATTTAAAATAATTATAAAAAATGTTGTGCGACTTTGGTGTGACACATGCCTCAATTTAGTTGTACCCTTTTTGTTGCATGACAAATTTCTCAGTGTAGTCCTAACCTAAGGCATTGCATATTGAGTCAAATTTCAACTTACAATGGCCCAGAAAAGTCCATTATATGTTGAACACATGCAGCACGCAGCGAGCCCATCCCCAGAGGCTCTACTAGTTTCAGGGTTAGGATGCTGAGCATTGGTATGACTATTGGGGGGGTCACGGTGCTCCTACCTCGATGTGACGCTCCGAGGTCAGGCGGCTACACAGAAAGTTCATAATTGGTAGGAACTGAAATGAGTAAGGTCCGGACTTTGATGCAAGTTGAGTTGATTTATTAGATACTGGCATAAACGGGTAACAGCTCATACTGAATAACAGTAGCTCTTGGCTCCAGCAGGTTTTAGGGTGCACTGGCAGGTGAACTGGGTTCTTTCCTGTTACCACTGTGCTGAACTCTCCCTCTTGTCTGGCATCTTGTAAGGGGCCTCTTTCACCACAGCTACATGCCACTGATAGCAGGCTCATTGCCCAGTAGGCTTCTGACCACACTTTGATAGACTGTCGGGTCTCAGTTGCAACTCCTACAACCCCTGGGTTAGGGCTGACTTGACTCTGGCTGCAAATTGCCTGCTGTGCTCCCTGGCGTGCCTCTAGGATGGCACTGCACTACTTCTCTAGCCAAAACCAAACGCAGACTCAACTGACTCTTAACAGGCAAGAAACCCGTCCCCTTGGAAGATCTGGGTGAGCCCACTCCTCCAAAGAGGGGGAGAGAATGGCATGGTTAGTTCCATTCTCCCTAGAGCTCACTGCCAGACACACTGCCACCTGCTGGTAAACAAGGCACAGTGCATAAAATACAAAAAATAACAGTTACATAGCACTTTCTGAACAGACCTGGAAATAAAAGGCATAGTGGTATCACACATTGGTTAGGTATTAGAGACAATAGCAGGTTGTGGGAATGGTAAATGCTCTACTACTACAGACTATTGCATCTTTAAGAAGTACTGCGTATTCTGGGCAGACTAGATGGGCCAAATGGTTCTTATCTGCCGACACATTCTATGTTTCTATATGATCACACTAGTGCACACTTACTATAGTGTCTGCACTTGTTTTCATGAGTAAAAAGGCTGTTTTACGATGGTCTTACCAACTGATTTTGTACCTGTTTTGGAGGCATTTGCGCCTGTTCACCTACTTTGAGTTTTAGGACTAATTCAGAAGTTTTCGAACTTTTGAGCCTATTTTCTAACCTATTTATATAGGTGCCAATGATTTAGTTGTAAAAACTGTTTAGTTTTTACTCCACTCCATGGCAGATGTGCTATCCTGCCTCTGTTTTAAGTGGTGAATTGTCCTACATTTTGCCTACTTTCTTCACCCGTCCAACAACAGGTGATGTTCAAGATTGGATGCTTCATGCATAGGGTATTCCATGGTGTGGGGCCCCTGTATCTGCAAAGTAAATTCACCAGGTACGCCCCGTTGAGGACATTGAGGTCTAGTAACTCTGCAAATTTTAACATCCCGCAAGTTAATAAGATCAGACGTGGAGTGGAGGTAGATCTTTTTCGGCTCAAGGGGCCAGATTTTGGAACCACCTACCTCTGGCCCTGAAAATGATTCCCAGTCTTCTCTCATTCAGACGTGCACTGAAAACCTTACTTTTCAAACAGGCGTTTGATCTTCCTATATAACACTTATTTTTGGTTCATATAGTTTTGGGGGTTTTCCTAAATTTTAGTCTATAAATTCACGGTTGGTAATTGTCTCTTCTATTTTAAATATACTTTTTCCTCACATTTATTAATTTTGTTCTCTTAACATTCTCTATATCTCGTCCGAACCCTTTGAACCTTGAGATCCCCCTACCTTCCCTCCATTTTTATTGATTCTCCATTTGATAAGTGCTAGGAAATTGGCCTCTGGAATAGGTGCCTTATTCTCTAGGCCTTTGCGGCCCATGGCAAAGTGTCTAGTCTTCTTCTTGAATCAGCCAGCTAAGCTCATCGAGGCCCTAAGGGTAAGACTGCGTGTACACAAGACTATACATCATCATCATCATCATCATGGAGACGTGTGCCTAATTTCAGCTCACTCGTGCCACATTTTCATGTGCATACTAATTAGACCAATATTAGCGAATTTGAAGCCATCTTACAAGAAAACAACCACTAGAGGTCAGATTCAAGCCAAAGAAGAAAAACCTGATTTATGAATGGATAATAAATTATGCACAAGACTGGTGTTGGCAATATGCCTATTTTTAACTTAAAAAAAAAAAATGAGTTTAGAAAATATGCCCCACTGAGTGTGTAATGCCCCAGTGGGGCATTACCACTTCTGCACACTGCTACTGTCTCCTATGGTTAACCTTTTCATGTCATCACATGTATTTATTTCCAGATCCTGTACAATGTGCATATCTCCTATTTTGCAACAGACATAGCGGAGAGGAATTTGCCTGCCACAGATAGTGCCAAAGCCTGCTTGAACCAAGAGAAAGCCTGAACTGTTTGGAGAAACGTTTATGCAAAGAAAAGGTGTTATCAACATCATCACAAGGTCTGGACTCAAGTTATTTCTTCAAATCCCTCAATTGTTTAAATACCTTTTAACTTTAAATACCTGAAAGCTCTCTATCTTTCAAAAATTTGGAATTTAGATTGAAACAAATCAATTCACTCATCTCTAGAGTAGAAAAAAATCATTTTCTACACTATATCTCTCTGTGCCTCTTCATCTTCTCTACACTGCACACTACTATGACTGTGAGGAAGGGAGTTGCGAAATGTCTCTATCCTTATGTCAATATGCACATACACCCTACCTGAAGTTTTCTGATGAATTAATCCATGTGAAATTCACTTCAATATTACTCTGTACTCTCTATCATATCCAGCATTTCTAATGAGGCGTTGTCACGCTCTAGTGTGGGAGGGAAGCCCCTATACTGAACACAGGAGGGAAAGAGAAAAGGAAATAAGGCCTGAAATATAGGGAAGGAAGATGGACACCTCTTAGTGAAAAGGACCCTGGTACTAATGACAGGAATGAGACATCCTGTTTCTCCAAAAGGAAGGATGAACAGGAGTCTCCCTAAGGTCTAACACAAAACAACAAAGAAATGTAACACACAGAAAAGCCAAAATACAAGAAGCTATGGCAGCACCAGGAACTCAGCCGACATCCAAACACTAGCTATCCACAGGTCCAACTGAAGCTATAAACCGCACAGCATTGTGGGAGAGACAACTATAAATAGGGAAAGGAAAAAGAGAACAAAACGAGCGGCACTCACCGTTGATAGGCAGGTAACTTTATTCCATGGCAGGAATTCCTGCCATGGAATAAAGTTACCTGCCTATCAACGGTGAGTGCCGCTCGTTTTGTTCTCTTTTTCCTTTTATTCTATATGCACACTGCAGCTACAAGCTGAGCACCTCCGTGAGGCACCACTCCTCGGCAGTCGCATCCTGACAATTTTAGGTTTGGTGTAGTGCCACTGGTTATCTGCTCTACATTTTAAATATAAATAGGGAAAGTTAAATGACAACAATAGCAACACCTGGAGGTTAAGGGTTTGGCCAGTACCAGCAACAACACAGATGCCTATTGATCCACAAGATAAACATGTCAAACCAAACCACGTGTTGCCAGTCTCAAAGATCTCCTGCCACTCACTCTCGCGGGGACATCCGTATGTCTCGGCACATCCGTGACAGTACCCCGCTTCTACGAGTGACCTCCGGGCACCCAGGACCGACCTTATCCGGGTGAGACCTGTGAAAAGCTTTCACCAAACGACTTCCATTCACATCAGATGCCGGTACCCAAATCCTCTCCTCGGGTCCATAACCCTTCCAGTGAAGAGATCTACGTAGAGCTTGAGAATCAATTATTTTGGCGATCTGGAATTCCAAACTGCCGTCCACCAAGGAAGGAGTGAATGGCAAGGAAGACGGCTTCAAAGGTTCAACATATCTCTTCAACAAAGATTTGTGAAACACATTATGAATTTTCAGAGCCTGAGGAAGTTCCAGACGAAAAACTACAGGATTAATAATGGCTGTGATCTTATATGGACCAATAAACCTTGGACCCAACTTACAAGAAGGTACCTTTAACTTAATGTTTCTCGTGGACAGCCACACAAAATCACCCACTCTTAGGTCCGGACCATTCATATGTTTCCTGTCAGCCACACGTTTATACTTGTGCCCATATTCATTAAGTTATTTAGAATTTTCTGCCATATAGACGATAATGATGAGGAAAAGAATTCCTCCTCAGGAATACCAGAAGTATCTGAACCAGAAAAAGTGCCAAACTGGTCTTCTTTACTCACAGAGGGGGGCCCTCTAGATTGGGAGAGTATAGGGGAAAGTTTAAAACTTGTTTCACACAATTTTAATCATACTGTCGTACAATTTAATATTTTGCACAAAATATACGTGACACCTATATGGTTATATAGGAGAGGACTTAGAGTCACCTCTGACTGCCCACGCTGTGGGGACCCCGAGGCAGATCATTTACATCTGTTTTGGGACTGCCCAATGGTGAGCAGCTATTGGAGATCGGTCCAAACTAACCTGGTGCATAAAGTTAATATTGCTGTTCCCCTGTCCCCCAGGATATGGGTCCTGGGAGACCTATCACAGGTTAACTGTCAGCCTATTAAACGGCAATTGCTGATCAAGGTGATATTTTTGGCTAGGCTCCTTATTTCTAGATTATGGTTTTGCTCTTCCGCTCCAGATTGTAACAATTGGTTGGGTTTGTTTGAGAAAGTGAAAAGCTACGAGAGGATTTTGTACAAACAAAGAGGATCCTGCCAAAAGTGGGGTAACCTATGGAAAATTAATTAAAACCCTTTTTTTTTTTTTTTTTTCCCTGCAAGGTGAGGTGGGTGGGGGGGGCTTGGGGGGTGGGATGGGTAAGATCCTATTAGTCCGGGCGTTTCTATATGAATTGTAATTGCCTGAAGAGAGTGAAGCTATACTTGAATATTGGAGTATCTCCAGGAATGCTGGAGGATGGCGGGATCTCCCGGCATCAAACAATGGAAATTATTTATTTATTTTTTGTTCTTTTATAAAGTTGTATGGTATATGGGCGGGGCTCTGGGACTCGGGGCTTCGGGGGGCCCGGGCATCGGGCGTGACCCAAGGCGCGGCTCTTCCTGTCAGACATGAGGCTTGACTGCAGGGATACGACACAGGTGTGGTATGGGTGTTATTAGGTGCTTTCTTAAAGGGACAGAGCCGGCGTTTGGCTGTGTTCTTGTTTATATCCTCTTCAAAAGCCGGCGTTTGTTGAGTGATACTCGATTGAGTCCCTCGGCTAAGAGATATAAATCTGAATATAGGTGAGGCACGGTTAAGCAGGGCATTACTATGTTAACTTTATGGGATGAGGCAGTAAAATAGGCGAGTGGTTTTTCCACTATTGCGCTAGAAGACTGCTGGACCCCCTTGTTCGTTTTACGAAATGTTGCGATCAAAGATCGCGTAAGCCCGCTCTGTACTGTATGTGAGTATTAGTTGATTGGTCACCTGAGTGTCGGTCCTGCCGGTTGTGCTCGCCCATGTTTGGGGGAGGGCGCGCGGGGTTCGCGCTTGCTGCCTGGTGGCCGTCTGGGCTGGGGGCCCTTGAACTCTGCCCTTTACTTATAGATAATACTATGTTAATTGAGATGCTTTGGGTGTCCACTTTATTAGGTTGTGGATGCTGGGCGATTCCCGCTTTTTCCCCAGTAAGTGAGATCTCCACCTGTTTTTTTTTTACCTTTACAATCATGGATAATTACATGAAATTATTGTTCTTACAAATTAGAAATCGACGGACTTATGGATTTTATAATATTATAAATGTAATATGGATATGAATCTTTTGTATTATAATTAATAAAATATATAAAAAAATAAATAGTGCCAAACTGCGGGTGAAACCCATATGCCCCAAAAAACGGCGACTTACCAAGGGACTCCTGTCTACGATTATTTATGGCAAACTCGGCCAAAGACAAAAAAGGACCACTCTTCCTGGTTCTCAGAGACAAAACATCTTAAGTAAGTCTCCAGGCTCTGATTAGTGCACTCCATCTGTCCATTCGACTGAGGATGAAAAGCTGAAGAAAAAGACAGTTGTACCCTCAGCCGATTACAGAACACCTCCCAGAATCACAAACTCCCACGATCCGAAACCAGGTCAGAGGGAATGCCATGGAGTTTCACAATGTTATCAAGAAACACTTGAGCAAGTGTTTTAGCATTAAGTAGGCCAGACAACGCTATGAAGTGCGTCATTTTACTAAACCGATCAACCACTACCAAAATAACGGTCTTTCCTAACGAATGGCAGATCAGTGATACAATTCATAGATAAATGAGTCCATGGTCTGGATGGGAAAGGCTACAGAAGTATGGATCCAGAAGGCCGAGTATGTGTCACCTTAGCTCGTGCACAGACACTACAGGCCGATACATAGTCCTCAACACACTTACGTAACCCCGGCCACCAGAATCTACGAGAGATGAGGTCAGCAGTAGATCTGCTCCCAGAGTGTCCCGTAAGCACCGTCCAGTGATGTTCCTCAAACACCTTGTAACACAATTCCGATGGCACAAACAATTTCTCAGAGGGGCAAGAATCCGGTGCATCTCCCTGGGCCTCTAACACCTTCACCTCTAGGTCAAGATATAGGGCGGATATCACCACCCCTTCCGATAGAATAGCACTCGGATTTTCTAAATCACCACCTCCAGGAAAACTACGTGGGAAGGCATCTGCCTTGACGTTCTTAACCCCAGGAAGATAATTGACAGTGAAATTGAATCTGGTGAAAAACAAAGACCATCTGGCCTTCCTCGTGTTCAGTCATTTAGCCAACTCCAGGTAAGCCAGGTTTTTGTGATCTGTGAACACCGTGATCATATGAATCGCCCCTTCCAACCTATGACGTCATTCCTCGAAAGCCAAATTAATAGCCAGTAACTCTCTGTTACCCACATTGTAATTTCTCTCTGCGGAAGAGAGTTTTTTAGAGAAAAAGGCACATGAAATAACTATTTAGGGGGTGACGGGCCCTGCGATAAAACTGCTGCTACTCCCACCTTCAATATTCCAATAGTCTGCTGACTATAATTCCTGTTTCTGGTCTTATATTAAAATATAACTTTTATTTTCCTTTTATTAAATACTATATTTCACATACAAAAAACAAAAAAACTCACTCTTTAAAATGTATATGGAGGGCTTGGACCTGTGGGCTCAGTATTCGTATTGGCTGAATAGTCAGAGGGACATTCTCTCATAGATATCATGGACTTCTCTGTATTTAATTGTGTAATGACACTTCAGTGCCTGTAGGTGTCACCCCGACACCAGGCAAACGCCGTACTTGGTAATAGTGTTACATCCGCAACTATGTGTCTATTGTGTCCCTCACTGCTGATTACACAGTTACTATATTGATTCCGTCTTTCTAATCTGCCGACCGCCCCGCCAAAAAAAAGAGCGAGTCTCCTGTGGTCCCGTGGATTCGTTTCCTGAGCTGAGGTATACGACCCTGGTTTTGTTGGTCTCCTGTAGCCCGACTTCTGGCGGGATGACGTGTCTTGCCATTTATATACCTTACTTAAATGGTAGTCCTCGCTATTGTGTAGAAACTTTGATCTTTTTCTGTCTTCCGTCTCCTTCTTATATGTTGCAATGTAAGAATCCACTGAATCCTTTAGTTGCCGAAATTCTTCGGGTGTTATCGAATCTTTAAGTTGTTGTTCAGTGGCAGAAATTTGCGCTTGTGGCAAAAAATGTTGGACGCAAGTGCACCCTGAGGCCCCTCTGGATTCTCTTCACCTTATGGTATTCCGCCAATGTTATGGCATGTAACTCATATGATGTAAGTCGTCTGAGTTCACGTTCCCAGTGTCGCTTCTTAAATTCACTAGTAGGAATATTCAAAAAGTCTGAAGTCGACGTCACTTGAGAAAGAATCCTTTCAGCATCAGCATTATCAAAGCTTAAAGTCATCGAAGTAGTCATCTGAAGTGGTGCTCGAACTCCCAGAGATAATTCACAAAATAAATCAGCCAGCACTCACTGTGTTTGCACGCCGCACGGGATAGGAAGTAATCTCCACTTTTCTTAGTCATGTCAGCTAAGGGTTTCACCACTGTCGAATAGTTCTGAATACATTTTCAGTAATAATCGATGAACCCCAAAAACCACATAAGAGCCATCAGATTTTCGGGTCGATCCCAGTCCAATACAACACGGACTTTCTCCGTATCCATTTGAAAACCTGAAGAGAACAACAGGTATTTGCTGGAATGCACCTGTGGACTCCAGTACATCGTCCGGACCATCCTAACCCTAAGAGAAGGAACCAACAAACACTGCTGGAACACAGTCAACAGTTACAGTAAACATGGGGTCTCCAGCCATTTCCTTCAAGTCCACGACAAAGACCCCACCAAATTTACCATCACCCTCATTGAACAGGTTCCGAATACCCACACGGACCCCTTCCAAAAACTCAGACGCCATTTTTTTTTACTGGATATTCAAGCTACAGACCATAGAACCATACGGCCTCAACAAATAACTTGTAAGTAACTGCTTCTAACAGCCATCACATCTAGTCAGATTATCATCGTTCAGCACCAGTTCCCAACATCCACACATACAGCAAAACCACCGTCTACCAAAATTAGCCAATTTATCAAATCCAGAAATTAATATTTTTTTCTTCTGTCTCATATCAATCATCAGTGAACAGATCACCTTATCACCCTCTCATCTATCCAAATTTGATCATCTCCATCCTATCACCAATTTTATATATTCCTTTCATTCCCTTCATCCCTTCAAATCCATAACCATCAGCCACTTGCAAAACCAGTCACCATCTATTCATACTGCCAACGTTCCCCCTATACATCATTACATATCACCAATTTCCTTTTTTTTCTATGTATTCCCTTCCCTTTTCCCAAATCTACATCATCCGCCACTTATAATAACAGTCGCCATTCATCCATACTGTTATCCTGTTTATATATCACCAATGTCATGCATTCCCTCCATTTGACCAAAATCCATTTACGATACCAGTCATCAGCCATATATTGCCACCACTCCTCCTATACACTCATAAATATCCTCAGTTCATCTTCATGCCATCTCAAACCCCAATACAATACTTCTTCACATCAGGCATCAGCGATCTGACACCTTTCTTACAAGTGCTTCTGACTTCTTCCCGCTCAGACACAGCGCTCATTACCAGCGAGCGCTGTGTGTTCCCTTTACAAGCGCTGTGCGTTCTCTCCCCGCACACATACAGCGCTAATTCACTACACGGCCACTCCAGGCTGTCAATCTAGGCTGCCTCTCCCCGTAACCTCTTATGTAGCACTCCTTTTTCTCTTGCACACGCTGAGAAAAACGTGCTGTCTGCACAGAGGACGTCGTTTTTTTAACTCCAGGTAAATAATCCTCTCCCACTATTGGTCTAATTATAACATAATACAGACTTTAAAATCTTAACGCAGTTGTTCTTGCACATGCGCTCCCTTTCATAATTTGATACGTACTTGGGATATTATCCACATTTGGGATATTGGAGCTCTCCATATACACATGTACAAGGGATTGAAGCTGATGTCTTTCGCTTCCTGCTGTACACGCCTAAGTTTAATCTCACTCTCTCTTTTTATATATATACAGTACAGACCAAAAGTTTGGACACACCTTCTCATTCAAAGAGTTTTCTTTATTTTTATGACTATGAAAATTGTAGATCACACTGAAGGCATCAAAACTATGAATTTACACATGTGGAATTATATACATAACAAAAAAGTGTGAAACAACTGAAAATATGTCATATTCTAGGTTCTTCAAAGTAGCCACCTTTTGCTTTGATTACTGCTTTGCACATTCTTGGCATTCTCTTGATGAGCTTCAAGAGGTAGTCACCTGAAATGGTTTTCCAACAGTCTTGAAGGAGTTCCCAGAGATGCTTCACGGTGGCATGTAGAGTCCATCCGTTCACCTTTTCTGCGTCGCACAACGACACAGTGTTTGGAACCAAAGATCTCAAATTTGGACTCATCAGACCAAAGCACAGATTTCCACTGGTCTAATGTCCATTCCTTGTATTCTTTAGCCCAAACAAGTCTCTTCTGATTGTTGCCTGTCCTTAGCAGTGGTTTCCTAGCAGATGTTCTACCATGAAGGCCTGATTCACACAGTCTCCTCTTAACAGTTGTTCTAGAGATGTTTCTGCTGCTAGAACTCTGTGTGGCATTGACCTGGTCTCTAATCTGAGCTGCTGTTAATCTGCGATTTCTGAGGCTGGTGACTCGGATGAACTTATCCTCCGCAGCAGAGGTGACTCTTGGTCTTCCTTTCCTGGGGCGGTCCGCATGTGAGCCAGTTTCTTTGTAGCGCTTGATGGTTTTTGTGACTGCACTTGGGGACACTTTCATAGTTTTCCCAATTTTTCGGACTGACTGACCTTCTTTTTTTAAAGTAATGATGGCCACTAGTTTTTCTTTACTTAGCTGCTTTTTTCTTGCCATAATACTAATTCTAACAGTCTATTCAGTAGGACTATCAGCTGTGTATCCACCTGACTTCTCCACAACGCAACTGATGGTCCCAACCCCATTTATAAGGCAAGAGATTCCACTTTATTAAACCTGACAGGGCACACCTGTGAAGTGAAAACCATTTCAGGTGACTACCTCTTGAAGCTCATCAAGAGAATGCCAAGAGTGTGCAAAGCAGTAATCAAAGCAAAAGGTGGCTACTTTGAAGAACCTAGAATATGACATATTTTCAGTTGTTTCACACTTTTTTGTTATGTCTATAATTCCACATGTGTTAATTCATAGTTTTGATGCCTTCAGTGTGAATCTACAATTTTCATAGTCATTAAAATAAAGAAAACTCTTGAGAAGGTGTGTCCAAACTTTTGATCTGTACTGTATACTTGCACTATTGCACTTTATGTTTCACCTGACTTGATAAAGGTTCTGTGAGAGAACCGAAACGTTGTCACTAGAGTTGAGCGAACACCTGGATGTTCGGGTTCGAGAAGTTCGGCCGAACATCCCGGAAATGTTCGGGTTCGGGATCCGAACCCGATCCGAACTTCGTCCCGAACCCGAACCCCATTGAAGTCAATGGGGACCCGAACTTTTCGGCACTAAAACGGCTGTAAAACAGCCCAGGAAAGGGCTAGAGGGCTGCAAAAGGCAGCAACATGTAGGTAAATCCCCTGCAAACAAATGTGGATAGGGAAATTAATTAAAATAAAAATTAAATAAATAAAAATTAACCAAAATCAATTGGAGAGAGGTTCCATAGCAGAGAATCTGGCTTCCCGTCACCCACCACTGGAACAGTCCATTCTCAGATATTTAGGCCCCGGCACCCAGGCAGAGGAGAGAGGTCCCGTAACAGAGAATCTGTCTTCATGTCAGCAGAGAATTAGTCTGCATGTCATAGCAGAGAATGAGGCTTCACGTCAGCCACCACTGCAACAGTCCATTGGCATATATTTAGGCCCAGCACACACACAGGCAGAGGAGAGAGGTCCCGTAACAGAGAATCTGTCTTCATGTCAGCAGAGAATTAGTCTGCATGTCATAGCAGAGAATGAGGCTTCACGTCACCCACCACTGCAACAGTCCATTGGCATATATTTAGGCCTAGCACACAGGCAGAGCAGAGAGGTCCCGTAACAGACAATCTGGCTTCATGACAGCAGAGAATCAGTCTGCATGTCATAGCAGAGAATGAGGCTTCACGTCACCCACCACTGCAACAGTCCATTGGCATATATTTAGGCCTAGCACACAGGCAGAGCAGAGAGGTCCCGTAACAGAGAATCTGTCTTCATGTCAGCAGAGAATCAGTCTGCATGTCATAGCAGAGAATGAGGCTTCACGTCAGCCACCACTGCAACAGTCCATTGGCATATATTTAGGCCCAGCACCCAGGCAGAGGAGGGAGGTCCCGTAACAGAGAATCTGTCTTCATGTCAGCAGAGAATTAGTCTGCATGTCATAGCAGAGAATGAGGCTTCACGTCAGCCACCACTGCAACAGTCCATTGGCATATATTTAGGCCCAGCACACACACAGGCAGAGGAGAGAGGTCCCGTAACAGAGAATCTGGCTTCATGTCAGCAGAGAATCAGTCTGCATGTCATAGCAGAGAATGAGGCTTCACGTCAGCCACCACTGCAACAGTCCATTGGCATATATTTAGGCCCAGCACACACACAGGCAGAGGAGAGAGGTCCCGTAACAGAGAATCTGGCTTCATGTCAGCAGAGAATCAGTCTGCATGTCATAGCAGAGAATGAGGCTTCACGTCAGCCACCACTGCAACAGTCCATTGGCATATATTTAGGCCCAGCACACACACAGGCAGAGGAGAGAGGTCCCGTAACAGAGAATCTGGCTTCATGTCAGCAGAGAATCAGTCTGCATGTCATAGCAGAGAATGAGGCTTCACGTCAGCCACCACTGCAACAGTCCATTGGCATATATTTAGGCCCAGCACACACACAGGCAGAGGAGAGAGGTCCCGTAACAGAGAATCTGTCTTCATGTCAGCAGAGAATTAGTCTGCATGTCATAGCAGAGAATGAGGCTTCACGTCACCCACCACTGCAACAGTCCATTGGCATATATTTAGGCCTAGCACACAGGCAGAGCAGAGAGGTCCCGTAACAGACAATCTGGCTTCATGACAGCAGAGAATCAGTCTGCATGTCATAGCAGAGAATGAGGCTTCACGTCACCCACCACTGCAACAGTCCATTGGCATATATTTAGGCCTAGCACACAGGCAGAGCAGAGAGGTCCCGTAACAGACAATCTGGCTTCATGTCAGCAGAGAATCAGTCTGCATGTCATAGCAGAGAATGAGGCTTCACGTCACCCACCACTGCAACAGTCCATTGGCATATATTTAGGCCTAGCACACAGGCAGAGCAGAGAGGTCCCGTAACAGACAATCTGGCTTCATGACAGCAGAGAATCAGTCTGCATGTCATAGCAGAGAATGAGGCTTCACGTCACCCACCACTGCAACAGTCCATTGGCATATATTTAGGCCTAGCACACAGGCAGAGCAGAGAGGTCCCGTAACAGACAATCTGGCTTCATGTCAGCAGAGAATCAGTCTGCATGTCATAGCAGAGAATGAGGCTTCACGTCACCCACCACTGCAACAGTCCATTGGCATATATTTAGGCCTAGCACACAGGCAGAGCAGAGAGGTCCCGTAACAGACAATCTGGCTTCATGACAGCAGAGAATCAGTCTGCATGTCATAGCAGAGAATGAGGCTTCACGTCACCCACCACTGCAACAGTCCATTGGCATATATTTAGGCCTAGCACACAGGCAGAGCAGAGAGGTCCCGTAACAGACAATCTGGCTTCATGTCAGCAGAGAATCAGTCTGCATGTCATAGCAGAGAATGAGGCTTCACGTCACCCACCACTGCAACAGTCCATTGGCATATATTTAGGCCTAGCACACAGGCAGAGCAGAGAGGTCCCGTAACAGACGATCTGGCTTCATGTCAGCAGAGAATCAGTCTGCATGTCATAGCAGAGAATCAGGCTTCACGTCAGCCACCACTGCAACAGTCCATTGTCATAAATTTAGGCCCAGCACCCAGGCAGAGGAGAGAGGTCCCGTAACAGACAATCTGGCTTCATGTCAGCAGAGAATTAGTCTGCATGTCATAGCAGAGAATCAGGCTTCATGTCAGCCACCACTGCAACAGTCCATTGGCATATATTTAGGCCTAGCACACAGGCAGAGGAGAGGTTCATTCAACTTTGGGTAGCATCGCAATATAATGGTAAAATGAAAATAAAAATAGGATTGAATGAGGAAGTGCCCTGGAGTCCAATAATATATGGTTATGGGGAGGTAGTTAATGTCTAATCTGGACAAGGGACGGACAGGTCCTGTGGGATCCATGCCTGGTTCATTTTTATGAACGTCAGCTTGTCCACATTGGCTGTAGACAGGCGGCTGCGTTTGTCTGTAATGACGCCCCCTGCCGTGCTGAATACACGTTCAGACAAAACGCTGGCTGCCGGGCAGGCCAGCACCTCCAAGGCATAAAAGGCTAGCTCTGGCCACGTGGACAATTTAGAGACCCAGAAGTTGAATGGGGCCGAACCATCAGTCAGTACGTGGAGGGGTGTGCACACGTACTGTTCCACCATGTTAGTGAAATGTTGCCTCCTGCTAACACGTTGCGTATCAGGTGGTGGTGCAGTTAGCTGTGGCGTGTTGACAAAAGTTTTCCACATCTCTGCCATGCTAACCCTGCCCTCAGAGGAGCTGGCCGTGACACAGCTGCCTTGGCGACCTCTTGCTCCTCCTCTGCCTTGGCCTTGGGCTTCCACTTGTTCCCCTGTGACATTTGGGAATGCTCTCAGTAGCGCGTCTACCAACGTGCGCTTGTACTCGCGCATCTTCCTATCACGCTCCAGTGCAGGAAGTAAGGTGGGCACATTGTCTTTGTAGCGTGGATCCAGCAGGGTGGCAACCCAGTAGTCCGCACAGGTTAAAATGTGGGCAACTCTGCTGTCGTTGCGCAGGCACTGCAGCATGTAGTCGCTCATGTGTGCCAGGCTGCCCAGGGGTAAGGACAAGCTGTCCTCTGTGGGAGGCGTATCGTCATCGTCCTGCCTTTCCCCCCAGCCACGCACCAGTGATGGACCCGAGCTGCGTTGGGTGCCACCCCGCTGTGACCATGCTTCATCCTCATCCTCCTCCACCTCCTCCTCATCCTCGTCCTCCTCGTCCTCCAGTAGTGGGCCCTGGCTGGCCACATTTGTACCTGGCCTCTGCTGTTGCAAAAAACCTCCCTCTGAGTCACTTCGAAGAGACTGGCCTGAAAGTGCTAAAAATGACCCCTCTTCCTCATCCTCCTCCTCCTCCTCCTGGGCCACCTCCTGTTCCATCATCGCCCTAAGTGTTTTCTCAAGGAGACATAGAAGTGGTATTGTAACGCTGATAACGGTGTCATCGCCACTGGCCATGTTGGTGGAGTACTCGAAACAGCGCAACAGGGCACACAGGTCTCGCATGGAGGCCCAGTCATTGGTGGTGAAGTGGTGCTGTTCTGTAGTGCGACTGACCCGTGCGTGCTGCAGCTGAAACTCCACTATGGCCTGCTGCTGCTCGCACAGTCTGTCCAGCATGTGCAAGGTGGAGTTCCACCTGGTGGGCACGTCGCATATGAGGCGGTGAGCGGGAAGGCCGAAGTTACGCTGTAGCGCAGACAGGCGAGCAGCGGCAGGATGTGAACGCCGGAAGCGCGAACAGACGGCCCGCACTTTATGCAGCAGCTCTGACATGTCGGGGTAGTTGTGAATGAACTTCTGCACCACCAAATTCAGCACATGCGCCAAGCAAGGGATGTGCGTCAAATTGGCTAGTCCCAGAGCTGCAACGAGATTTCGCCCATTATCACACACCACCAGGCCGGGCTTGAGGCTCACCGGCAGCAACCACTCGTCGGTCTGTTGTTCAATACCCCGCCACAACTCCTGTGCGGTGTGGGGCCTGTCCCCCAAACATATGAGTTTCAGAATGGCCTGCTGACGTTTACCCCGGGCTGTGCTGAAGTTGGTGGTGAAGGTGTGTGGCTGACTGGATGAGCAGGTGGAAGAAGAGGAGGAGGAAGCCGAGAAGGAGGAGGTGGCAACAGGAGGCAAAGAATGTTGCCCTGCGATCCTTGGCGGCGGCAGGACGTGCGCCAAACAGCTCTCCGCCTGGGGCCCAGCTGCCACTACATTTACCCAGTGTGCAGTTAGGGAGATATAGCGTCCCTGGCCGTGCTTACTGGTCCACGTATCTGTGGTTAGGTGGACCTTGCTACAGATGGCGTTGCGCAGTGCACACTTGATTTTATCGGATACTTGGTTGTGCAGGGAAGGCACGGCTCTCTTGGAGAAGTAGTGCCGGCTGGGAACAACATACTGTGGGACAGCAAGCGACATGAGCTGTTTGAAGCTGTCTGTGTCCACCAGCCTAAATGACAGCATTTCATAGGCCAGTAGTTTAGAAATGCTGGCATTCAGGGCCAGGGATCGAGGGTGGCTAGGTGGGAATTTACGCTTTCTATCAAATGTTTGTGAGATGGAGAGCTGAACGCTGGCGTGTGACATGGTTGAGACGCTTGGTGACGGAGGTGGTGGTGGTGGTGTTGGTGGTACATCCCCTGTTTGCTGGGCGGCAGGTGCCAACGTTCCTCCAGAGGCGGAGGAAGAGGCCGAGGCGGCAGCAGCAGAATAGGCCGAGGCGGCAGCAGCAGAAGAGGTAGCAGGGGGAGCCTGAGTGACTTCCTTGGTTTTAAGGTGTTTACTCCACTGCAGTTCATGCTTTGCATGCAGGTGCCTGGTCATGCAGGTTGTGCTCAGGTTCAGAACGTTAATGCCTCGCTTCAGGCTCTGATGGCACAGCGTGCAAACCACTCGGGTCTTGTCGTCAGCACATTGTTTGAAGAAGTGCCATGCCAGGGAACTCCTTGAAGCTGCCTTTGGGGTGCTCGGTCCCAGATGGCGGCGGTCAGTAGCAGGCGGAGTCTCTTGGCGGCGGGTGTTCTGCTTTTGCCCACTGCTCCCTCTTTTGCTACGCTGTTGGCTCGGTCTCACCACTGCCTCTTCCTCCGAACTGTGAAAGTCAGTGGCACGACCTTCATTCCATGTGGGGTCTAGGACCTCATCGTCCCCTGCATCGTCTTCCACCCAGTCTTGATCCCTGACCTCCTGTTCAGTCTGCACACTGCAGAAAGACGCAGCAGTTGGCACCTGTGTTTCGTCATCATCAGAGACATGCTGAGGTGGTATTCCCATGTCCTCATCATCAGGAAACATAAGTGGTTGTGCGTCAGTGCATTCTATGTCTTTCACCGCTGGGGAAGGGCTAGGTGGATGCCCTTGGGAAACCCTGCCAGCGGAGTCTTCAAACAGCATAAGAGACTGCTGCATAACTTGAGGCTGAGACAGTTTCCCTGGTATGCATGGGGGTGATGTGACAGACTGATGGGGTTGGTTTTCAGGCGCCATCTGTGCGCTTTCTGCAGAAGACTGGGTGGGAGATAATGTGAACGTGCTGGATCCACTGTCGGCCACCCAATTGACTAATGCCTGTACCTGCTCAGGCCTTACCATCCTTAGAACGGCATTGGGCCCCACCATATATCGCTGTAAATTCTGGCGGCTACTGGGACCTGAGGTAGTTGGTACACTAGGACGTGTGGATGTGGCAGAACGGCCACGTCCTCTCCCAGCACCAGAGGGTCCACTAACACCACCACGACCATGTCCACGTCCGCGTCCCTTACTAGATGTTTTTCTCATTGTTATGGTTCACCACAACAACAAATATATTATTTGGCCCAATGTATTGTATTCAAATTCAGCGGGATATAAATTTGAGGCCTAGTATTTAGGCGCTGGGTGACCGGTATGGATTTAGTGACAGAATTAGACTTGGAAATGCACAGAAGCGTGTGTGTGAAGTTATTCTGAATGACCCAATGTGCACCTTGAATATTATATACCCTTTTTGGGATAGATTTCAAATAGCTCTGATATAGCAGGAACCACTAAATTATGAAATTGCTAAATTGGGAATTGTACTTCAACCCAGAACAAAAAATGTGCTTTGACGGGCACTAAATAACTTTCCCAGCTACAACAGTACAGCGGTAACGAGAGATTTAGAGGGATTTAAATTTGAGGCCTAGTATTTAGGCGCTGGGTGACAGGTATGGGTTTAGTGACAGAATTAGACTTGGAAATACACAGTAGCGGGTGTGTGTGAAGTTATTCTGAATGACCCAATGTGCACCTTCAATATTATATACCCTTTTTGGGATAGATTTCAAATAGCTCTGATATAGCAGGAACCACTAAATTATGAAATTGCTAAATTGGGAATTGTACTTCAACCCAGAACAAAAAATGTGCTTTGACGGACACTAAATATCTTGCCCAGCAACAACAGTACAGCGGTGGGTAACGAGAGATTTAGAGGGATTTAAATTTGAGGCCTAGTATTTAGGCGCTGGGTCACCGGTATGGATTTAGTGACAGAATTAGACTTGGAAATGCACAGAAGCGTGTGTGTGAAGTTATTCTGAATGACCCTATGTGCACCTTCAATATTATATACCCTTTTAGGGATAGATTTCAAATAGCTCTGATATAGCAGAAACCACTAAATTATGAAATTGCTAAATTGGGAATTGTACTTCAACCCAGAACAAAAAATGTGCTTTGACGGACACTAAATATCTTGCCCAGCAACAACAGTACAGCGGTGGGTAACGAGAGATTTAGAGGGATTTAAATTTGAGGCCTAGTATTTAGGCGCTGGGTGACCGGTATGGGTTTAGTGACAGAATTAGACTTGGAAATACACAGTAGCGGGTGTGTGTGAAGTTATTCTGAATGACCCAATGTGCACCTTCAATATTATATACCCTTTTTGGGATAGATTTCAAATAGCTCTGATATAGCAGGAACCACTAAATTATGAAATTGCTAAATTGGGAATTGTACTTCAACCCAGAACAAAAAATGTGCTTTGACGGACACTAAATATCTTGCCCAGCAACAACAGTACAGCGGTGGGTAACGAGAGATTTAGAGGGATTTAAATTTGAGGCCTAGTATTTAGGCGCTGGGTCACCGGTATGGATTTAGTGACAGAATTAGACTTGGAAATGCACAGAAGCGTGTGTGTGAAGTTATTCTGAATGACCCTATGTGCACCTTCAATATTATATACCCTTTTAGGGATAGATTTCAAATAGCTCTGATATAGCAGAAACCACTAAATTATGAAATTGCTAAATTGGGAATTGTACTTCAACCCAGAACAAAAAATGTGCTTTGACGGACACTAAATATCTTGCCCAGCAACAACAGTACAGTGGTGGGTAACGAGAGATTTAGAGGGATTTAAATTTGAGGCCTAGTATTTAGGCGCTGGGTCACCGGTATGGATTTAGTGACAGAATTAGACTTGGAAATGCACAGAAGCGTGTGTGTGAAGTTATTCTGAATGACCCTATGTGCACCTTCAATATTATATACCCTTTTAGGGATAGATTTCAAATAGCTCTGATATAGCAGAAACCACTAAATTATGAAATTGCTAAATTGGGAATTGTACTTCAACCCAGAACAAAAAATGTGCTTTGACGGACACTAAATATCTTGCCCAGCAACAACAGTACAGCGGTGGGTAACGAGAGATTTAGAGGGATTTAAATTTGAGGCCTAGTATTTAGGCGCTGGGTGACAGGTATGGGTTTAGTGACAGAATTAGACTTGGAAATACACAGTAGCGGGTGTGTGTGAAGTTATTCTGAATGACCCAATGTGCACCTTCAATATTATATACCCTTTTTGGGATAGATTTCAAATAGCTCTGATATAGCAGGAACCACTAAATTATGAAATTGCTAAATTGGGAATTGTATTTCAACCCAGAACAAGAAATGTGCTTGAACGGACACTAAATAACTCGCCCAGCTACAGCACTAGGGACAGATTTAGCTGGATATAAATTTGAGGCCTAGTATTTAGGCGCTGGGTGACCGGTATGGATTTAGTGACAGAATTAGACTGGGATATGGCCAAAAAATGAACAGACTATTGCTGGTTAAATGCACTTGGTGTGACAGCTTCACCCTGATGTAGGCTTTAGCCAAAAAACAACCACACCATTGAGGGTTAAATGCACTTGGTGACAGGCGCAGCTTGCCCCTGATTTTGTATATGGCCAAAAAATGAACAGACTATTGCTGGTTAAATGCACTTGGTGTGACAGCTTCACCCTGATGTAGGCTTTAGCCAAAAAACAACCACACCATTGAGGGTTAAATGCACTTGGTGACAGGCGCAGCTTGCCCCTGATTTTGTATATGGCCAAAAAATGAACAGACTATTGCTGGTTAAATGCACTTGGTGTGACAGCTTCACCCTGATGTAGGCTTTAGCCAAAAAACAACCACACCATTGAGGGTTAAATGCACTTGGTGACAGGCGCAGCTTGCCCCTGATTTTGTATATGGCCAAAAAATGAACAGACTATTGCTGGTTAAATGCACTTGGTGTGACAGCTTCACCCTGATGTAGGCTTTAGCCAAAAAACAACCACACCATTGAGGGTTAAATGCACTTGGTCGCAGCTTGTGCTGGCGCACCACAAGACACAAAATGGCCGCCGATCACCCCAGAAAAATGAGACTGACAAACGGTCTGTGCAGCCTAAAAACAGTGAGCAATTGAGGATCAGCAGCTCAATGATCCACAGCTGCAGATCGATCAGTTAATCAAGTCCTTTGGAGGAGTTAATCTGCCTAATCTCGCCCTACTGTCGCAGCCGCAACCTCTCCCTACGCTAATCAGAGCAGAGTGACGGGCGGCGCTATGTGACTCCAGCTTAAATAGAGGCTGGGTCACATGGTGCTCTGGCCAATCACAGCCATGCCAATAGTAGGCATGGCTGTGATGGCCTCTTGGGGCAAGTAGTATGACGCTTGTTGATTGGCTGCTTTGCAGCCTTTCAAAAAGCGCCAAGAAAGCGTCACAAAAGCGCGAAGAAAGCGACGAACACCGAACCCGAACCCGGACTTTTACGAAAATGTCCGGGTTCGGGTCCGTGTCACGGACACCCCAAAATTCGGTACGAACCCGAACTATACAGTTCGAGTTCGCTCATCCCTAGTTGTCACTTGATATGTGTGAATAAATAGCACATCTTTTTCATTCTTCAAGGAGTGCTGCGGACTTTTATTGTCTATCTACCGTCCTGAATTGAGGGATTACCGCGGGCACCCTACATCCTCATACTCTAAGGGAGTGCTGCCAGACCTTTTTTATGGATATATATATATATATATATATATATACACACACACACAGTCAGGTCCACAAATATTGGGACATCGACACAATTCTAACATTTTTGGCTCTATACACCACCACAATGGATTTGAAATGAAACAAACAAGATGTGCTTTAGCTGCAGACTGTCAGCTTTAATTTGAGGGTATTTACATCCAAATCAGGTGAACGGTGTAGGAATTACAACAGTTTGCATATGTGCCTCCTACTTGTTAAGGAACCAAAAGTGATGGGACAATTAACTTCTCAGCTGTTCCATGGTCAGGTGTGTTATTCCCTCATTATCCCAATTACAATGAGCAGATAAAAGGTCCAGCGTTCATTTCAAGTGTGCTATTTGCATTTGGAATCTGTTGCTGTCAACTCTCAAGATGAGATCCAAAGAGCTGTCACTATCAGTGAAGCAAGCTATCATTAGACTGAAAAAACAAAACAAACCCATCAGAGAGATAACAAAAACATTAGGCGTGGCCAAAACAACTGTTTGAAACATTCTTAAAAAGAAGGAATGCACCGGTGAGCTCAGCAACAGCAAAAGACCCGAAAGACCACAGAAAACAACTGTGGTGGATGACCGAAGAATTATTTCCCTGGTGAAGAAAACACCCTTTACAATAGTTGGCCAGATCAAGAACACTCTCCAGGAGGTAGGTGTATGTGTGTTAAGGTCAACAATCAACCAGAATGAATACAGAGGGTTCACCACGAGATGTAAACCATTGGTGAGCCTCAAAAACATGAAGGCCAGATTAGAGTTTGCCAAACGACATCTAAAAAAGCCTTCACAGTTCTGAAACAACATCCTATGGACGGATGAGACTGAGATCAACTTGTACCAGAGTGATGGGAAGAGAAGAGTATGGAGAAGTAAAGGAACTGCTCATGATCCTAAGCATACCACCTCATCAGTGAAGCATGGTGGTGGTAGTGTCATGGTGTGGGCATGTATGGCTGCAAATGGAACTGTTTCTCTTGTATTTATTGATGATGTGACTGCTGACAAAAGCAGCAGGATGAATTCTGAAGTGTTTCGGCAATATTATCTGCTCATATTCAGCCAAATGCTTCAGAGCTCATTGGACAGCACTTCACAGATGGACAATGACCCAATGCACACTGCAAAGGCAACCAAAGAGTTTTTTAAGGGAAAGAAGTGGAATGTTCTGCAATGGCCAAGTCAATCCCCGGACCTGAATCCGATTGAGCATGCATTTCACTTGCTGAAGACAAAACTGAAGGGAAAATGCCCCAAGAACAAGCAGGAACTGAAGACAGTTGCAGTAGAGGCCTGGCAGAGCATCACCAGGGATGGAACCCAGCGTCTGGTGATGTCTATGCGTTCCAGACTTTAGGCTGTAATTGACTGCCAAGGATTTGCAACTAAGTATTAAAAAGTGAACGTTTGATTTATGATTATTATTCTGTCCCATTACTTTGGGTCCCTTAACAAGTGGGAGGCACATATGCAAACTGCTGTAATTCCTGCACCGTTCACCTGATTTGGATGTAAATACCCTCAAGTTAAAGCTGACAGTCTGCAGGTAAAGCACATCTTGTTAGTTTCATTGTGGTGGTGTATAGAGCCAAAAATGTTAGCATTGCGTTAATGTCCCAATATTTATGGACCTGACTGTATATAGGTGTATCTGTATATACATTTTTCTTTTTGTATTTCTATTATAATTATTAAATCCACAATTAAAAATAACAACTTACAACTACTATAAATAACAATTCACAATAAGATGACAACATAGACTCAATATATTTTCTTTTCTTTGTAAACATGATTTTATTATATATTTTTTTAACACTTTTTGATACATTTTATTTATAACATAGACCAAATATATTTTCTTTTCTTTGCAAACATGATTTTATTATATATCTTTTTGACATTTTTTGATACATTTTATTTGTGATTCATTTTATTTTTATCACAATGACTCTTAAAAAACCTCCTGAAAAAATCCTGCTATAGACATATACATATATATCAACATTAATGTTATTACACCACTACCAACACTACTATTTTTTTATTTTTTTATTTATACATCATATATTATCATATACAATCCTTGATGTTATATATCCCTACTTTTTACCTACAGTGCTGCCTATAATTATTCATACCCCAGGCAAATTTTGACTTAAAGTTACTTTTATTCAACCAGCAAGTAATTTTTTGACGGGAAATGACATAGGTGTCTCCCAAAAGATAATAAGACGATGTACAAGAGGCATTATTGTGGGGAAAAAAAACATTTCTCCGCTTTTATTTACATTTGAGCAAAAAATAGAAGATGTTCCGCACTGTGGAAAATCTCAGAGGACGTGGTCGGAAGCCTAAAGTGACACCTGTGCTGGCCAGGAGGATAGTTAGAGAGGTGAAAAAGAAATGAAAGGATCACCATCAAGGCCATCATGGTGAATCTGGGTTCTTCTGGTGGCAATGTCTCAAGGCAGACAATCCAATGGACACTGCACTCTGCTGGGTTCTACTTCTCCAGATAAGGCACACAAAAGCTCACTTGGCCTTTGCAAAAGCTCATCTGGACAAATAAGAAGACTTCTGTGTTATGGTCAGATGAAACAAAAATTGAATTGTTTGGTCACAATGATGTTTCCTTCATTTGGCGTAAAAAAGAAGAAGCCTTCAACCCAAACAACACCATCCCCACTGTCAAATATGGTGGTGGGAATCTAATGCTTTGTTTTTGTTTTTCAGCCAATGGACCAGGGAACCTAATCACAGTAAACGGCACCATGAAAAAAGAGCAATACATGAGGATTCTCATCGACAACATCAGGCAGTCTGCAGAGAAACTTGGCCTTGGGCACCAGTGGACATTTCAGCATGACAATGACCCAAAACACACAGCAAAATTGGTGAAGAAATGGTTAGCAGACAACATCATTACCGTTTTGGAGTGGCCAAGCCAGAGTCCAGACTTGAATCCAATTGAGAATCTGTGAAGGGAGCTAAAGATCAGGGTGATGGCAAGAAGACCCTCCAACCTGAAAGATTTGGAGCTCATTGTTAACATGAATGGGCAAAAATACCTGTGGAGACATGCAAAAAACGGGTCTGCAATTATAGGAAGCATTTGATTGCTGTAATAGCCAATAAAGGCTTTTCTATTGATTATTGAGAAGCGTAGGAATAATTTTGGACTGGACACTTTTTGCTCAAATGTAAATAAAAGCTGAGAAATGTTTTTTTTTTCCACAATAATGCCTCTTGTACATCGTCTTATTATCTTTTGGAAGACACCTTTTTGAATCCAGAGGGAAAACAAACCAGGCTGGTATAGTGAGCTGAATTTATATAAGCAGATATATAACGCGAGTTCGGCTGCGATGCGTGGTTGATTAAGTGTGGTTGTGTAAGTGTGTGACTTAAAGAGGACCTTTCACCGATTATGACATTGTGAACTAAGAATACAGACATGGAGAGCAGCGCCCGGGGATCTCACTGCACTTACTATTATCCCTGGGCGCCGCTCCGTTCTCCTGTTATGCCCTCCGGTATCTCCGGTCACAAAGTTATGGTAGGCGGAGTCTGCCCTTGTTCTTCTGTAGCGCTGGCCAATCGCATTGCAGAGCTCACAGCCTGGGAGAAAATAACCTCCCAGGCTGTGAGCTCTGCGCTGCGATTGGCCAGCGCTAGAGCAGAACAAGGGCCGACTCCGCCTACCATAACTTAGTGACTGAAATCTCCGCCTACTATAACTTAGTGGCCGGAGATACCGGAGGGCATAGCAGGAGAACGGAGCGGCGCCCGGGGATAATAGTAAGTGCAGTGAGTTCCCCGGGCGCCGCTCTCCATGTCTGTATTCTTAGTTCACAATGTCAGGATCGGTGAAAGGTCCTCTTTAAGATTAAGTGACTTTATATTCAAGGACTTCAGTGGGGGACTGCAATTAGCCAGTTTCTTAGTACTACATTATATTGTATTTTTCGCTTTTGTGGTGTAATCCCCATTTATTATGTGTTGCACAATTGACAACGCAGTCCAGTGCACATCTTGCATGATGTATGCAGTCCTGAAACAGCCGTTCAAGGGGGTATATCTTTGTTCAAGATGTGAGCAAATTACCCGTTTGGAATCACAAATCGAGTTTCTAAATGGGCAAGTTGCAACACAGAGGCATTGACAATTTGGAAAAGAGTTTGCTTCTCACCGAGCAAGCACTCTTTGGGGTAGATGAGGGGGAGGGTGACATAGAGGAGGCTGAGGCAAGTGAGGTAGATAGCTGGGTAACAGTTAGAAAGCGGCATAGAGGGAAGAGTGCCAGGGAGGCTAGCCCTGATCTGTTACACCCCAACAAGTTTGCACGTTGGCAGATGAGGGGGATGTCAGTCCAGGGACAGCACTGTTGCAGCCGGACACTTCCTCTGCCAGTCAGGGGAATGTCAGCTCCAGTAAGCAGGGGACCAGGAGAGTAGGGCAGGCCAGACAGGTGCTGGTAGTGGGAGACTCCATTATTAGGGGAAGAGATAGGGAAATCTGTCACAAAGACCGTGATCACCGAACAGTGTGCAGTGCGCTAGAGTTCAACACATCGCGTATCGGGTTGACAGATTAGGGGCTTAAGAAGGTCCAGCGGTCATGGTCCATATTGGAAACAATGACAAAGTTAGGGGTAGGTGGAGAGTCCTTAAAAATGATTTCAGGGATTTAGGTCAAAAGCTTAGGGCAAGGACCTCAAAGGTAGTATTTTCCGAAATACTACCTGTACCACGGGCCACACAAGAAAGGCAGCTGGCGATTAGGGAGATTAACAAGTGGCTCAAGAACTAGTGTAAGAAGGAGGGGTTTGGGTTCATGGAGAACTGGGCTGACTTCTCTATCGGCTACAGGCTCTATCGTAGGGACGGGCTGCACCTCAATGGGGAAGGGGCAGCTGTGTTGGTGAAGAAAATGGCTAGAAGGTTGGAGGAGTGTTTAAACTAGGGACTGGGGGGGAGGGAAATTACATTATAGGAGGGGAAGATAGTGCAGATAGAAACCGGGGGCAAGGTAGTGGGACTGGGGGAGGAATGGAAGGAGGGACTAGAAGAGTTCAGAAGGAAAGGTGTAGGGTAAAAAATATACATAATCCTCTCAAATGTATGTATACTAATGCCAGAGGCCCGACTAATAAAGCTGGTGAACTGGAATTAGTGATGTGTGAGGAGGACTATGACATAGTGGGAATAACTGAGACATGGCTGGATTATAGCTATGGCAGTGGGAATAACTGAGACATGGCTGGATGATAGCTATGACAGTGGGAATAACTGAGACATGGCTGGATGATAGCTATGACTGGGCAGTTAATGTACAAGGTTACAGTCTGTTTAGAAAGGATCGTCAAAACCAGAGAGGGGGAGGGGTTTGCCTTTATGTAAAGTCTTGTCTAAAGTCCACACTCCGTGAAGATATAAGTGAGGGACATGAACATGTGGAGTCACTGTGGGTAGAGATACATGGAGCTAAAAACAATAATAATTTACTAATAGGAGTTTACTATAAACCACCTAATATACCAGAGTCCACAGAAAATCTACTACTAAATGAGATAGACAAGGCAGCAAATCATAATGAGTTGGTTATTATGGGGGATTTCAACTACCCAGATATTGACTGGGGAACTGAAACTTGTATATCTCATAAGGGAAACAGGTTCTTGGCAATAACCAAAGACAATTACCTCTCCCAACTGGTTCGGGACCCGACAAGAGGGACGCCATACTGGACTTAGTATTAACCAATAGGCCTGACAGAACAACAGACGTGCAGGTTGGGGGACACCTGGGAAATAGTGACCATAAAGTAATAACCTTCCAATTATCATTCAAAAGAGTGTTTCTACAGGGAGGAACAAAAATACCAAACTTCAAAAAAGCAAAATTTAGCCAACTAAGAGAGGCCATAGGCATAACTGGGACAAAGTCCTCAAAAATAAAAATACAGCCAAAAAATGGGACATCTTTAAAAGTATCCTAAAATCTCATTGTGAGAGGTACATACCGTATGGGAATAAAAGGTTAAAAAACAAACAAAAAAACAATGTGGATAAATAGAACTGTAAAGAAAGCAATAAATGACAAAAAGAAAGCATATAAAACACTAAAACAGGAGGGTAGCACGGAAGCACTGAGAAACAAGGAATAAAATAGAACATGTAAAAAACAAATTAAAGCAGCCAAACTAGAGACCGAGAGATTAATTGCCAAAGAGAGGTTTTACTATTGAAGAACCCTAAAATGTTCTTCAATTATATTAATGTTAAAAAGCATAAATCTGAAGGTGTCGGCCCTTTAAAGAATAATGAGGGGGGAGTCGCAGAGAGCAATGAGGAGAAAGCGAAACTGTTAAATATTTTTTTCTCCAATGTATTCACTGAGGAAAACTGTCAGATGACATGCTGAATGTAAAAATCAATTCCCCATTAAAAGTGTCCTGTCTGACCCAGGAAGAAGTACATCAGCGAATGAAAAAGATTAAAATAGACAAATCGCGAGGACCGGATGACATACAGCCCCGTATCCTAAGGGAATTAAGTAATGTCATAACCAGACCCTTATTTCTGATATTTGCAGACTCTATACTGACAGGGAATGTCCCACAGGATTGGCGCATGGCAAATGTGGTGCCAATATTAAAAAACAGTTCAAAAACAGAGCCTGGAAACTATAGGCCGGTAAGTTTAACATCTGTTGTGGGTAAACTGTTTGAAGGTTTTCTGAGAGATGCTATATTAGAGCATTAGAGCATCTCAACATTAGAGCATCTCAACAGAAATAAGCAAATAACGCCATATCAGCATGGCGTCGTGAGGGATGGGTCATGTCAGACTAATTTAATCAGTTTCTATGAGGAGGTAAGTTCTAGACTTGACAGCGGCGAATCAATGGATGTCGTATATCTGGACTTCTCCAAAGCATTTGACACTGTACCACATAAAAGGTTAGTATATAAAATGAGAATGCTCGGACTGGGAGAAAACGTCTGTATGTGGGTAAGTAACTGGCTGCAGTGATAGAAAACAGAGGGTGGTTATTAATGGTACACACTCAGATTGGGTCACTGTCACTAGTGGGGTAGCCTCAGGGGTCAGTATTGGGCCCTATTCTCTTCAATTTATTTATTAATGATCTGGTAGAAGGCTTGCATAGTAAAATAGCAATTTTCGCAGTTGACACTAAACTGTGTAAAGTAATTAACACTGATGAGGACAGTATACTACTACAGAGGGATCTGGATAGATTGGAGGCTTGGGCAGATAAGTAGCAGATGAGGTTTAACACTGAAAAATGTAAGGTTATGCACATGGGAAACAATAATGCAAGTCAACCGTACATACTAAATGGTAAAACACTCGGTAACACTGACATGGAAAAGGATCTAGGAATTTTAATAAACAGCAAACTAAGCTGCAAAAACCAGTGTCAGGCAGCTGCTGCCAAGGCCAATAAGATAATGGGTTGCATCAAAAGGGGCATAGATGTCCGTGATGAGAACATAGTCCTACCACTCTACAAATCACTAGTCAGACCACACATGGAGTACTGTGTACAGTTCTGGGCTTCAGTGAACAAGGCAGACATAGCAGAGCTGGAGAGGGTCCAGAGGCAACTAAAGTAATAACTGGAATAGGGCAACTACAGTACCCTGAAACATTATCAAAATTAGGGTTATTCACTTTAGAAAAAAGACGAGTGAGGGGAGATCTAATTAATATGAATAAATATATCAGGGGTCAGTACAGAGATCTCTCCCATCAACTATTTATCCCCAGAACTGTGACTGTGACGAGGGGACATCCTCTGTGTCTAGAGGAAAGAAGGTTTGTACACAAACATAGAAGAGGATTCTTTACGGTAAGAGCAGTGAGACTATGGAACTCTCTGCCTGAGGAGGTGGTGATGGGGAGTACAATAAAGCAATTCAAGAGGGGCCTGGATGTATTTCTGGAGCATAATAATATTACAGGCTATAGCTACTAGAGAGGGGTCTTTGATCCAGGGAGTTATTCTGATTGCCTGATTGGAGTCGGGAAGGATTTTTTTATTCCCCTAAAGTGTGGAAAATTGGCTTCTACCTCACATTTTTTTTTTTTGCCTTCCTCTGGATCAACTTGCAGGAGGACAGGCCGAACTGGATGGACAAATGTCTTTTTTTGGCCTTATGTACTATGTTACTATGTTATCTATATCATTTCCCGTCAAAAAATTACTTGCTGGTTAAATAAAAGTAACTTTAAGTCAAAATTTGCCACAGGTATGAATAATTATGGGCAGCACTGTATGTAGTTATTTTATGGAACTTGACTACCTTTTAGACTTGAAAAAGGAGTGTTCACAACTCTGAAATCCGTTGTCACCTATATATAAACAATAAAGGAACTATCTACAACTTCCTGAGGTCGTATCCTTGCGCCTAGAAGTATCGAAAAATGGTGGACCACAATTACTCCACACCCTTGTATTGTCTTTTCATCGCTCCTCTGGAGGACTGGCAACCCTACAAGCGAGGAGCGAATGATACTGGCAGAACCGACCACGGTCTAACCACACGCCTACACTAGTGTTGTGACTATACTTGCACAACACAAAAGGTGAGCACAACTTATTTTTCTTGTCCAATATTTACCCCAAAAACTATTACCCTATAAGCACCTCTCCCCTTTCTGCCATAATTGCTGCAATACTTTTTGTGGCAGATATGAAGTCAATGTTCTTGATCAATTCCAAATACATTTGACCTTTTTGTGAGTTTTCTTACTGAATTCCTAACATCTTTGTTTCTTAGTGTATAAATGACAGGGTTTAACGCCGGGGTAATAACTGTATACAATAAGGCGGCAACCTTGTCTTTTTCAATTGAAGTTTCAGAAGCAGGTCCAATGTAAGTGCACATTGCTGTCCCATAAAACAAGATGACAACGGTCAAGTGAGAGGAACATGTTGAGAAAATCTTGGTCCTTCCTTTCGAAGATTTTATTTTCAGGACATGAGCAATTATGTAAATGTAGGAGAGTACAGTAATCAAAAAGGCACTTAAGGGTAAAAAACCACTGAGTGCGGCCAAGGTGAGCTCATTTACATGAATGTCTTTGCATGCCAGCTTTATTACCGGCTTCACATCACAGAAAAAGTGTTTGATTCTATTAACCTTACAAAATGGGAGCTGAGATGTCATAATGGCATGAACTAATGATGTAGTGATACCTGTGAACCATGATACTAACACCATTTGGATACATGTAGACCTCCTCATTATGGTTACATATCGTAATGGGTGACAGATTGCGACATATCGGTCAACTCCCATGGCAGTCAGGAGGACACCTTCTGTGCATCCCAAAAAATGGAAGAAATACATTTGAGTAATACAACCCTTGATAGTAATGATGTTCTCCATGAGAAATCCATACATCAATTTTGGAACTGTAACTGTAGAAAATAGCAAATCCACAAAAGAAAGGTTGCAAAGCAGGAAATACATTGGAGATTGGAGAGAAGGATCTCTGTACACCAAGGAAATTATGGCGAGATTACCAAAAATGTCAAGAAGGTAGAAAATGAAGACAAAAGCAAAAAGTACTTTCTGGAGCCATAGCTGGTTGGTGATTCCCATAAGGATAAACTCATTGAATAATGTTTCATTAAATTCTTCCATCTTCTCATAAAAGATCAAACTGATTGAAGAAAAAAAGACATAGTAAGAATGTGTTGGAAGTCTTAAAATGGGCTGGTATAAGAATCTGAGTGACTACACAACTTTGCAGCTTCCAGGACTTTGCTGCTAACATCTTTGTGCCATATAGCACAAAACATCTTCAGGGATCTTGTGAAGTCCATGCCTTGACAGGTAAGAACTGTTTTGGCATCATATGGGATCCTACACAAAATTAGACAAGTGGCTTTAATGTTGTAGCTAATCAATGTTTATGATCAAGCTCTAAGATGCTTTCAGACTTTGAAGGCTATGGAAATTCCCAAGCGTAGACAGCAAATATTTTAATTCTATATTTTTAATTTTTAAATATTGCCTAGATGAAGTAATGTTACCATAAAACGTCAAACCTCATCTTCCAGAGGGGAATGTCATGCATTTACAGACTGAACACAACATTTTACCTGAAAAATTAAACTGAAAATGTAATGAACTTGATAAATGTGAAAAGTAAGAAACACATTTTACCAATGAGAAAGTCATGTATTGTATCAAATTAAGCTTCAGTCATAAGGTCTCTCATTTTCAAAAAGTGAAATGATCTGTAATGGAGGACTGAAATATATAGGTATAGACATATTCCGCAGAGAAATTAGCAGGGATTGTTTGCATTTATTTCTTTTAATGAAGAAATAAGTATCTGGGGACTTGCCAGACGAGAAGCAGAGAAGCAAACTGTAATAAAATAATGAGTAACCAATTGAGATGATATTCAGTGTGGTCTGATTCTAATTGGTCGCTACCAACTATTCAGCCTGAATACATTTGGTCCGAAGCAAAAGTAATTCATGACATTCTGAGGTCTCCTTCAAGCTCTTATAGGCAAAGGCAGCATTAGTAATGTCACAGTGATACTATATGTCTTTCACGCCCCTCTGGGTCAACGTTTTTGGGGCAGCAGCAAAGCAACACCCAACCCCTGCAACAAGGCCAGGTACTTTTGACACCTCCATTGTTGAGTCATTCTGGCTCTCAAACCAGGCACCTATCCAGCTCCTCCGCTTTCTCCTCCATGAACATCCTCCCATTCCCAACAGCAGCAGGGTACAACATGACTCCCACTCCTCTTCCTTCCTTTCACGTAGCAAGTCAAGTGTTGCCATGTGGTGTTGGAGCAAACATCCTGCTGGCTATCTTCCCACCAACTCCAACTAGGTAAGTTGGTCAACGATAGTGACTGCACTGAACCCGGGGGAAATAACACATGCTTCCTGCATGGTACACGTCATACCTAGTCCTGCAATGCTTTTTTTTAAAAGCACACTGGCTTCAGGACTGTTGGCAAGGGCAGGGGGGGAACCTCCTCTTCTTCACCAAAGGCCCCCTTTTTCCATTACCTTTATTCTATAAAAAACACACTGACAACATGTTAACTCTTTGCTGGGAGGTGATCGGCCACAGCTTTTATTATCAATACGGCAAACTCAGGAAATTATAACATTGGGCGGTAATGCCAACCGCCAGTCTTCCGGCGGGCAAGTACGCCAACAACTCCAATCAAACTCCACAGTCTTATATGCCGCCACGGAGGAGGCCTGTCGCCTCCAACAGGACTCCGACCACCACCCAGCAAAAACATAGCTTGCTCAATACCATCTTGCAGGCCGGAAAGAAATATGTCGATCTCGATGTCCGTCAGGTGGACCCCATCTGGTCTCATCAGGGACCTATTGTCCCCTTCTAATTGCAAGTGGCACACCACGATCCCACCTCGGGACCTCACAAAACGAGATATGCGAGAGTTGACCATCCTCCTGCATTTTTCAACGGCTTCCGCCACCCTGGCACTATGCCAAACCACCCGGGGTATTACTTCTGACCACACCACCACAAGCTCCCGGATGAAAACTGGAAACCTCTCAATATCAGCGCGCATGAGCGCCATCAGTTCGGCCAAAGGCAATAGACAAAGGTCATTACCACCAGCATGGACAACAAGTATCTCAGGGACCCTGGAATTGCGCCCCAATATCCACCACCTCTGTAAGGATTTGAGACCATCTGAGCCCTCTGATTCCTCTCAGGACACGTCCACTTCTCGAAACCGCAGAGTCCTTCCAAAAGGGTCTGCCCTCTGTGCCGCCCAGAAAATGTAGGAGTGCCCCAATAGCCACACCGCCGGGCGCGCTGCACCTGCAAGGAAAAACAGTTAGCAAATTCTGAAGAGGATAACAGACACATGAAACCCTAACATCGTCTAGGAACACTGAACAATTACCATAGAGGAATGACAAACTCGTAAATTTCACACTTATTACCTTTTTTATTTTTTTATTTTTATTGTTATATCAACAAGTCAGGCCTAATGTATCTGGCATAGCAAGCAGACTGTCACCTGCCTATGCACATCACCTCAGCTTCTGGCAGGCCTGCCCTCACCGCTTCTGTAGCTCCGCCAATTCGAAAGGAGTGTGTACCGAACTTCTTCGGTTCCTACCCCACCCGTGCCAAACAAGAGCGAAAGACTTAGCCAGTGCCAAACAAGAGCAAACGAATAGCCATATATTCGGAAATCAGGTGAACCGGACAAGCCGACCCTGCCACCTGGTGTAGTGGAATCCAAGTCCTATTGCCCCACTAATCCATCTTAGACCTGCGGACCAAGACCCGGATCGAATTATTGGCAACAACAACGTCCTGAAACAATAATCTTCAGACCTACGACTGGATGGGGGAAGCAACTCACCAACCCGATAAGTGGCAAAAAAAGCCAAACTGAAACCGGCAGGGAACAGTACGGCCTCAAAAGGGGAGACACACACACACACACATGAACAAGCATCCACTAATTTGCTTAACAGAATGAACGATACAGGCCTCCGAGAGTCCCTGGAGACATGCTCTTTCCTCCAACCCCTTAAGGCCTGACGCACAATGAAGTGCTTCGTCACATCAGGCCAGCCGCACAACTGGAAGTGGGAAACCACCTCGAACAACCTGCGTTGCGCTACCAGAGCAGACACACCATGGGATAGCAACCTAAGCAGCCATTTCACAGTTACTTATAACTGAAGGTCATCAGTGAGAGGCCACATTCCTCAGACCCACCCCCAACAGCCAATCGGCCCAGGCCTTACCGTGAGCTTGCCAGGTAGACGGGGATACAGATGAGCTGACCGAGAGACATCAGTTGCTGACCGCCAACTGCCATAGGTGAGGCGGGACATTCCTCCCCAGACTGATCTGCTTCCGGATGCAATTCCCGAAAAACCTGCCAATGAAAGCGTGAAAGTGCATCAGCAATACTGTTATCCACACCCGGAACGTGTCGAGCCCTGAAATGAATGTTATGCTCCAGGAAACGCTAAACCAAATGACGCACTAGGGAAAGAAACGGCAAAGACGATGATGACAAGCTATTTATGCATTGAACGGCCCCCATATTGTCTGACCAGAAACAAACGTGGTGGTTAGCGAGAATGGAGCCCCAAATCTCAACCGCCACTATAATAGGAAAAAGTTCAAGAAAAGTCAATTTCCTGCACAAACCCGTGGGATGCCAGGATTCAGGCCAGGGGGACGTATTTGTTGCCCAAGATAACGCCAAAACCACATGAACCAGATGCATCTGAGAATAGGGCCAGAACCGCATTTGGGACCTCCTTGGACATAAAAAACAAGAGCCCATTGTATGTGTTGAGAAAAGTCCTCCAAACAGCTAAGTCAGCTTTTAGGGACCTAGTGAGCCGGATGCGGTGGTGCAGGGACTTGGCACCACGGGTAGCCAAGGACATTCGCCTGGAAAAAAAACACGCATGACCCTACAGGAAAAACAAAGCAAACCCAAAAGCGATCGGAATTGCCTAAGGTTGACCTTACGAACCGCCAAGAAGCTATCAACTAAATCAAGCAGCTTATGTATTTTATCTACTGGGAGAAAGCAGAAACGAAAGCCGCGTAACCGGGCCCTCTGTCTTCTCGGCCAAGATAGGAACACGGAACTGGGCCATCCGCAACAGAAACGTGTTCAGAAGAGAAATACACCCGTCACCTGTACCCAGGGAAACAAACAAAAAATCATCCAGGTAATGTATCACAGATGACGAACCAGACTCATACCTGACCACCCATTCCAAAAACAACCGAACATTTCGAAATAGTGGCAAGAAATGGAGCATCTCATGGGAAGGCATGTGTCATAGTAAAACTTGCCCTCAAATGAACAACCCAGAAGGTGAAAACAGTCGGGATGAACAGGGAGAAGTCTAAAGGCCGACTCCATGTCCGATTTAGCGAGGAGGGCGCCCTTACCGGCCTTCCTAACCAATGCGACTGCCCTGTCGAAGGACACAGAGGCACCTGCGGGGAGAATGGCATAATTGACTGACGAACCCTTAGGGTCCCTTTCACACGAGCGTGATTTCCGCGCGGGTGCAATGCGTGACGTGAACGCATTGCACCCGCACTGAATCCTGACCAATTCATTTCTATGGTGCTTTGTACATGGGCGTTGTTTTTCACGCTTCATTTCTGCGTTGCGTTAAAATCGCAGCATGTCCTATATTCAGCATTTTTCACGAAACGCAGGCCCCATAGAAGTGAATGGAGCTGCGTGAAAAACACAGTGCATGCGGATTGGCTGCGTTTTGTTGCGTTTGCATTTAAATAGTTGTATCTTAGCAACTGTGAAGTCACCTGACCCCCAGGAAGTTGGCAGTTTGCAAGGCTCTGCATCGCGTCGGATGAGTGAGGAGCAGCTTTGCAGATTTAAGCCAGCCCCTGAAGTGCATTTGGCATCATGCCTAAAATTCCTAGGCCACTAGATGTGGAAAAAATGATTGTCATAATGCAGAAGAGGATAAATATAAGAAATTAAAGTGGGGCACTCACTAAAAGTATAGGGATCTTGAATTTATTTGAGACAATAAAGGTACAATAAAGGTCATAAAATATCAATAATACAATATAATAGCAAGGTTATACTAAAATTGAATAAAGGAGATACGGTACTAGCGATGATAGGCAATAATAATAACAGCAATAAAATAAATAAAAAAGAATTAAATGCACCACTGAGGAAGGGGTCTGCTTTGTAAATCCCCGAAACGCGTCTGGTATCCTTCCCCCCACCAGGACAAAGTGGGTCTACAAGTCCGAGAAGCCTGGAAGTTATCATCTGTGGGCCAGAGCAATCACCGGAACCATCGGTGTTGCACCACGCAGGTAATCAAAACCGCGTGTAACAAACTTTCTAACTGGCGCCAAATTTGAAACAAGATATCAACCCTTGAGACCGGTGCAGTATACCAACACACCGTGTCGAGGAATTACCATCCAGAAGCCTCGGGTAAGCACTTGTACACCGCACTTGTAAGCGATCGCATCACTACAGCGGGACGCCGCTGTGCGTATTAGCAGCCAAACTGTTATCTAACATAGACAGTTAGCTGCATACGCTTGGGACTCTGATCCCTCTTGCTTGAGACAATTACTCAAAGACTGGTTGTCGGAGCGGATTACCGTACATGGAACTTTTTCTTCAGGATTCAACTAGTGAACGCTTCTATAGTTGATGCATGAACTCAACATTTTAACTATATCCATCGGGATCATTATTAATCTATTCATTTAACCAGTTGTGCATTTAATTCTCTTTTTATTTATTTTATTGCTGTTATTATTATTGCCTATCATCGCTAGTACCGTATCTCCTTTATTCAATTTTAGTATAACCTTGCTATTATATTGTATTATTGATATTTTATGACCTTTATTGTACCTTTATTGTCTCAAATAAATTCAAGATCCCTATACTTTTAGTGAGTGCCCCACTTTAATTTCTTATATTTATCCTCCTTTTCAGACTGGGTGCTGTCTGTTAGTGGGTGCACCCCTTTTGGATCCCCTTCTCATCTTAGTGCGACATTTCCTTGCATAATGCAGAAGAGGCCCTGCATCTGGGACACCCGATCTCCTGAGTACCATGACCGGTCCAAAAGGGACGCTGCCTGGCAGGAGATCACTCAGGAGCTCTTTTCGTCTGTTTGGGCCAAGACAAGCGAAAAAACCAGACATACTCTGTGTAAGTTCTATTTCCATTTACATGTGGTATCCTGTAGTATGAGTGCTAGTACATGTGGTATCCTGTAGTATGAGTGCTAGTACATGTGGTATCCTGTAGTATGAGTGCTAGTACATGTTCCACAGTGACATTTTTATTTTTCAAATCATTTCAGTGGAAGAGGTGAAAAACCGTTGGCGGATCTGTAGCCGCAGTGGATCTGGCCTCCCCAAGAAGCGGCCCTATATGAACTTCTGTTTCTACGCGACATTATGGATCATCGTCCGTAATTTTCTTGTATTTTTTACGTAGCCATTATATGTAGGAGTAATTTAGCCTCATATGAGAAAACGTATATATAAGAAAATTTTGTTTGGGACTTTACTTTCATTTGGATGTGGACTTGTATTAAGCCACATGAGTCAGATTCTACCAACATCTGTCTTTTGTGTGTGTACCTTTTGTGTTCGTTTTGTGCCGATGTTAAGCCAAATGTGACAAATATGAATTTGAGCAAAAGGTTTTGTTTTTGTGCAATGCTGTATGATCCAACTGGCATTAGTTGCCTATAGCAAACAATTTGAACTTAGAGAATCTTAACAGTTGATGTGGGTGTAATTTTCCCACAAATGTACGCAAAAGACATGTTATCCCTTGGCTAACTTGAACCTAATGTATTTTTTTTAATTGTATAGAACGGAGGACAACCTTGAGGAGGAAGTGGAGCACCACTCTAGTGCCGGAGAAGTAGAAGGCCCATCGTCACCATCTGCTACCGAAGTGGGACAAGGGACCTCCACAAGGGCTTCCCAAGCAACCGCTCCCCCCCACTTCGGAAGTGGAGGCTTCCTTGGCCGGACAGTCACATCGCAAAAGATCCACCCAGCCTGGTGACACTTCGGTCAATGTACAGGTACTTGAGTGCCCCTGCGCTTTGGGATGTGCTGACTGACCCCCCTTTTTTTCTCTGCAGTTTGTGCTGGAGGTGTGGCTGCCTCCTTAGTCGTGCACTCCTGACCAGCTCGTTTGTCCCACAGGTTGATTTTAATTAGTGTTAGTATATAGCTTGGCCCGCTCCCCCTCACTCACTGAAGCCATCTGGCACCAGGAGAGAGATAGTGTGTGGACTCTCATTGCAGTCCTTGGTGACCATGTGGCGCCAGGGGTGGTGTGGAGTGGGCCCAGCGTGCATGCTGGTAACTGCTTTCCCTGGATATAATGGAGGCCATTTTGGCACCAAAAATGACAGAAATTCAGGCGGATCCAGCATGTAAGTGGAACCTGCAGTTTCTGAATTATATGATAGCCGCTATGGCACATAACAGGTATATTTAGTGTTAGGAACCCGTCTAACTAGAGATTGCTTTGACGTTCGGCAGACGGGCTCAAATAATTTTGTACAAAACGATTTGCCAAGTATCTCTAAGGCCCCTTTCACACGAGCGAGTATTCCGCGCGGGTGCGATGCGTGAGTTGAATGCATTGCACCCGCACTGAATCCGGACCCATTCATTTCTATGGGGCTGTTCACATGAGCGGTGATTTTCACGCATCACTTATGCGTTGCGTGAAAATCGCAGCATGCTCCTCTTTGTGCGTTGCGGTGCGATAATCCACGCAACGCAGGCCCCATAGAAGTGAATGGGGTTGCGTGAAAATCGCAAGCATCCGCAAGCAAGTGCGGATGCGGTGCGATTTTCACGCATGGGTTCTAGGTGACAGTCTATTCACTGTATTATTTTCCCTTATAACATGGTTATAAGGGAAAATAATAGCATTCTGACTACAGAATGCATAGTATAATAGTGCTGGAAGGGTTAAAAAAAAAAAAAAGTTAACTCACCTTATCCTCTTGTTCGCGTAGTTCGTTCCAGGTCTGTTCTTTGCTAGCTGTGGGCTTGGGCTAAAGGACCTGTGGTGATGTCAGATCACATGCTCCATCACCATGGTGATGGACTATGTGATTGGAGCATGTGATCTGACGTCACCACAGGTCATTCAGCCCACTTTTTTTTTTTGTAACCCTTCTAGCGCTGTTTCTCCTGCGGACATCCTGGAGTGGACAGAGCCAATAGGTAACATACCACCCAACTCGGCTTCCACGGACAAAAGGAAATCCAGCAGGGAGAAGGGGGTATATATACCCTCCAGATAGGAGGGGTTACAAAGCCACCCCCCTAAGGCTGAACCCAGGAGATGTTTCAGTAGTTAACCCCCGCCTGCCCAGAAATACTACATCAACCCTCGCTATGGGGCCATCTCTGATCCAGAACCGTACTCAGGGAAGGGGAACCACTAGTCACTAAGCACCCTCCCTAACCTGTCGGACGCTTACCAGAAAGGGGCAAGCAAAGTCCAAGAGACTGTCCTCGCATTTCAGCCATTTTTATGTGGCGAGGAACACTCTCCTGGACTTGCAGCGACAGAATGGTATGCAGCTATACAGCTTAATCTGCAACTTGTCAAGTTGCTGGAATTCAACATTGCACATGAGTATCTGCATGAGCAGCGGAAAGCCGTGAACAATTTTGTCATGCACCAGACCAAGGTCAGCAGGGAGCATGCGTTGTTTCAAGGTGAGGTAATGGGAGCTCATCAGAGATGCCTGTCACATGCGGATGCCCTTCAAAGAGGCCACAAAATTTGTCAGGAAAAACTGTGGCATAAACAATCGCATCACTATTATACAGTGGTCCCTCATGTTGCAATATCAATTGGCTCCAGGATGACCATTGTATGTTGACACCATTGTAACTGTAGTAATTGGTTCTAGAGGCCAAAATGTCATCCAAGATAAGAGAAAATGAAAATTGTATTTAAAAAAAAGCAGATAACTAAGACAGATAAAGCAAGTCCTTAACTATAACAGTCAGGAATAACTGCTAACTGGCAACTAATACAGCTATCTTACCAGACAAGTGACTTTGATTGGTTGGATCTGAGTCTGAGACATTGCATGTTGAGTCTAGTTTCAACATACGATGGGTCAGAAAAGACCATTGTATGTTGAAAATATTGTATCCTGAGGCCATTATATCTTGAGGGACCACTGTATTTATCTTAGAACAGATGCTCACTCTGGTGCAGCAAGAGACGATGGTAAAAAAAATGAACAGCTAACGCATCTTGCTGTCCCCCTGTAGCTGCTGAGGGCCCACAACGAGAAACTCCCATGGTGGAGGATGAGGAGTAGCCACTGGAAGAGTAGGAGTCGGAGGTGGAGGATGAGGAGGAAGAAGATGACTATTAGTGTTGAGCAAATCGAAGTATCCGAAGTGAATTGGATCTGAATTTTAGGAAAATTTGATAAGTCACAAAGCTGAATTTCCTTGCGCTTCATAGTTACTAGTGTTGAGCAATTTGAAGCAACTAAAGTGGAATATGATCTGAAGTTTAGGAAAAAATTAATTCATCGTGAATCCGAATTTCTTCACGCTTCGTGGTAACAAATCAGCTTTTCCTAAAATGGCAGCTGCACGTGTTACAAAGTGAAAGTAAGAAGCCCGGGAACATGATGTGAACCATAATGCCATGCAGCCAGCCAATCTGATGTTAGCCATCACCCTGTGATGTCACAGCCCTATAAAAGCCTCATCCCACGCTGTCTCCTCCATTTCACTGTGAACTAAGCATAGGGAGAGACTTGGCAAGTGTTCATGCCTAGGGACAGTGTTGCTGAGAACTGATAGAAAAAAGAATATTGGAGAGGACGAGTGCAGGGAGACTGTTTTAAAAACTGTAGGGAGACTGTAAGGAGAGTGCTGGTTGGGTGTATCGCCGCTTGCATGACTTTCTACTGCACCCACATTAAGAGATAATCCATTATTTTACTCATACAGTTATTGGTGGAGATTTATCTAAACTGGTGTAAAGGAAAAACAGCTTAGTTTCCCATAGCAACCAATCAGATTCCATTTTGCAGTGCTCCTTTGGAAAAAGAAAGGTGGAATCTGATTGGTTGATATGGGCAACTAAACCAGTTTTGATAAATCTCCCCCAGTGTGCCTCAGTATATAAGGCAGGTGTAATATATCGCCGTGTGCAGCACGCTCTACTGCACCCACATTCAGAGTTAATCCGTTATGTTAATGAAACAGTTATGCTGCATCCATATTCCAGGACGATGTAATATACTGCCCTGTTCAACTGTGCAGTGCAGCGAAATTTCTCATAGCGAATGTATTCTGTTAGCTGTTGCATTACATAGCCTCAGTATTAGGCCATGGTTAAATATTTTGCCCTGTTCAAATGAGCAGTGGAGCCAAATTTATCATACCGAAAGCATTCTGTTGCCTGTTGCGTTACATAGCCTCAGTATTAGGCCACGGTTAAATATTTTGCCCTGTTCAAATTCACAATGGAGACAAATTTATCATAAAGAATGCATTCTGTTAGCTGTTGCGTTACATAGTGTCAGTATTAGGCCACAGTTAAATATTTTGCACTGTTCAATTGCGAAGTGAAGCGAAATTTATCATAGTGAATGCATTCTGTTAGCTGGATAGGTCATCAATATCAGCTTGGCGGGGGTCCAACACCCGGCAACCCTGCCAATTAGCTGCTTGAAAAAGTATTTTCTTCAACCAGCTGATCAGTGGGGGTGCTGGGTGTTGGACCCCCGCTGATCTGATATTGATGACCTATTCTGAAAATCCTCTTTAACTCTATGCTTCTGCCACTACTACTACCACTACTACTACCCATAGTGTTGTGGCCACATACTAATATTACCTTACTATTATAGCCATGCTACATTCCTGCTGTAATGAAAAGTGAGAATTTTTTCTAGGCTTGTTTAGAGTGAGACATTTTTTCTTCTGACAATTATCACTTATGCAAGCATTCTGCCCACATTAAGGAATCATTTTTGGAGGCTTGGTCCCATCATGCTCAATTATATTCAGCAGAATGGAAAGATTGATGTGCTTGCATTGTGCATTCTACCTTCACTTCTATGCGAGTTTTGAAAATAGCTAAGTGTGCGTTAATGCTTCCCAAGAGTACCCTATTATTAGTACTGTCCTCCAAATTGTACCAGATAATAACGGCCCCATAGCATGTCCACTATAGTACCCTACATAGTTAATGCATAATGCCCCACTATAGTGCCCTAGTTGTTAAAATGCGCCCTGTACTGCCTCCATTAGTTATAATTCCCCCTATTGTGCCATACCAGTTATAATGCACCCTATTAAGCCACCATAGTTATAATCACCAATATAGTGCGCCCAGTAGGTGTAAAATGTCCCCTGTAGTGGTCTCCAGTAGATACAGTATAATATCCCAGTAAGTATAATGGTCCCTACAGTGCCACTAGTAAATATAATGCCCTCATAGCACCCCTGTAGGTCATAATAGTCCTTGTAGTATCCCCAGTGGGTATAAGGGTCCATTTTGTGCTTCCAGTATCACAATGCACCCCTTTGGCCTACAGTACATGTATTATCCCAATACTTATAGCCAACACTCCACCTGAAACCCAGTGTAGGTGGTTGGGTGATGTCATCACATTGCAACTTCCTGCAGCATTCTACTATGTACTACCTCTATCTAGTGGCCTGTAACCTATGAGAGTAAATGGTGGTGCCAGGAGCCATTGTCTCCGTGTATAGCCGCAGAGATTCTACGGTATCGCAGGCGGACTGTAACAAAACATCCCTGAATGTTTTGAGCTACCGAAGCCCTTGATGAAGAGAATGCAATGCTAATAGAAGCACTATGTTCTCTTCAAATGTCGGAAAACAGACAACTCCTTTAACTAAGTCATTGTGTGAACAGGGCAGGGGCAGATTGTTATACACCTTACGGGGAAATTTCCCAGTGGGCCGATGCCTAGGTAGCCTCCTATGCCCTCCTCATGACTGGCCAGTGGAAGTTTTTGGGGATGTATTTTCTGATTCTGGCAGTCATTTGTGATGGACTAGGTTATTTGGTTCTGTTGTGGTGGTATAAAGTGCCACAATATGGTATTGCTTGCTCTGCCTTCCATCAATTTGGACACGTCTACAAAACAGGGCTACTGTTAGTATTTTTTTCCATGGCCACTTTAGGATCCCAGTCCTCCCCTAAAACAGAGAATCACACTCTCACCTACAACTAAGGCATTAGATAACGCATTGTGTGAACCGAATATTACAGTCTGGTTGCTCCAGAAGCATTTCTCACTTTATAAAAAGCAGTTAAAATTCAAAATAACATATAAAGAGAAAAAGTGTTCATTCTACGATATAAATATATTCAGTTTCTAATTGAGATAGTTTACTTATCATATCTCCTCCCTTCCATACATTTTCTGTTACAGCTATAGCTATTAAAGTTAGCCCCTTAGAATTTTTTGGTGACGTGTAAAAAAATTTGCCCTTCTGGAATATTTTTTCATATGTTCATTGATTCTTATTTTCACTTTTTTTTTACCTAATTCATTCTATACCTATATACTATAAAACACACTACATTTATGTGGTCACATGTAATCATAGTTTTTATTTCCTTCTCTCCTGCTTTGGTTTCAAATATCTCATTTTGTGTGTGCATTTGTAGCTCAACACATTTTACATTTTCTACAATTGTAAAACAAATTTGCACCTTTTTTTCTGCATGGGTGCAGGCATTACATAAAATACGACCCCAATTCCAAAAAGTTTGAACCCTGTGTGAAATGTAGATAAATCTAAATAAAAACAATATGTAATGATTTGCTAATTTTTTAGACCCATATTATATTCACGATAGATTTATAGAACACATATCAGATATTGAAAGTGAGACATTTTACAACTTGGTGGAACCAAAGAATTTCAAAAAAGTTGGAAGAGTGCCTTTCCAGAAGTGTAAGCTGCCCATGTCAAAGACACTAATGCAACCTTATACCCTCAGAGCTGCAGGCTTTTGAACCTGTGTACTGACAACAATGCTGGATGGTCCCTATCTTCTTAAGTCCACAAGACATAGCATTTGTTTTTTCCAAAAAGAATTTCAAATTTTGAATTATCTGACCACAGAACAGTTTTCCATTTTGCTGAAGTCCATTTTAAATGAGTGCTGACCTAGAAAAGATTAGGGTGTTTCTAGATTATGTTGACATATGGCTTCTTCTTTGCATTCAATACAACTTTAACTTGCATATGTGGACTGTGTTCAGAATTAATGATTTCTGGAAGTGTTCCTGAGCCCATGTAGGTATTTGCACTACTGAATCATGCCTCTTTTCACGAGCATCCGATATTGACTGAATCCTGCCCCTTGCACACTTGGATTTCTCCACATTCTCTCAATCTTCTGATGATGTTATGTACTGTATATGGTGGGATATTCAGTCTTTGCAATTTTACATTGGGAAACACTTGTTCCTCCATTTTTCTACAATTTAAATTTTTAGATGCAGTTTTTTACTGACTGGTGAACTTTTGTCCATTTTTGCTTCTGAGAGACTCTGTCCCTCTAACAAGCTGTGTTTAATACAAGTCATGTGACTAAGTAGCAAAATTGCCCCTCCGGTGATATATATATTTTTTTTTGTACCACTTATTTTAACCACCACTTTTGCTTCTGTCCCAACTTTGTTCGAATGTGTTGCTGCCATGAAGTTCTAAATGAGTTAATTTTTTCATGAAATGGTCTCACTTTCAACATCTGATATGTGTTCTTTGATCTAAATTATTTGGGTATGAGATATGCAAATCATTACATTTTGTTATTATTTACAATTTACAGAGTGCCCCAACATTTTTGCTTTTGGGGTTGTGTAACTATTACAAGAAACCCCCTTCAACTAATTTTGAGCTAAGGTAAGACATGCCTGTCCCAGAATATGGTCACAGACATACTGAATGTTCTAGAGCAGGCATGGCCAACCTGCGGCTCTCCAGCTGTTGTAAAACGACAACTCCCACCATGCCCTGCTGCAGGCTGATCGCTGTAGGCAGTCTGAGCATGCTGGGAGTTTTAGTTTTGCAACAGCTGGAGAGCCTCAGGTTGGCCATGCCTGTTCTAGAGTAAAAACTTTGAGAGAAAGCAAAGATAGCTACCAGAAATGGGAGCATTGCTCTGATGCATTTTCTGTCAAATTCAGCAGCACCACCAGCTAAGTGAAGGACTTACACACACTCTGCAGAACAAATAGTGAGACATTTCTTACGCTTTCCTCCCTAAATAATATTGAACATATTTGTTGGATTTCACAAAGTGAATTTAAGATGGATAAGGTTTATATGCGCAGCTTATTTTCCCAGAAAGTCTCTCACGGTCACAATAATGTGTGTGGATACAATGAAAAGAGCTTAAATTGCTGAAGTGTAGAATAGAGATGAGCGGAATTCCTCCAATTTGTTTAGATCTGATTTGTCTTAATCAGCAAAGAAATTTAATTTGGGTACAAATTGATTGTACCTGAATCAAGAGTGCTTGAAATGCCTAGAAGCTCTCTCTCTCTCTCTCAGGTTGAATTTCAATTGCAACAAATCGATTCACTCATCTCTAGTGTAGAATAATTCATCTTTTACCCTACAGCTCTCTGTGCCTCTTTATCTTCTCCTCACTGAACACTACTGTGACTGTGAGAAAGATCTCTGGGTGGAGTAAGGGTCAAATGACTATCCTTCTGTCATCGGGCACATACATTTTACCTGGAGCTTTCTGATAAAGTATTTCATGTAAAGTTCACTTCAATATTACTCTGTACCCTCTGTCATGTCAAGCATTTCTAATACGGTGTATGGACTAATTGAAAGCCATTTTATTGTTTGGGAGCTCCTTGTTGAGTTTGTTATAAGACGGAACGTCAATGCTCTACAATACATGAGAGTAAAGGGGTATATCCAAGACTATTTGCCCATTTGGCACATTGACAATTTAACATTAACGATCTACTTCTTGTTGGAGATATCAAGTCATTGAGCTTTTTGTGAGTTTTCTTACTGAATTCCTAACGTCTTTGTTTCTTAATGTATAAATGACAGGGTTTAACGCCGGGGTAATAACTGTAAACAATATGGCGGCAACCTTGTCTTTTTCCAATGAAGTTTCAGAAGCAGGACCAAGATAAGTGCACATTGCTGTCCCATAAAACAAGATGACAACGGTCAAGTGTGAGGAACATGTTGAGAAAATTTTGGACCTGCCTTTCGAAGATCTTATTTTCAGGACATGAGTAATGATGTAAATGTAGGAAAGCATAGTAAGAGAAAAGGTTCCTGTGCTTAGAAAACCACTGAGTGTGGCCAAGGTGAGCTCATTTACACGAATGTCTTTACATGCCAGCTTTATTACCGGCTTTACATCACAGAAAAAGTGTTTGATTCTATTAACCTTACAAAATGGAAGCTGAGATGTCATGATAGCATGAACTAATGATGTAGTGAGACCTGTGAACCACGATGCTAAAACCAGTTGGACACATGTAGACCTCCTCATTATGCTGATATATCGTAGTGGGTGGCAGATAGCAACATATCGGTCATATCCCATGGCAGCCAGGAGGACACCTTCTGTACATCCCAAAAAGTGGAAGAAATACATTTGAGTGATGCAACCCTTGACAGTAATGGTGTTCTTCATGAGGAGTCCAAGCATCATTTTTGGAACTGTAACTGTAGAAAATAGCAAATCCACAAAAGAAAGGTTGCCAAGCAGGAAATACATTGGAGATTGGAGAGAAGGATCTCTGTTGACCAAGGAGACTATGGTGAGATTACCAAAAATGTCAAGAAGGTAGAAAAAGAAAGCAAAAGCAAAAAGTACTTTCTGGAGCCATAGCTGGTTGGTTATTCCCATAAGGATAAACTCATTTAGTAATGTTTTATTAAATTCTTCCATCTTCTCATAAAAGATAAAACTGATTGTAGAAATAAAAAAAAAGACATAGAATAAAATATTGAAGGAAAACTGATATGTGTTGTACCTATCACAGGGCCTGAATGAGTGGTACATGACTCCATCTTTGGCATAACTGAATCTCAGTAATGCTTCACCCCCAAGAATCCTAAGTCTAAAGTAAGCATAAAGGTTTCTCCTCTCAGAAATGGCAATTTTATCCATTAGACCTTCATATTACCTGTTTGCTGTTATAATGGCTTTTCACGTGTACCATTATACTGTCCATGCCAGCATCGGTTGCTTGTGGGAGCGATTTTGGCCCATTTTTCAATATTATGCTATGTGTCTGCATCTACTCAACTAATCAGTTCATTAAGTACGCTATATTTGTTCCTGTGTAAGTGCTGGATTTGTCTTGAGCGCTATGACCTGCCTAGGTTTTGCAATCATGTCTTTCATGTCTTGCTTTGATCTGTTTGGAGTCTGTGTGTGCCCTAATCATAGTCATAGTCCTAGCCTGTATGAAGCTTTCATCTGTATGTGCGTCTGCTATGTCTGAACTGCGTCCAAATTCCTGAAGTCCTTCATGCCAAGTCTGCTATGGTGAACAGTGTCCAAGTTCTTGTTTCCTATTACTGAAGTTTGTGTATCCATTTGCAAGAAGTCTATATATTTGGGTATCCCAGGAGGTAGAAGTCTGGTTGCTAGCTACATCCCTGTATAGGGGTTAAAGGATAAATACCAGAGAGGTGTCAGAATAACACACTTAGGGTTTAGCCCAATGTCCAACTGGTTACTTGGAACAGTGCTTCCACAACCATTGTCTGTATACATGTTCGTAACACTTGCTTTCATACAGTCATAAAAATAAAGGGTTTTTATTTTCGTTTTATTAAGGCCTCATGCACACGACCGTTGTTGGGTCCCGTGTCCCTTGTTCCGTTTTCCGTGATTTTCTGCGGACCCATTGACTTTCAATGGGTCCGTGGAAAACCTGGCTAATGCACCGTTTGTCATCCGCGTCCGTGATTCGTGTTTCCAGTCCGTGAAAAAAATAGGACCTTTCCTATTTTTTTTCACAGACAACGGTTCGCGGACCCATTCGAGTCAATGGGTCCGTGAAAAAATACGGAGGCACACAAGATTGTCGTCCGCGTCCGTTTTTTTCCTATCATTTGCATGGCAAACTTGACTTCATGTCTGGTGATCCTCCAAATCACTATAGGTCACCCACAGAATAAATAGCCAGATGAGATTCCTAACACTGTCCCTCACTTCAGCTGCCTGCTTCCTGTCCCTGCACTACTCCAAGCTGATGGGCGGTGCGACACGTGATCCAGCTTGTATAGAGGCTGGGTCACATGATGCACCGGCCAATCACAGCCATGCCATTACTTGTGATGGCTTCTAAGTTACCACAGCTTAAAAGCTTGTTGATTGGCTGCCCTGCAGCCTTTCAACAAGCTTTATTAAATGCCGAACACTAAACTCAAACCCGAACTTTTGCTGCACAGTTCGGGTTTGGGTTCGGGCACCCGAACTGGCAAAGTTCGGTACAGACGCAAACTTTGCAGTTCGAGTTCGCTCAACACTAATCCTGAGATGAGTGCCGTGAGATGACCAACTTTGAAAAATGAAATTAATTGCATGATACTCTAAAGATGTTTATGCTACATTTATCTATAAGTGGCCAATAATTGGATGTGATGTGAACTGCAGCTTGGTTTACTACTGTAGCTTGTCATAACAACCTATTTAATTTTTATTGTCAGACCTTAGAGTTCGGAATAAAATTTGCTGAAAAACAAGGGTGGACACAGTAAAGAAGGACCATCAAGTATCTTCTCTCTGTCGATGAATATTATACCAAAACAAGTTTGCTTATTGATGGAAAATGATAGAACAAACTTTTCAATCTAATGCCCGTATGCTAAACTTACCTGAGATCAGATGATCTGCAAATATAAATAGATTAAAAATATCCTTCTGCCGATTGTGGTTAGGAAGGTCTAGCTGCCTGGAAGTAAGGGAAATTTAAATCTTGGGTCAACTGTGTAACCTTGGGGTTAACACTCAATTCACCGAATCCAGTCATTACATCAATGAAAACCAAGCCTGCTGGATCAAGATTGTGTATATGAAATTCACAGAATGTAATATTACTTCCATATTTAAATGATGGCAGTATCTAGTGTATAACACCAACATACATTGGGTGAATAACTTATATTGTATGATTAAATGAGTACTTGATATTGGATTGTTCAGTATGTTTAACCCCTTAGGGACACAGCCTTTTTACACCTTAGGACCAGGCCATTTTTTGCAAATCTGACCAGTGTCACTTTAAGTGCTGATAACTTTAAAACGCTTTGACTTATCCAGGCCGTTCTGAGATTGTTTTTTCGTCACATATTGTACTTCATGACACTGGTAAAATGAAGTCAAAAAAAATATTTTTTTTGCACAAAATAATACCTAATTTACCAAAAAATCTCAAAAATTTGCAAATTTCAGTTTCTCTACTTCTGTAATACATAGTAATACCCCCAAAAATTGTGATGATTTTACATTCCCCATATGTCTACTTCATGTTTGTAGCATTTTGGGAATGATATTTTATTTTTTGGGGATGTTACAAGGCTTAGAAGTTTAGAAGCAAATTTTGAAAATTTTCAGAAATCGTCAAAATCCCACTTTTTATGGACCAGTTCAGGTTTGAAGTCATATTGTGAGGCTTAGATAATAGAAAACTCCCAAAAATGACCCCATCTAAGAAACTACACCCCTCAAGGTATTCAAAACTGATTTTACATACGTTGTTAACCCTTTAGGTGTTGCACAAGAGTTATTGGCAAATGGGGATGAAATTTGAGAATTTCATTTTTTTGTCTATTTTTCCATTTTCACCCATTTTTTCCACTAACAAAGCAAGGGTTAACAGCCAAACAAGACTGTATCTTTATTGCCCTGACTCTGCCGTTTACAGAAACACCCAATATGTGGCCGTAAACTACTGTACGGCCACACAGCGGGGCGTACAGTGAAAGGTGCGCCGTTTGGTTTTTGAAAGGCTGATTTTTATGGACTGGTTTATTTACACCATGTCCCATTTGAAGCCCCCTGATGCACCCCTAGAGTAGAAACTCCATAAAAGTGACCCCATCTAAGAAACTACACCCCTCAAGGTATTAAAAACTGATTTTACATACGTCGTTAACCCTTTAGGTGTTGCACAAGAGTTATTGGCAAATGGGGATGAAATTTGAAAATTTCATTTTTTTGCCTTATTTTCCATTTTAACCCATTTTTTCCACTAACAAAGCAAGGGTTAACAGCCAAACAAGACTGTATCTTTATTGCCCTGACTCTGCCGTTTACATAAACACCCCATATGTGGCCGTAAACTACTGTACGGCCACACAGCGGGGCGTAGAGGGAAAGGTGCGCCGTTTGGTTTTTGGAAGTCAGATTTTGCTGGACTGGTTTTTTGACACCATGTCCCATTTGAAGCCCCCTGATGCACCCCTAGAGTAGAAACTCCATAAAAGTGACCCCATCTAAGAAACTACACCCCTCAAGGTAATCAAAACTGATTTTACATACATTTTTAACCCTTTAGGTGTTGCACAAGATTTAATGGAAAATAGAGATACAATTTCCAAATTTCACTTTTTTGGCAGATTTTCCATTTTAATATTTTTTTTCCAGTTACAAAGAAAGGGTTAACAGCCAAACAAAACTCATTATTCATGGCCCTAACTCTGTAGTTTACAGAAACACCCCATATGTGGCTGTAAACTGCTGTACGGGCACACGGCAGGGCGCAGAAGGAAAGGAATGCCATACGGTTTTTGGAAGGCAGATTTTGCTGGACTGGTTTTTTGACACCATGTCCCATTTGAAGCCCCCCTGATGCACCCCTAGAGTAGAAACTCAAAAAAAGTGACCCCATTTTAGAAACTACGGGATAGGGTGGCAGTTTTGTTGGTACTAGTTTAGGGTACATATGATTTTTGGTTGCTCTATATTACACTTTTTGTGCGGCAAGGTAACAAGAAATACCTTTTTGGCACAGTTTTTTTTTTTGTTATTTACAACATTCATCTGACAGGGTAGATCATGTGGTAATTTTATAGAGCAGGTTGTCACGGACGTGGCGATACATAATATGTATACAATTTTTTTTATTTATGTAAGTTTTACACAATGATTTCATTTTTAAAACAAAAAAAGTTTTAAAGAGCCATAGTTGTTTCAGTTTTTGGGCCATTATCTTGAGTAGGGTCTCATTTTTTGCGGGATGAGATGACGGTTTGATTGGCACTATTTTGGGGGTGCATATGATTTTTTGATCGCTTGCTATTGCACTTTTTGTGATGTAAGATGACAAAAAATTGCTTTTTTTACACCGTTTTTATTTTTATTTTTTTACGGTGGTCACCTGAGGGGTTAGGTCATGTGATATTTTTATAGAGCCGGTCCATACGGACGCGACAATACCCAATATGTATACTTTTTTTTATTTATGTAAGTTTTACACAATGATTTCATTTTTGAAACAAAAAAAATGATGTTTTAGTGTTTTCATAGTCTAAGAGCCATAGTTTTTTCAGTTTTTGGGCGATTATCTTAAGTAGGGTCTCATTTTTTGCGGGATGAGATGACGGTTTGATTTATTACCTTTTTTTGGGAAGTAAGGTGGGCAAAATTTCTATTTTATCATAGTTTTTAATTTTTTATTTTTATGGCGTTCACCGTTCGGGTAAAGTAACATTACCGTTTTATAGATCAGGTCGTTACGGACGCGGCGATACCAAACATGTGTAGGGAATTTAATTTTTTTCATTTTTAATCAGTGATAAATTTGTTTTTTGATTTTTACTTTTTTTTCACTTTTTTTCACTTTTTTTTTTACCCAGACCCACTTGGTTCTTGAAGATCCAGTGGGTCTGATGTCTATATAATACAGTACTGTACTCTATATAGGGTACTGCACTGTATTTTACTTACACTGAACAGATCTATGCTTTCAGCACAGATCTGTTCAGCACCATGGACAGCAGGACGCCTGAGCAGGCGTCCTGTTGCCATGGGAACCTTCCCCGTCTGCCACAACTTCGCAGACGGGGAAGGGTAAGCACAGGGCTGAGGGGGGCTCTCTGGGGGCTCTCTCCCTCTCCATCGGGGGGCTGCAAAGGCACAGCAGCCCCCCGATCGGAGAGGGAGGGAGCTCCCTGTGCTGTTAACCTTTTCCATACAGCGGTCCGTACGGACCACTGTATGGAAAGGGTTAAACGGCTGACATCGCATCAACGATGTCAGCCGTTTATACCAGGGTGCCAGCAATGTGCTGGCACCCTGGTATACCCACTAGAAACCAACGATTACGCAATGGGAGGCGGGCGGGGGATCGCGATCCCGCCTGCCGCACTGCCCGCCTCCCGCACCGCCCGCAACCCTCCCCCTGCACCACCCGCCCACTAAATATCATTCAGGGGTGCAGGGGGAGGAAGATCATATATATTCTGGGCATTGTAAAGTTTCTGATCCCCGCGGTCAGGGACCGCGGGGATCAGAAACGGCAAAAAGCGCATCAAACCGCAGGTCTGAATTGACCTGCGGTTTGTTGCGATCGCCTACATGGGGGGGTCACGGGACCCCCCCGCGCATTTAGCCTAGGTGCCTGCTCAATGATTTGTGCAGGCACCTTGTTCCGATCACTGCCAGCCGGGCGGCAGTGATCGAAACAACACATGACGTACCGGTACGTCATGTGTCCTTAAGTACCAGGGCATCATGACGTACCGGTACGTCATGTGTCCTGAAGAGGTTAATGATTTGGTCACGGTCCGATCCAGGTTTTGATTTTAACTTAGGCTCCATATAAGGAGCAACATGTCCCCCTTTTCTCATCCAGCATATTGCCACTGAGGAAGAAACCCATGCGGTTTTGAAACGCCTCTGGCTAGAAAACCGACTGCACCCCTGTTATAATTGGTGTAATATTCCTACCATCGGGAATTGAAAATTGGAAATTTGCAAGTACGAAGCTGAAACAGCGTAGTGCAGTGATCTGCAGGCTGTGAGCATCCGGAACTTTCTATTGCGCAGGTGTCTAGTACTGTCAGTAACTAGAGACCCCACGTGGAGCAGTCGGCGTCCGGAAAATCGTACTGCGCAGGCGCGCAGCGTCATTCAACAGCTGGAGACTATCCGTGGAGCGGCTGACATCAGAACTGTATGTCAACAGACACCACCGTGCAGACACCACCTATATTGGGTAAGAAGCGCATAAGCGCTACAAAAGAAAATCACCCGCTATACCAAAAGGCGGCGACATGTAAGTGGACTTGCGCATCACTACTGTTAACCATCTAACGCACCCATTAGTGTGAATTGAGACATTGGACACTCATATACGCTCCATAGAACATTTTATCAGCTTATGAAAAATACACCAATTAAGAAAATTGAATAGAAAACAACGTAGGGCTGCAGTCCATATATTATAGAGCAAGCTGCGAGAGCTCCACAGCTTAGTATAAAGGAGGGACCGTGACTATTAATTATTTTTTATGCATTTATTTTTATTCTCACTGTTAAATTTAGATTCAATAGTGCATTTGATTGTATGCTGCCATACGGTGCATCTATGTCAGCATAAGAACATATATATACAGTATATACACTCACCTAAAGAATTATTAGGAACACCTGTTCTATTTCTCATTAATGCGATTATCTAGTCAACCAATCACATGGCAGTTGCTTCAATGCATGTAGGGTTGTGGTCCTGGTCAAGACAATCTCCTGAACTCCAAACTGAATGTCAGAATGGGAAAGAAAGGTGATTTAAGCCATTTTGAGCGTGGCATGGTTGTTGGTGCCAGACGGGCCGGTCTGAGTATTTCACAAGCTGCTCAGTTACTGGGAGTTTCACGCACAACCATTTCTAGGGTTTACAAAGAATGGTGTGAAAAGGGAAAAACATCCAGTATGCTGCAGTCCTGTGGGCAAAAATGTCTTGTTGATGCTAGAGGTCAGAGGAGAATGGACCGACTGATTCAAGCTGATAGAAGAGCAACGTTGACTGAAATAACCACTCGTTACAACCCAGGTATGCAGCTAAGCATTTGTGAAGCCACAACACGCACAACCTTGAGGCGGATGGGCTACAACAGCAGAAGACCCCACCGGGTACCACTCATCTCCACTACAAATAGGAAAAAGAGGCTACAATTTGCACGAGCTCAACAAAATTGGACTGTTGAAGACTGGAAAAATGTTGCCTGGTCTGATGAGTCTTGATTTCTGTTGAGACATTCAAATGGTAGAGTCCGAATTTGGCGTAAACAGAATGAGAACATGCACCCATCCTCTGGTGGCTACTTCCAGCAGGATAATGCACCATGTCACAAAGCTCGAATCATTTCAAATTGGTTTCTTGAACATAACAATGAGTTCACTGTACTAAAATGGCCCCACAGTCACCAGATCTCAACCCAATAGAGCATCTTTGGGATGTGGTGGAACGGGAGCTTCGTGCCCTGGATGTGCATCCCTCAAATCTCCATCAACTGCAAGATGCTATCCTATCAATATGGGCCAACATTTCTAAAGAATGCTATCAGCACCTTGTGGAATCAATGCCACGTAGAATTAAGGCAGTTCTGAAGGCAAAAGGGGGTCCAACACCGTATTAGTATGGTGTTCCTAATAATTCTTTAGGTGAGTGTATATATATGTATAATTGGCCAACACTTGGCACATTTTTTTTAGGTTGGGATTAAATTGTATGCAATCAACTTCTTGTGAACTGGCCATCTCTTTATATATTTATTGTTTAGCTATTGGGTGGTAGCAGGCCATGCTCTATTTTGGTGAGCTTCCCATAACTAATTTTTTTAAACACTCAATTCTCTCTGTACTATTACAAATGAAAAAAAATCTGAAATCAAAACCAAATGTTCCAGACTTTTCTCCTTGGAACGATTGTTACATGCAGAATTTTGTGACCCTTTATTGGTTGTGGAGGAAGTCTATCAACATTCACTTTTAGAGATGATGTAAAAAACAGACAGAAGGTCAGACATCCAAGAATCCAAAAACGAGCAATACATGCATGTGAGGCAGGAAAACGAATCCTGACATCGGAAAGCATGTGACACCAGCACCAAGCCTGATAGGCCTGGCATCTCTACCGTCATTCAGGCTGGTTGCCACAAGAATGGAGTGACACCAACGATGCCACCATAGAGAGACCAGTCTTACTTCAGAAACATGGATGGATAGGTACCTACCAGATACAAAACTGACCAACATGAAAACTACTAGAGAGGTTTTTGAATACAAAGCCATAAATGGATCATAAATGGAGGATATTTAGAAATGTAAAATTAAACTTTCTGTCCTTTTGAATACACTTATGGTTTTGGCTTCTAAAATGGCATAAAATAAAATATCTGAACTTAAAAAACAGAGTCTAAAACCATTGACATGTGATGTGACTAATATAATAATGACACTTGTAAAGAGGTGGGATATATCAGGTAGCAGGAAAACACCAATTTTTTGAGTGACTGAAAAAATTTAACAATTGGGTAGATGTCTACAATTCAAGAGTATCACTGAAAAAAATACACTTTAAAATATAACTTTTAATCGTTTCCATTTAAAAATTCCCACAAACAAAAAATATACAATCAAAACAAATATTCTCAACTGGTTTGTATGGGTATCAGCTACAGCAGGGGGATATACTATGACTTGCAATGTCTTTATCCACAATTGTGGTTACTCACTGTTTGCAGTCTCAATATTGGAGGTGATTACTGCATCACATCACTTCTTAGAGTACGTCAGATAATCGGTGCTGCAGCATCAATGGTTCACAGGCCTTTAAGATTAAATCCAGGTACGATGTGCACTAGCAGGCAAATAGGGAACTGTCTCTAGGGGTCTAGCACCTCCCTGCCCACAAGCGGAGGAATCGCCCCGAAAACTTCTCAGTGGCTCACCCTCAACACTAAATTTCCCTACCTGCTAAATATACCAATGTACCGTGGTGCCCATATAGCTTATGTAAATCAAAAAGTCCCGAAGCGTTTCCCCTTGTAAATGGATCAGGTTCATCAGGGGACCATCTCCAGAGGAAGAGTGCGCAATGGCACAATGATGGGAAGGCCAGTGGACCATTGATGCTGCAGCACCGATTATCTGGCGTACTCTAAGAAGTGATGTGATACAGTGATCGCCTCCAATATTGAGACTGCAAACCGTGAGTAACCATAATTGTGCCTAAAGACATTGCAAGCCATATTATATCCCCCTGCTGTAGCTGATACCTATACGAACAAGTTAAGAATATTTGTTTTGTTTATCTATTTTTTGTTTGTGGAAATTTTTAACCTGAACCGATTAAAAGTTATGTTTCAAAGGGTAGTTTTTTCAGTGATACTCTTGGTCTGTTGGAAGCCTTAAAATGGGCAGCTATAAGGATCTGACTGCTATAAGGAGTGACTGCACCACTTTGCAGCTTCCAAGACTTTGCTGCCAACATCTTTGTGCCATATAGCACAAAACACCTTCAGAGGTCTTGTGAGGTCCATACCTTGACAGATCAGAACTCTTTTGGTGGTATAAGGAGGGCGGACACAAAATTAGACAAGTGGCTTTAATGTTGCAGCTAATCAATGTTTCTGAACAAGCTCTAATATGCTTCCAGATTGTGGAGACTACTGAAATTCCCAAGCTGTAGACACTAAATATTAGATTTCCATATTTTTCTTATTAAATTATTGTCTGCGTCAAGTGATGTAACCATGAAATTTGAAACCTCTTCTTCCAAAGGAGAATGCCATGTAATTACAGACCGGACACAACATCTTACCTGAGAAATTAATCTGAAAATGTAATGAAATTGATAAATTTCAAAAGTAAATGTGAAAAGAAGGAACCAAATATTACCAATGAGGAATTAATATAATGTAGCAAAGGTTTAGCCACAAGGCCCCTTATTTTCATCAGGTGAAATGATCATAAGTTCTTATGGACCTTACTGAGGATTGAAATATATACTTATAGACATATTCCTCAGAGAAATTAGCACTGATTAAATTTTTATTTTTTTTATGAGGAAATAAGTATCTGGGGACTTACTGGTCTACTAGCACAGAAGCAAACAGTAATAACAATAATTATTACCAAACTGAGATGGGCCAATTTCCTGAAATTCACGCTGATTTGATTCTATCTACCGTAATTGCTACAATTAAATTGCTCTGAATCGAAAATGTCCTGATTCCTCTGAAAAATTGGATATTACACTCGGAGGTCTCCTTGGACTGTTTTCAACCCAATTTTTTTTTTTTTTATTAAAAAATGTCCACAATTATCTCTTTTGGGGGGTAGATGCCTGCTAGTGGTGACATGAAAAGTCCTTGTGTCTTTTGGTCATTAGTCCACACAGAAGTGTCATCAAGGAGTCCTGGAATAGACTTCAAATTCTTTGCTCTAATTAGCTTGTGGATTGTCTCAGGTTTCCTAAAGTCGGGTATCAGATCCTCCAGTTGGTGTTCCCTCACAAAGTGGACATCTTCATAGTACCAGGAAGCATGCCAGTTGTAAGCGATGGGGCTGTCTCACCAGTCCCAGCCTAGACCCCACCAAAGGGGTAAGAGAAAGAATTGTGCCTTGCTATGCTATTTGCAGTCCTCAGAGTCCAGTAAACACAGTCATATACAAAGATAATCTGTGGGATGCCTTTTCCTCCTTGTATGTACATAAAAAATCACTTCACTTTCCCTGTCTTTGGAGCCCCAGTTTGGCTAAACACTGCCATGGTGATGGCAAGAGGAGGCCATTGCTTGTGGGGTGTTTTGGAGCACATGCAGAGCTTTGTTGTGCAAGATGAGTGCTTTGCCCCAGTGAAGAGCTGTCTGAGGCTTCATAGCCAAATCTTTTTGTTCACATTGGCCAAGCACCATTCCACGTCATTGCAACCGAGTAATTCGTCACAAAGCTAATTTATTTGTGAAATTTGGCAAAGCAGTCAAATCGAAGTTTTGTAAACTTATCTAATTTCTAGCATTTACATATCATATCTATTTGAGTACCCTTTCCTCCAGCACATTCGGTACATGCCAGTAGTAAGCTTACACATCTGGACAGCAGACTGGATCTAAGCATACTCTATGCAACCACTTTGTTTGGATCATGGTGAAGTACCAACAAAAGGCCAATTCCTTCTCATGAGGAGCCTCCAAGGTTGGAACTTCACTCTTCCAATGATTAAAGGAACCACTTAAGGAAGATGGAAGAGTAGATATAAGAACCTTATAAAAAGTAAAAGCCAGCTTATGCAGGTGTTCTAGTCTGTCTGAGGCCAAAATTCATCATCAGTAAGGTGTAGTAACTCCAGAAGCTTATAATTTCTCCACAAGGAAATTACAAATCAGCCTCTACAACCACTGTAGGGTTATTAGAATCTCCCCTAATCCCCCATGTGAATTTGGCAAAAATAAAAGGGGAAAGGCGCTCAAAGGGTAGTATGCATAAATTAATGGATGCAAATTTAATTACAGTAGTTAGGCTCACCTTGTCATGTTATGCAAGTGTAGGCACAACACTAGTGTAGGCGTGTTAGAGAAAAGGTTGGTGCTGCTGGTTTCGTCCTCACTTCAAGGGGTTGCCACCCCCCAGGAGATATGTCATCAGACTTATTGTCAACAGGCAGTCTATTATATAGGCTTGTTTATCTAGTTCATGTGCTGCCCCATTTATACTTAATCTGATCAGTTATACATAGACTTACTATGATTCAGACCTAGTCTTAACAGGCGGTCTAATATATAGGTGTATTTATCTGGGTCATCTGCTGTGCAATTTATTAGTAACCTGTTCTGTTATAGACTTACTGTGCATTAGACTTAATCTTAACAGGCAGACTAATATATAGGTGCATTTATCTAGTGCACTTACTGTGCCCTTAATACTTTATCAGTTGTTATACATAGACAATGTGCGTCAGACTCATTGTCAACAGGCGGTCTAATATATAGGGGTGTTTATCTAGTTCATCTGCTGCACCATTTATACTTAATATGTTCTGTTATACATAGACTTACTTTGCATGCTACTAAAGGTCCCTTCACACGGGATGTACAAGCAGATTGTCGGGATAGATGCTAGTGGAGGAGACCGATGCAATTACATGCACCAATCTCCTCTAGAGTATGGGGAGGATTGGTTGCTAAGGCCATGGCTCTTCCCCATATAGACTCAAGGATTTTTTTGCCTGCACAATCTATCCTATTACCCGATAAATGAAAATTCACTAACCGCAGCTCCCTGAGCTCCTTCTCTCCTCAGGCCCGCTGCAGCAGTGAGACACACGTCATGACGTCACTGCTGGGCCAGGCCTGGAGGAGAGAAGGAGCTGAGCAGTAATGTAGCTAGAACTGACTGGGCCCCACATAAAATTTTAGTATGCCCCACGCCCCCCCAGTGTGTTCACATCACATTTATCCTACCGGTTTGATGTATACAAATGTGCAGCACTCCACGTTTTTGTATCCTGCAGAGTCCAGTAAAAAAATGCATACGTTAATGTATATTTTTTTTTTTACAATGGAACTGTATGGTGAACGGACACCACTGTACGGCATCAGCCTGAGGCATCTGTTAAAAGGGTTGTCCGGGTTCAGAACCTGGACATATCCCCATTTTCACCAAGGCAGCCCCCTTGACTTGAGCATCGGAGCAGTGACGTACCGGGGCTATACATGGGGCTGCCAGGAAGCCCAGTGACGTCACCGGCACTGATGGGCGGGCTTTAGCACTGCCCTAGCCAGTAAAACGGCTAGGGCAGTGCTAAAGCCCACCCATCAGAGCTGGTGACATCACCGAACACACAATGTAGCGCAGGGCAAGGGAGCGCATCGTAGCATGAGATGCTCCGATGCTAGCTTCAAGGGGGCTGCCTGGGTGAAAACAAGGATATGTCCGGAATCAGCTCTGAACCTGGACAACCGATTTAACGTATACATTTTTGGTATGCATTAAATGGATGGCAAAAATGGGATGTGAACCCAGCCTTAGTGTCAGAATAAACACCAGTACACAGCAGAGCAGCGGGCATAGACCGCCATGTACTGACAGAGCGCTACCTGGTCCTGGTGGTCAGGGGTGAGGACTGTGCTTCCCATGGTAAAAAAGGTGGCGTGGGCAGGGAAAGGGATACAGTTATGGCCATCCAGTTATTGGATACCACTGCCATACAGTGACTGGATAACACCTCTGTACAGTGACCAGATAACACGGCCATACAGTAAAAAGGGTATAAGAGGGCACAGTACAGGGAATGACTAGGGGCACTGCACAGGGTGTGGTAATAGGGCACAATGCAGGGTATAAGGGGGCATAGTACTGGGTGAGGGGCACAGTATGTGGTGGGTGGCACAATACGGGGTGGGGGGCACAGTCACATGACCCTGTGACGTTAGAAGGTCCTAATGGTTTATGCGGTTCAGACGCCACCATAATGAGAGGCAGAAGAGTGAGACAAGGGCCCGGGGCCCTGGATGGAATGGAGGGGTGAACACAGCAAGTAGGTGGAAGGGGCTCTGAGGGGGATTCATACAAAGTAGTGGCAGGAGGTCTGTGCAGGGCAGCAACAGGAGATAGGAGGGTGGAACAGGAGCTCTGGATACATGAGGGAGGAAAGGAGACAGAAGGGGATCCATGAGGATGAGATAGGACAGGATATGGGGGGGGGGGCAGGTGTCATGGAGGCAAACTGCTTGAAGCAGTAAAATAACTAAATAGCATGAAGCATCATCCAGCAGCAGCTCGAAGAGGTCCCCCCCCCTCCTATCCCACAGAGAAGAGACAGTCACAGTGCAGACTCACTGACAAACTCTGCGTGTTTGAAGCTGGTAAGGTAACCTGCTGCTCTGCTGAACGTAGTAAATAGAGGGTGTGTCTGAAGCTCTGAAGCAGCCAGGCCTCATTTTTACTGTAGGCCAGTACATGCCCAAAAAATAACTTGTAATGATGTGGCTGGAGGTACATTAGGCGGTCACTGGATAAAAATTTTACTGTAGGCCAGTACAGGCCCCAAAAATTAGGCATTCACCTGACAGAAAAGAACTGGTGATTATGTGGCTGGAGGTACATTAGGGGGTCCCTGGATAAATTTTTTACTGTAGGCCACTGGAGTACAGGCCCCAAAAATTAGGCATTCACCTGACATAAAAGGCCTTTTATGCCGCTGTATATACATACGGTAAGACAAGGACCATTCTTTGTTCTGGGTGGTGGCGAATATGTGTGGGCTGACATGAGGAAATTTAAATACACGTGGTCATCACAGGTGTTGAATTCCTCTGAGATCCATGCCTCATTGATTTTTAGAAATGTGAGGTAGTCCACACTGTCGTGAGCTAGGCGGGTGAGCTTATCGGTCACGATCCCCCCTGCTGTGCTGAACGTCCTTTCGGACAGGACACTCGACTAGGGGCAAGCCAAGAGTTCCATGGCAAATTGTGCCAGCTCTGGTCACAGGTCAAGCCTGCTCACTCAGTAGTCCAGGGGTTTCTCGCTTCTCAGAGTGTCCACATCGGCCGTTAACCCGATGTAGTCGGACACCTGTCGGTCTAGGCATTCCCAGAGGCTGGATCCGGAGAGCGGCTGTCGATGGGTTGGATGCAAGAACGATATATCCGAAGTGACCAACACATCTTCAAACCGCACTCTTCTTGAAGGAGTGGCAGGATTGGTACCCGTACCTGTTTGACTGTGGGTGGAAATTCCTCTGCCAGCACCTGCAACAGCAGAATTCAGCATCTCTTGCAGCAAGGCCTGGAAATGCTGCATTCTGACAGCCCTCTGTGATGCTAGTAACATGTCCGCCATTTTGTGTTTGTACCGGGGGTCTAAGTACGTTGCCACCCAGTACTGGTCCTTGCCTTTTGTGCTTTTTATACGAGGGTCCCTCTTCAAACACTGGAGCATGAAGGCCTCCATTTGCACTAAATTGGAAGCGGTGGGGCGCCCTGGCTCCTACTCATCGCCCACGAGAATGTTGTCCTCGGTCTCCTCCCCCCAGCCACGGACAACACCATGGATCCCCCTCAAAGCTTGCTGACGTGTCTCAGATGAAGTAGCCCCCCCTGGAAATTCATTCAACATTTTGACTTCCTCATCTTCCAGCTCCTGCTCCTCGATAGCTTGATCAATGACACGACGCAATGCATGCTCCAAAAAGAATGCATAATGTAGGATGTCACTGATGGTGCCCTTGCTGCGACTGACCAGTTTGTTGATCTCTTCAAATGGCAGCAAAAATCTGCATGCGTCACGCATGAGCAGCCACTGGCGCAGTGAGTGAAAAGAAACCAAGCTCCCGAGAACCTGTCCTGCTGCAGAGTTCGTACATGTAGTTGTTAATGGCACGTTGCTGCTGGAGAAGCCTATCAAGCATATACAAAGGTGGAGATCCAGCGCGTCGGGCTGTCACAAATCAGACACCTGATGGGCAAGTGGTGTCGCCGCTGAACGTCAGCAAGGCGAACCGTGGCTGTGTAAGATCTTCTAAAATGGCCAGAGATTTTCCTGGCCTGCCGCAAAACATCCTGGACCTCGGTGTATTTGGCAATGAATTACTGCATGACTAAGTTCAGGACGTGTGCCATACACGGCACGTGTGTCATTTAGCCCTGTTTCAGTGCACTCAGCAGATTGACACTGTTGTCGCACACCACTTTACCAACTGTTAAATTGAGCGGGGTTAGCCACTGATCGGCCTGTGACCGCAGAGCTAAAAGGAGTGCAGGATCGGTGTGGCTCTTAGCTTCCAGGCACCACAGCCGCAGCACAGAATAGCAACGTTTCACCTGGGACGTCAAATAGGTTCTGGGGAGCTTGGGGGCGCAGCGGAAGAGGCGATAGCAGTGAAAAAGGAAGAGTCACCCGAGGAGGAGATGGAGGATAGAGTAGGAGGAGGTTAAGTAGAGGCAGGCCTGCATGCAATCCTTGGCATTAACACCAAATCCACATGGGAGCCACGGGTTACATGCTTGACGGCCGTCAGAAGGTTGAACCAGTGGGCAGTAAAAGTTTTGTACTTTCCCTGCCCGTGTTTTGTAGACCACGTGTCTGTGGTCAGATCTATCTTGGCACAGACACTGTGTGCTAGAAATATATTCACTTTCTGCTGAACATGGCCATATAGCTCTGGGATGCCCATCTGGGAGAAATATTTCCTTCCGGGACCTTCCATTGCGGTGTGTCAATGGCCACAAATTTTCTAAAGGCCTCCAAGTCCACTAGTTTATATGGCAGTAGTTGGCGGGCTAGCAGTTCCGACAAGCCAGCGGTCAGCCATTGGGCAAGAGGGTTATCCGGCGTCATCAACTTTTTACGCTCGAACGCCTTTCTTCTGCAAGATGAAAGCAACAATGGCACAGTGGAGGTGGAGTGTAGGACAAATGGGAGGAGAGAGGAAAAGAAGAGACAGGATTTGGAGCGCTAGGAGTGTGGCTTTGTGGGTTTTGACGGTGTTGCTCCTACTGGGCTCGGTGATGGGAGGCCAGGTGCCTTCTTAAGGCAGTCATCCCTAGGTGAGTGTTGGGCTTACCATGACATATGCGTTGACAGCACAGGCGGCAAATGGCAACACTATTGTCAGCAGCTGACACGTTAAAAAAAGCCCACACTGCGGAGCCATGTGCCGGCATCCTGGGAGCGCCAGAAGGGATCGTGCATGGTGGATGGCTGTCTTGACCTGCCCTGTGAGTCATATGAGAAGATCTGTCAGACTTGCTGCACGTGAATCTATCTGACAGATTGCTTTGTTGTGGCTTTGGGCAGGATCCCACCCCCTCACAGGTTCTGCTCATTAGTTAGTTAGTGATGCTATTTATACCTGCCTCTCACTATAGCTATTGCGGTTTATAGTTTCTCCTGGAGTTCTCTGCAGGTTTTTGGTGGATCTCCTGCTCCTAGTTCATCTTCAGTTAAGTCCTCCTTCCTTCCCTTCTGTTGTTTGTAATGGCTAGGCCTTAGGAAGACGCTGGTTCCTTCATCTTGTGCAAGGAACCGGTTGTCTTTTCGCCTGCTCCCTAGCTGAAGGTTTGTGTCAATTGCAGTAGGGCTTAGGTTCAAGTGCATGAGACCGTTCTACCGTTCTACCATTGAGATTTGTTCATGTTGGTAGTAGTCAGGGAAAGGCTCAGGGATTGTCAGGAGATGACCTTTCCCTGATCCCTAGCTGTGGGGCCTAGCCTGCTGTTTTGTTTAATTTTGTTGGGTTTGCTTCTCTTCCCTCACCTTCCGTGACAATGGCTCGCTCCAGATACATTTGCAGTCTGCTTTTGCCTCCTGTGCCCTGCGAGGTCTGCCTGCTTCTCCTCCTACTCCTCCCTCTCTGCTGCTCCATCTCTCCCTCTGAACTCCCCTCCTCTTCCTCTCTTGTGGGCACCCACGTGATGTCCATCGACGTGTCATCATCATCACCTTCACCACCACTGACATTTGAGATCTCAGAGTAGGCAGAAACAGCGGGGACCTCCCTCCTTGTGCTGATCTGGGTACTGTTGTCAGACTGCTGGATGGCGGCCATTGCTACCTCCTCTTCCTAATCCGATGTCAAGAATGACTGCGCATGGGTAAGGTCTGGGAATGAATGGGAAAATAATTCCTCTGATTCAAATAGAGGGGCTATGGTGGTGGTGGTGTATTTGGGGGTGCAAACAGCAGAGAGTGTGGATGGTGCAGATACAGAGGATGAGGAGGGTGCAGAAGCAGAAGGGTGAGTGAGCCACTCAACCAACTCTGCTGTGCCCTTTGAAGTAATCGCATGCGCTCCTGCCTGGTGCACCTGCCCGACCCTTACCAACCCTGCGGAACATCCTGCCTCTTCCTCTGCCTCAGCAAATAGTGGCCAATAGGATGGAGAAAGGCGCTCATAGGGTGAGTAAGTTCAGCAAATCAAATTTCTACTAAAAGAAAATGGTTTGCTCACCTATTGGGGTTGCATCAATTGGACCCAACCGCAATGAAGATCAAATATGGATGAGTAAAGGTTGGTGCAGCCTAGATTCATCCGATCGCCTTGGGCGGGGGCCACCCTGCCACTCGGGTAACGGTATGAAAGCAAGAGACGCTGAACTTTACGTAGAGCGCATGGACCACAAAGGGCGCACAAAAACAACCGGTCGTGGGTAAAGTTTTCGGTTACGGCAGCGTTCAATTTATTCGTAGGACAACGCGTTTCGGGGTGCTAAAGTCCCCTTTATCAAGTCTAAAATAAAGGTTGATAAAAAAGAAACATGTATAGGGAAAACACAAAATCTGTGCTCATCTGTACCAATATATATAGCAAATAAATAATGAATGATAGGAATAAAAAAATATATATATAAATGTACATATATCTAAAAAGTTACATTAATAAGATATTAAATGTATACCTATGTATGAAATAATGTGTATATATATATATATATATATATATATATATGTATATAAAATCATCATAATAATAAATAAAAAACATGTAATAGTCAAAGAAGACAATCATATACAATAAAAGACATTGATGGTAAAACAATAGTAAAAAAGAAAAAGAAAGAAAAAGAAAAATCATACACTATACTGATACTTTGTGATAGTATCTCTAATGTGTGACTGTCCCGTACCACAGCAGTCAGGTAATATAAAAATGAAAGAGAAGTGAACATATATGCAATGTGTTATATGTTGATGCCACCAAGGGAAACTACTAGGATAAAGAGGCTATATAGAGGATAGAGGTAGTTGATTTTAATGATAATAAAAGAAGAAAAAGTTGAATTTCATGGATAGGCGAGAGGGACTATGAGATATGAGCAGAAGGGGCTGTAATAAATATATATATGAAAATATAATGTAACGTATCTACTAGCAAAAACGGACGGTGTTGTTATCTTGGAAACCCCAAATGGGCTGTGGTTATTAGAATAGATATGTGATAGGGTTATAGATGTTATATTAGTCAGTACATCAATATGTAATAGGGTTAGGAACTATAGATGTATATTGGCATATGATAGGGTTAAAAGTTATAGATGCATAATTATATTATATTATCCTGGCACCTCAAGCAAAAGGCAGAAGTTGCCAGAGGGATGCAAGATGGGAATAAGAAAAGGTATTACATTAACTGTTAAAAAGGCTTTAATGCCGGGCTTTATTAAGTGAGCTGGATGAGTGGAGCGGGTGCCGCGGTCATTCACAGAGGCACGTGTGAAACGCTGACCTCTTTAGTACCCGCGCTGCTGCAGGTAGAGGAAGTGGGTGGGAGGGCCTGCTAGGGTCCATTGGAGGAGGATCTGTATGGGGGCGTTGTAAAGATGAGCATACAGAGTGAAGGAGAGACGAGTGAGTGAGTGAGTGAGTGGGACGGTCCTGCCTAATGTTGTGGGCGGGGCATCCGTACTGGGGGCGTGGTTGTGGGGGACGCTTGGAGTGAAACAGATAAGACAGCTGAGCCAAGTGAGTGGCCGGACCGCTTCGCTACGGTAGAGAGGCGGAGTTACAGCCGGCATATGAAACATAGATAGAGGATGGACAGATCAAAAGGAGTGTAATATGATCAAATTTTGATAGTAAACGAATGAATGAAGCATGAGGTCATTATATAGGGAAAATGATTGCCCCCAGGAACATTGGGGACATTTATTAATGTAAATGAGGATCGATGCTGAGGATAAAGAAGGGGGGATGGGGGGCGAGAGTGCGAAGAATGGTGATGGTAACCAGTCGGTGGAGGAGCAGATAGGGGACAAAATTAATAAGGACAACCAGGATGCATGGGGACTAGATAGGTAGAAAGTAAGAAGAAGAACAGGAAAAAAAATTAAAAAAAGGAGGAACGGGGGGAAGATGTATTAAAGTGATGGACTAACATCGGGCTGGTCAAAAGCACTTGCTTTACAAGGACTCATTGAGTCCATAGGGTTCAAGAGTTTGCAATTTAAATATCCAAAACATCTCTCTCTTCTGTAGGGTCCTGAATCTATCTGAGATTGTTTCTAGAACCATTTCGATAGGTGTGATTGTCAACTTGGAAGGATCTTTATTGTGGAAGGTCAGGAAGTGACGGGACACACTATGTTTGAGGTAGCCTTGTGAGATGTTCCAGCGGTGTTTTGTTCAATCTTTCTCTTAATGACTGGATGGTGCAGCCAACATATTGTAACCCACATTCGCACTCCATCAGGTGTATAACATAAGAGGAGGAACAGTTCAGAAGACTTTTGATTGGGTATTCCTCTATCGTCACATTACTCCTAAACGACCGCTCCTAATCGATTTGTAATATTGTTACAGCATTTGCATAACTTATGATTGCATTTGTAAGTGCCTGTAAGCTTCCTATGACCTGTTGAGGTGGCTAACATTGTATTAATACTTTTTTTCTTCTTCAGTTTACTCGGTACAAGTAGTTTAGATTTTGATTTCCTGAAGATGATGCAGGGTTTTGGTGGTATAGTATCTTTTAAATATGGGTCACATTTGAGAATATGCCAATGTTTTGTTAAGATGGTTCTTAGGGCTTCATGATTAGGGTTAAAGGTCGTAATAAAAGAGGTCTTGTAGTCCATGTTTTTAGATGTTGTGACCAGCTCATTTTTCTTTTTTATATTTAAACATTCTTCCTGGCTCTGATTTTTTGGTCGCATGAATGCATTCTCTACAATTCTTTTCGGGTATTTTTTCTTTATAGACCTAGATCGTAATATCTCACTCTGAATGAGGAAGTCGCCATCATCAGTACAGTTCCTTCTGGTCCGTTTGAACTGACTGAACGGGATATTATCTTTCCACTTTTTGTGGTGGGCGCTCCTATAATCAAGGTAGCTATTCCCATCGACTGTTTTGAAATACGTCTTGGACTTGATGGTTTTATTATCTGAATAGAGGAATAGGTCTAAATACTCAGAGGATGAGGTTGTTAAGTTCGATGTGAAGGAAAGATTCCATGTGTTTTTGTTGAGGTAGGTGACAAATGATTGGGCTTCTTCCTTGGAACCATTCCAGATCACAATAAGGTCATCTATATAACGCTTATAGAAGATGATATTATTCTTCCAAAAGTGACTTGAGTAAATTAACTCTTCAAAGGACCCCATGTACAAATTGGCAAAGCTAGGCGCGAAACGTGCCCCCATTGCGGTCCCGTTTTTTTGCCTGTAGTGCTTGCCCTCGAATGTAAAAACGTTATGCATTAAGATGACGTGTATTGCGTCCAATATGAACACCCTGTGTTTACAAGAAAGTTGCCCTTCTATTTCTAAAAATCGTTTTGTGGTTTCAATGCCCGCTATATGTGGGATGTTAGAATAAAGCGCTGCAACATCCAGTGTCAGCCAACAAAATTGGGGTTCCCAATTGATATCTGTTAATAAACTGAGTAGTTGTGTGGAGTCTCTCAGATACGAACGGAGATTTGTGACATGTCTTTGTAGAAATAAATTGACATAGTGGGAAAGATTGCTAGTAAGAGAGTTAATTCCTGAAATGATTGGTCTACCTGGGGGATTTATAGTATTTTTATGAATTTTCGGCAAGTGGTAAAATAGTGTTATGTTCGGATGTTCAACCATTATGTATTCAGTTTCTTTCTTAGTTATAACTTCGTACTCTTCAGCCTGCTTCAATAAAATGTTTAGGGTCTTTTGATCCTCTGTAAGTGGATTAGATGTAAGCCGTTCATAGTAAAAAGCGTCATCCAATATCCTATTAGCCTCCATTATATAGTCATCCTTGTTTTGTAGAACTTTTCCGCCTCCCTTGTCTGCACTCCTGATGACAAGAAGGTCATTATTGTTCAATTCCGTTAATGCCTTTTTCTTCTTTTGATAGGTTATTCTTAACCTTAACAGCTTCGTTGATTTCTCTTACATCTTTTGGAGACTAAAGAATAGAAGGTGTTAACGTGGTTTCCTCTGTGATATGTGGGATTGAACGTCGATTTTGGCTTCAAGTTAGTATGGGGAGTGTTTTTTGTCTCTTTACTTGCCTTGGTTTCCTCTTCCATGTTTGCCACCGGTAGCTTGGATTGGATGGCAAATTGCCGTTGGAGTGTGACATTCCTAATGAATGCATTGAGGTCCACGAAAAGATCAAATTTATTATACTTTTCTGCAGGACAGAAGGACAAACCCCTCTGAGGACTGATATCTGTGCTGCAGACAGATTATACTTAGATAAATTAAATATTTTTACTGTAGTGAGGTTTTGTTCTTCTTTGGGCTGTGAGGATTCTGCTTAGTTTCTTCCACCTCTGTTGTTCCTTCTGATTCCACAGATTCGTGTTCCTCCTCTTCGTCCTCTCCTGTATTTTTTCTTTTCAGTTCCTTTTGGGGAGATTGGTTCTTGGTTTGAAGAAATCCAATATCATCCTTGCTCTGCCTGCTGGTTGTTTGAGGACATACGTTGCTTCCGGGGTCAAGGCCCCGGGTAGCGATAAAAAAGAGACAGATTGATTGACAGCATGTTGGGGAGAGGTCTGTATATCATCTAATTTGCTTGTATTATGTACAGTAATCAGAGAGTCTTCCAAAACAGAAAGTTCATTTTAGTGGGATTCGATGTTGTAGATAGTGATGGAAACGAAGTGGGGGATAGATTAAGAGAGGAGCTTTGAGAAGAGTCCAAGAGGGGACTCAAAGGAGGACGGGATATTGGTAGCGGTGGGATGGACGGTGGAGTGAACCAAACAGGTAGATCAGACGAAGGCAGGACAGGGATGGGCTGGGGAATCTTGGATGATGTGCCTATCTTGGTGGCATTGGGTAAAGATGTCTGTGGCTGTCTGTGTGTAGTGGAACGTACCTCATGACCTGTGCGAGAGGGTTGAGATCTGCTGTGTGTCTGTGTTGTACTGGGACAATGATGAGTTTGAACGGACAGAATCCCAGATGTATGGTTGACTTGTCTACTGCGGTATCTAGTATATGTCTGGATTTTGTGAGGTGTACGGATATTGGTGCCCCCTGGTGCAGACATTTGCGGTCGGTTGACTATAGAGAGAGTCATGCAAGTTGTATTTTCAGCTGCGGCCGTCTTCATCTGGTGATGAGAGTCAGAGAGTAGGGATATGCATTTTCCTGCTTAAAGGGGACGCGCAGTCCTAGGCCTTTTCTCTGCCGACCGGTTCTCTGGCCCTCCGGTTGGTGGATGAATTTTTTAAAGCCTTGGGAATCATTTATGATGACCCAGATCGGGTCTCGGTGGCAGAATCTAAGTTGCGTACTTTATTACAAGGAGAACATTCTGCAGAGGTGTATTGTGTTGAGTTTAGAAGATAGGCTTCGGAGTCTGGGTGGAATGATCCCGCGCTTCGTAGTCAGTTTTATCAGGGGTTGTCTGAGAGATTAAAAGATGCCCTCGCTTTTCATGAGTATTCGGATACATTGGAGAATGCTATGTCTTCGGCAGTGCGGTTAGATAGACGCATTAGAGAGAGGTGTAAGGTCCCCTCCACGCGGGGGATCCCTTCTGTGAGTGGTTTCGTCCCACCAGTTCCCCAGAGTATTGTGCCATGTAATTCTGGTGTAGGGGAGGAACCCATGCAGCTGGGTCAGGTGTTGTTCCATTCTGGTAATAGGAACTTTAGGAGGTTGCATAAGCTATGTTATTACTGTGGAGAAAGTGGTCATTTTGTTTATGCTTGTCCTTTTGTTAAATTGCGTGTTGATGATAAAGAACCACAAAGAGTTTTACATAAAGAGAAAAAAAAAACATCCTTGACTCTTGGTAGTGTGAATGGGCTGCCGGAGCAAGCAAGTATGCAATCTCCCTGCAATACTTGTTTTCTCAAGAGATTTTAATTTTGAAGTATTCCTTGATTGTGGTGCTGAGGTAAACCTTATTGATTATCTTTTTCTTCAAAATCTGTGCCTAAGTACTTGCACCTTAGAAAGAGAGATTCTGGTGTTCGCAATCGATTCTTCCCCTCTTTCTCAAAGGAGTCTCACTCATATTGCTCATGGTATTCAGTTAAGGGTGGGTGATTCACATGTTGAGATCATCTCTTGTTTTGTTATGAAGGACTTGCCCGCTCCTATGGTCTTAGGGTTACCGTGGTTGATAAAACATAACCCTACTATAGATTGGCATGCAAGGCAGATCATTGGTTGGAGTGAATTTTGTTCGGACAATTGTCTTAGTGCCTCTATCTCTGGGGTGTCTACTACGGTTTTACCCCAGTATCTCTCCGATTTTGCGGAGGTATTTTCGGAAGGTGGGGCTCAGAAATTGCCTCCTCATTGTGAATATGATTGCCCAGTTAATCTCCAAGTTGCCGAAGTCTCGGCTGTACAATCTTTCTCAACCCGAAAGAGAAGTCAAGCGGAAGTATATTGCCGAGAGTTTGGCAAAGGGTCATATTAGGCTAAATCTCCGGTCGCAGTTGGGTTATTCTTTGTTAAGAAAAAGGATGGATCGCTTAGACCCTGTTTGGATTTCCGGGAATTGAACCACATTACGGTCCATGATCCATATCCCCTTCCCTTGATCTTTGACCTTTTTGATCAAATTGTTGGAGTCAAGGTGTTCTCCAAGTTAGATTTAATAGGGGCCTACAATCTGATCAGAATCAAGGAGGGGGATGATTAGAAAACGGCCTTCAACACACACGAGGGTCATTTCGAGAATCTGGTTATGCCTTTTGGGTTAACTAACGCGCCAGCAGTGTTTCAGCGATTTGTCAATGACATTTTCTATCATTTTGTGGGAAGGTTAGTTGTAATTTACTTGGATGACATTCTAATTTACTCTCCTGATCAGAAGACTCATCAGGATCACGTGAGACAGGTTTTGTCGATCCTTCGGGAGAATAAATTGTATACTAAATTGAAGAAATGTGTGCTTACTGTTCAGGAGCTTTCGTTTCTGGGTTACCTGCTTTCTGACTCTGGTTTTCGTATGGACCCCGAATGGAATGGGACCGACCGGAGAATCAGAAAGGTTTTTGGGGTTTACCAATTATTATAGAAAATGTATCTTGAACTACTACTCTCTCTGGTCTGATGAGGCATTGCAGGCCTTTTCGGCTATTATGGAATGTTTTGCGTCTGCTCCCATTCTGATGCAGCCCGATGTGTCTCAGCCATTCGTGGTGGAGGTGGATGCATCAGAGGTGGGGGTTGGAGCAGTGTTGTCGCAGGGTTCATCTCCTGGAAAGTGGCATCCGTGTGCTTTTTTTTCCAAGAAGCTCTCGGTCGCCGAGAGGAATTATGATGTAGGAGATAGTGAATTGCTGGCCATCAAATTGGCTTTTGAGGAATGGCGTCACTGGTTAGAGGGGGCATCTCATCCTGTTATGGTATATACTGATCATAAGAACTTGGCTTACCTGCAAACTGACAAGCGTCTGATTCCTAGACAGGCTAGATGGTCACTGTTCTTTACTAGGTTCAACTTTGTGGTTACTTTTCTCCCGGGGGTTAAAAACGTCAGGGCGGATGCATTGTCTCGTAGTTTTCCTGGGGGAGGTGATTCAGAGGATCCTGCTCCGATTTCGGCTGATGGGGTGGTTGTTTCCACTCTGTACCCTGAGTTGGAGATGGAGGTATTGGGAGCCCAGGAGGAGGCTCCGGATTCTTGTCCCCCAGGTAGGTTGTTTGTTCCTGCTGGATTGCGAAACAAGGTATTCAAGGAACATCACGATACTGTCCTTGCGGGACATCCTGGTGGCAAGTCCACCTTTGATCTGATTTCCCGGAGGTTCTGGTGGCCCAGGTTACGTAAGCGTGTTGAGGATTACCTAGCAGCTTGTGAGACCTGTGAACGGGCAAAGGTTGCTCACACTCGACCTTCTGGTTCACTTCTTTCTTTGTCTATTCCATCTCGTCCTTGGACGCACTTTATTACTGATCTGCCGAGTTCCTCTGGGAAAACTGTGATTTTGGTGGTTGTTGACCATTTCAGTAAAATGGCTCACTTTGTATCGTTAGCTAGTCTGCCCAATGCTAAGACTCTTGCTCAGGTTTTTGTGGATAACATCGTGAAATTACATGGCATTCCCTCGCATGTGGTTTCTTAAAGGGGCACGCAGTTTGTTTCCAGATTTTGGAGGGCGTTCTGCTCTCGTCTTGGTATCCAACTTTCGTTCTCTTAGTCTTTTCATCCGCAGTAGAATGGACAGACAGAGCGTACTAATCAAAACCTGGAGACCTACTTGAGGTGCTTTGTGGCTGAAAACCAGGAGGACTGGTCCTCATTCTTATCTCTAGCAGAGTTTGCTTTGAATAACCGTAGGCAGGAGTCTACTGGTAAGTCGCCATTTTTTGGCGCATACAGTTTTCATCCTCAGTTTGGTACCTTTTCTGGGATTAGTTCCTCTGGGATGCCAGAAGAGGAGAGATTTTCTTCTGCCTTGTCCTCTATCTGGCGGAAGATTCAAGTGAATTTGGACAGAATGGGTGAGAGGTACAAGCGAATGGCTGACAAGAGACGTATGACTGGTCCGGAGCGGTGTGTGGGTGATCTGGTGTGGTTATCTACTAAAAATATTAAACTGAAAGTACCATCGTGGAAACTGGGTCCAAGATTTATTGGACCTTACAAAATATCTGCGGGGATCAATCCAGTAGTGTTTCGTCTGGATCTTATGCAGATCTGGAGGATCCACGATGTGTTCCCCAGGTCTTTACTTAAGAAATATGTGAAACCGGTGGAACCATCGCCATTGCCTCCTCCCCCTGTTCTGGTTGATGGAAATTTAGAGTTCGAGATCTCTAGGGTTCTCGACTCACGGGTTCTTCGGGGTTCCCTTCAGTACATGGTACACTGGAGGGGATACGGCCCTGAGGAGAGGATGTGGGTTCCAGCTGTGGATGTTAGTGCCAGCCGACTGGTGAGGGCTTTTCAAAGATCCCACCTGGATAAAGTTGGGTCGGGGTGTCCGGAGGTCACACGTAGAAGGGGGGGTACTGTCATGCCCTGCTCAGGCTATGTGCAGAGGTCTGCCAGGTTAGCAGCACGTGTGTAGTTTTTTGTTTTGGAGTTGAGCTGTATCCGCCTCCCTTCAGGTGCATTGGGTGGGGTCGTTTGTATGAGTTTAAATTACGCCCCTTCCCAGTGTCCTGTGCAGGTTATAGCTTCTATCTTGCTCAGTGGAAGGAAGGAAGGAAAGAAGGATTTGCTGTACCTGCTCTGTGACAAGATACATTTGTTTTGTTTTCTTGTGTGTGTTCTGTCTAGGCTTTTAGAGAGATGCCTGTCTCCTCTAGGTCTGAGGAAGCAAGCTGTCTCTTTCCCCCTGTCATCATCTTAAGGATTTTAGGGAATCTTCAGCCTTAGGCACGGGGGCACATTTATTCCCACCTCTAGGGTCTGAACGTGGGCACAGAAGTCTAGGGGGAGCTGGTAGGGATTTGTAAGGAGGTGACCTTTATCCCCAGCTTCTGTCCTAGACACATGTTTGTGGATTTCTGTTGTATCTTGTATCCTGTCCAGCGTGACAATAACGCAATTCGATGACTGAATGCATAACGGAATGCCTTTAGAGGCATTTTCATCATAATAGAAGTCTATGGCCAGCATAACGGATCCGTCCGGTTTACATTATGCAGGGGATGCATCCCCATGGGCCTCAGAGCAGTTTTATAGTCTACCCTCACAGTATGTACAGGCATGCGGTCTTCTACCTTAGAATGTACAATATGTTACCCTAACTTGACAAAACAAGACTAGTGTTGGTTTAAAAATGTTCTCAAAGTTATTTGTCAACATTCTGGTCAACATAATTTTTCCTTTTTCATTTAAAAAATGCTCCTAGCCCACATTTTTTATATATTCATTTTTATAATAAAATAAGCAAGCAATACACTCCTAACTAGACACTAAGGATTTATTATGGAAACAGAAAAAAACTGTCCCTGGAGATCTCGAATACTATCTTATAAAGGTCCTAGAAAGTGCATAGCAAATCACTGACTGGGTGATTAATGCATTCAAGACTGCAAAACAGACATTGGAATATACTGTATACGGGACATGAATTTCCATGAGGTAAGCTAAATATGTTCATTGCATTTCACATCTAAGCTACATTAAAGGGGTTCTCTGGCCATTTCACCTAAACGGTAGTTTACAATGAGCTGCAGAAGGAAGATCTTTTGTATAGTACTTACCTATCCCTTGCTCCACAATGTATAGTAGTAAATGCAGCTGAACAGGAAAAGAAGTGGCAACATCCAAACAGGACACAAGAGGAAGTGCTCGCAGTTAGTGGAAGAGTGACGTTAGCATCGAGGAGCGAGGGATCGGTAAGTACTATGTAAAAGATCTTCCTTCTGCAGGTTAGTGCAAACTACCGCTTAGTTGAAATGGCAGGAGAGACCCTTTACGTGCTATACACAATGTCACAACATGACATAACCTAAAATAGTGAAAAATACAATACATTCCAAGGATTTTTGAAATGTTACAAATATATAGAAATCATATTAAGTAGGTAATAAGCCATCAAATATTTTACTTTTCCACAAAATTGCTTAAAGGTATGGATGAGCGAACCTGAGGTTTTCAAGTTCGGGTTCGGCATTCGGGTTCCGGTTCTGGATGAATTCCATTATTTATTCCGTTATCACAGAATATAACAGAATTCTATGACGGAATGCAAAATGGAAGTCTTTTTAGAGGCATTCCATTTTGCATTCGGTCATGATAGAAGTCTAAGGGGCAGCTAAACGGACCAGTCTCGTTTCTGTTATGCAGGATAGGAGTCCTGACCAAACGGATGTGTTATGCTGCCCATAGACTTCTATTATGACAGAATGCCTCTTAAAGGCTTCCTGTCATATAATTCAGTTATATTCTGTGATAACAGAATCCATAACGGAATTTCCCCTGAACCCGAACGCTGAATCCGAACCTGGAAACTTCAGGTTCTCTCATCCGTACCTATAAGCTGATAACACACCTTTTACATCTATTGTCACATCGATAAGTTCTATTAGGCTATTTGTGGATTCACCCATGAGAAATAGACTTATGTGGAAAGTGATTTGATCTAAAGTTTTGCTGAACCTTAGTGACCCAATTTTATTTCAGACCCATTCATGTTTTAGAGCTCAGGTCCAATAAAAGTACCGCCAGTGGGTCAATCTGCCCCTGCTGTTAGGCTCCATATAGGTCTATATGTCCAGTAGCCAGTCATTTCTTGCTCGCACCCATAGAGCTAGTCCAGAGTTATACAGTTTGACACAAAGCATGGGAGATCTTTGGTGTGGGAGATCCGAGCTACAAGCTGAGAGCCTGCACATGGAAATCCAAAGAGAGAATACTTACAACAGCACAAGTGAAGGTCTTTGTTGTAGGCCCTGGCAACAAACAAAATACACCCCCACTTCAAGGAAACTAGGATCATAAGCTGTAAGTTGCACAATAGTTATAAAAAAAAGCCTGTTTAAGGCAGCTTTTACTTAACTGTAGTATGACCTCAGGTCCTGGTCCAACTAGTATCTAATTTGCTGTTTGTTCAGGTCATTAGACCAACAGGCAGGCTCAGATTTCTGACTCTAATATTTATGCAAAACCATGCCTTTGCTGTACTTGTGTGAAAGCAGCCAAAGAAAGATTACAAAATTTTATGTTTCTGCTTTCTTTTTGCTTTTTTTCACCTTAATCAACTCAATCTTTTCCTGACTCCTGAACCATGCTCTTTTACTCCATTTTAGTCACATCAACAAATACATTAAGAAATAATACTCATTCCTTACCTTTCCTCTTGGTTGGAGATATCCTAAGATGAGTGACACCAGATGACCAGCTTTCAAAAAGAATCTATTGCATTACTCACAACACCAAAAATAATTATGTAAACATTTTTTGTTCAATTCTGGTCATCTTGCTCCACTCATCTCTGGATATTTGGAACCAAGAAGGAAGTTAAGGAAGGACATATCTGTATGTTAGTAGCACATAGCAGAACTATAAAGTTATAGAAATACAGTCCATGGACATTAAGAGTGGTGCTATTTTCTTGTTGATAGTCGTGTAGGTTTTTGTGTTATTGTCTACTCTAAGTAGGACGATTAAAAATGTCTTGAGTTTTTGTGTTTTCTTATTTCCGCAGGTTTACTCTAATGCCCATAAGGTCCAAGACTTGAGGCGGTTTACCAATGTGGACTCTATCTATGAACAAGAACAACCAGACTTTGTTTGATGACTTCTATCTTCAAGGGTTTGCTAACATTGAGGACTACAGCCTTGGGCTGTTTTTTATTTTTCTCTTTACCTATTTACTCACTCTTTCTGGTAACATGATCATCGTCTTGGTAGTACGTCTTCACCTGCACCTTCACACTCCAATGTATTTCTTTATTACCAACCTATCTCTGCTGGAGATCTGGTACATATCAACTACGGTACCAAAACTTTTGGATATTCTTGTGACCCATGACAAAAGAGTTTCTTTCCATTTGTGCTTTACTCAGCTTTACATGTTCCATGGACTTGGCATGACGGAATGTGCTTTGTTAGCTGTCATGTCCTTTGATCGATATATGGCTATATGCAACCCTCTCAGATATACTAGCATCATGAATGGCAGAAGGTGTAGACTGCTAGCCCTGTTATGTTGGACTTATGGGTTCACAGCGGCAACTATACCCCTCAGTTTTACCATAAGGTTGCCATTCTGTGGCCTACGGCACATAGACCATTACTTCTGTGACCTTGCTCCTCTGTTGAGTTTGGCCTGTATAAATACCTCTCTTAACGCTACAGTTAATGGCTGTGTGATTGGCTTTGCTACTATGTTTAACTTCATAATTATCATCATCATGTATATTAATATCATATATGCTATTGCAAAGATGAGGTCAAACACAGGAAGAATTAGGGCCTTCTCCACCTGTTCGTCTCATATCACTGTGGTGATGCTTATTTATAGCACTGCTTTTTCTGTCTATGCAAGCCCCAAAGGTTTGCACTCAGTAAACCATGACAAGATTATTGCTCTAGTATATACCATTTTCACCCCTTTACTGAACCCAATCATTTATAGTCTGAGAATAAAGAAGTGAAAAAAGCATTAAAAAGAATTTTAACCCAAATCTACAAAAAAGCATAGCAATAGCATACCAGGAAATCTAAAGAACTACATTGGATATTTCTACCGGTAGATGAAGGATACAGATGTGCCCTTGTTGACTTCTCCTCTCCTCAGCAAACCGTGTGGTTGTGTGTGGTAATGCAAGTAAATGAAAAGCAAAATCAGAAAAGTAAATGTATAGCTATGTTTGGAGCCAATTAAAATGTATTTTCTAGAGTTTTTAAACATATTAAGGGAGTTTTCTGCTCTGTGAAAACACAGGTCATTGATCGAGAACAAACTGTTTGTTCTAGTTCATTGCTTGCTCTTTAGTTCTTGTGTATGGGGAAGAACAATCGTTGCTACGGTCGTATATAGTTTCATATTACTTGAGACAAATCACAGAGTAAATTCAAAAGGTAGTCTCGATGCCAGGCACACTTCAAAGCGTCAGAGTGCAAAGTCAAGGAAAAACAGCAGCTCTTTTTGTGTAGCTATGTAGCTCCTAAGACCTCTCGTCAGGACCAAAACCTTTCCAATCCACAAGGAAGAATGTTGCACATCTCACCCTCTTCATGTCCGGGATATTCTTGACATGATATACACTCACCTAAAGAATTATTAGGAACACCTGTTCTATTTCTCATTAATGCGATTACCTAGTCAACCAATCACATGGCAGTTGCTTCGATGCATGTCGGGTTGTGGTTCTGGTCAAGACAATCTCCTGAACTCCAAACTGAATGTCAGAATGGGAAAGAAAGGTGGGCTACAACAGCAGAAGACCCCACCGGGTACCACTCATCTCCACTACAAATAGGAAAAAGAGGCTACAGTTTGCACAAGTTCACCAAAATTGGACTGTTGAAGACTGGAAAAATGTTGCCTGGTCTGATGAGTCTCGATTTCTGTTGAGACATTCAAATGGTAGAGTCCGAATTTGGCGTAAACAGAATGAGAACATGTATCCATCATGCCTTGTTACCACTGTGCAGGCTGGTGGTGGTGGTGTAATGGTGTGGGGGATGTTTTCTGGGCACACTTTAGTCCCCTTAGTGCCAATTGGCCATCGTTTAAATGCCACGGGCTACCTGAGCATTGTTTCTGACCATGTCCATCCCTTTATGACCACCATGTACCCATCCTCTGATGGCTACTTCCAGCAGGATAATGCACCATGTCACAAAGCTCGAATCATTTTAAATTGGTTTCTTGAACATGACAATGAGTTCACTGCATTAAAATTGCCCCCACAGTCACCAGATCTCAACCCAATAGAGCATCTTTGGGATGTGGTGGAACGGGAGCTTTGTGCCCTGGATGTGCATCCCTCTAATCTCCATCAACTGCAAGATGCTATCCTATCAATATGGGCCAACATTTCTAAAGAATGCTATCAGCACCTTGTTGAATCAATGCCATGTAGAATTAAGGCAGTTCTGAAGGCAAAAGGGGGTCCAACACCGTATTAGTATGGTGTTCCTAATAATTCTTTAGGTGAGTGTACATTCTCTATGCTGTCTGACCATGTCTCCAGGAGAAACTTTCCTGCAATAAGATGCCACAGAGAGTTGGGCATTAGAAAAAGATACACAAATACCAACAAAATCTTCGAAGTCCTTAGGATTAGGGATGAGCGAACCCGAACTGCAAATTTCAGGTTCATACCGAACTTTGTGAGTTTGGGTACCCGGACCCGAACCCGGACTTTTTCACTGAAGTCCGTGTTCGGTGTTCAGATGATTTTTATTATTTTTTGTTATAACATGGTTAAATTATATACCAAGAATTCCTGTTTGTTTTTATCAACCAAATGTTATATTTCACACATCTTATTTCACCACTATCTCGATCCCATACAACACAAAACCTACTTCTTTTCCCTTCACTTATATGCCTATTCACACTGCGGCAGTATGATGAAAGAAAAATACAAAAAATATATGAGGAAGTGGAAGCCAATCGAGGAAAGGAGATAAAGAAGGAGAGAGATATGAAGGATAAAGAAAAAGATTTTAGGTTCACTTTCTTCACTCAATTTTGTGTGCTTGCTGGTCCAACGAAAAATATGCTAAGAAAAAAATGGAAGGTCCTAAAAAAATGATCCAATTTTGGGGGACGTAATTCCAGAAAAACCTAATATTTTATATTGCAGGCCCCCCAATATACGTAACTCATTGGTGCATAGTTATATTCCCATTGAAAAGAAACTAAAAAACAGTTCACATGGTGCGGTTTCTGCTTTGCCTGCAGAAACCAGTCCAAAGAGGACAAGAAATGTCGGAATATACAAAAGGTGACTACTGACAATGGTATAGAACATAATATTAAAGGAGGGATAAGCTGTGAACAAGCAGGGGTTATTAGTGTCCCTGCAACTTTTTGTCCAGCCAGGGCACAGTTCTGGAGGATGAGGAGGAGGAGATGGAGAAGGAGGAATCATGTTCACAGCAGGGTGGCACCCAGACAAGCTCATGGTCATCACTGGTGCGTGGCTGGGGGATACAGAGGACACAGATGATACACCTCCCACAGAGGACAGCTTTTCGTTGCCTCTGGGCAGCCTGGCACACATGAGCGATTACATGCTGCAGTGTCTCCGCAACGACCGTCGAGTTGCCCACATTCTAACTTTTGCTGATTACTTTACTGGGTGGCCACGCTGCTGGATCCCCGTTACAAGGACAACGTATTGTCCTTAATTCCCTCACTGGACCGTGATCGTAAGATGCGCGAGTACAAGCGCAAGCTGGTAGACGCGCTGCTGGTGGCATTCCCACCTGACAGCGGGGACATAGTGGAAGCACAAGGTGAAGGCAGAGGAAGAGGAATAGGACGCCAACGCAGCTGGGGCACCGCCAGCACCTCAGAAGGCACGGTTAGCATGGCCGAAATGTGGAAAAGTTTTGTCAGCACGCCACAACATCCAGCACCACCAGCTGATATTGAACATCTTAGCAGGAGGCAGCATTTCACCAACATGGTGGAGCAGTATGTGTGCACACGCCTACACGTACTGAATGACGGGTCTGCCCCCTTCAACTTCTGGGTCTCCAAATTGGGCACATGGCCTGAGCTTGCCCTTTACGCCTTGGAGGTGCTGGACTGCCCTGCAGCCAGTGTATTGTCTGAACGTGTGTTTATCACGGCAGGAAGCGTCATTACAGACAACCGCAGCTGCCTGTCCACAGCCAATGTGGACAAGCTCACGTTCATTAAAATAAACCTGGCATAGATCCCTCCGTACCTTGTGCAGAATAGACATGGATACCGGCCTTAACTAGCCATTGTTATACTGCAGAGCAATTGCTCATTCTTGTATTTGGGATATTTCACACTCTTTTGGAGTGTACCCTAATGAAAAAAATATATAAAAATTAAAACCAAAAACCAGTGTTGGCAACCTCATCCACCGCCGCTTCCACCTACATCGCTACGTCCACCACCTCCTCAAACTCCTACTCCATATGGAACTCCACCACATAAATCAATTTTTTTTATTTTTTTGCGCATATTTTATTTTATGTCATTTCATTACTTTGTCAGTTACATTTTCGGGTGAAATTCACTAATTTTTGGGTGTGATGTACCACTGCTATACCTAGTAGACAGGCAAAAATAAAATAAAAATTTGACTGTTACATTTTCGGGTGAAATTCACCAATTTTTGGGTGTAATATACCGCTCCTTTACCTAGTTGACAGCTTAATAAATTTCAATAATTTTTCTTTTACATTTTCGGGTGACAATAAACTATTTTTTTCTGTCATAGAACCCTAGACAGCTTAATACATTTCTGTAATTTTTCTGTTACATTATTGGGTTGACATTTTACAATTTTGGACGTGAATAAACCCCTGCTCTGCATAGGTGACAGGGAATAACATTTCAGAAATTCTTTAATTGATGTGCGCCAACCTCCTTTCATTCAATGCTTAAACTTTCACAAGTTGTACCACATTTGCGCTTCAATAATTTGTCCCACATTTGCGCTTCAATAATTTGTCCCACATTTGCGCTTTAATAATTTGTCCCACATTTGCGCTTCAGTAATTTGTCCCACATTTGCGCCTCAATAACTTTTCCCATATTTCCGCTCGATCCCCCCAAAAATGCATACTTGTAACTCCCTTGGATGTGGTCTCTCTTTCTCACACTCCCTCTCCGGCGTGGAACCCTGATTCGCCGATAACCGTGATCGACATGGTAGGCTCAGAAAAGAACATCAAAAGTTGATAGAGAAGATATCCAAATGGATGGTGGATGTCACTGGGGCACCTCTGCATAGGTGACAGGAACATAAATTTAAAAAATTCATCTGTTACATTGTCAGGTGACATTTTTGAAATTTTGCCGGATAGAAACCCCTGCTCTGCATAGTTGACAGTCAATAAAATTTTATAAATTCTTCATTAATTGATACGCACCACCTCCTTTCATTCAATGCTTAAACTTTAACAAGTTGTCCCACATTTGCACTTTAATACTTTGTCCCATATTTCCACTCTATCATTTTTAATTTGAAACAATTAACCTCCCTTGGATGTGGTCTCTCTTTCTCATGCTCCCTCTCCGGCGTGGAACCCTGATTCGCCGATAACCGTGATCAACATGGTAGGCTAAAAAAAGAACATCGAAAGTTGATAGAGAAGATATCCAAATGGATGGTGGACGTCACAGGGACGTGCGATCAGGCAGAAGTTATCTGGAGTCAACAAAGCTGCAGCAGGGCCTTTCCTGTAGAGTCCTGTAATGTTATTTATCGTCACTACTTCCCCGAGTCGGGAGTGGGTAGTTGCCGCACGCCCCATAATTTCCTCAAAATTCCTCCGTTTTAATAGCTTCTCCCACATTTCTGCTCGATCACAATAAAATGTCATCCATTGATCTCCCTTGGATGTGGTCTCTCTTTCTCACGCTCCCTCTCCGGGGTGGAACCCTGATTCACCGATAACCGTGATCACGCCACATCCACCGCCTCCTCAAACCTCCTACTCCATATGGACCTTGTCCTCCTAGATCACGATTATAATTTTTTTATTTTTACGTATTTTATGTTATTTAAAGTCATTTCCCTATCCACTATTGTTTGCAGAGCACTTGCCATGCTCTTAACCACAATTTGATGCCATTTGCAGCCCTCTAGCCCTTTCCATGACATTTTTACAGCCATTTTAGTGCTCAAAAGTTCGGGTCCCCATTGACTTCAATAGGGTTCGGGTTCGGGGTCAAGTTCGGGTCCCGAACTCAAACTTTTTTGTGAAGTTCGGCCCAACCCGTCGAACCCAAACATCCAGGTGTCCGCTCAACTCTAGTAAGGAGTTTTTTTTAAAGAGACACTTTTTAAATGTTGCATTGTCTCTCTCAAGAGTTGGAGAATAGTACTAACTAAAGATCAGCGAACCAGTTCGCAATGATGCGGGTTCTTTATGAACTCTGCATTTTTTTAGCTGGCAGATGAACCCGATCCTTTTAAGGTTCGTTTCGGACAAATCCAGTAAAAGAGCGCGTAGCACAATTTTACTGCACGTGTCGACAGGAAAAAAACACTAGAGAGGAAGTAGAAGGGTGCTCACATGACCCTGAGAGGAAGTGGGAGGGGGAGTTTCTGCCCTGATTGGCTCACAGGCTGTCAGACAGCCTAGATCAGCCAAGCAGTGCTGCAGCAGGCAGGAGGTTCCCTAGCAGAACTTCATTCTGTGCTGGGCGGTAAATGAGGTTGGTTAGGTCTGCCAGAAAAACTACCTTAGTGAGTCGAGGAGTGTCAAAAGTAACAATCAACCTTCTATTCTACCGCCAAGGACAGTGAAGGGAAAGGCTAGAATTACAAAAGAAGAAGAATTGTGTGTATAGAATAAGGAAAGGCAAGGAAAGCTGTTACAGTAAGCTGAAGAGTAAGGACAAAGGCTGACTTTTCCTCCTAGCACAACTGCAGCTGCTGAAAACCTCAAAAGCAACTACCTGCAAGGACATTTTTTATTTTTTTTACATTTTATGCAGGGTAGCGGACAAAAACATTAGTGATAACATAATATTAGGGTTAAATATGTTTATTTCTATCCCCACACAGTTCCCCCCCAAAAATTTTTTGGGGGGGGGGTTGTTGAATTTATAAATAAAAAACTGCATATAGGTGATTTTACATCAAAACACAGAGTAACACACAACATTAACTGTGAGTGATAATGAATTTAGGCCTAAATTGTCAAGAATTTATTTCTGTTTATTTCTGTCTCCACATGGTTTTCATTTTTTAGGGGGGTTGTTGAATATATTCATACCAGCATATACAGTGCCTTGCAAAAGTCTAAGTTGGTGAAGTGAAATGAGAAAAATTTATAAATAAAACTATTGTTTAGAAATAGAAAACAGAAAATTGGCATGTGCATATGTATTCATCCCCTTTGTTAGGAAGCCCATAAAAAGCTCTGGTGCAACCAATTACCTTCAGAAGTCACATAATTAGTGAAATGATGTCAACCTGTGTGCAATCTAAGTGTCACATGATCTGTCATTACATATACACACCTATTTTGAAAGACCCCAGAGGCTGCAACACCTAAGCAAGGGGCATCACTAACCAAACACTGCCATAAAGACCAAGGAACTCTACAAACAAGTAAGGGACAATGTTGTTGAGAAGTACAAGTCAGCGTTAAAATCTTTGATGATCCCCAGGAGCAGCATCAAATATATCATAACCAAATGGAAAAAACATGGCACAACAGCAAACCTGCCAAGAGACGGCCACCCACCAAAACTTACAGACCGGGCAAGGAGGGTATTAATCAGAGAGGCAGCACAGAGACCTAAGGTAACCCTGGGTGAGCTGCAGAGTTCCACAGCAGAGACCGGAGTATCTGTACATAGGATGACAATAAGCCATACGCTCCATAGAGTTGGGCTTTATGGCAGAGTGGCCAGAAGAAAGCCATTACTTTCAGCTAAAAACAAAAAGGCACGTTGTGAGTTTGCGAAAAGGTGTGTGGGAGACTTTAAAAATGTATGTATGTATGTGCTCTGGTCTCATGAGACTAAAATTTTACTTTTCGGCCATTAAAGAAAACTTTATATCTGGTGCAAACCCAACACATCTCATCACCCAAAGAACACCATCCCTACAGTGAAACATGGTGGTGGCAGCCTCATGCTGTAGGGGTGTTTTTCAGCAGCTGGGACTGGGAAACTGGTCAGTGTTGAGGGAAAGATGGATGGTGCTAAATACAGGGATGTTCTTGAGCAAAACCTGTACCACTGTGCGTGATTTGAGGCTAGGACGGAGGTTCACATTCCAGCAGGACAATGGCCCCAAACACACTGCTAAAACAAGACTTGAGTGGTTTTGTCACGGAAGGTGTACAGAAAACTAGAATGCACAAAATTAAGATCCGACTGACTGGATCCAAACTAAGGAACCAAAGGGTAAGCCCTGCAACAGACCTGGCTCTCTCTCTAACTGCTCAGCCTATGCAAAAATCTCTATGGTAGATGATTGCATACCCTCGTTCCTCGACTGTATAACACCTGAACACCCTATAATAGTGAGGGGACACGACCACCGGCTCCCTACACTTGATACGGAGGGAGTCAGGGTCACCTGGGATCCAGCAAACAGGAAAACACAAATGAATGAACTAAACTTATCTGTAGAAGACTCAGTAGTAGCATCCAGCATGCACACACTCCAGGAGGTTGTATAAATCGCAAAGTGATGCAGTATGGGAAGGGATTTAAAGGGATGCAATCAGTGCAACTACATGACAGCTGAGAGAGGCTAACGAGATGAGAAAACGAAAGCAAAACAAACAGGAACCTCAAGCAGGAGGTTCTGAAGAACGTCTGACAGAGCTTCTCAGATGTCTGGTGGTGACAGGTTTAAGGTGAAACATATAAATGTGTTGGAATGGCCTAGTCAAAGCCCAGATCTCAATCCAATAGAAAAACTGTGGTCAGACTTAAAGATTGCTGTTCACAAGCGCAAACCATCCAACTTGAACTTGCTGGAGCAGTTTTGCAAGGAGGAATGGGCAAAAATCCCAGTGGTAAGATGTGGCAAGCTCATAGAGACTTATCCAAAGCGACTTGGAGCTGTGATTGCCACAAAAGGTGGCTCTACAATGTATTTACTTTAGGGGGTGAATAGTTAAGCACATTTACTATTTCTGTTATTGCGTCCTATTTGTTGTTTGCTTCACAATAAACTAAATTAAAAAAACATCTTCAAAGTTGTGGGCATGTTCTGTAAATTAAATGATGCAAATCCTCAAACAATCCATGTTAATTCCAGGTTGTGAGGCACCAAAACACGAAAAAAGTCAAGGGGGGTGAATACTTTTGCAAGGCACTGTAGGTAATTACTACACCAATACACAGGGTAGTGCACAATATTATCTGAGAGGCCCAAAAATGTCAGGGCAAGGGTTCCAAACTAAATACCCAGAGCCAGAATGTGGGTAATAGAAGCACCAGCTATCCGGCCAGAAGTAGTAGTAGTAGTAGTAGTCGTCTGCAGTTATCCCTGCTGGCTTCAAAAAGGCACTACATTATCGTTGAAGAAAGAGGATGAGATTGTAGATTGGATGGCTCAATCCTTTTCACAGTCGCAGCAGAATGACATGGAGGTGACTTGGCTCTCCTCATTAGCTGGAGAGAAGCTCATAAACTTATTTTCACGTCTGACCTTTTATTTCAGCGATCAGAGGGAGCCTCAGCACCCAGACCCCCAAACTTCTGGTTTTTAAAGGGAGTTCTGACCTTGCTGACCTGCAGGAGCAGAATCTAGCAGAAAAAAAAAACATCATAAAGTGCATTCAGGAAGTCTTCAGACCCTTTTACTTTTTCACATTTTATTATGTTGTGCGAAAATAAAAATAAATGCACGTTTTCTCCCATTAATCTGCACTCTACTCCATAATGAAAAGGTAAAAACAGTATTTTAAAACTTTTTTACAAACTTTGCAATGACACTTGAAATTTCTTTGAGATGGTTCTATACTTTGACTGGAGTCCACCTGTGGTAAATTCAGTTGAATGGACATGATTTGGAAATACACAATCCGGTCTATATAAGGTCTCACAGCTGACAATGCATATCAGACCCTTATTATTTTTGTCTTTCTATTAATAAAGATTTATCTATCATATATGTGTGAGACTTTCTAGGTTTTCTAATTATCCACACACATATTTCTTTACATGCTAGCCTAACATCTTTGGTTGTGTATATTAATTTTTCCTGTATTTTCTACAGAAGGCTGTTCCTTAAAGGGATCATGAATTTTCGCTCACGAGATAGCTCCTGGTCTTCCCAGGTGGATGAGGTGTTTGCAGGGGGTATTGTGGCGGTGGGGGATCCAGGTCAGAGGAGCACTGTTGAACTCAGGGCTCAACTAAAACATATGTTGCACAGAAGGATGAAGGTGTGGTGGAACAAAGCTACCCTTGAAAAATATATTTCCAGAGGATTGATACCGAGAGGCTTAAGGGTCCAGACCTTTCCCTCATATGGCAGAGATGATGAGGACTTTTGTAAAAAATGGGAGTCTATCTGCGGCTCGGGCTCTGGCTCTCTCATGTGTTTGATCGTGGAGCTCAATACGAAAAACGTAACGATACTGGAATCGGAGATTGGCATGGTGGAAGACCAGATATCCCAAAAACTATCCACAGAGGAGCTCGAGGCCTTTAAGAAGGAGATCGATGAGGCCTTCATTGCATGGGAGCGGCAAATCAAGGCCGCAAAGACAAAAAAATTCCAACGGGATCTCTAAGACATGGAAAATAACCGTGTACCGTTGGAGAAATATGGCACAGCAAACACGGACACGATCCATGTCTGTTTCGTCCAATACCTCCATGAGTGACGATGGGAATCCCCCGACAGCTAAGGATCAGAGGTACCCGAAAAGGTTCCCCAAACGGAGAGGGACCATGAGCCAGCACACTGGCCAACGTAGCCCAGCTGGTAACCACCAGCTCCAGATAATTAACCTCTCAGATCATGTCTCTACCCAGGATCAAATATCGATTTTGGGAAAGGGGCTTTCCTTTTCACCAGCCCGTAACCTTAACCTTTTTTCTGTAGTGAAGGATCTTCACCTTTTCGCAAGAAAACAGTTTTTTAAAAAATTATTTAGTGGTAGAAGCGATCCGAACTTCCCGACGAGATCCGAACAAGAGGCCCTAGTGACACTCAATGCACTCTTGGAGGGGCAAGACGCCACGCCAATCGCGGGTAAGATTCCCAAACATCTCCTCCCCAAATCCAATAAATTCCCTCCCCTATCCTTGTACCCCAATGTGGACATGTTTGTGAAGCTGGTTGAGGCGGAACTACACATGATCCCCATTGGGGGAGGAAGGGATAACTGTACCAGGGGGGAGAGAGCAGCCATTCGTGAGATTGGGGGTTGGAGGGATGTGGTGGTGAAGCAGGCGGACAAGGGTGGGAACATTGTGTTGTGGCCAGTCACCCTGTATGAGAGGGAGGCACACAAACAGCTCAGTAATAGGGATGAGCGAACTCGAACTGTATAGTTCGGGTTCGTACCGAATTTTGGGGTGTCCGTGACACGGACCCGAACCCGGACATTTTCGTAAAAGTCCGGGTTCGGGTTCGGTGTTCGTCGCTTTCTTGGCGCTTTTGTGACGCTTTCTTGGCGCTTTTTGAAAGGCTGCAAAGCAGCCAATCAACAAGCGTCATACTACTTGCCCCAAGAGGCCATCACAGCCATGCCTACTATTGGCATGGCTGTGATTGGCCAGAGCACCATGTGACCCAGCCTCTATTTAAGCTGGAGTCACATAGCGCCGCCCGTCACTCTGCTCTGATTAGCGTAGGGAGAGGTTGCGGCTGCGACAGTAGGGCGAGATTAGGCAGATTAACTCCTCCAAAGGACTTGATTAACTGATCGATCTGCAGCTGTGGATCATTGAGCTGCTGATCCTCAATTGCTCACTGTTTTTAGGCTGCACAGACCGTTTGTCAGTCTCATTTTTCTGGGGTGATCGGCGGCCATTTTGTGTCTTGTGGTGCGCCAGCACAAGCTGCGACCAAGTGCATTTAACCCTCAATGGTGTGGTTGTTTTTTGGCTAAAGCCTACATCAGGGTGAAGCTGTCACACCAAGTGCATTTAACCAGCAATAGTCTGTTCATTTTTTGGCCATATACAAAATCAGGGGCAAGCTGCGCCTGTCACCAAGTGCATTTAACCCTCAATGGTGTGGTTGTTTTTTGGCTAAAGCCTACATCAGGGTGAAGCTGTGACACCAAGTGCATTTAACCAGCAATAGTCTGTTCATTTTTTGGCCATATACAAAATCAGGGGCAAGCTGCGCCTGTCACCAAGTGCATTTAACCCTCAATGGTGTGGTTGTTTTTTGGCTAAAGCCTACATCAGGGTGAAGCTGTCACACCAAGTGCATTTAACCAGCAATAGTCTGTTCATTTTTTGGCCATATACAAAATCAGGGGCAAGCTGCGCCTGTCACCAAGTGCATTTAACCCTCAATGGTGTGGTTGTTTTTTGGCTAAAGCCTACATCAGGGTGAAGCTGTCACACCAAGTGCATTTAACCAGCAATAGTCTGTTTATTTTTTGGCCATATCCCAGTCTAATTCTGTCACTAAATCCATACCGGTCACCCAGCGCCTAAATACTAGGCCTCAAATTTATATCCAGCTAAATCTGTCCCTAGTGCTGTAGCTGGGCGAGTTATTTAGTGTCCGTTCAAGCACATTTCTTGTTCTGGGTTGAAATACAATTCCCAATTTAGCAATTTCATAATTTAGTGGTTCCTGCTATATCAGAGCTATTTGAAATCTATCCCAAAAAGGGTATATAATATTGAAGGTGCACATTGGGTCATTCAGAATAACTTCACACACACCCGCTACTGTGTATTTCCAAGTCTAATTCTGTCACTAAACCCATACCGGTGACCCAGCGCCTAAATACTAGGCCTCAAATTTAAATCCCTCTAAATCTCTCGTTACCGCTGTACTGTTGTTGCTGGGCAAGATATTTAGTGTCCGTCAAAGCACATTTTTTGTTCTGGGTTGAAGTACAATTCCCAATTTAGCAATTTCATAATTTAGTGGTTTCTGCTATATCAGAGCTATTTGAAATCTATCCCTAAAAGGGTATATAATATTGAAGGTGCACATAGGGTCATTCAGAATAACTTCACACACACGCTTCTGTGCATTTCCAAGTCTAATTCTGTCACTAAATCCATACCGGTGACCCAGCGCCTAAATACTAGGCCTCAAATTTAAATCCCTCTAAATCTCTCGTTACCCACCGCTGTACTGTTGTTGCTGGGCAAGATATTTAGTGTCCGTCAAAGCACATTTTTTGTTCTGGGTTGAAGTACAATTCCCAATTTAGCAATTTCATAATTTAGTGGTTTCTGCTATATCAGAGCTATTTGAAATCTATCCCTAAAAGGGTATATAATATTGAAGGTGCACATAGGGTCATTCAGAATAACTTCACACACACCCGCTACTGTGTATTTCCAAGTCTAATTCTGTCACTAAATCCATACCGGTGACCCAGCGCCTAAATACTAGGCCTCAAATTTAAATCCCTCTAAATCTCTCGTTACCCACCGCTGTACTGTTGTTGCTGGGCAAGATATTTAGTGTCCGTCAAAGCACATTTTTTGTTCTGGGTTGAAGTACAATTCCCAATTTAGCAATTTCATAATTTAGTGGTTTCTGCTATATCAGAGCTATTTGAAATCTATCCCTAAAAGGGTATATAATATTGAAGGTGCACATAGGGTCATTCAGAATAACTTCACACACACGCTTCTGTGCATTTCCAAGTCTAATTCTGTCACTAAATCCATACCGGTGACCCAGCGCCTAAATACTAGGCCTCAAATTTAAATCCCTCTAAATCTCTCGTTACCCACCGCTGTACTGTTGTTGCTGGGCAAGATATTTAGTGTCCGTCAAAGCACATTTTTTGTTCTGGGTTGAAGTACAATTCCCAATTTAGCAATTTCATAATTTAGTGGTTTCTGCTATATCAGAGCTATTTGAAATCTATCCCTAAAAGGGTAGATCATATTGAAGGTGCACATAGGGTCATTCAGAATAACTTCACACACACGCTTCTGTGCATTTCCAAGTCTAATTCTGTCACTAAATCCATACCGGTGACCCAGCGCCTAAATACTAGGCCTCAAATTTAAATCCCTCTAAATCTCTCGTTACCCACCGCTGTACTGTTGTTGCTGGGCAAGATATTTAGTGTCCGTCAAAGCACATTTTTTGTTCTGGGTTGAAGTACAATTCCCAATTTAGCAATTTCATAATTTAGTGGTTTCTGCTATATCAGAGCTATTTGAAATCTATCCCTAAAAGGGTATATAATATTGAAGGTGCACATAGGGTCATTCAGAATAACTTCACACACACCCGCTACTGTGTATTTCCAAGTCTAATTCTGTCACTAAATCCATACCGGTGACCCAGCGCCTAAATACTAGGCCTCAAATTTAAATCCCTCTAAATCTCTCGTTACCCACCGCTGTACTGTTGTTGCTGGGCAAGATATTTAGTGTCCGTCAAAGCACATTTTTTGTTCTGGGTTGAAGTACAATTCCCAATTTAGCAATTTCATAATTTAGTGGTTTCTGCTATATCAGAGCTATTTGAAATCTATCCCTAAAAGGGTATATAATATTGAAGGTGCACATAGGGTCATTCAGAATAACTTCACACACACGCCTGATTCTCTGCTATGACATGAAGACTCATTCTCTGCTGACATGAAGCCAGATCCTCTGTTACGGGACCTCTCTCCTCTGCCTGTGTGTGTGCTGGGCCTAAATATATGCCAATGGACTGTTGCAGTGGTGGCTGACGTGAAGCCTCATTCTCTGCTATGACATGCAGACTAATTCTCTGCTGACATGAAGACAGATTCTCTGTTACGGGACCTCCCTCCTCTGCCTGGGTGCTGGGCCTAAATATATGCCAATGGACTGTTGCAGTGGTGGGTGACGTGAAGCCTCATTCTCTGCTATGACATGCAGACTAATTCTCTGCTGACATGAAGCCAGATCCTCTGTTACGGGACCTCTCTCCTCTGCCTGTGTGCTGGGCCTAAATTTATGAAAATGGACTCTTACAGTGGTGGGTGACGTGAAGCCTGATTCTCTGCTATGATATGAAGACTGATTCTCTGCTGACATGAAGCCAGATTGTCTGTTACGGGACCTCTCTCCTCTGCCTGGGTGCTGGGCCTAAATATATGCCAATGGACTGTTGCAGTGGTGGCTGACGTGAAGCCTCATTCTCTGCTATGACATGCAGACTGATTCTCTGCTGACATGAAGCCAGATTGTCTGTTACGGGACCTCTCTCCTCTGCCTGGGTGCTGGGTAGTGTTGAGCGCGAATATTCGAAAAGCAAATTTTTTTCGCGAATAACGCAACTTCGCGATTTCGCGAATATTTCGAATATAGTGCTATATATTCGTAAAAACGAATATTCGTTTTTTGTTTTTTTCCCCCCCCCCACAAAATTACAGTACACATATAATTGATTGTTTCCCAAAGGTCCAACAGCTCAGATCTTACTCACATTGCCTAGAAAGTGATTGAGGCGCGAATCTTCGTAAGGCGATTTTATTAGCGCACATGCGAATATCGGCACGTCCCAGAACAGAGGCAAAGGGCTTTGCATTCATACATTAGTGAATTGAGTTGCGAATCTTCGTAAGGCGATTTTATTAGCGCACATGCGAATATCGGCACGTCCCAGAACAGAGGCAAAGGGCTTTGCATTCATACATTAGTGAATTGAGTTGCGAATCTTCGTAAGGCGATTTTATTAGCGCACATGCGAATATCTACACTTGTCCCAGAACAGAGGCAAAGGGCTTTGCATTCATACATTAGTGATTGAATTGAGCTGCGAATCTTCGTAAGGCGATTTTATTAACGCAAATGCAAATATCTACACTTGTCCCCAGAACAGAGAGGCAAAGGCCTGTGCATTCATATAGTATAGCACCATATTCGCGAATACGTAGAACTTCGTAAAATTCGATTTACGAATATTCGTATTTTTTATTTTACTTTCCACCTTACAGATTACATTGATCTGTACTCTGTCAACTACTGTCATCACCCCCCACTGTATCTCGATTGATTCCCAAAAGTCTTACATTCCCTAGAAAGTGATTGAGGTGCGAATCTTCGTAAGGCGATTTTATTAGCGCACATGCGAATATCTACACTTGTCCCAGAACAGAGGCAAAGGCCATTGCATTCATACATTAGTGATTGAATTGAGTTGCGAATCTTCGTAAGGCGATTTCATTAGCGCACATGTGAATTTTGCATAGCATATGTATTATGCGATGCGAAAATTCGAATTATCGCATATGCGAAATAATAACGAATTTGAATAATGGCGAATATTTTACGAATATTCTTTCGAATATTCACAAAATTTCGCGAATTCAAATATGGGACATGCCGCTCAACACTAGTGCTGGGCCTAAATTTATGACAATGGACTGTTGCAGTGGTGGGTGACGTGAAGCCTCATTCTCTGCTATGACATGCAGACTGATTCTCTGCTGACATGAAGACAGATTCTCTGTTACGGGACCTCCCTCCTCTGCCTGGGTGCTGGGCCTAAATATATGCCAATGGACTGTTACAGTGGTGGCTGACGTGAAGCCTCATTCTCTGCTATGACATGCAGACTGATTCTCTGCTGACATGAAGCCAGATTCTCTGTTACGGGACCTCTCTCCTCTGCCTGTGTGTGTGCTGGGCCTAAATATATGCCAATGGACTGTTGCAGTGGTGGCTGACGTGAAGCCTCATTCTCTGCTATGACATGCAGACTGATTCTCTGCTGACATGAAGCCAGATTCTCTGTTACGGGACCTCTCTCCTCTGCCTGTGTGTGTGCTGGGCCTAAATATATGCCAATGGACTGTTGCAGTGGTGGCTGACGTGAAGCCTCATTCTCTGCTATGACATGCAGACTAATTCTCTGCTGACATGAAGACAGATTCTCTGTTACGGGACCTCCCTCCTCTGCCTGGGTGCTGGGCCTAAATATATGCCAATGGACTGTTGCAGTGGTGGCTGACGTGAAGCCTCATTCTCTGCTATGACATGCAGACTAATTCTCTGCTGACATGAAGACAGATTCTCTGTTACGGGACCTCTCTCCTCTGCCTGGGTGCCGGGGCCTAAATATCTGAGAATGGACTGTTCCAGTGGTGGGTGACGGGAAGCCAGATTCTCTGCTATGGAACCTCTCTCCAATTGATTTTGGTTAATTTTTATTTATTTAATTTTTATTTTAATTCATTTCCCTATCCACATTTGTTTGCAGGGGATTTACCTACATGTTGCTGCCTTTTGCAGCCCTCTAGCTCTTTCCTGGGCTGTTTTACAGCCTTTTTAGTGCCGAAAAGTTCGGGTCCCCATTGACTTCAATGGGGTTCGGGTTCGGGACGAAGTTCGGATCGGGTTCGGATCCCGAACCCGAACATTTCCGGGATGTTCGGCCGAACTTCTCGAACCCGAACATCCAGGTGTTCGCTCAACTCTACTCAGTAATGGTGACTGCTACAAAAAACTCACCTTTAACCCGTCTATCAAGTTCAGGGCTGAATTGGAACTTTTGTTGAAGACGGGGATGGATGCTGGAGTTCTGTCTGAACAGCAGTGTTCCCATCTTTTGCCCGCCCACCCCGTGATTCCAACACTTTACTTTCTCCCCAAGGTGCACAAGGCCTTGTCGAACCCACCCGGGAAACCGATCGTCTCTGGAAACCAATGGCATGTTTGACCCCATATGCAGATATGTCGAACACTTTCTACATCCTTTGGTGGAGGAACTTCCCTCATATCTGAAAGACACGATGGATGTGTTGAAGAAAGTTGAGAGCATTCAGTTGGAACCTGACATGTTGATAGCCACCTGTGATGTCAAATCGCTCTACACCTCGATCCGACACCAGGATGGACTAGAGGCAACACAATTCTTCCTACATACAACCAACTGGGGTAAGGATAAGTGCAGCTTTATACTGTCTCTGCTCGAGTTCGTGTTGACCCATAATTTTTTCACGTTTGGGGGTTCTTTCTACCTCCAGCTCCAGGGAACAGCGATGGGGGCGTCTTGTGCGCCCTCGTACGCAAATCTGTTCCTGGGGCTGTGGGAGAGGGAGATCCTCCAGACGGATCCCCTGCCAATGATGAGCAAGGTCCTCTTTTGGGGACATTACATCGATGATGTGCTCATCATTTGGCAGGGGACCGAGGAGGAATTTGGGCTCCTCATTCGTGAGCTTAACAACAATAATAAAAACATTAAACTCACTTTTAAGGTGGGTCGGACCAATATGGAGTTTCTGGACGTGGTCTTTCGGGTGGATTCACAGGGCCTCTTGGGGACGGATCTGTAAAGAAAGGAGACGTCTGTCAACTCTCTTCTCAGTGCACAATCAGCACACCCTAACAACCTCATCAGAAGTATACCAGTGGGCCAATTTCTTCGGGCGAGGAGGGTCTGTTCCACAGATTCCTCCTTTGAATTACAAGCAGAGGACTTACGACATAGATTCCAGCAACATGGCTATGGTAAGCAATGCATTGATCAAGCGTATTTGAGAGCTAAATCGGAAAAGAGGTCTGATCTTCTGTTTAAGAAAAGGAAACAGGATTCTGTGGATGAGATACGATTGATCACGAATTTCCATAAACAATGGAGAGAAGTACAGGCGGTCTTAACTAAATACTGGGGTGTGCTACATTTGGATCCTCAATTACAAACTTGGGTTCCCCAGTATCCGCGTATCACCTATCGTAGAGCCAAAAACATTAGGGACCATCTAGTTCGGAGCCACTATACGCAGAAGGCTCCAGGTCTCTTTGGCACACAAGGTGCACCCTGGGGCAGTAGAGAGTGTGGCAAGTGTGTGGGATGTGCCAACATGGACAGGGCCACACACTTCTGGGATTCAGGCCACACTAGGGAATATAAGATCACACACCCCATAACATGCACCACAATAGGTGTCATTTACTGGGCAATTTGCCCCTGTGATCTCGTATATGTTGGCCTAACATCTAGAGAGCTCAGGCGGAGAGTCAGGGAACATGTTCTCTCTATTGAGGCTGCTAAAGAAGAACAGGACACATTGCAGCTCAAGACATTGGCCAGGCACTTTAAGGAGCGGCACAACTGCGTGTCTCACCTCAAAAGTGGTAATTTGGCTCACCCAAATTACCACTTTTGAGGTGAGACACGCAGCTTACATGGGACACTTCTCATGTCATGGCTTGGATATGATTCATTGAATATCCAGAGTGAAAGTACGAGGCTAAACACGACCTTCTTCTTTCACTATCCCTAAATACTTAGTTGAAGTCCCCTGATGAGGTCTGGAAAGTAAGACCGAAACATGGCATGTAGGGCTTTGTAATTAGGGTTAAGTATAGTACTAGGCCCATACTGAGGGTAAGGTTCGGTATGGGGTCGCCCCTGTCGGGGCGGGTGCTCCATGTGTGCTAGGCAGGTGTATCAAGTAGTCCCCAGCCCTATCCATAGGCAGGAAAGACACAATAGGGCCTAATAGGAGTACCCACACTGCCACCAGACACCAGCACCTCGGTCACGCAGGTTCCGGTAATCATCTAGTACCTGGACCGCCCTCCACAGGCCGTGGTATCCACAAGACGTGGTAAGACCCACCCATTTACTTACCTCAACGTGAGATATTATTTGTGGAGGTATATGTAATTGTTGTTTGTGGAGGTACATGTAATTGTTGTTTCTCACCCAGTGGTATCTCTATATTTTAATTGACCTAGTAAACGTTATATTTTAATAATTCTCATTCACAAAAATAATTCTGTTACAATTTGGGTGTGACTATATACCGTTGCACACTTCACATTGTGTGCTGGTATAATTAATATTGTTTTATATATTTTTCACCCTTAATCACTATCCTCACTTGCATGGCACCTTTTGCACTTTCCTTTCACCTGCACCGTATTTTCCTTTTATTTTGGGCACTGTCTCATTACTATGCTTTAGCATAAAGAAAGGTTATCCTTCTTGGGATGCCTTGCTCCCTGCCGTGATTTTCATTGCAGCTTCATGGTTTATGTCATATTGAATTGCACTGCACAGTGTTTGCTGGTGCGGGCCGCTGGATTGTTCTTCCGGTCCATCGGCACCTAACCTCCAAATACACACTTATGAATGTATATGCCCAGGATCTCTTATATGTATCGTTTTTATCTTATATTTACAAACGCTGGCTGGCGCATACTGGGTTGGTCCATGTCCTTACCGGCGCTTTTTTAGGTATATTGTATCTGACATATATGGATTTTAGGTATAGATTTTTTAAGATCGCTTTTGCTTTGTCATATTAATGTGCAGAGACAATCACTGCCATGATCCAATATGGCGCTGGTGTCCTCACATGGGTGGATCACATGACTTGTTGGCTGGTGTGGGCGGTCCGGGACTATGTTGCAGGCCCACCACCCTAGCCGCGTTTCCTTAGTCATGTGATCACCTTTACATTTTTAGGGTCGTCGCGGATCTCTTTGTGTATGGTGCGCATGCGCCATTACCGGGGGTTCATAGTGTATACAATTAGGGAAGTGCGTCCTCATGCCGGCACTCTCGCGGGATTTCCGTCTTGTGTGGAGTGACGCCCCCGTTGTTACGTCCCTGGCTGGTGAGATATGCGCATGTGCTGAATTGGGGCTGTACATAGCGTACCTTTCTATCTCTGTTTGTAGCAGCCCACTCATGCGAAACTTCCGGGTGTGCGCTGTGCGTTTGCCTTTCTGTTCGGGCGACTATTCAGCACACCTGCGTGATAACCTTCACTGCATTGGCGTGTACTATATGGATCACGCCCAGCTGGGAGTTCTCTTTCATTGCACCTTCTGCTATTGGTTCTACTGGTGGAAGTTTATGAGAGGTTGGGAGATTACAGGGGTATTTATATCTGGCCGGTGATTAGGAGTAACTATACGCCCCCTGAAGAAGCGAGGCGAAGCGCACGTCAGGCTAGGAGCCATCATCTCATCTCTTCCTGGTTAGTATAGGCTGCTCCACTGTCAATTGTAATTTGTATTGCTTGTTGCCGGCGGGTCAGCATCTGGTCACAGCCTGGTGATCACATTGTCCTGCTGACCTCCCTGAAATATTATTGCTACTTTTATATATTTTTCTGTGACATGTGGTGGCGCAATTGAGACTGTGTGTCTTCTGTGTGGTTATTTATGGGTACTTTTTACCATCCATCACATCAGTATAGACGATACTTTGTCTCATTTAGTCCTTATGCATTATCTGACTTACCAGTTTATGATTATTGGTAGCTCCGTGCACTTGTCACTTTATCCTCCTGCATTTTTTACCACTAATTGTAACCGCTATATATGTATTACTTATTATTTTAGTCTTTCTATTAATAAAGATTTATCTATCATATATGTGTGAGACTTTCTAGGTTTTCTAATGCATATCAGAGGAAAAACTAAGCCATGAGCAGGAAAGAACTGCTTATAGAGCTCAGAGACATGATTGTGTGAAGGCACAGATCTGGAGAAAGCTACAAAAAAGTCTCTGCTGCACTGAAAGTGGTCTCCATGATTCTTAAATGGAAGAAGTTTGGGACAAGCCAGAACTATTCCTAGAGCTGGCCTCCCCACCAAAGTAAGTAATTGGGGGAGAAGAGCTTTGGTAAGATAAATTAACAATAACCCACTGGTCACTCTGGCTTTCCTCCTGTGTGCAGATGGGAGAAACTTCCAAAAGGTAGCATTCCACCAAATATGGTCTTTATGACAGAGTGGCCAGAAAGAAGCCTCTCCTCAGTAAAAGACACATGAAAGCCTACCTGGAGATTGCAAAAATGCACCTAAAGGACTATGAGAAACAAAATGATCTGGTCTGATGACACAAATATTGAACTTTTTGGCCTCAATTCTAAGCATCATGTCTGGAGGAAACCAGGCACTGCTCATCACCTACCCAATACTATGCCTATAGTGAAGCATGGTGGTGGCAACATCATGCTGAGGAGGTGTTTTTCAGTGATTGGGATCCGGGAGAATAGTCAGGATTGAGGGAAAGCTGAATGGAGTAAAGTACAGAGATAATCTTAATGAAAGCCTTATCCAGAGTGATCGGGACCTCAGACTGGGCCGAAGGGTTACCTTCCAACAAGACAATGACCCTAAGCACACAGCCAAAACTACACAGTGATGTCTTAGGAATGTTCTTAAGGGGCTCAGCCAGAGCCCCGACTTTAACCAAATCACTGTAGAGACCTGAAAATGTCTTCAACTAAGTCCTGAGTATAGGGACTGAACACTTATGTCAATGCAAGATTTCAGTTTTCCGTTTTCAAAGATTCTGTTTTCACTTTGTCATTATGGAGTATTGAGGGCAGAATTATCTTGAATGTTTTTTATTTATTTTTTTATTTTAGCACAAGGCTGCTAGGGTCTGAAGACTTTCCAGAAGCATTGTATTCACATGGTCCTGATGAAAAAGCTCCACAAAAGGTATGTTTGTCCTGCTCTCCCGAGCCCATAGCTAGTGCTGTTAGGGGTTTAGCATGGTCAAAACTGCTGACAGACTCCCTTTAAGAAAGTGCAGTTACTCTTTCATTCCCACATACTTGTTGGATCTATTGAGAGGTGATTACTGTACAGTTCCCCAGCACCCAGTAAAGGATGCAGTCTAGTCTGGGCCCCATTTCTCTAGGGCCCTCACAGCAGTTGCATTGTTTACCGCTATGGTATGTACAGACATGCCGTCGGCTTCCTTAGTAGGTATGGTACCTAGACTTTTCATAACATGACTAGTGGCAGTTATCAAAGTTATTGGTCAACATTGTAGTCGACAACATTTTTCTATTTTTATTAGTTTTTAAAATGCCCCTGGTCCTCACTTTTCTTTGATTATAAAACAAGCATGCAATATGCTCCTAATTAGACACTAAGGATTAATTACGGAAGCGTGATAGAAACAAACCGTCCCTAGAGATCACAAATACTATCTTATAAAGATCCTAGAAAAGTGTACTGCAGATCACCGACTGCATGATCAATATATTAGGACTACCTGGGCTTGCTCTACCAAGTGGGCTTGTGAATAGGTGGAGTTTAAAGAACCGGAGTGCAAGACAAGGAGCCTGAAACTAAGGTTTGATTGATTTTCCTTGTATATTGTTGGCTTGATTCTAGCTATTCCTCCAACTACAGCAGAAAGGGTCTAACTCTAGCTCATATTTACAGTTTTTTTAATTAACTTTTCATCCCCATTTAAATATGTGCTCCATGGACAATGCTACTAAGCATGGGTCCTGTGCAATGTATGCGTGCCTTGAAGAGCCATTCGAGGGTGAATACATTTGCACTAGATGCAGTCATGTAGCATATTTGGAATCTCAGATCTTGGCTCTAAATAAGCAGCTTGAAATACTTAGGGTACCTTCACACTAGCGTTTTTCTTTTCCGGCATAGAGTTCCATCACAGTGGCTCTATACCGGAAAAGAACTGATCAGGCATATCCCCATGCATTCTGAGGGGAGAGCAATCCATTCAGGATGTCTTCAGTTCAGTAGTTTTGACTGATCAGGCAAAAGAGAAAACCGCAGCATGCTACGGTTTTATCTCCGGCGAAAAAAACGAAAGACTTGCCTGAATGCCAGATCCGGCATTTTTCCCCATAGGAATGTATTAGTGCCGGATCCGGCATTCAAAATACCGGAAAGCCGGACCTGTCCTTCCAGCCTGCACATGCGCAGAACGGTAAAAATGTGAAAAAAGATACAAGACGGATCCGTCTGTCCGCATGACAAGCGGAAAGACAGATCCGTTCTCGCAAGGCATTTGTGAGACGGATCTGCATCCGGATCCATCTCACAAATGCTTTCAATCACAGCCAGATCGGCGGATCCGGCGGGCAGTTCCGACTAAAGGAACTGCCCGCCGAATCACACTACCGCAAGTGTGAAAGTAGACTTAGGGGCATTGCAGACCTGGAGAGAGGCTTAGACCTCACTGAGGTCAATGAAATGGAGATGGGAGGAGGAGGGCAAGATCAGGACTATCAGTTAAGCAGTTGGGTTAATGTAGGAAGAAGGGGTAGAGGTAAAAGTGCCAGGGAGGCTAGTCCTGAGCTGGAACGCCCTAGTAAATATGCCTGTTTGGCTGATATTAGGGATGAAAGCCCAGGGCTAGCAACACTGCAGCATGGCTTTTCTCCTAGCAACCAGGAGGATGACCGCTGCAGGAAGGATGGGAAAAGGAGTGCAGCAAAGGTCAGACAGATGCTGGTGGTAGGGGACTCTATTATTAGGAGGACAGACAGGGTCACCTGTCGCCAAGACCATGAATGCCGAACAATGTGCTGTCTTCCGGGTGCTCGAGTTAAGCATATTGCGGATCGGATTGACAGATTGCTGGGTGGGGCTGGGGAAGACCCAGCGGTCATGGTACACATTGGCACCAATTACATAGTCAGGGGGAGATGGAAGGTCCTTAAAAAGGATTTTAGGGAGCTAGGTGAGAAGCTCAAGTCCAGGACCTCCAAGGTAGTGTTTTCTGAAATACTACCAGTGCCACGAGCGTCACCAGAGAGACAACGGGAACTTAGGCAGTTAAATAAGTGGCTCAGAAGCTGATGCAGGAAGGAAGGGTTTGGGTTCATGGAGAACTGGGCCAACTTTGCGGTCGGTTACAGGCTCTTCAGTAGGGACGGGCTGCACCTTAATGGGGAGGGTGCAACTGCCCTGGGGGAAAAATGGTTAGACGGCTGGAGGAGCTTTTAAACTAAGATCTGTGGGGAGGGTGGGGGGGGGGGGTCATACTAATAAGGGGGCAGTGTAGATAGAGAGTGGAATATAAGAGGGGGAAGTGGGAATTTAGTGGGGGCTGGGGTTAGCGAGGAAAGTAGGGAAAAGACTTGGCTGAACTATACACCAATGAAAAATAGATTTGCTGGTAACAAGAACCTGTTACATACAAACCATCAGCCAAGGTAACCCAAAAATGACAGATATTCACTTTACAGGTAATAGTAATTTAGCTAGCAAAATGGGGGAGCTGGAGTCTATGGTACTAGAAGAACACATAGATGTAGTTGGTGTGACTGAGACATGGTTGGACTCTTCGCATGACTGGGCTGTTAATATTGAGGGTTTTACACTATTTAGTAAAGATAGGGTCAATAGAAAAGGAGTGGCGTGTGCCTGTATGTGAGGAGTGATCTGAAGACAAGTGTGAAAGAGGCAATTGTGGGTGCGGATGGTGAGCATGTGGAAACCTTATGGGCGGAAGCTCAAAGGGATATAAACAATGAAAAAATAATACTTGGTGTAATCTATAGACCCCCTAACATCACAGAGGAGATAGAAACGCAACTGTATAACGAAATAGAGCAGGCTGCACAGGCGGGTACAGTGGTCATAATGGGAGATTTTAACTTCCCAGACATTGACTTGGGTCATGGTTCTGCCTCAACCGCAAAGGGGAGAAAATTCCTCAACTTGCTGCAGGACCACTTTATGGGCGAGTTTGTAGAAGCTCCCACTAGGGGCGATGCTCTGTTGAATCTGGTAATTTCTAATGATGCAGAGCTTGTGGGAAATGTTACTGTTCGAGAAACACTAGGTAATAGTGACCAAGATATAATTATATTCTCCTTAAACTATAAGTACAAACTCTGTCAGGCAGAGCAAAGACACTGAATTTTAAAAATACTAATTTCCCTGGGGTGAGGGGCAGCATTTCAGGGCATAGACTGGGAGAAGCTACTGTCACATAATAATACAGAGGATAAATGGGAGAGCTTTAAATCCACATTGAGTAATTTCACTGAAAAATTGATCCCTTTAGGTAACAACGATAAATGGCTACAATTAAACCCCCCATGGCTTACAGTACTGTAGAAAGGGCAATAAAAGACAAAAAAAGTACATTTTAAAAATTCTAATCTGAGCGGTCAGCTGTCGCGTTTGAAGATTACAAAGGGCTTAATAAAATCTGTAAAAAGGAGATAAAATTAGCAAAAATACAAACGAACAGCAGGTGGCAAAAGAGAGCAAAACAAATCCCAAAACATTCTTTAAATATATAAATGCTAAAAAACTAAGGTCCGAGCAGGTAGGTCTCCTAAATAACTAGTCACTGAAGATAAGGAAAAGGCAGAGTTACTAAATGGGTTTCTTAGCTCTGTATATACAAAAGAAGAGAAAGGAGCTGATATCTGTGGCGTTGGGGCTGTTAGTACATCCAGTGATATACTCAATTGGCTAACTGTAGATATGGTCCAAGAGAAGTTATATAGGGTGAATGTGAACAAAGCTTCGGGTCCAGATGGATTACACCCAAGAGTGCTTAAAGAGCTTAGTTCAGTCATTGCTGTGCCCCTGTTTATAACTTTTAAAGATTGTCTAGGTACTGGTACAGTGCCAAGTGATTGGCGCAAGGCAAATGTGGTGCCCATATTCAAAAAAGGATCCTCCACAGGTAATTATAGACCAGTTAGTTTAACTTCTGTTATGGGAAAAATGTTTGAAGGACTCTTAAGGGACTATATACAGGAGTATGTGACTATAAATAATATTATAAGTGATGACCAGCATGGGTTTACCAAGGACAGAAGTTGTCAGACTAACCTGATGTGTTTTCATGAGGAGGTGAGTAGTAGACTGGACAGAGGGGCGGCTGTGGATGTAGTGAGGTGAGTAGTAGCTGGACAGAGGGGCGGCTGTGGATGTAGTGTTTCTGGATTTTGCAAAGGCTTTTGATACTGTCCCTCATAGACATTAATAGGTAAAGTAAGGTCTATAGGCTTGGAAAGTATAGTTTGTAATTGGATTGAAAACTGGCTGCATGACCGTGTCCAGAGAGTTGTGGTCAATGATTCCTATTCAGAATAGTCCCGGGTTATAAGTGGTGTACCCCAAGGTTCAGTCCTGGGCCCTCTATTATTTAATTATTTATTAATGATATCGAGGACGGGATTAATAGCACCATTTCTATTTTTGCAGATGACACTAAGCTATGTAGTACTGTACAGTCTATGGAAGATGTCCATAAACTACAAGCTGACTTGAACACTCTGAGTGATTGGGCATCAACTTGGCAAATGAGGTTCAATGTGGATAAATGTAAAGTTATGCATCTTGGTAGTAATAATCTCTGTGCTTCATATGTCCTAGGTGATGTAACACTGGGAGAGTCACTTATAGAGAAGGATTTGGGTGTCCTTGTAAGATGGTAGATTAAATTACAGCATACAATGTCAATCAGCTGCTTCTAAGGCCACCAGGATATTGTCATGCATTAAACGAGGCATGGACTCGCGGGGCAGGGATGTAATATTACCACTTTACAAAGCGTTGGTGCGGCCTCATCTGGAATATGCAGTTCAGTTCTGGGCACCAGTACATAGAAAGGACGCACTGCAGCTGGAAAAAGTACAGAGGAGAGCGACTAAACTGATAAGGGGCATGGAGGGTCTTAGTTATGAAGAAAGATTAAAATAATTGCATTTATTTAGTCTTGAGAAGAGACGTCTAAGGGGAGACATGATTAACCTATACAAAATGGGCCATACAAAAAAATACAGTGAAAAACTTCTATGTAAAATGCCCTCAAAAGACATGGGGGCACTGCCTCCGATTGGAGAAGAAAAAGTTCAGTCTCCAGAAGCGTCAAAGCTTCTTTACTGTCAGAACTGTGAATCTGTGGAATAGACTTCCTCAGGACGTGGTCACTGCAGGAACAGTTTAAAAAAGGGTTTAGAGGAATTCTTAAAAGTAAACAACATTAATGCTTATGAAAACGTGTAGAAATCTGAGTCTCACTTCCTTCTGGGATTCGCGTCCCCACCTATCCCTTGGTTGAACTTGATGGACTTATGTCTTTTTTCAACCATATCAGCTATGTAACTATGTAACTATGACTATGATACATACATTAGTATACGGTATATGGAACATGAATTTTCATGAGGTAAGCTAAACATGTTCATTGCATTTCACACCTATGCTACATTAAGTGCTACATACACAGCCACAACACGACTGTGTGAAATAGTGTAGAGCCCAGGGATCTTTAACATGTTACAAATACTTACAGAAATCATATTGAGTCAGTTCCCTGTATTTTATAACAATAAGCCACAAAATATTTTATTTAATGATTTTTTTTTTTTAAACACAACCCTTGTATATAGGCTGTGTCTGGATTGAGATGCAATACCAGACACAGCCCATAGACAAAGTGGCACTTTTGCTGGATATATATACATACACACATATGAAAACATTCACAAAAGTTTAAATGATCTGTACAGGATAATTTTTGTTACCAAAAACAGTGCCACATCTGTCCACAGTTTGTGTATGGTATTTCAGGTCAGCTGTATTTACTTCAGTGGCATTCTGCTGCCACACTATATAAACCCTATGGGCAAATCTTACATTGGCTCTAAAAGAAAAGCCACCATGGAACATATTTTTCGCTCTATAAGACACACCTTTTTACCTCCAAAGTGGGAGAAAAATATCAGAGCGTCTTATGAGGCAACTACTGATGAGTGCTTCCATTATGGAAGCGCTCATTAGTACAGGAGGACCGGGGAGCAGTGAATGCAGTGCTCCCTTTGTTGGCTCTGTACTCACCGCTTCCTGGTCTTCAGCTGATGCATAGTGTTGGGGCCTGTGTACAGCATGAGGATATGACCTCATGCTCTATGACGCTGGGTTAAAGCACAGTGCTACAGGAAGAGCAGAAGCTGGATCTAAGGAGTGGCGGCATCTGGAGCAAAAGAGGTAAGCTGATTTATTTTTTAGTCCATGATCTGGGGTCTGATTAACATGAGGGTCTTATTAACATGGGGGTTTGATCTGAGATCTGATTGAGTGTCTTAGAAACAATAGGGATCTGATCTGAATAGGAGGCTTATTAAGATTGGGGGTCTGAGCTGAGGTCTGATTGGGGTCTTATTAACATTGGGGGTCTGAGGTCTGTTTGGGGGTCTTATAAACATTGGGGCTCTGAGCTGAGGTCAGATTAACATTGCGGGTCTGATTGGGGCTCTGAGATGAAGTCAAATTAACATTACAGGTCTGATTGTGGCTCTGAGCTGAGGTCCGATAAACACTAAGGGTCTGACTAGGGCTTTAAGTTGAGGTCTGATTGGGGGACTGAGCTGAGGTCAATAGGAATCTGAGGTCTGAATAGGAGGCTTATTAATATTGGGGGTCTGAGCTGAGGTCTGATTGGGGTCTTATTAACATTGGGGGTCTGAGGTCTGTATGGGGGGTCTTATAAACATTGTGGCTCTGAGCTCAGGTCAGATTAACATTGGGGGTCTGACTGGAGTTCTTTGCTGAGGTCTGAAAGATATTTATAATAAATGGTAAATACCAGAGTCATACAGATAAGAGTTTCTAGATGGAAAAGTAGACATTTTTCTTGTCTTATGAAACCTCTTTTATTGATAACCTTTCAACAAACTTTGCATAACTATAACTAGGGATGAGCGAATCGACTTCGGATGAAACATCCAAAGTCGATTTTCATAAAACTTCATTTCAATACTGTCTACAGTATTAGAATGTATTGGCTTAGATGAGCCAAAGTTATTACTTCGTGAAGTCTTGCGAGACTTCGCATAATAACTTCAGTAATTGATTCAGACTTTAAAAAAAATATTTACCGAACTGGGTTCAGTTCCAAGGTACCACTTCGGGAAATGTTTTTTTACAATCTAAATCAATTTCTGAAGTTATTATACGAAGTCTTGCGAGACTTCGCGAAGTAATAACTTTGGCTCATCAGAGCCAATACATTCTAATACTGTACGCTCGCTCAGTACGGTATTAAAATGAAGTTTTATGCAAATAGACTTCGGATGTTTCATCCAAAGTCGATTCGCTCATCCCTAACTATAACAATAGTACAGATATAACTTTGTAATATATCTGACCACAGAAAAATTCCTCTTTTCCCTCTAGGGCAACATATAATCTAATTCTTCATTCAGCTGATAGTTCAGAGAATATTAAAAAAAGGAGGTGGGGGGGATATATTATAAACTTTTTTAGATTCACTTGTGTTCGGATCGGCTATCAGAAAGGTGTCCCTAACCTATCTAACCCTATCTTGCAACAAGCAGTAGAATTGTGCCATAACTGCTGCTGTAGGGCAGCCTAAAGGGGGCCACCCCTATATGAAGTGACTGTAAGATGGCGTGGGTGGATGGCGTGGGTGGGTGGGTGGGTGAAATCAGCTGAATCGTCGTCAGCCCAGGCCTACAGGAGCCTATAAATAGCCTAGTACCCAACCAGCCTGGCCTCACAGGTGCAAGTAAGTAGCCGTGTAATCAGCCTCTCCTCTCACAAATACAGCAAAATACTTTTGCTTAACACTTGTGTTCGGATCGGCTATCAGAAAGGTGTCCCTAACCTATCTAACCCTATCTTGCAACAAGCAGTAGAGTTGTGCCGTAACTGCTGCTGTAGGGCAGCCTAAAGGGGGCCACCCCTATATGAAGTGACTGTAAGATGGCGTGGGTGGGTGAAATCAGCTGAATCGTCGTCAGCCTAGGCCTACAGGAGCCTATAAATAGCCTAGTACCCACCCAGCCTGGCCTCACAGGTGCAAGTAAGTAGCCGTGTAATCAGCCTCTCCTCTCACAAATACAGCAAAGTTCTTTGCTTAACACTTGTGGTCGGATCGGCTATCAGAAAGGTGTCCCTAACCTATCTAACCCTATCTTGCAACAAGCAGTAGAATTGTGCCGTAACTGCTGCTGTAGGGCAGCCTAAAGGGGCCAAAAAGCATGGACCTTATTTAGAGTAGAGTAAATATATACATACCATTACGACACCTGCTTTGAACGCAGAAAACTCTACCCGATGAAGGTGCGGAATATACCGTACATATCAGCGACTTCTATATACCTTACCTCTTTGTCACGTGCCGTTGTTTTTGGAGGTAGCTAAAGTTGATGTTTTGAAAGAGCGGTCGGTAGTCAGAAACGATTTACCCCTATGTTGACGATCATATGAACATATTACAAGAAGGTCTGAACCCGGGAGCTGCAGACTAATGGCGGGGCCAGGCGCCAGCGAGGGAAGAAACGTAAACCTGAAGGAAAGCAGCTACGTTCATCAGGAGAACGGTATCAGAGCGGTGCACTGACTGCCCCAGAGAAAATACTGAGTAACCATGATGTAGCAATGAAAAGGAAAATGCGGCCTTAAGTGGAAGCCGAAGTGATGTATGAACAGCTGGGTGAACGCAGCTGTGGATGTGAGTAGTGCCTGAAACATGGTATGGGCCCAGCTGTGAGCATGAAGAGCACTGTGTAACGCAGCTGTGACTGCAATCTGAGATAACAGGGTATCAATGTGATGCTACAGCAACGCATGAACGCAGCTCTAGTGGTGAACAGAGTATAAATTGTAAATGCAGACACATGGACATAGCTTTGAAGGTAACGCCTCCACATAATGCTGCAGGCTTTCTCTGGGATGGTCACCACAGCACCACCCAAGAAACATAAACGTGTATGAACATGAACCCTGAAGCAGCGACAATAAAGCAACATATAATGCACCTATACCCCAGCGCAGAACCGCTGACACATGCGTGCCCATAACATACAGTTTATAGATAAACCACTCTTACCTACAGGAGCATCAGAACTCAATGCGGGCGCCTCGACTGATCTGCGTGGATCCCCACATGCAGACCCCTGGTATACATACCCCAACTCCTTGCATGTTTGGCGTTAGCTACGGATGTGCCCCTGCATGTTAAAAACACACACATTTTTTTTTTTTTCTAATAGAGGAAACCTGCGACCATACCTACACCAGGCGCCTGCTAGGCCAACAACTATATGCAATGACCCCCAACGAGCCCCTAGACAGCCGAGCAGCCGAGCATTCACTAGACCGTTAGCACCCCGCTCTGCTTTGAACCAGAGTACTGCGCATCGCATGCCGCCCTGTAGGCACCATGCCATCAAGTGCAATACCACAGCATTTTATTTTATTTTTTTTATTTTTTTTACCATTGATATAAAAACACAGCGTGCATGACTTGAACCAACTAACAACCATCATTCAACCGTTTAGCGCCCGACTCTGCTACATCTCAGAGCGCTACATGTCGCGGACCGCAGCGTTGGTCCCGTGCAAACCACTCCGATCCTACCGTGAATACCAGCGCCCTGCTAAGACATTCTTCCATCGCCCAGCCGTAAGGAGCCTCCACACCATGCTGCTGTATCCTAGAGCCAACTCACAGGTAGTGAAATCAGCTGAATCGTCGTCAGCCTAGGCCTACAGGAGCCTATAAATAGCCTAGTACCCAACCAGCCTGGCCTCACAGGTGCAAGTAAGTAGCCGTGTAATCAGCCTCTCCTCTCACAAATACAGCAAAATACTTTTGCTTAACACTTATACAATTGATGATGCATAGATTGTTGAAAGGTTAGTGATCATTTAAGTATATTTTTTTACCACAACTTTACATTACATATGTTCTAATCTTACACAGTAACTGTAAAAAAAAAACTCTCCCCACCTGTCTCTAGTTGTTCTCATATACTTATTTTAAGCAGCTGTATGTGTGTAGGTATAGAGCCATCACCTACCTGTCATGGTCCCGCCTGTGACAGGGAAAAGAAGATCGAGGAGACTGGCTGCACGGGATTGACAGCCTCTTTGGTTTCACTTTTCTGTGTTGTTGCTGGGGATGACCACACCTCATGTCTCAAGTGTAGCCTAAGTGGTCATTCCTTCTCCTCTATTTAGTCTGGCCTCACCCATCATGCTATGCAGTTAATAGCTCCTTGTTTGTGGATGTCCAGGTGTTGGTTCTCTCTGAGTTCCTGCTTGTCCGCATACTTCTGGAAGTTAAGTTTATCTTCTTTGCCATTTGTTGTTTTCCCCTACCTGCTGATATTAGGCCTGAGGGGGTCTCCTATTCCTTCATCTGGGAAGTAATAGGCCATCCATATCCTGACACTATCTGCAGGGCCCTGTTAGGGTGAGATTGGGCTTAGGTTCCTGCGTATGAACATTCCTACCATCAAGGTCATACTGATAGCAGTCAGGGCTCGGCGTAGGGACTCACTAGGTGTGACCATTTCCCTTTCCATAGGTTCCAGACCTAATATCTTTTCCCTTCCCTTCTGTGTTCAGTGTGGAGTGTATTTACCACACTGCGCCATGACACTACCGTATAGCTTCAGACAAAGTGGAATAGACCCATGTGGAAAGCGATCGAATCCAAAGTTAGCTTCCAATGGGATTATCTCTTGCAGAACCTTCTGAACTCTTTTTATCAGAGATTGCTCCCAATAAAAATGTCTCTAGTGAGTCAGTCTGATCCTGCTGGTAGGCTTTATATAGGACTATATGTCCTAGGAACCAGTGAGTTCTTGTTCCAGCTCCTAGCGCTATTCCACAGTTGCACAGCATGATAGAAAGGGAGAGAACCATTTAAAGTATTGAAGAGATTTGGTGTGGCACATCACAGCTACAGGCTGCACATGAAGGATATCCAAGGAAAGAACACTTACAACTGGGTATGCAAAAGGTCTTGGTTGTAGGCCCTGGCAACAAACAGAAAAACAACTCTCACAACAAAGAAACTAAGCCCATAAGATCTAAGGTTACATATTTTACTCTAGTGAGCAAAACGTAAGATATTAGCCCAACTGGAATCTAAGTTGCTGTTTGTCCGGACCTTTATACCCTCAGTCAGGGTTAGATTTGTGACTCTAATATGGATGCAAAACCATGCCTGTGCTGTACTCATGTGAAAGCAACTACAGAAAGTTTCTTGCAACCTCCTATTCTGATATGGAGCAAGACATGGACAATCACATATACACTGAACATTTCCACTTTCTTTTTGCTTTGTTTCCACCTTAGTCATCATTTGCTAACACCCTCCTCTTTCAATCTTTCCTGACTCCTAAACCATGTATTTTTACTCAATTTTGTCAAATCAAAAAATACAGTTGTTTTCAAAATAATAGCCGTCAGACATCACTAAGGGCTCTTTCACATCTGCGTTATTGTCTTCCGGCATAGAGTTCCGTCGTCGGGGCTCTATGCCGGAAGAATACTGATCAGGATTATCCTAATGCATTCTGAATGGACAGTCCGTCCTTCAGGATGCATTAGGATGTCTTCCGTTCCGGAACGGAACGTTTTTTGCTCCGGCCAAAAATCCGGAACACTTGCCGCAAGGCCGGATCCGGAATGAATGCCAATTGAAAGGCATTGATCCGGATCCGGCCTTAAGCTAAACGTCGTTTCGGCGCATTGCCGGATGCGACGTTTAGCTTTTTCTCAATGGTTACCATGGCTGCCGGGACGCTAAAGTCCTGGCAGCCATGGTAAAGTGTAGCGGGGAGCGGGGGAGCAGCATACTTACCATCCGTGCGGCTCCCGGGGCGCTTCAGAGTGACGTCAGGGGCGCCCCAAGCGCATGGATCACATGATCGCGTGGCACGTCATCCATGCGCATGGGGCGCTCTGACGTCATTCTGGAGCGCCCCGGGAGCCGCGCGGACTGTAAGTATACCGCTCCCCCTCTCCCTGCTCCTACTATGGCAACCAGGACTTTAATAGCGTCCTGGGTGCCATAGTAACACTGAACGCATTTTGAAGACGGATCCGTCTTCAAATGCTTTCAGTACACTTGCATTTTTCCGGATCCGGCGTGTAATTCCGGCAAGTGGAGTACACGCCGGATCCGGACAACGCAAGTGTGAAAGAGGCCTTACCCGATCAATCACTGTTTTTGGTAGAAATTATATTTCTACATGGCAAATAATTTACTAGCAGGTGTAGTAGAGTAATAGAAATCCAACAGACCCAACAGTCATGACATGCATGCTGAAGATGAAAGAAGGTCTAAAGTTACCTGTGAGTACTATTACAATTAGAAGACGCCTATGTAAAGCCAAGCTATCTGCAAGAAGCCCCCGCAAAGTCACACTGTTGAAAAAAAAAACAACATGTGCTAAAGAGGTTACAATTTGCCAAAGAGCACATTGACTGGCCTAAAGAGACATTTTGTGGACTGATGAAAGTAAGATTGTTCTTTTTGGGTCTAGAGGCCAGGGACAGTTTGTCAGAAGAACCCCAAACACTGAATTCAAGCCACAGTACACTGTGAAGCATGGTGGCACAAGCATCATGATATGGGGATGTTTCTCATACTACGGTGTTGGGCCTATTTATCGCAGACCAGGGATCATGGATCAGTTTGAATACATCAGAATAATTGAAGAGGTCATGCTGCCTAACGCTGGGTTCACACCTGAGCGTTCTGAAACGAGCGCTCTGTATGCGCGATTGTACGGGCGTTTACAATCGCGCATACAGAGACAGGGGTGCACACATTGTCGCGCGTTCCCGAATATCTATGTGCGGGAACGCGCGACAAACGCCCAAAAAAAAGCTCAAGCACTTGTTTGAGCGTCGGGCGTTTTACAGCGCGATCGTACGCGCTGTAAAACGCCCAGGTGAGAACCATTCCCATAGGGAATCATTGGTTCTTGCCTGTTGTGCGTTTTACAGCGCGTAGGAACGCGCTGTAAAACGCTCAGGTGTGAACCCAGCGTTAGGCTGAAGAGGAAATGCCCTTGTTCCAACAATACAACTACCCCAAACACACCAGTAAATGTGCAACATCTTGGTTCCAGACCAACAAGATTGACGTTATGGAGTGGCCAGCCCAATCCCCAGATCTTAATCCAATAGAAAACTAGTGGGGTGACATAAAAAATGCAGTTTCTGAGGCAAAACCAAGAAAGTTGGTTGACTCCATGCAACATAGATGTACAGCAGTTCTCAAAAACAGCAGTTATACAACTAAATATTAGTTAAGTGATTCAAAGGAAAGCAAAATCTAGAAACGTTTTCAGTTTATATAGTGAATGTTTCCGTTTGTAAAGAAGAATACAAACACAGCTTAATTCACTTTTTTTAACACAATTGTACATTTAAAAAGAATTGTCCTTCCTTACTTTTCCTCTTGGTTTAAAATACCCCAAGGTGAGTGACAATAGATGACTAGATGAGTGACCAGTTTAAAAAAATATATAAAAAAAATATTGCATTACTCACAACATCCAAGAGAATTAAGCAAAATGTATTTTTTCCCCCCAAAGCTCCATTCATCTTGGGATGTCCGAAACCAAGAGGAAAGGTAAGGAGGACACATTTGTATGGCAGTAGCACATAGCCGAACTATAAATTAATAGAAATACAGCTCATAGACAGCAAGTTCCAAGAGTGGTGCCATCTCCTTGTTGATAGTCATGTAAGTTTTGTGTTACAGTCCTGATCAAAAGTTTAAGACTAGGGATGAGCGAACTCGAACTGTATAGTTCGGGTTCGTACCGAATTTTGGGGTGTCCGTGACACGGACCCGAACCCGGACATTTTCGTAAAAGTCCGGGTTCGGGTTCGGTGTTCGTCGCTTTCTTCGCGCTTTTGTGACGCTTTCTTGGCGCTTTTTGAAAGGCTGCAAAGCAGCCAATCAACAAGCGTCATACTACTTGCCCCAAGAGGCCATCACAGCCATGCCTACTATTGGCATGGCTGTGATTGGCCAGAGCACCATGTGACCCAGCCTCTATTTAAGCTGGAGTCACATAGCGCCGCCCGTCACTCTGCTCTGATTAGCGTAGGGAGAGGTTGCGGCTGCGACAGTAGGGCGAGATTAGGCAGATTAACTCCTCCAAAGGACTTGATTAACTGATCGATCTGCAGCTGTGGATCATTGAGCTGCTGATCCTCAATTGCTCACTGTTTTTAGGCTGCACAGACCGTTTGTCAGTCTCATTTTTCTGGGGTGATCGGCGGCCATTTTGTGTCTTGTGGTGCGCCAGCACAAGCTGCGACCAAGTGCATTTAACCCTCAATGGTGTGGTTGTTTTTTGGCTAAAGCCTACATCAGGGTGAAGCTGTCACACCAAGTGCATTTAACCAGCAATAGTCTGTTCATTTTTTGGCCATATACAAAATCAGGGGCAAGCTGCGCCTGTCACCAAGTGCATTTAACCCTCAATGGTGTGGTTGTTTTTTGGCTAAAGCCTACATCAGGGTGAAGCTGTCACACCAAGTGCATTTAACCAGCAATAGTCTGTTCATTTTTTGGCCATATACAAAATCAGGGGCAAGCTGCGCCTGTCACCAAGTGCATTTAACCCTCAATGGTGTGGTTGTTTTTTGGCTAAAGCCTACATCAGGGTGAAGCTGTCACACCAAGTGCATTTAACCAGCAATAGTCTGTTCATTTTTTGGCCATATACAAAATCAGGGGCAAGCTGCGCCTGTCACCAAGTGCATTTAACCCTCAATGGTGTGGTTGTTTTTTGGCTAAAGCCTACATCAGGGTGAAGCTGTCACACCAAGTGCATTTAACCAGCAATAGTCTGTTCATTTTTTGGCCATATCCCAGTCTAATTCTGTCACTAAATCCATACCGGTCACCCAGCGCCTAAATACTAGGCCTCAAATTTATATCCAGCTAAATCTGTCCCTAGTGCTGTAGCTGGGCGAGTTATTTAGTGTCCGTTCAAGCACATTTCTTGTTCTGGGTTGAAATACAATTCCCAATTTAGCAATTTCATAATTTAGTGGTTCCTGCTATATCAGAGCTATTTGAAATCTATCCCAAAAAGGGTATATAATATTGAAGGTGCACATTGGGTCATTCAGAATAACTTCACACACACCCGCTACTGTGTATTTCCAAGTCTAATTCTGTCACTAAACCCATACCTGTCACCCAGCGCCTAAATACTAGGCCTCAAATTTAAATCCCTCTAAATCTCTCGTTACCCACCGCTGTACTGTTGTTGCTGGGCAAGATATTTAGTGTCCGTCAAAGCACATTTTTTGTTCTGGGTTGAAGTACAATTCCCAATTTAGCAATTTCATAATTTAGTGGTTTCTGCTATATCAGAGCTATTTGAAATCTATCCCAAAAAGGGTATATAATATTGAAGGTGCACATAGGGTCATTCAGAATAACTTCACACACACCCGCTACTGTGTATTTCCAAGTCTAATTCTGTCACTAAACCCATACCTGTCACCCAGCGCCTAAATACTAGGCCTCAAATTTAAATCCCTCTAAATCTCTCGTTACCGTTGTCCTGTTGTAGCTGGGAAAGTTATTTAGTGCCCGTCAAAGCACATTTTTTGTTCTGGGTTGAAGTACAATTCCCAATTTAGCAATTTCATAATTTAGTGGTTCCTGCTATATCAGAGCTATTTGAAATCTATCCCAAAAAGGGTATATAATATTGAAGGTGCACATAGGGTCATTCAGAATAACTTCACACACACCCGCTACTGTGTATTTCCAAGTCTAATTCTGTCACTAAATCCATACCGGTGACCCAGCGCCTAAATACTAGGCCTCAAATTTAATTCCCTCTAAATCTCTCGTTACCCACCGCTGTACTGTTGTTGCTGGGCAAGATATTTAGTGTCCGTCAAAGCACATTTTTTGTTCTGGGTTGAAGTACAATTCCCAATTTAGCAATTTCATAATTTAGTGGTTTCTGCTATATCAGAGCTATTTGAAATCTATCCCTAAAAGGGTATATAATATTGAAGGTGCACATAGGGTCATTCAGAATAACTTCACACACACGCTACTGTGTATTTCCAAGTCTAATTCTGTCACTAAATCCATACCGGTGACCCAGCGCCTAAATACTAGGCCTCAAATTTAATTCCCTCTAAATCTCTCGTTACCCACCGGTGTACTGTTGTTGCTGGGCAAGATATTTAGTGTCCGTCAAAGCACATTTTTTGTTCTGGGTTGAAGTACAATTCCAAATTTAGCAATTTCATAATTTAGTGGTTTCTGCTATATCAGAGCTATTTGAAATCTATCCCTAAAAGGGTATATAATATTGAAGGTGCACATAGGGTCATTCAGAATAACTTCACACACACCCGCTACTGTGTATTTCCAAGTCTAATTCTGTCACTAAACCCATACCTGTCACCCAGCGCCTAAATACTAGGCCTCAAATTTAAATCCCTCTAAATCTCTCGTTACCGTTGTCCTGTTGTAGCTGGGAAAGTTATTTAGTGCCCGTCAAAGCACATTTTTTGTTCTGGGTTGAAGTACAATTCCCAATTTAGCAATTTCATAATTTAGTGGTTCCTGCTATATCAGAGCTATTTGAAATCTATCCCAAAAAGGGTATATAATATTGAAGGTGCACATAGGGTCATTCAGAATAACTTCACACACACGCTTCTGTGCATTTCCAAGTCTAATTCTGTCACTAAATCCATACCGGTGACCCAGCGCCTAAATACTAGGCCTCAAATTTAATTCCCTCTAAATCTCTCGTTACCCACCGCTGTACTGTTGTTGCTGGGCAAGATATTTAGTGTCCGTCAAAGCACATTTTTTGTTCTGGGTTGAAGTACAATTCCCAATTTAGCAATTTCATAATTTAGTGGTTTCTGCTATATCAGAGCTATTTGAAATCTATCCCTAAAAGGGTATATAATATTGAAGGTGCACATAGGGTCATTCAGAATAACTTCACACACACCCGCTACTGTGTATTTCCAAGTCTAATTCTGTCACTAAATCCATACCGGTGACCCAGCGCCTAAATACTAGGCCTCAAATTTAATTCCCTCTAAATCTCTCGTTACCCACCGGTGTACTGTTGTTGCTGGGCAAGATATTTAGTGTCCGTCAAAGCACATTTTTTGTTCTGGGTTGAAGTACAATTCCCAATTTAGCAATTTCATAATTTAGTGGTTTCTGCTATATCAGAGCTATTTGAAATCTATCCCTAAAAGGGTATATAATATTGAAGGTGCACATAGGGTCATTCAGAATAACTTCACACACACGCTTCTGTGCATTTCCAAGTCTAATTCTGTCACTAAATCCATACCGGTGACCCAGCGCCTAAATACTAGGCCTCAAATTTAAATCCCTCTAAATCTCTCGTTACCCACCACTGTACTGTTGTTGCTGGGCAAGATATTTAGTGTCCGTCAAAGCACATTTTTTGTTCTGGGTTGAAGTACAATTCCCAATTTAGCAATTTCATAATTTAGTGGTTTCTGCTATATCAGAGCTATTTGAAATCTATCCCTAAAAGGGTATATAATATTGAAGGTGCACATTGGGTCATTCAGAATAACTTCACACACACCCGCTACTGTGTATTTTCAAGTCTAATTCTGTCACTAAACCCATACCTGTCACCCAGCGCCTAAATACTAGGCCTCAAATTTATATCCCGCTGAATTTGAATACAATACATTGGGCCAAATAATATATTTGTTGTTGTGGTGAACCATAACAATGAGAAAAACATCTAGTAAGGGACGCGGACGTGGACATGGTCGTGGTGGTGTTAGTGGACCCTCTGGTGCTGGGAGAGGACGTGGCCGTTCTGCCACATCCACACGTCCTAGTGTACCAACTACCTCAGGTCCCAGTAGCCGCCAGAATTTACAGCGATATATGGTGGGGCCCAATGCCGTTCTAAGGATGGTAAGGCCTGAGCAGGTACAGGCATTAGTCAATTGGGTGGCCGACAGTGGATCCAGCACGTTCACATTATCTCCCACCCAGTCTTCTGCAGAAAGCGCACAGATGGCGCCTGAAAACCAACCCCATCAGTCTGTCACATCACCCCCATGCATACCAGGGAAACTGTCTCAGCCTCAAGTTATGCAGCAGTCTCTTATGCTGTTTGAAGACTCCGCTGGCAGGGTTTCCCAAGGGCATCCACCTAGCCCTTCCCCAGCGGTGAAAGACATAGAATGCACTGACGCACAACCACTTATGTTTCCTGATGATGAGGACATGGGAATACCACCTCAGTATGTCTCTGATGATGACGAAACACAGGTGCCAACTGCTGCGTCTTTCTGCAGTGTGCAGACTGAACAGGAGGTCAGGGATCAAGACTGGGTGGAAGACGATGCAGGGGACGATGAGGTCCTAGACCCCACATGGAATGAAGGTCGTGCCACTGACTTTCACAGTTCGGAGGAAGAGGCAGTGGTGAGACCGAGCCAACAGCGTAGCAAAAGAGGGAGCAGTGGGCAAAAGCAGAACACCCGCCGCCAAGAGACTCCGCCTGCTACTGACCGCCGCCATCTGGGACCGAGCACCCCAAAGGCAGCTTCAAGGAGTTCCCTGGCATGGCACTTCTTCAAACAATGTGCTGACGACAAGACCCGAGTGGTTTGCACGCTGTGCCATCAGAGCCTGAAGCGAGGCATTAACGTTCTGAACCTGAGCACAACCTGCATGACCAGGCACCTGCATGCAAAGCATGAACTGCAGTGGAGTAAACACCTTAAAACCAAGGAAGTCACTCAGGCTCCCCCTGCTACCTCTTCTGCTGCTGCCGCCTCGGCCTATTCTGCTGCTGCCGCCTCGGCCTCTTCCTCCGCCTCTGGAGGAACGTTGGCACCTGCCGCCCAGCAAACAGGGGATGTACCACCAACACCACCACCACCACCTCCGTCACCAAGCGTCTCAACCATGTCACACGCCAGCGTTCAGCTCTCCATCTCACAAACATTTGATAGAAAGCGTAAATTCCCACCTAGCCACCCTCGATCCCTGGCCCTGAATGCCAGCATTTCTAAACTACTGGCCTATGAAATGCTGTCATTTAGGCTGGTGGACACAGACAGCTTCAAACAGCTCATGTCGCTTGCTGTCCCACAGTATGTTGTTCCCAGCCGGCACTACTTCTCCAAGAGAGCCGTGCCTTCCCTGCACAACCAAGTATCCCATAAAATCAAGTGTGCACTGCGCAACGCCATCTGTAGCAAGGTCCACCTAACCACAGATACGTGGACCAGTAAGCACGGCCAGGGACGCTATATCTCCCTAACTGCACACTGGGTAAATGTAGTGGCAGCTGGGCCCCAGGCGGAGAGCTGTTTGGCGCACGTCCTGCCGCCGCCAAGGATCGCAGGGCAACATTCTTTGCCTCCTGTTGCCACCTCCTCCTTCTCGGCTTCCTCCTCCTCTTCTTCCACCTGCTCATCCAGTCAGCCACACACCTTCACCACCAACTTCAGCACAGCCCGGGGTAAACGTCAGCAGGCCATTCTGAAACTCATATGTTTGGGGGACAGGCCCCACACCGCACAGGAGTTGTGGCGGGGTATTGAACAACAGACCGACGAGTGGTTGCTGCCGGTGAGCCTCAAGCCCGGCCTGGTGGTGTGTGATAATGGGCGAAATCTCGTTGCAGCTCTGGGACTAGCCAATTTGACGCACATCCCTTGCTTGGCGCATGTGCTGAATTTGGTGGTGCAGAAGTTCATTCACAACTACCCCGACATGTCAGAGCTGCTGCATAAAGTGCGGGCCGTCTGTTCGCGCTTCCGGCGTTCACATCCTGCCGCTGCTCGCCTGTCTGCGCTACAGCGTAACTTCGGCCTTCCCGCTCACCGCCTCATATGCGACGTGCCCACCAGGTGGAACTCCACCTTGCACATGCTGGACAGACTGTGCGAGCAGCAGCAGGCCATAGTGGAGTTTCAGCTGCAGCACGCACGGGTCAGTCGCACTACAGAACAGCACCACTTCACCACCAATGACTGGGCCTCCATGCGAGACCTGTGTGCCCTGTTGCGCTGTTTCGAGTACTCCACCAACATGGCCAGTGGCGATGACACCGTTATCAGCGTTACAATACCACTTCTATGTCTCCTTGAGAAAACACTTAGGGCGATGATGGAACAGGAGGTGGCCCAGGAGGAGGAGGAGGAGGATGAGGAAGAGGGGTCATTTTTAGCACTTTCAGGCCAGTCTCTTCGAAGTGACTCAGAGGGAGGTTTTTTGCAACAGCAGAGGCCAGGTACAAATGTGGCCAGCCAGGGCCCACTACTGGAGGACGAGGAGGACGAGGATGAGGAGGAGGTGGAGGAGGATGAGGATGAAGCATGGTCACAGCGGGGTGGCACCCAACGCAGCTCGGGTCCATCACTGGTGCGTGGCTGGGGGGAAAGGCAGGACGATGACGATACGCCTCCCACAGAGGACAGCTTGTCCTTACCCCTGGGCAGCCTGGCACACATGAGCGACTACATGCTGCAGTGCCTGCGCAACGACAGCAGAGTTGCCCACATTTTAACCTGTGCGGACTACTGGGTTGCCACCCTGCTGGATCCACGCTACAAAGACAATGTGCCCACCTTACTTCCTGCACTGGAGCGTGATAGGAAGATGCGCGAGTACAAGCGCACGTTGGTAGACGCGCTACTGAGAGCATTCCCAAATGTCACAGGGGAACAAGTGGAAGCCCAAGGCCAAGGCAGAGGAGGAGCAAGAGGTCGCCAAGGCAGCTGTGTCACGGCCAGCTCCTCTGAGGGCAGGGTTAGCATGGCAGAGATGTGGAAAACTTTTGTCAACACGCCACAGCTAACTGCACCACCACCTGATACGCAACGTGTTAGCAGGAGGCAACATTTCACTAACATGGTGGAACAGTACGTGTGCACACCCCTCCACGTACTGACTGATGGTTCGGCCCCATTCAACTTCTGGGTCTCTAAATTGTCCACGTGGCCAGAGCTAGCCTTTTATGCCTTGGAGGTGCTGGCCTGCCCGGCAGCCAGCGTTTTGTCTGAACGTGTATTCAGCACGGCAGGGGGCGTCATTACAGACAAACGCAGCCGCCTGTCTACAGCCAATGTGGACAAGCTGACGTTCATAAAAATGAACCAGGCATGGATCCCACAGGACCTGTCCGTCCCTTGTCCAGATTAGACATTAACTACCTCCCCATAACCATATATTATTGGACTCCAGGGCACTTCCTCATTCAATCCTATTTTTATTTTCATTTTACCATTATATTGCGATGCTACCCAAAGTTGAATGAACCTCTCCTCTGCCTGTGTGCTAGGCCTAAATATATGCCAATGGACTGTTGCAGTGGTGGCTGACATGAAGCCTGATTCTCTGCTATGACATGCAGACTAATTCTCTGCTGACATGAAGCCAGATTGTCTGTTACGGGACCTCTCTCCTCTGCCTGGGTGCTGGGCCTAAATTTATGACCATGGACTGTTGCAGTGGTGGCTGACGTGAAGCCTGATTCTCTGCTATGACATGCAGACTGATTCTCTGCTGACATGAAGCCAGATCGTCTGTTACGGGACCTCTCTGCTCTGCCTGTGTGCTAGGCCTAAATATATGCCAATGGACTGTTGCAGTGGTGGGTGACGTGAAGCCTCATTCTCTGCTATGACATGCAGACTGATTCTCTGCTGACATGAAGCCAGATTGTCTGTTACGGGACCTCTCTGCTCTGCCTGTGTGCTAGGCCTAAATATATGCCAATGGACTGTTGCAGTGGTGGGTGACGTGAAGCCTCATTCTCTGCTATGACATGCAGACTGATTCTCTGCTGACATGAAGCCAGATTGTCTGTTACGGGACCTCTCTGCTCTGCCTGTGTGCTAGGCCTAAATATATGCCAATGGACTGTTGCAGTGGTGGGTGACGTGAAGCCTCATTCTCTGCTATGACATGCAGACTGATTCTCTGCTGTCATGAAGCCAGATTGTCTGTTACGGGACCTCTCTGCTCTGCCTGTGTGCTAGGCCTAAATATATGCCAATGGACTGTTGCAGTGGTGGGTGACGTGAAGCCTCATTCTCTGCTATGACATGCAGACTGATTCTCTGCTGACATGAAGCCAGATTGTCTGTTACGGGACCTCTCTGCTCTGCCTGTGTGCTAGGCCTAAATATATGCCAATGGACTGTTGCAGTGGTGGGTGACGTGAAGCCTCATTCTCTGCTATGACATGCAGACTGATTCTCTGCTGACATGAAGCCAGATCCTCTGTTACGGGAGCTCTCTCCTCTGCCTGGGTGCTGGGCCTAAATTTATGACAATTGACTGTTGCAGTGGTGGGTGACGTGAAGCCTGATTCTCTGCTATGATATGAAGACTGATTCTCTGCTGACATGAAGCCAGATTGTCTGTTACGGGACCTTTCTCCTCTGCCTGGGTTCTGGGCCTAAATTTATGAAAATTGACTCTTACAGTGGTGGGTGACGTGAAGCCTGATTCTAGGCTATGATATGAAGACTGATTCTCTGCTGACATGAAGCCAGATTGTCTGTTACGGGACCTTTCTCCTCTGCCTGGGTTCTGGGCCTAAATTTATGAAAATTGACTCTTACAGTGGTGGGTGACGTGAAGCCTGATTCTCTGCTATGATATGAAGACTGATTCTCTGCTGACATGAAGCCAGATTCTCTGTTACGGGACCTCTCTCCTCTGCCTGGGTGCTGGGCCTAAATTTATGACAATGGACTGTTGCAGTGGTGGCTGACGTGAAGCCTGATTCTCTGCTATGACATGCAGACTGATTCTCTGCTGTCATGAAGCCAGATTGTCTGTTACGGGACCTCTCTGCTCTGCCTGTGTGCTAGGCCTAAATATATGCCAATGGACTGTTGCAGTGGTGGCTGACGTGAAGCCTCATTCTCTGCTATGACATGCAGACTAATTCTCTGCTGACATGAAGCCAGATTGTCTGTTACGGGACCTCTCTCCTCTGCCTGGGTGCTGGGCCTAAATTTATGACAATGGACTGTTGCAGTGGTGGCTGACGTGAAGCCTGATTCTCTGCTATGACATGCAGACTAATTCTCTGCTGACATGAAGCCAGATTGTCTGTTACGGGACCTCTCTCCTCTGCCTGGGTGCTGGGCCTAAATATATGCCAATGGACTGTTGCAGTGGTGGCTGACGTGAAGCCTCATTCTCTGCTATGACATGCAGACTAATTCTCTGCTGTCATGAAGCCAGATTGTCTGTTACGGGACCTCTCTGCTCTGCCTGTGTGCTAGGCCTAAATATATGCCAATGGACTGTTGCAGTGGTGGGTGACGTGAAGCCTCATTCTCTGCTATGACATGCAGACTGATTCTCTGCTGACATGAAGCCAGATTGTCTGTTACGGGACCTCTCTGCTCTGCCTGTGTGCTAGGCCTAAATATATGCCAATGGACTGTTGCAGTGGTGGGTGACGTGAAGCCTCATTCTCTGCTATGACATGCAGACTGATTCTCTGCTGACATGAAGCCAGATTCTCTGTTACGGGACCTCTCTCCTCTGCCTGTGTGTGTGCTGGGCCTAAATATATGCCAATGGACTGTTGCAGTGGTGGCTGACGTGAAGCCTCATTCTCTGCTATGACATGCAGACTAATTCTCTGCTGACATGAAGACAGATTCTCTGTTACGGGACCTCCCTCCTCTGCCTGGGTGCTGGGCCTAAATATATGCCAATGGACTGTTGCAGTGGTGGCTGACGTGAAGCCTCATTCTCTGCTATGACATGCAGACTGATTCTCTGCTGACATGAAGCCAGATTCTCTGTTACGGGACCTCTCTCCTCTGCCTGTGTGTGTGCTGGGCCTAAATATATGCCAATGGACTGTTGCAGTGGTGGCTGACGTGAAGCCTCATTCTCTGCTATGACATGCAGACTGATTCTCTGCTGACATGAAGCCAGATTCTCTGTTACGGGACCTCTCTCCTCTGCCTGTGTGTGTGCTGGGCCTAAATATATGCCAATGGACTGTTGCAGTGGTGGCTGACGTGAAGCCTCATTCTCTGCTATGACATGCAGACTAATTCTCTGCTGACATGAAGACAGATTCTCTGTTACGGGACCTCCCTCCTCTGCCTGGGTGCTGGGCCTAAATATATGCCAATGGACTGTTGCAGTGGTGGCTGACGTGAAGCCTCATTCTCTGCTATGACATGCAGACTAATTCTCTGCTGACATGAAGACAGATTCTCTGTTACGGGACCTCTCTCCTCTGCCTGGGTGCCGGGGCCTAAATATCTGAGAATGGACTGTTCCAGTGGTGGGTGACGGGAAGCCAGATTCTCTGCTATGGAACCTCTCTCCAATTGATTTTGGTTAATTTTTATTTATTTAATTTTATTTTAATTCATTTCCCTATCCACATTTGTTTGCAGGGGATTTACCTACATGTTGCTGCCTTTTGCAGCCCTCTAGCTCTTTCCTGGGCTGTTTTACAGCCTTTTTAGTGCCGAAAAGTTCGGGTCCCCATTGACTTCAATGGGGTTCGGGTTCGGGACGAAGTTCGGATCGGGTTCGGATCCCGAACCCGAACATTTCCGGGATGTTCGGCCGAACTTCTCGAACCCGAACATCCAGGTGTTCGCTCAACTCTATTTAAGACCACTTGAAAAATGGCAAAAAATCATATTTAGCATGGCTGGATCTTAACAAGGTTCCAAGTAGAGCTTTAACATGCAACAAGAAGAAATGGGAGTGAGACAAAACATTTTTTGAGCATTCAATTTAATGAAAACAATGAATAAACTGAAACAGGCTGTTTTTCAGCTGATCAAATGTTTAGGACCACATGCCTTTAAAAGGCCAAATCTGTGCAAAGATGTGGATTTATTGTCATTTTCTGTCAGGTAGTCACACGTTGTGATGGCAAAGGCAAAAAAACTCTCCCTTTTTTAACGTGGTTGGGTTGTTGAACTGCATAAGCAGGGTCTCTCACAGCGCGCCATCGCTGCTGAGGTGGGACACAGTAATACAGTCATTTAGAATTTCTTAAATTCTTAAATGATCCTGAGGGTTATGGAACAAAAAAGTCAAGTGGAAGACCCAAAAAAATTTAATCAGCACTGAGCCAGAGGATCCAATTGGCTGTCCGTCAACACACTGGACGATCCTCGACCCAAATTAAGGCCCTTACTGGTGCTGACTGCAGCCCCATAACCATCAGACAGCATCAGAGACTGAAGGGCTTCAAAAACAAAAAACGTCTTCAAAGACCTCGTCTCCTTGAACGCCACAGAACTGCTCGTTTGGACTTTGCAAGAGAGCACCAAACATGGGACATTCAAAGGTGGAAGAAAGTTTTATTCTCTGATGAGAAAAAATGTAACTTTGATGGTCCTGATGGTTTCCAACGTTACTGGCATGACAAGCAGATCCCACCTGACATGTTTTCTACGCGCCATAATGGTCTGGGGTGCTTTTTCCTTCATTGGAACAATGGAGCTTCAGGAAGTGCAGGGGCGTCAAATGGCCGCTGGCTATGTCCAGATGTTGCAGAGAGCATTCCTCATGACTGAGGGCCCTCGTCTGTGTGGTAACGACTGGGTTTTTCAACATGACAACGCTACAGTACACAATGCCCGCAGGACAAGGGACTTCTTCCAGGAGAATAACATCACTCTTTTGGCCCATCCTGCATGTTCCCCTAATCTAAAACCAATTGAGAACCTTTGGGGATGGATGGCAAGGAAAGTTTACAAAAATGCGGCCGTCTTCACCACTTGGAGAAATGTTCCCACTCACCTCATGGAAACGCTTGCATCAAGCATGCCGAAATAAATTTTTGAAGTGATAAACAATAACGGCGGAGCTACTCATTACTGAGTTCATGTTTGTAAGTTGGATTTCTGTTTTGGGGGAGTTTAGTTTTTTTTTCTTGGAGGTGTGGTCCTAAACTTTTGATCAGCTGAAAAACAGCCTGTTTCAGTTTATTCGTTGTTTTCATTAAATTGAATGCTCAAAAAATGTTTTGTCTCCCATTTCTTCTTGTTGCATGTTGAAGCTCTACTTGGAACCTTGTTAAGATCCAGCCATGCTAAATATGATTTTTTGCCATTTTTCAAGTGGTCTTAAACTTTAGATCAGGACTGTATTATCTACTCAAACTACTATGATTAAAAATGCCTTGAGTTTTTGTGTTCCTATTTCTACAGGTTTGCGCTAATGTTCGTAAGGTCCAAGACTTGAGGCTGTTTACCAATGTGGGCTCTATCTATAACCAAGAAGAACCAAACTTGGTTTGATGACTTTTATCTTCAAGGGTTTGCTATCATTGAGGACTACAGCCTTGGGCTGTTTTTTATTTTTCTCTTTACCTATTTACTCACTCTTTCTGGTAACATGATCATCGTCTTGATAGTACGTCTTCACCTGCACCTTCACACTCCAATGTATTTTTTCATTACCAACCTGTCCTTGCTGGAAATGTGGTACATATCAACTACAGTACCAAAACTTTTGGCTATTCTTGTGACCCATGACAAAAGGGTTTCATTCCATTGGTGCTTTGCTCAACTGTATATGTTTCATGGACTTGGCATGACGGAATGTGCTTTGTTAGCTGTCATGTCCTTTGATCGATATATGGCTATATGCAACCCTCTCAGATATACTAGCATCATGAGTGGCAGAAGGTGTGGACTGCTAGCCTTGTTATGTTGGACTTATGGGTTTATGTCTGCAACTATACCCCTCAGTTTTACCATGATGGTGCCTTTCTGTGGCCTACGGCACATAGACCATTACTTTTGTGACCTTGCTCCTTTGTTGAGTTTGGCCTGTATAAATACCTCTCTTAATGCCACAGTTAATGGCTGTGTTATTGGCTTTGCTACCATGTTTAACTTCATAATTATCATCATCATGTATATTAATATCATATATTCTATTGTGAAGATGAGGTCAAACACAGGAAGAATTAGGGCCTTCTCCACCTGTTCGTCTCATATCACTGTGGTGATGTTATTTTATAGCACTGCCTTTACTGTCTATGCAAGCCCCAAAGGCTTGCATTCAGTGAACTATGACAAGGTAATCGCTTTGGTATATGCCATGTTTACCCCTTTACTGAACCCAATCATTTATAGTCTGAGGAATAAAGAAGTGAAAAAAGCATTAAAAAGAATTTTAACAAAAATCTCCCAAAAAGCATAGTGCAATGATTAGAAAGGGCCAATTTTGGGATATAGACCAGAAAATCTTAACAACTCTATTTGATTTTTTTTTTCTGTATATGTGTCCTTCCTTACCTCTCCTCTTGGCTAAAGTTGACCCAAGAATGTGTGAATGACCTTGAAAACAAAAAGCATGATTTTTGATACTCTTTCACAAGATGTTTATGCTATATGTAGAGTACTGTGCAAATGTTTTAGGCAGGTGTGGAGAAAAGACTGCAAAGTAAGAATACCTTTAAAATAGACGTGTTAATAGTATATTTTTAATCACTTAACATTCAAAGTTAATGAACCAAAATAAATCTAAATCAAATTAGTATTTGGTTTGACGACACATTGCCTTCAAAACAGCATCAATTCTTCTTGGTATACTTACACAAAATCAGAGATTTTGTAGGATTATAGTCAGGTGTATTATTAACCAATTACACTAAACAGGTGATAATGATCTTAATTTCAAACAAAGGTTAGAACACAGGCATTAACTGACACATAAACAGTTGTGGAACATTCAAACTCTGCTATAAAGGTGAGGTTGTAGAAGACAGTGTCATGTCACAGGTCATATACCATGACAGACCTAAGCACAGCAACAAGACACAAAGTAGTTATATAGCATGAGCAAGGTCTCTCCCAGGCAAAGATTTCAAAGCATACTGGGGTATCAAGATGTGCTTTTTAAATTCTTTTGAAGAAGCACAAAGAAATTGTCACTACCAGACATCTGAGAAGCTCTGACAGATGCCTTTCAGAACCTCCTCCTTGAGCTTCCTTTGTTTTGCTTTCAGTTCCTCATCTCATTAGCCTCTCTCAGCTGTCATGTAGTTGGACTGATTGCATCCCTTTAAATTCCTCCCCATAATGCATTAGTGTGCGGTTTATACAACTTCCTGGAGTGTGTGTGCATGCTGATCCTATTTCCCAGTCTTCTACAAGATAAGTGTTGTGCATTCTTTTGTGTTTTTCTGTTTGCTGGATCCCAGGTGACCCTGACTCCCTCCGTGTCTTGTGTAGGGAGCCGGTGGTCGTGTCCCCTCACTATTATAGGGTGTTCAGGTGTTATACAGTCGAGGTACGAGGATATGCGATCATCTACCATTGGGATTTTCGCATAGGCTGAGCAGTCAGGGAAAGTGCCAGGTCTGAATCAGGGGTCTCCCTTTTTGTTCCTTAGTTTTGGATCCAGTGAGTCATATATTCATTTTGTGTTGTCTTGTTTCCTGTACACCTTCCGTGACAGAAATGGGCAATGTTGAGGACCATAGATACTGTGATTGGAAACAGATGAAAGACACATCATGCTTACTTTTCTTTCAAGATGTCCAGCAGTGCCCTCAGAACTGGCAAAAACCAGTGGGATCCAAATACACCCATATGCTCTTCTCAGAAGTCTTGCCAAAAGTGGTCTTCGTGGAAGAATTGTGGCCAAAAAGCCATACCTTTTGATGTGGAAACAAGGAAAAGCGACCTAACTATGCATTCTGGGGTGCAGAAAAATGGCAGTAGAAGCTCTGGACTGATGAGTCAAAATGTGAAATATTTTGCTGTAACAAAAGGCAGTTTGTTTGCCAAAGATCTGGAGAGTGGTATAATAATGAAGCAGGCAACAGTGAACCATGGTGGAGGTTCCTTGTAAGTCTGGAGAGATAGATACTTATCCATCATGCAAAACCATCAGTGAGATGTGTAATTGGCACCAAATGTATCAGGACAGTGACCCCCAAACATACAGCCAATGTTATTAAAGGCAACCTGTGAAGTTGAATATGGTATCTATTGTAGCAGGCACAACGTTATAGAGCAGGACAAGCTGAGCGGATTGATATATGGTTTTGTGGGAAAAGATTTAGTAAAACGTGTATTTAAGTCATTTATATTCCAGCTCATTCTGGGCTTAGAAGTTAAAGAGGCGGTCCTATCAGTGATTGCCAACTATCTCTATATGCACAGTCATAGAGCGAAGGCTGTCTATCACTGGTTGGACTGCCTCCTGGACTTTAAAGCTGCAGAATGAGCAGAAATATAAATGAAAGAAATACAAGTTGCATATAGCTATTCCCACTAAATTGTATTTCAATCTGCTCAGCTTGTTCTGCTCTGTAAAATGGTGCTGTAGCTCAAACACTATGTTAAACATAACAGGTTCTCTTTAAGAACTATCTTCAGTGAAAAGAATAAACATGGGTCCTAAAAGTGATGGTATGGCCTCCATAAAGTCCTGATCTCATCATCATCTGGTAAGTTTGATATTACATGACGAGAAAGAAGGATATAAGCAAGCCCACATCCCCAGATCTCTGATTAGTTCACCAAAATGTTTGGAACAAACTCCCTTGAGTTTCTTCAAAAACGGTACAAGTGTACCTAGAAGTGATGCTGTTTTGAAAGCAAAGGGTGATCACACCATCTATGGATTTGATGTAGATTTTGCTTTTGTTCATTCACTTTGCATTTTTCTAATTGATAAAATAAACTATTAACACCTATTTTTGTAGGCATTTTTACTTTGCAGAATTTTTTCCACACCCGCCTAAAATTTTTGTACAGTACTATATATGTGGCCACCCAGCGGTTGTGATGTGAATTGCGGACTTCCAAGGGTTTTTCCTAACATGTTGTAATAAAATATTGAACATGTTTCATGAGTCTATAACCAATTCTGAGGAGGTAGACACATCTTTATGGACTATGAGAGAACAAAGGAAAGTACACTCACCTTAAGAATTATTAGGAACACCATACTAATACGGTGTTGGACCCCCTTTTGCCTTCAGAACTGCCTTACTTCTACATGGCATTGATTCAACAAGGTGCTGATAGCATTCTTTAGAAATGTTGGCCCATATTGATAGGATAGCATCTTGCAGTTGATGGAGATTTGAGGGATGCACATCCAGGGCACGAAGCTCCTGTTCCACCACATCCCAAAGATGCTCTATTGGGTTGAGATCTGGTGACTGTGGGGGCCATTTTAGGACAGTGAACTCATTGTCATTACAAGAAACCAATTTGAAATGATTCGAGCTTTGTGACATGGTGCATTATCCGGCTGGAAGTAGCCATCAGAGGATGGGTACATGGTGGTCATGAAGGGATGGACATGGTCAGAAACAATGCTCAGGTAGCCCGTGGCATTTAAACGATGGCCATTGGCACTAAGGGGCCTAAAGTGTGCCCAGAAAACATCCCCCACACCATTACACCACCACCACCAGCCTGCACAGTGGTAACAAGGCATGATGGATACATGTTCTCATTCTGTTTACGCCAAATTCGGACTCTACCATTTGAATGTCTCAACAGAAATCGAGACTCATAAGACCAGGCAACATTTTTCCAGTCTTCAACAGTCCAATTTTGGTGAGCTCGTGCTATTTGTAGCCTCTTTTTCCTATTTGTAGTGGAGATGAGTGGTAACCGGTGGGGTCTTCTGCTGTTGTAGCCCACCTTTCTTTCCCATTCTGACATTCAGTTTGGAGTTCAGGAGATGATCGGGACCACAACCCTGCATGCATTGAAGCAACTGCCATGTGATTGGTTGACTAGATAATCGCATTAATGAGAAATAGAACAGGTGTTCCTAATAATTCTTTAGGTGAGTGTATATGTGAAGGCCTATGAGCTGTATGTGTTTCCTAACAGCAAACCTTGTGGTTATGTGTGGTATTGTAAGTAAATGAGAAACAAAATGAGAAAATTCAGAGTCTGTTTCGAGCCTAAAATAATTAAGTCTGCCACATTTAATAAAATGTATTTTTTCTAAACATATTGAAGGGGTTTTTATCTTTGGAGGAATTTCAAATTGTCCATCTGGAGGGAAACCCAGCAATTAATTTATTTTCCCTGCAGTGCCACCACAGAAGACATTAAAGGGCATCTGTCAGCAGATTTGTACCTTTGAAACTGGCTGGTTGCATATGTGCTTGGCAGCTGAAGGCATCTGTGTTGGTCCCATATTCATATGTGCCCTCATTGCTGAGAAAAATGAACTTTTAATTTATGCAAATAAGCCTCTATGAGCAACAGGGGCGTTGCCGTTACACCTAGAGCCTCAGCTCTCTTGGTAATTGCTGTGCCCTCTGCACTTTCAATGACAGGGCTAGGCAGTGTAAATGTGATCACACCTGGTCCTGACCTCCTAAAGGCAATCAAAATGCAGGAGGCATGGCATTTTCAGAAAGAGCTGAACCTATAGAAGTAACTGTCATGCCCTTGTTGGGGCATCAAGCGCCAGTTCTAAATGTAAGACAGCTTCCTAGCCTAAAACAGGCGTAGAAAATGGTGAATGAGATGGGTTTCCTGGCCCGTCCCTTCCCCGCCCATGCCACGGCCACAATTTTAGACTTGGCGCGAGCAGGGCAAAGTCGCATATAGTGGCGCAACTAACCACTGCGCATTTCAATATAATCAATGACCCCCAAGGCTTTAGGGATTTTTGAATGTGGCACAGAAACCCAGAAGATACGGTAGGTGCTTTACGTTGCCTACCTATATGTAGTACAGTCAGTCTACTGCCATGTGCCACTTGTGCAGGGGGTGGGGGACAAGGGGTCCACCTTCCACAGTGGCCCACTGGGGGATTTAGCTGTACCACTGTGGGCCCGGTCCGAGTCTGTCAGCAGGGGTGTCAGGTGTCGGACCCCCACCAATCAGATACAGATTACCTATCTTGAGGATAGGTCAACAATATATACTGCTTGCATGACCCCTGTAATGCATTGTCTTGGGTTTACGATACCTGTGTAATCGGACCCCAAATACTCTATTTTGGTTTATTCAGTGCTTGACTATTTATTTAGTGGTGATAGGGTAATAAACAAAAATTGCATGCTATGGGGGTCCCATGGCAAAAAATAAATAAAAATGGGCTACCTCTTTGTTACCCAAAACAGAAGAGGGTAACCTGTGCCCATCATCAGGCAAGCGTACGTGTACACCAGATGTTGAGTCTCCAAAGCCACTGCAAAGTCTGTGATCGGAGCTGATGCTGACCATGGACTTTTAACCCATCAGATGCCTTGGTCAGTTGCAACCACTGCATCTGAGTGGTTCAAGGGCCACTGTGCTGCCCCAGTGGCTCCTCCTCACCAAGATTACAGCAGCTAGTTGGTTGCTATGATAGCCTTGAGCCTTCTGAAGACTCTGAGGTCTGTCATAAAGAAGCAAAATGAATCTCCCATAGGCTGCACTGTTAAATCATTACAGTTTATTGGAAAAAATCAGATGATCACATGTTACAGTCCGCTGGGGCGACTAAAAATAAAATGTATTAAAGTATGAATGTGTCTATCCAGTATCGTGAACACAATAACAGGAAAAACTATCAAAATGGCTGACATCCAGAGTAGTTTTTTCCATAGACTGTGTCCGCTGCGGATAGTTAAATTATCCGCGCCACATCTCCTGTGCAAAGTGTGTGCATTCCTAAAATATCTGTGACATCCAGTGTACTTTTTCTGAAGACGGTGTGCACTGCAAACAGTTAAATTATCCGTGCCAGATCTCCTGTGTAAAGTGTGCACATCCAGTGTACTTTTTCAATAGACGGACTGCAGACAGTGACATTAGCTGCGCCACATCTCCAGTGTAAAGTGTGCGCCTAAAAAATGTATCTGTGACATACAGTGTACTTTTTACATAGACGCTTTGGACCTACTTTCAAGCATGCATCACATTTAAAATTAAGAAGGCGAGCAGTAAAGGACGGAAAAGTGGCCGTGATGCTGATGGTGAACACAGAGGCCGTGGCCCTGGGCACGTAAAAAATGTGCCTGGTGCCAGAGCACAAGAAAAACAGTCATCCATGATACCTAGCTTCATGTCCCAGTTTGCAGGGCGACGCAGGACACCACTCTTGAAGTCAGACCAGTGCGACCAGGTGGTCGGTTGGATTGCAGCAGATAATGCTTCCAGTCAGTTAAGCACCACCCTGTCTTCCACCAAGTCCAGTCTTGATACTCCTTCCTCCCACCATGGAGAGTCTGGCCAAACCAGTGATCCCATACTTGGATACTCCGAGGACCCTTTTTTCCTCGCTGTTCCTTGATTTGGCCCTCTCGCCAAGCACGCTTGAAGATGGACAGATCTTTTGCCCTGATTCCCAAATTCTTGAGCATCCACAGCCACAAGAAGTTGACGGTGGGGAACGACAATTACTGTTTAATGAGGTGGATGATGATGAGACACAGTTGCCAATACCTCAACAGCAATTACTGTTTTAAGAGGTTGAGGAAAAGGATGAGACACAGTTATCACTGAGGTTGTGGTTAGGTTAACAAGTCAGGAGGAGGAGCAGAGTGAGGAAGTGGAAGAGGAGGTGATAGACGATGAAGTCACTGACCCAAACTGGGAAGGTGAAAAGCCGAGCGAGGACAGCAGTACAGAGGGGGAGGAATCTGCAGCACAGCAACAGGCTGGAAGAGGTAATGGGGTGGCAAAAGGGAGAAGGCGGGCCACACCAAACAGGCCCACAACTGTTGCACGGAGCACCCCCTTGTGGAAATCTCTCTTGCCAAGGGGTAGGTGTTCCGCAGTCTGACGCTTTTTTGAGGAAAGTGCAGACGACAACAGAATTGTAATTTGCAACCTGTGCCATACAAAAATGAGCAGGGGCATGAATGCTAGCAACCTCACCACCGCCACATGGCATCAAAGCACCGTAATAGGTGGTTCGAACACCTGGGTCCACAATCTGTGTCTGCGGGTCACACCACTGCCTCCTCTTCCCTGGTGTTACGTACTGGCCAATCCCCTGTCCAAGAAGCAGGCCTCCTGCCATGCACCTGGACCTTCGCAAGCACCATCAGCGACCACATCCACTTCCGTGTCCCAGCGCAGCGTCCAAATGTCCTTACCCCAGGCATTTGAGCACAAGCCACTACCCAGCCACCCACCCACAGGCTATAGCGCTAAATGCGCAGCTTTCCAAAATACTGGCCCTGGAAATGGTCATTTAGGCTCCAACCCCCTCTACTCCTCCTCCGCCTCCTCCTCCACTCGAATCGATCATGATTAACTATTTAACTAACTTGAAAATAAACTGTCACACACGCTGCCGGGCACCGGGCCCCTTGGTAGCCCAGGCCCCGAAGCAGCTGCTTCCCCTGCTTCCCCAGTAGTTACGCCACTGTTACAACTACTGGCTGTCCAAGCTAGACACGTGGCACAAACTGGCGCTCTAAGCTTTGGAGGTGCTGGATTGCCCTGCCGCCAGTGTTTTGTCTGAGCAGGTATTTAGTGCTGCTGGTGGCATTATAACAGATAAGCGTATCTGCCTGTCAACTGAAAATGCTGACCGGTTGACTCTTATAAAAATTAACAAGGCCTGGATTGCCCCTGACTTCTCTACTCCACCAGAATAAAGCGGCTGAACATAAAGGCACTTTAAATGTGTATTAAATACACTGTATTCCCACACAAACAAGGGTATGTGGTTTTTCTTTTCTCATCCTCCTTCTCCTCTTCCTATCAACATGCTAATTCTTCGCATATAATGCCCTCGCATATATGCCCTTTGCATATAGTGTTTTACAGGGTCAGCTCAGCTGCAGGCCCTTGCATATAATTTTTTAGAGGGTCAACTCACCAGCTGGCCCTCACCTACAATGTTTTACAGGGTCAGCTCACCATAAGGCCCTCACATATCATTTTTTAGAGGGTCAGCTCACCAGCAGGCCCGCACCTAAAATGTTTTACAGGGTCAGATCACTAGCAGGCCCTCGCATATAATGTTTTACAGGGTCAGCTCACCTGCAGGCCCACGCATATAATGTTTTACAGGGTCAGCTCACCTGCAGGCCCTTGCATATTATTTTTTAGAGGGTCAGCTCACCAGCAGGCCCTCACCTACAATCTTTTACAGGGTCTGCTCACCTGCAGGCCCTCACCTAATTATACCTAATAGGTCATTTGCGCGCATGCTGCCTTGCTTGGAAGTGGTAGCCGTAGCTGTTTCTCAGGCTCCCTCTCCGGAATCAAACCCTGATTCCCCCTTACCCATGGTCACCGTGGTTCGCTCTGAAAATAGCATCGAAAGTTGATAGGACAGACATCCAAATGGATCTTCACCGTCACAGGGACTTGCGATCGGGCCCAGATTATCTAGCGTCACCAAAGCGGCTGCAGGCCCCCACCCATAATGTTTTAGGTGGTCAGATCAGCAGGCCCTTGCTCCAAATGTTTTTAAGGGTCACCAGCAGGCCATCAATCATAATTTTTCAAGGCTGTGTATGATGCCCTCCTTTATGTGTAATAAAGGATGTTTTGGAGTGCCAGTTCCTTGTAATTGTTGGCAGCCCTTTCACTTAGTGCATAGGCTTTATGAGTGTAGGAGTCCCACTACCTGAACAATTGTACCACAATGTGAATGAGGCCCTTTTTTATATACAAGTAAATATAGAGGAAAGAATGTTTCTTGACAATTTTTCCTCTAATATCCGTTTTTATCTTCGTATTATTTGTGCGTATAATTTTCAGTCTGTAAAAGTGGCATACTACTCAGACAACATCATTCCCAGCAGCGACCTGGGAGTCCAAGATGCATCCAGACATCCTCCCCATGCTGTTCCCGAACCATTTTGGTGGTTTTTCCACCAATTTCTGGCCTTTTCCTATGAACCAGGCACCCTCCCCTCTTCAGAGCAGGGGGTGCCTGGTTTAATGCTCGGGTTCCCCCATTGACTTTCATTGTGCTCGGGTGCTCGGTAGAGCACCCGAGCATCCCGATGTGTTTGGCCCGAGCACCCGAGCACTATGGTGCTCGATCAACACTAATGAGGAGTTATCATAGTGGCCCAGTCACAGAGTGGTTTGGGTGGCAACAGCATGAGGAGTCATCATATTGGCCCAGTCGCAGAGTGGTGAGGGTGGCAACAGCATTATGAGTCATCATATTGACCCAGTCACAGAATGGCGAGAGTGGCAACAACATGAGGAGTCATCATATTGGCCCAATCACAGAGTGGTGAGGGTGGCAACAGCATTAGGAGTTATCATATTGACCCAGTCACAGAATGGTGAGAGTGGCAACAACATGAGGAGTCATCATATTAGCTCAGTTACGTCACAGACTGGTGAGGGTGGCAATAGCATGAGGAGTCAATTTAAATGGCCGAGTCACAGAGTGGTGAGGTGGGGGGCAACAGCAGTGACAGTAACAGCACAAGATGGTGGCAGTAGGAGAAGATGGCAGCAGAGGTAGCAGGTGTGTGGCATCAGGTGGGTGGCAGCATCAGAATAGTGAAGCACGTGGCCAGAAGTAACTGCACTCAGAATATAAGATACCAGAGTGTGGAAATCCTGGCTGATCCATGTCTGATTCATTTTTACAAAGGTTAGTCTCTCAACATTTTTGTGCTGAAAGGCAAGTTCTCTTTGGTAACTATGCCCCCTGCCACACTACTGGCTGGGGAGTAAAGCTTGTCCAGGGCAAACTCAATTCAAGTTTGGCTGCCCAGTAGTCCAGGGGATCTTGGATCTGGGGTGACAGGGTGCAAGAATGCGATCACCTGATGGTCAAGGTTCTGTTTCATGTCCTGCTGCTGCTGGCTGGTTTCTTCAGTAGGCGGGGGAAGAAACGTGCTCATCAGAGACTGGAGATTCAAGTTAAGCTAAGTTAATGCTGATGATGCTGGTGCTGACCTGCACTCCCCCCTCCCCCAACAGTAATGGCAGTGGAGCGTGAGTGCAGAGGGCCCCCCCCCAGTCAGATCTTTGTGAGGATGGGCAATGGTGCACATAGGAAGTAAGGATCTAACATTGTGGAGAGTCAACATCCCTCTTCCGAATGTTGATAATGCAGCTGTCACAACAGTAGCATCTTAGCATGCATCTGGCCATTTTCAAAAGGGAATTGAAGGGACTCCCTGCCTCTATCTTGACTGAATACTGTCATGGTCTGTCAGGGTCATCTGCCTGGTATTCTCATCATCCTTAAGCTCCTCCTGCTTCTCTCCTGTCACTTGTGCAGATAAACCACCTATTTCCGTATACATTGCTTGTGAGTAAATGTTCTCTTCCTTGTCCTCATCCTCCTTCTCCGCCAGCTCAGCCCCCAAAGGCCTTAGGTGGCTATGAGATGTAAGTGCCACGTCTCCTGTCCCCTGTCCAGGTAGATTTATCAGCATCTGGTCCAGGGCTTGAAGAAGTGGAATGACATCATGCATCCCTTAGCCCTCCAATTGACAAATAAAGTGGCCTCCTCAAAGGGCCTGAGAAAACGGCAGGTGTTGTGCATGAACTGCCACTGGCTAATGTCGAAGTTACACAGGGGAGTACTCCTGTCTGCCTGCATCATTAAGAAATTGTTCACAATCTTCCTCTGCTCATATAACAAATAACTTTAAAAATAGAGTCCTTTTCCAACCCAATTACAGAATCAAGGCATAATGGAATTATTTATCTATGAAACAAAGTGGGAAAGCAAATAACTGTAAAAATGTAACATCCCAGAGTTATGTTACTAAACTCTTTTACTCCGCTACAACCTGTTAAGTGTATCTGCATTGTCATCCTGTGTAATTTTACATCACATCCTCACTAATGTGCATTGAAACCCTTGTTGAATGTATTTGCTGTAATTTCCATGTACACCAGCAGGTGGCAGCAATGTTTAGCAAGGTCTTAGTTCAGTTTAGCATATCTAGACTGGAATAGTATATTCCAGTTTAGCTCCCCCCTCTATGAGCAGAAGTGGGCTGGCCCATGCCCTGCCTCATGGGGAGGGAAGGAGGTTCAGTTAGTGTGCCAGCCACCCCTGCTTGGGGAAGGCTGTGCTGGTAGGAGCTCCCAGTTCTAGGGATCCCAAGCCAAAATCTTATCTCGGCCCTTCAGCCGAGTACCGTCCAGAGACCAGGAGAAGCAAATATCCTCCTCAGCTAGTCAGTCCCCAATACAGCAGAAGACAGATAGCGCAGAAGATATAAATTCCTGCCACATTACAGAGCCACAAGCAGACGACTTATCCTGCAGAGAGCTCCAGGCACATGATAGAAGCAGAAGATAGATTCCTGCCACAATTGCCAATACCTGCTGGGACTTCAGACGATTGCTGTATCTCACATGGACTACTGCTGCATCAAGTAAAGACCAGTTTGAATTATATTCCATGTCTGGATCTCAATTATCGCTACCAAATCCCTCAATTACTCCTACTAGCAACACTCATTTTATTGCAAGTGAGCCAGGATCCAGGAGTCCAGCCGTAGCAAGGTAGGAGACACCGTTGACACTATTGCTATTACCACACAGAGACATCACACCACTCTGGCATTCCTAACCTGGTACGTGAGTTGCAACACCTTAAAGGGCCCTGAGACTATACCCTGCGCACACTGCAATTGGCGTCACGGGCAAAAACTATAGACTTCTATACCCATATCCTGACCCACTGCATAATTTGGTGTCCGTGTAACCATACCACGGTCCTGCTCATTGCAAAAACAGAGCGCTTTATTACCCCAATTACAGAATTAATGCTTCATAGAATTATTTATTACACATTGTGGACAGCCCAATAGCAGCAGTATTAGACCGTTTTTTCACCCCAACTGGTGAATCAAGCTTAAACAGAATTGCTTATCTATTAACCAAGGGAACACTGTTCAATTATGTTGTGATATATATATCCTGATAATTATAAATGTATTTACATGGCTCTGTAGAAAGGGTTAATGAACACTGAGAGACTGTTAGGGCTTTGATTGAGAAGCTGGTAATTTTCCACAGCTGCCATAGAGTTTAAAGAAGACCAAGTTTTGGAGGGAAAAAACCCAGACTTGTTTACCACCAAAAAGCAGACAGACTGACCTTTTAAATGTCTGTTTTATTTATGTTGTTATGTCTGGAAACTTGTTTTTGTCTGGAAAACCTGCTGTGTAATTGCCATTGAGTATCATTGAAGCTCTAATGTAAGTCTATATCAGACTTGAGCTGAAACAATGTATCTGTTTGCGCTGAGTTCCTCCACTCCACCCCTCCCACTAGAAGATTCTAGTCTAGCAAAAACTGTATATAAGGAGAGCAGTCATGGCCCCTAGTGTGCTGCAGTTAGGGAACAGTGCTTGGTAGAGGAGACTCATGCCAGCAGTGCATGAGCAACCAGAAGAAGACACTGAGCCACAGACCATGGGTCACTATCCCTGTGACCAAGAAGCCACCCGGACTACTGAGCTACAGAAAATGGGCCCTTGACCAGGATGCCAGCCTTCTGAGAGAAGACAGCCAGCTCAGGCATAAAACCCTTCTTCTGCCAGGGAGGAGACTCTGCCAGTCTACTGAGTGACCAGAAGAAGATGCTGAGACGGGGATACGCTGCCACAGACCCTGGATCAACAGCCATCAACCAGGGTACCAGCCTTCTGAAGAGAAAGAGGGACAGCTAGCTCAGGCCTTTCCTCAGCATCAAACCCTTCTTCTGCCAGTGAGGAGACTGGAGAAGCCAGCCCAATGCCTCGCCTGTATTGTTTTGCACCTGAATTTCTCCAATCAGGAAAGCACCCTGGTTTACTGCAGACCCTGGCTCTGTGGACTTATTCCCATTGGGGTGCACCACGCCTTACCATCCCTTCTGAAGAGCAGCAACACGTGGTGACACCTCAACAATGTCCGGGGGACCCAGCATAGCGTTGGGGCCACACGAAACCAGGCCACTGCACTTGTTACATCTTTCCTTATACTCAGCTCACAGTGAAATGGCGGAGACCAGGTGGGATGAGGCTTTTATAGAGTTGTGACATCAAAGGAGCTGGCTAGCTGACGATTGGCTGTCTGCATTGCATTATGGGTGATATTGCGTTTGTGGCTTCCCAGATGTCCAGCTACAGCTGTGCCTTTTACCTTACGACAACACTGTCAAAGGCTATTATGGTTCCTAGCAAGACAGCATAGAGGCTGCAATTGAGCTCTATCCTCTACAGCACTTTTGTCTCAGGTGCAATTATAGCCAGAGATTGGTCTTGAAACCATATAGGCAACACCATAAAGAGACCTTCACTAGGGAATGTCACTGCTTCCTACTCCCGGGATTATGGTGTGTGGTGTCATAAAGTATAGTAGCCAGACCTCTCTAGCTTTCATTTCAGGGACACTAATAGTTTAGTGTTGATTTGGTACTTGAACCAGTGGTACTACCATTTCTTCAAAGTGTCCTAAGAGCCAGTTTTCAACAGGACAATGCCAAGCAGCATGGTGCTTGTGGCCCTGTGAGCTGCCTGCGTGGCCAAAACGTGCTACTATGGCCTGCAGGATCTCCAGACTTGTCTCCCATTGAGCACAGTTAGGACATCATTGGTCGGCTATTGCAAAGGGAGCTGCCAGCAGCAGATCTTGATGATTTGCATGCCCAAGTGCATTCAGTGTGGAAGAACATTCCACAGACAATAATTAATAGCCTCTCTGATAGCATGCCATGGTGTGTGAGCGTATTTCTGTACATGGCACTAATAACTCGATGCTAAATAAACATACAGTCGTGACCAAAAGTTTTGAGAATTACACAAATATTCGTTTTCACAAAGTTTGCTGCTAAACTGCTTTTAGATCTTTGTTTCAGTTGTTTCTGTGATGTAGTGAAATATAATTGCATGCACTTCATACATCTCAAAGGCTTTTATCGACAATTACATGACATTTATGCAAAGAGTCAGTATTTGCAGTGTTGGCCCTTCTTTTTCAGGCTCTTCTCTTGCAATTCGACTGGGCATGCTCTTAATCAACTTCTGGGCCAATTCCTGACTGATAGCAACCCATTCTTTCATAACCACTTCTTGGAGTTTGTCAGAATTAGTGGGTTTTTGTTTGTCCACCCGCCTCTTGAGGATTGACCACAAGTTCTCAAAGGGATTAAGATCTGGGGAGTTTCCAGGCCATGGACCCAAAATGTCAATGTTTTGGTTCCCGAGCCACTTAGCTATCACTTTTGCCTTATGGCACGGTGCTCCATCGTGCTGGAAAATGCATTGTTCTTCACCAAACTGTTGTTGGATTGTTGGAAGAAGTTGCTGTTGGAGGGTGTTTTGGTACCATTCTTTATTCATGGCTGTGTTTTTGGGCAAAATTGTAAGTGAGCCCACTCCCTTGGATGAGAAGCAACCCCACACATGAATGGTCTCAGGATGCTTTACTGTTGGCATGACACAGGACTGATGGTAGCGCTCACATTTTCTTCTCCGGACAAGCCTTTTTCCTGATGCCCCAAACAATCGGAAAGAGGCTTCATCGGAGACTATGACTTTGCCCCAGTCCTCAGCAGTCCATTCACCATATTTTCTGCAGAAGATTAATCTGTCCCTGATGTTTTTTTTGGAGAGAAGTGGCTTCTTTGCTGCCCTTCTTGACACCAGGCCATCTTCCAAAAGTCTTCGCCTCACTGTGCGTGCAGATGCGCTCACACCTGCCTGCTGCCATTCCTGAGCAAGCTCTGCACTGGTGGCACTCCGATCCCGCAGCTGAATCCTCTTTAGGAGATGATCCTGGCGCTTGCTGGACTTTCTTGGACGCCCTGAAGCCTTCTTAACAAGAATTGAACCTCTTTCCTTGAAGTTCTTGATGATCCTATAAATTGTTGATTGAGGTACACTCTTAGTAGCCACAATATCCTTGCCTGTGAAGCCATTTTTATGCAACAAAATGAGGCTGCACGCGTTTCTTTGCAGGTCACCATGGTTAACAATGGAAGAACAATAATTTCAAGCATCACCCTCCTTTTAACAGGTCAAGTCTGCCATTTTAACCCAATCAGCCTGAGATAATGATCTCCAGCCTTGTGCTCGTCAACATTCTCACCTGAGTTAACAAGACAATTACTGAAATGATCTCAGCAGGTCCTTTAATGACAGCAATGAAATGCAGTGGAAAGGTTTTTTTCGGATTAAGTGAATTTTCATGGCAAAGAAGGACTATGCAATTCATCTGATCCCTCTTCATAACATTCTGGAGTATATGCAAATTGCTATTATAAAAACTTAAGCAGCAACTTTTCCAATTTCCAATATTTATGTAATTCTCAAAACTTTTGGCCACGACTGTAGATGTTTTCAATATTTTGTCTCCTTTTTATAATTTGCTTTATATTAAACATGTCTATCCGGTGGTTTCCATAATTCCATGAATTTTCCTTCTTGGTGTTTAAATTTCTATGTTGAATTCCCCTTCTGGTTACTCTTCAGGTGTGGCACCACTGTACTGGGTTCTGATGCCATCCTGTATGTGTGGCGTCATGGTCTACATCCTACTGCTAGATACCATAAAGACTTAGCTAAATAGTAGGCCTAGGATTCACTCTGTTACTGCTTTTCAGTTGCCTTCACACTTGCATCCACTCTATGGCAGGAAGCTGAACAACAGAGACAAGTTCTGAGAGTGTTTTTGCACCCCCTCTCACAAAAACACCTGGAATCTCAGGTGGTGACATACAACCTAAACTACTGGTAGAGATGACCCTGGACACAACTCAAATCCTCTTCCTTTCTCCTCCATACACAATTACGCTGCAGAACACGCTCCTCAAACTCCCATACAAATCAGTTAGTTATTTTCTGTCATAGCTTTTCATAGTTCTAATCAAGATGGCTTCCTCAATAATTATATGAAGAAAACAGAATAAAAAAAAATTAAAAAAAACATTACGATAAAATAAAAATAAATCAGAAAATAGGATGCACCCGTGTAAAACATTGCAAGAAGTAGGTCGAGATATATCAAAACTTTGTGAGTTTTCTCTATGAAAATATTCTGTACATTTTTAACAAGACTCCAAGGACACTGATACCCTTGAGATACCAAATAAACAATGTAATGGACTCATATCGCGCTGACGCGTTTCACTTCTACTACTATTTAAAGGGCAATACTGCAGAGATTTGCTACAACAGCTGAAGATGAGGTGGGTGCATCTATTTATTGTATATTTTTGCATGCATGAGTCGTTAGTTCTTTTTATGCTCCAGTTTTGTGCTTTTTTTTTGTGTATTGTTCTTTTGGAAAGAGTACAGAAGAAAATATATGAGAATTGAATTTAAAGATTGAAGAAAGGAGAAAAAAGTTAAAGAGCAAAACTAAAGGTTAAAGAAGTTGTCTCATCTGAGACATTCGTGGTATATCGCTAGGATATGCAACCAACATCAGATAGACCCACACCTATCTCTAGAACAGGGCGATCAAAGTGAACGAGAGTGAACTGCGCAAGCACGGACACACTCTGTTCACTTCTATGGGAAATTATGAAATCTGACATTGGTGGCAGAACCTGAAGAAATGTCAGAAATTTCTCCAATGATACAACCCCCTATTTTTAGTACTAAATTATTCATAAATCGTAGTAGTCAGTATAGATGAAACATATACTGATTGTTGAAGCCTTGGACCAGCCCTTTGAAGGGACCAAATGTCCTTTTGCCACAGACAAATACCATAATCAGTGGAAGCCCGCTACACATTTTGGATTAGGGCTCAGGTATAGGGAGGAGCAAACCCGTTGATGTTCGGGTTCGCTGCGTTCGGCCAAACTTCAGGTCCAAGTTCGGGTTCGGGATCTGAGCTTGACCCCAAACCCGGACCCTATTAAAGTCAATGGGGACCCGAACTTCACTTTATTATTTTCTGTTATGAATGCTATAATTTTCTGTCATAAGACAGAATGCTAAATAAAATGGCCATTGAGGGGTTAATTATTTTTTTTAAACTCAACTCATCCACTTGATCGCGCAGCCGGTTCTACAGAAAAAAAGAAAGAAGAGGATACCGGCTGCGCGATCAAGTGGATGAGTTGAGTTTTTTCTTATTATTTTTATATATACACTCACCTAAAGAATTATTAGGAACACCTGTTCTATTTCTCATTAACGCGATTATCTAGTCAACCAATCACATGGCAGTTGCTTCAATGCATGTAGGGTTGTGGTCCTGGTCAAGACAATCTCCTGAACAACAAACTGAATGTCAGAATGGGAAAGAAAGGTGGGCTACAACAGCAGAAGACCCCACCAGGTACCACTCATCTCCACTACAAACAGGAAAAAGAGGCTACAATTTGCACGAGCTCACCAAAATTGGACTGTTGAAGACTGGAAAAATGTTGCCTGGTCTTATGAGTCTCGATTTCTGTTGAGACATTCAAATGGTCTGAATTTGGCGTAAACAGAATGAGAACATGTATCCATCATGCCTTGTTACCACTGTGCAGGTTGGTGGTGGTGGTGTAATGGTGTGGGGGATGTTTTCTGGGCACACTTTAGGCCCCTTAGTGCCAATTGGCCATCGTTTAAATGCCACGGGCTACCTGAGCATTGTTTCTGACCATGTCCATCCCTTCATGACCACCATGTACCCATCCTCTGATGGCTACTTCCAGCAGGATAATGCACCATGTCACAAAGCTCGAATCATTTCAAATTGGTTTCTTGAACATGACAATGAGTTCACTGTACTAAAATGGCCCCCACAGTCACCAGATCTCAACCCAATAGAGCATCTTTGGGATGTGGTGGAACGGGAGCTTCGTGCCCTGGATGTGCATCCCTCAAATCTCCATCAACTGCAAGATACTATCCTATCAATATGGGCCAACATTTCTAAAGAATGCTATCAGCACCTTGTTGAATCAATGCCACGTAGAATTAAGGCAGTTCTGAAGGCAAAAGGGGGTCCAACACTGCATTAGTATGGTGTTCCTAATAATTCTTTAGGTAAGTGTATATATTTTATAATCATGTTATAACGGAAAATAATAAAATCACCTGAACACCGAACCTGAACCTGAACTTCAGTAAAAAGTCTGGGTTTGGGTCCGGGTACCCGAATTAACAAAGTTCGGTACAAACCCGAAATTTGCAGTTTGGGTTCGCTCAACCCTTCTCAGGTACTTTGAGAAATGTATCTGTAAGTTTATTACTTTATTTAGTGCATTACAAAAATATCAGCCCTTCAAAACCACCATGTAAAAATTCCTCAACCCTAGGAATTGAAGGGAAAAAAAAACACAATTCTGAATTATGAAACCCTGCCACCTGCAGGCTTCCCCAAAGCCATTCAGGGGAAGTCATTTGAGCCCAGGGAAGCCATTTGATCCCCGGGAGCCCCACAGCATCTTAGGGGTTTAAACTTTTTTTTATGCTTATTGTTCCCTTGCAGCCCTTGTTCCAATGCTCCCTGGGTCCACACTGGTTTCTACCATCTGGTCCCTTTCGATACACAAGGAATGACTATTCGGGGAATCACAGGCTAGAGCAATGACTCACCTCAGCCACTGATTAAGGGCTCATGCTCACGAACGTAATGTATATTCTTTCCGTGTCCGTTCCGTTTTAATTGTGGACTGTATACGGAATCATTCATTTCAATGGGTCCGCAAAAATAACGCAAGTTACTTTGTGTGAATTCCGTTTCCGTATGTCCGTATTTCCGTCCCGCAAAAAAATAGAACATGTCCTATTATTGTCTGCATTACGGACAAGGATAGTACTGTTCTATCAGGGGCCAGCTGTTCCGTTCCGTCATCCATATTTTTTGCGGATCCGTTTTTTGTGGACTGCAAAATACATACGGTCGTGTGCATGAGCCCTAACTGTGGGGTGATTACTTGTGTGTCAAGGTGGAGCATGAAGATGAGACAAGTTGGGGGAGCAGAAAATAGATATCTGCAGGGAACCGTGGAGCAGTGGTACATGAGCAGTAAGGATTGGTAAGGTTCGTATGACTTTTTTGGGGGGTTTGGGGGCTTTAGCCATTCTTAGCAGGACAATAGCCTGAACCAGATGGACATATGTCTTTTTTTCAGCCTTACAAACTATGTTACTGTGCTACAATGTATGTTACTGGTGTATTTTCTCCACAGATATTGTATAGTTGAGGGCTCATCAAACAAAACGCATACAGTGAACACACTTGCCACCAAATTTTATTATGGAAAATCTAAACCAGACAATCTTTAAAGACTTCGAGCTACTAGGATTCGTTGGCTTTGATAACTACAGTCCAGTTTGGTTCACTGTCTTTTTTTTAATCTACGTTTTCACCATCATTGGAAACATGTTGATTATTTTAGTGGTTTACTATGACATTCATCTTCATATGCCCATGTATTTTTTCATCATTAACCTGTCCTGTCTTGAGATTTGGTATGTATCTATCACAACCCCCAAGCTTTTGATTATGCTGGCAACCAAAAATAAGAAGATCTCATTCTACTGGTGCTTTGCTCAGATCTACATGTTCCATAGTTTAGGTATCACTGAGTGTAATCTTTTGGCTATTATGGCCATTGACAGATTTGTTGCCATATGTATACCACTCCGGTACAACATCATCATTAATACCAGAGTAAGTAGAGGCTTAACCTTGATGTGCTGGATAACAGGGTTCCTGATGGCACTCATTCCCATGACTCTAACTTCTCGAGTTCCATTTTGTGGAAGATATTACGTGAATCATTACTTCTGTGACTTAGCGCCATTACTCAGTCTGGCATGTAGTGACATCACCATGACTGTCACCATAAATAGATTTGTGGGTGGATTTGCCACAATGTTCAACCTTGCTATTGTTGTTCTAATGTACATGAATATAATATATTCCATCATGAAGATAAAGACTAAAAAAGGACAGAAGAAGGCATTCTCCACCTGCTCCTCACACTTGACGGTGGTGACCCTCTTCTACGGTGCAGCTTGTATTGTGTATGCTACTCCTAAAACATCTCGTTCAGTGGAGTATGACAAATCATTTGCCCTGGTATATGCTATGTTTACTCCTTTCCTCAACCCAATCATTTATAGTCTGAGGAATCGGCAAGTAATTTCTGGGCTAAAAAAAGGTCTACAAAGCATGAAGAGACATATTAATGAAAGGTAACAGGTAGCATGGCCAATGGATGTTCCCACTCTCCTTGTCTACATTGATTTCTTCAAGCTTATACAATTATAGAACATATATAAATATGATTTTCTCTGGATTTTTACATCATGTCTAAGATTCTTGAACTTAGATTTATTTTCATTGACTGTATAAATGTCTAATAATTAATACTAATTCCTACCTAATAATATAATTTATAAATAAAGTTATTAGGATTTTCCACATAGGTTTCTAAAATCTGTTTGCTTACCTTTTTTAAAAGGCATTGAAAGTTATATTAACGTGTAGCCTGACAACCGTCCTATTTTAAATATGTTTTCTGTAATTTCCTGTGTGTTGCGAGAGAACAAGGACCCAGAAGCATCGGAACGGGATAGATAAGGGACTGATGAGGGGAGTATTGTTTCACTTATAAAAAATGTACTGGCTGGACAACCCCTTTAAAGTATTATTATCATAAAGGAATTTGTCATCAGAGAATTAAATCAAGTTTTTATATTCATTTTTTTTAGAATTTGGGTGATTTTTTTTGCATTTTAAACACATCTGTAATTAAAAAATATAGTAAAATCTTGCAGTTTTTTACACTGACCACTAGGCCTAAAATTAGTGTTGAGCGAGCATGCTCGGCTGAACAGCAGTTCGGCTCGAGCATCACTATGCTCGGCACATGGCAGTGTTCGGCCGAATACTGTGTATGCTCGAGAACAATTGAACACAATAAAATTCTATGGGAGACCCGAGCATTAAACCGGGCACCCCCTGCTCCGAAGAAGAGAGGGTGTCTGGTTCACAGAAAAAGTTTAGAAATTGATGGAAACACCGCCAAAATGGTTTGGAAACAGCATGGGGAGGATGTTGGAGTACTATTACTAGGTAATAGTAGTCCAAGATGCATCCAGACATCCTCCCCATGCTGTTCCTGAACCATTTCAGTGGTGTTTCCATCAATTTCTAACCTTTTTCCGTGAACCAGACATCCTCTTCTCTTCAGAGCAGGGGGTGCCCGGTTTAATGTTCAGGTTCTCCCATTGACTTCCATTGTGCTTGGTTGCTCATCGGGTGTGACATTGCCTATTGTGAATGATTGATCTTATGTTTTCTATATTATCTGTCATTCTAATTCTGCCTGTGATGATAATGAGACGGCTTAGTTACCAGTACAGAACAGGAAGTCTTGACCTATTATTAGCCCTAGTGGCTCATGCAAAAAATTTAAGTTTTTAAATATTTTTTTATCTAAATAGTGACATGGAAAATTTAAACAAAAATCACCAAATGTTCTAAAAATATGTTTAACATGAATACATGACTTCAATTAGGTACTGATTATACATTCCATTTAATTATACTACATGGGTGGCAATTACCTGATGTTCTTCTTTTTTTCTTACTGGTGTTTAGTAATCTGTTCTTTACAATCATCAAACCGCCCAGGGGCTACTGGGGCTGGGAGTCAAGAAACCCCATCTATTCCCTCACACTTTTTGTACCTAAGAAAACGTGGAAGTAAGTCCCATTCTGTGGAGGTTTACAGCAGGGAAGGACTGCTGGGCAGCTTCTGAATAAGAACTTACCTCCAGTGGTTGGCTTGTACATAATTGCACAATTAGTAGTAATAAGTCATCTGTCTTTCTCAAGTAGAATGATTGTACACAGAATCTCCGGCATTGAATACTTGCTACTCATGTTCTCATGAATGCTTGAAATTCCTTGTACAAGTCATTCTGAGAAAGCCAGTCTGGTGACTAGAGAAACATCTTCAAGAAAAGGAAAAAAAATACAATCTCAGTTGCACTGACTTATTACTGCTGATGTACCATGACCCGGATGAATGATTGCCTCAAAGATGATGTGTTGTACCGCACAGGCATTGGATTACAGGGCAGAGCAATGCAGGCATTGGATTACAGGGCGGAGCAAGAGAAGGATTCAAACTCTTTGTTCTGTCAATCAACCAAGGGAAGGAGAGGCTTCAACAGAAGAGTGGTAGACTTAGAGTCCACTAAGAGGCTAGATGGTCATACTAACGCAACAAGGTATGGTGAAAGAATAGTTTATGCATTTTGTTGGGCACCCTCTAGCTGTTGGGAACCCACACAGAGAAAGTCCCACGAAGGAGGAGGATGAGAATGAGCAGCTTTGTCTGGAGAAGAAGAAGAAGTCGGTGGTAGAGGAAGAGCAGGAAGCCGATGATGATTATGATGATACTGGCCATGATGACCAATCATCTTAGTGGGAACGGAGCCAGAAAATGCTGGGTCTTTGGGCACACTGGCCAAAATGACAAGCTGTATGTTTGCTTGATTGCTTTCATAATAGCAAGCATATCCTTACCATCAAGGAATCTGATGGTTACTGGATAGCCATGTTTTTAGACCCTCGCTATCAAAGCAAAAAGGCCAAATGACTTTATTACTAGGAAACATTGTGTATGCAGATTGCCACAGTTTTCAGCGAGCAGATGCTTACCAGATGGGTGTCTGACCAGGAGGCCACTCTCCGGCCCTCACAGAGTCATCCACCTCCTGCTGTCTCCCCTATCATAAGCAGCAGAAGCTGCAGCCGCAGGCAGTTTATGGTTATCAACATGATGGGGCAATTTTTTCAAGTGGCGTGCCAAGCTAAAGCAAATCAGAAAACAGAGAGATATTGCTTCAAAATCCAGGTTCAGTCCCACCTAGACTCTGGCCTTTCTCTGATGCATTCTGTGCTCCCTAGCCCCATAGACTTCTGGGCAGGCAGACTGAAGCAGTGGCCCGAACTGGCCCAGTATACTTTCTCTGTTCTGTCTTGTCCCACCTTTAGTATCATCTCAAAGAGTTTTTTCAGTGCCCCACGGTCATCATGACAGTCAAATGGACAAAGTTGTCCTCCGCAAGTGTACAAAATATCACCTTTGTCAACATAAACAAGGCATGGATTCATCTGGTTTTTCACATTCTTCGTGAGGACGATGGATAGATCTGCGATTGTTAACAGTGCCCCATCATGCCACTGCCACTGTCTGCCTACCTACCATCATGGTGTGTGCCATAGCGCTTCTACTACTGCTGCCATTATGCCACTGTCACTGCCCACCTGCCTATCATCATGTTCCATACTACTACTACCCCTAAACTACACACATCTACTGCCATGTCTCTTCCATGCTGTTCTGCTACTGCTGTCGCTACTATTGCCTCCGCATGCCACTATTACCCTACCTTTTCAACATCCACATTGCACTGCTGTTGTTCCCAATTATTAGGGAGAATTTTTCTAGGCTTATTTAGAACAAGTTACTCTTTCTTCTGACAAATAACACTTGTGTGTGTCATATGGGCAGGCATTCTACATAATTTTTGGACACTTGATCCCGACAAGTCACTGTTTTTTTTTCTATAACACTGTGTGTGTTTAAACACCATCTGCCCATGAAAAAGCACATGTGCTGGTGCGATGCGTTTTTAAACACGCTGTATGTTAATGCCTTCAAACATGAGTTTACCCATAGTTATGTATGTCAGTGTCACTAAGACAACATTTACATTTACTGTCATAGTGTTTAAAGCTGTTTTCTCATTCTCATCCTAGGATATGCCCCCATTGTCTTATAGATGCGGGTCCCACCACTGGGAGCCGTACCTATATAGAGAACGGAGCCCCGAAAGTGAAGGCATGCGCAGCCTCCCTCCATTCATTTCTATGGGGCCACGGAAAATAGCCGAGCACTGGCTCGGCTATTGCCGTCTGCCCCATAGAAATAAATGGGAGCATGGGCAGCGCATGCGCGACACAGTCCCATTCACTTCTATGAGAGAGGCTGGAATTAGCGCTTGGTGGTGGACGGACCCCGGGAAATCTGGGACTCCCAGCTCCGTTCTCTATATAGGTGTGTCTCCCAGTGGTGGGACCCGCACCTATCAGACAATGGGGGCATATCCTAGCGATATGCCCCTATTGTCTAAGATGGGAATACCCCTTTAAGAGCTTCAGGAGGGGAAAAAGCAAAAATGCATAAAAACAACAATTAACAAAAATATTACATCTTTTCATAAAAAAAAAAAGATCCTAGAAGACCTCAGAGTGTTATATACTATTTTCCAGACCAATTGGAGCATATCCAGCTCATGGGGAATAGATTTGGATCTGAATCTAATGTTTTAATAAATTTGCTAAATTGGACATAAAGCAAATTTCAAGAAATTCACTCATCTCTACTACTTGCTATAACACATTTTTTGTGGAATCAGATAAGAGCAGTTATGGCTTCCGCTGAGGTTCAGGACGGATCTATCCTCATGTGTGGTGGGTACGACCTTCCTGCTTGTAGTGAAACCTCAGAACAGTACAGAAAAACCGTACCCGATCCCCACACGTGCACCATGATATCATCAGTACTAACCCTCAACTGCTTCCTGGTGGAGAAGAAATCACAACTGAGGTTTTGTGGTTTGTACATTTGCAAATTTTGCACAATAGGCTCCATTTCAGTGCAAAATATTATGAATCTCGGCTTCTCTGCCCCTTCTCTGAGCTGGCCAATAAACGATGACGGAGGCAGCATGTCCGGTGAATATCCCTTTATTGGGAACTGCTTACATGCAATACGTGATTACAAAAAGTTGCTACGTTTCGGCTATAACATAGCCTTTATCAAGCACAGTGTGATCCCCAAATGATCCTGCTTATAAAGTACAAGCCACACCTCCCCAAACGGCCGTGGCCAATCACATAGCTCCATATTACACCATTCCTCCACAATGTATTAAAATGTGTTCCCATACATTCGCTTAAAATATATATTAATCCTCCCATGTGAAAAGTAACACTCTCACCTGGTGATCTATGGAACACATGCCTCTGTGATGCACATTTGCAGCGCGTCCCCCTGTATCCAGTGCGCATGTCCAGGGAGGAGGAAACGTTCCCTCACGTGACTGACACTAATCACATGATCGCAAACTAACCTGTCCATGCGATCATCAGTGCAGCCGAGCCGCTTCATACTCCTCCGACAGGCTGCGCTCCGTTACTAGGGACGCACAACAAACCACCTGCCCCCATCCAGATCTGCTGGCAAAAAACATACCCGTGATTATCCCATGAACCAGCGATCATACATTAATTACCAGTTATGGAGGAGAGAAAGTTCCTCCACATTATGAATCACGGAGCTGTGTTCAGTATACAAAACCAATAGTGATCTTAGTGAATATGTCCCTACGGGTACAAAAGTTTAAAACAAGTACATATTAAAAATCATAATACTAAGTATAAATTCATCATTACGTCCCATGGATAACCTATACATTCCGCACATTAAATTCAATATTCATCCCATAAGGTTGGAGTGCCTTCAATTCAAAAATCCGCTTCAGTTCCTTCCTACGTAGGATTCGATCTCTATCGCCCTCACGTCTCATTTTACCAACTGAGTCAATAATCCGGAACCGTAGCTGGTTGACCGAGTGTCCACGCTCAACAAAATGCTTAGCTACTGGTTTATTTACCAGTGCCCTTCTAATGTTACTCTTGTGGGAGTTAATCGGCTCACCTGCCTCCATAGTGGTCTCCCCTATGTAGATGAGACCACAGGAGGACGTGATCATGTAAATAACGTCACGAGATCTACATGTATAGGATTCTTTTATTTTATAGGATTTACCACTGTAGGGGTGGGCAAAGGTATCTCCTTTCACCATATTACCACAGTTGCAGCAACCAAGGCAGGGATAACATCCCAACCTCCTTGGCGCCAGATACCTCTGTCCATCCCCTCGGGAATCCATAACTTCTGTACTCACCAGCTTATCACGTAAGTTGGCGCCTCTTTTATACGCCATCATAGGGAAATTCTCAAACTCACATATTATGGGCAACCCTTTCTGTAGGATATGCCATGTGCAATCTCCCCACTAAGAGCACCATAAGTGGAGACAAAGGGAATACGTTTCTTATCCCTACTCTTATTTTTTACCTTGGAGCGTTGACTCATAGTCAACAACCACCACCTTTTGTTTTGTTTTTTCCACTAGTTTATGAGGATAACCCCTATCTAGGAATTTCGTCCCCATCTCATCAACTCTTGTTCCAAACCGTTCATCACTAGATACTACCCATCTCACCCTCAGTAGTTGGCTCCACGGAAAAGACTCAACCATCTGACGGGTATGGTTACTATCAAATTTCAGCAAGTTATTCCTATCAGTTGGCTTATGATAGATGTATGTCATGATTGTGCCATCCCTGATGTATACCATCACATCTAAGAATTGCAATTCCACCGGAGATACCGTGATGGTAAATTCTAGGCCGGGTACCATTTTGTTAAGATGTTGATGAAACAATTGCAATTCATCTAGGGTGCCACCCCAGATCACAAAAATGTCATCGATGTAGTGCCACCAACACCGGGCTCCCCCAAAGAGGGTCGACCTATATATAAATTTGTCCTCCACCTCCGCCATGAACATATTAGCATACGTTGGTGCCACATTCGACCCCATGGCCACTCCACGCTGCTGCTGGTAAAAGGTGTCCCCAAAGTGGAAGTAGTTCCGCCTCAGGACCACCTCAAGGAGTCGGAGGACAAACCTACGGCCACCCGGGGAGAGCCCGGTGCCGGCCAGAGCCACATCAACGACACTTAATCCAAATGCATGCTCGATAGAAGTGTAGAGTGAGACCACATCAAAGCTGACAAAAAGAGGGTGGGCAGGCAAACTCAGATCCCTAAGTTTCAACCAAAAATGGTTGGTATCCCTAATAAAGGAAAGGGTGCTGGTGGCATGGACACGTAAAACCCTGTCAAGGAATATGGCCGTATTGCTAAAAATCAACCCTCTCCCTGACACGATCGGTCGGCCAGGGGGGTCGACAAGGCTCTTATGAATCTTGGGGAGTACATAGAACAGGGGAGTGACCGGGTGCTTAATCCTAAGAAATTCACTGACATCCCTGTCAATGATGCCCTCTTCAAGGACCTCACTAATGATATTCACAAGGATACGCATAATTTCCCAGTTGGGATCATTCTGTAGCACTATGTACACCTCCCGGTCACTCAGCTATCTATGCACTTCCCGATTATAGCCAACCGTGTCCATCACCACCACTGCACCTCCCTTATCAGCCGGTTTGATGGTCAAGGTCTTATTATGTTCAAGTTGTACCAACGCCTCCCTCTCCCCCCCTGTCAGATTCACAGCGGTGCCCCTCCTGTTACCTTCCCTCAGTCGATCAATTTGTTGTGACACAATATTTATATAAGCCTCCACAACACGATTGTTGTGGGGAGGTGCAAAATCACTCCTAACACTTAAATCCAATGCTTTTAATGAAAAATCTGCTCCATCACCAGTGTCAGATACTGGTCTCACAATATTCTCCCCTTTAGTGAAACAGAAGGCTTTAAGCCTCAACAGTCGATAGAAACGATGCAAATCAAGTTGCAAGTCAAACCAATTTCTCTCTTGACCAGGACAGAAGGACAAACCGCGTCTCAATATGACCAAATTATTAATTACATCTGGTTGCGTCTCGTCATTCTCCCCCTTGTGCCCCTGTTGGATTTCTGGTATGGTGGAGGTAGATTCTTTCTGGGATCTACAGTGTTTCCTTCCCTCCCTAAGGCACCGTCTCTGGCGCCGGGTAGGGGAGGTCCTAAAAAAGATGTTTTATTCACTTCATCTGATTAATCAGAATCGCCAGTAGTATAGCCAAACTGGCTCTGGTCAAATTTCCTTCCCTTTTTCCTGCGTGGTCTATTCTATATTTGTTGCTGCCAATTGCATATCTGGCCCACCTGATAGTCCTCTAAATCACGGTGCCTCTTATCCCTTTTAATTTTCTCAACCTCTGCCTTATGTCGCTGCGTATAGGTTTTAATTTTCTCCATGAAAGTCACGACCTCCTCATTGCTCAGTAATCCCTGAATCTGTGTTTCTATTGCAGTAATAGATGGTTTAACTCCCTCGTTCAAAGGCATGTTTGTTATTAATAATTTCAATTTTTTTACAGAATTCTTCATTGTTCGGGAATAGAGTAGTCTGAGATGGGATCTCAATCCTCTAGGTATCCTTTGTGAGCGATAGTATTCCCTTAAGGTGTTCAGGTGTAAATCCAAGGTGACCAATTTCTTAGACTCATGCTCAAACTTTCTCTTGAGCAGGTCTACAGACGGGTACTCAAAAAGGACACATCCCAGCTGTCGCCATTAATGAGTCATTGAATTTGTTCCTCAGTATATAAACACGTGTTAACATTAGCAGTCTCTCTGACCTTACCAGATCCTGAGGTTCCCTCCATCTTGGAAGTTTTAAACCCCGGTGCTAACTCCTTTGTTCCAAATCATAAAACACATCAATAGGGAGTCACACTCGCCAGATCTTACGGTCGTCCGGAATGCAGCAGCCCACCTGGAGCCCTAGATCCACAGAGGCTCCTGAATGAACAGTCCAATAAATGATGACGAAGGCAGCATGTCCGATAAATATCCCTTTATTGGGGACTTCTCTGAGCTGGGTCACTGGAGACAGACCGGTTGCTATAGGTACATCCCCTAACAACCACAGCTGTTTATAGGGTGTTGCTATGGAGTTCTTCCATAGCAACTAGTCTGCCTCAGAGCTTCAAAGCTGAAATTGTCAAAGTTTAGGCCAAAGAAGAGTCTTCAGGTTTGGTAGTACATAGACCGCATATTACTTAATCTAATGTTTTGAGATCAGGGATGAATCTAGAAATCATGGGGCCCTATAGCAAAAGTGACAATTGGGCTCCGACTGTCCGACACCATGCACACACCTGTACAAAGAGTACAAAAATGTACACAAAATGTCAGCAAATCATCAAAAATCACTCACTCAGTGTAAGGCTCCTCAGCTCTTATCCATGCACTTTCTTCAGACTCCAGCAGTCAGGCATACATGGGACAGAAGGACTGGAGGCAAGATTCAGTAAATTAATCAATCTGATTCTGAAGGTTTTGTTTCGCAATTGGTTGGGCTGCATAGTTTGTTTCCATTGGAGGTGTGCCATTGTATTACAAGCTTTGGGTACAGGCCACCATGCTCCTGTTACTCAGCCGAATCGGTGAACAGGTGAGCCAGTCTCATTTATCATTTTCTACACCTGTTTTTGGTGCACAAAATAATTTTAATCTATGCCAGCAAGGGAGCTAGCATAGATTTAGGCTGGCGCCTCTACATAACTTAGGTGCATCATGCGCCAGGGGTATTAACACCGGCATCTACAATGCCAGTCTTAACCACTTCACGCCCGATGACGTACATTGGTCCGGTTTTTAAACATGGTGCCCGATTGCGTGAGCAGCGGGCGCCATAGCTGCAGGGTTTCTGCTATTTTAAATAGCAGAGAGCCGCGGCACATGTATGCGATCAGCCATAAGGCTGATCGCATACATTTTAACCTTCAGATGCCGTGGTCAAACGTGACCACGGCATCTGATCAGTCCGGTACCGGAAGTCGCATAAGTCCGGTAACAGCGTTCCCCGGCTGAGATCGGGGAACCTGTTACTTTGCTGAAATACACCGAAGCCTGCTTGAGGTTTCAAAAAAAGGTTTGCATAATATCTGTGCTTCTTTGTTCAATCATAACTGTGAAGGAACACTTGTTTTTTTCAGTGACGAAGCTGCACCTGAAAGACAAATGTGAATACAAAAAACATTTACACAGAAAAAACATATAGTGAAAACAAAACAAAAATATAAAAGTATAAAACAAAAATATTTTTTGATATGAGTAAGGGCTCATACAATATACAAACGTAAATTTCTTCCGTGTCTGTTCCGCTTTTATTGCGGGCCGTATACGGAACCATTCATTTCAATGGGTACTTCGTGTGCATTCAGTTTCTGTATTTCCGTTCCGCCAAAAAATAGAACATGTCCTATTATTGTCCACATTATGGACAAGGATAGTACTGTTCTATTAGGGGCCAGCTGTTCCGTTCCGCAAAATACAGAATGCACGCAGACGTCATCCATATTTTTTGCGGATCCATTTTTTGCGGACCGCAAAATACATACGGTCGTGTGAACAAGCCCTAACTCTGGAAGGAAATAGAGATATTTGAAACTGGAATAACACATTCAGGATAAAAAAAACGCATTGAAAACGCATATGCGCTTTTTCTTGTTGCTTGTATTTATATAATCAAATTACATTTGGGAGTTTTTATATTACTTGTTTTCTCAAGCATAGCGATTCAATTTTTATTTTATTTTTTTTTTTAATTTAAAAAAAAAAAAAAAAAATTTTAATATCTAAAGAGTCACCTATAAAACCATCGATATGATGGCCCCCTGTTAACCACTGATGAAGGAGTATGTAACTCCGAAACGCGTTTGGTGAATTTTTATAACCTTACTTTGAATCGTTCAGCGGCATAAAATAAAGAAACCCATTAGCACACCTAATATTGCCGATTAAGGAGGATTGATGAGAAGGTGAACCTGGATCCATTCTAATTCCATTATGTGGAAGTTAGAACCCTACAGTAATGGCCATGACTTTACAGCTTTTTTTCAGGTGGATGCCGTCAGATTTTTTAAATGAATTGATTTAGAAATTAACTATTTACACCATTGTCTATTAAATGAAATGAAATTGTGTGAAAGTACAGTGACTCCTGAAGGTTCGTAAAGCAACGTCTATGGTGGCGTTAACATCAGAAGGTGTTTTTTACTCCGAAAATGTTATAATTAAAAAGAGAAAATATTCAAAATACTGTTTTATACAAGATGCTTACAAATGAAACAAATCTCATCCACAGTGAAGAACTATATATACCGGAAACGATTATTGCAAGCCTGTGTTACATACTCCATTATGTAGTGACACAACGCCATCTTGTGGACATCCTAGGGTACTAAACAGTAAGACTTGAATGTTGCTGGTATGTTCGAAACAAGCCAAGATGGATGGATGGAACGATTGGTGGATGGATAGGCAGATCTTTACTGCCAGCATACCTGTACAGCACAAAGGCATTGTACAGGGAAACTTGGGTCAGATGGACACTCCACCTTCTTATTCAATACCTCTGTTATGCCCATGGCGCTGTATGGCTTGATGTCCTGATCTGAAAGGTCCACTCTGCCCATGAATTTGTTTTATTCCTCTACACACACAAGGTTTTATGGCTTGGGTGGTGGTCCCGAATACAGGGACAAGGCTGCTGCCCCATCATGGATTGTGATTAAGATCAGGTAATCTCTCTATCCCTATGTCTCACGTGCAGCGGATGTTCTGCTGCTGCTCTCTCCTTTTGTTTGTCCTAGAAATGTTTTGGGGAGGGCTTGAGGGCTTTGAGAAAAGGAACACTATTCTAGAAGTTATCTATATGGCAGTGGTGCCCTTTGTTCAGTAGAGGATGTGCAAGATCCTGTACGATCTTTCCACTAACGCCTAGGAATGGACATGAACAGCTGGGGCTTAGGGTGATATCTGGGTGGGTGACTAAAGGGGAGGAATGACCACTGGGCAATCTATGGATGAGAAACAGGGTGATGGCATCAGGCGATGGCGTACTGGGTCTATCATCCCTGTTCACAAGTCACAGATCCCAATGGTGCTTAGAGTGAGATTTGGTGTCTGCCCAGTGGCGTGAGGGATCAGATCAAGATAGTTTTTTCACTTTTTCTTCACACAAGGCCTTTTCACAGGCTTTGCACTGGCACTCTCCTACTCTGAAAAGCTCTCTCACAGAAATGAGCTTGTGAGATTCTGGCAAATCTAGTGCTCAATGTTTTGATTGGCCAGTCTGTTACTGGCCAATCACAGTGATCGCCAGCATGGGACCGGTGTCACTGGTCCGGTGCCGATGAAGTATGCTCTGCAACTGTCAGTGCAGTACCCACGACTGGGGGTGAAAGGATTTGGACCTTTCTGGACCTCTACGACAACCTTGGTTTGAGACACTGACGTCAGGAGAGATGTTTCTCAGTTGGCAATAATAGACACCCACACACATCACTGAGAAACACTCTAACTTTATTATGCTATAGCTTGGCCTTATATAGGCAGTAGAAAAGTTTGCATAACAACAGCATTAAACCAATCATAAAAGATAAACTTTGGTGCTCATACAGATACTACCGGAACATCCTTTTATGGTATGTAATACGTCACATATAAGAATGTACGCAGTTGTGCCGAATGACCCTGAATGAAACAGAACATTTGTTCTAGTTCTTAGGATATTCCCAGAATCTGTCCTGAGACAGATAAGTGAACCTAACTCACAGCGGGGGGATGTGAAGCAGTGCGTGGGTGAGATATTATAACAATTCTGTACATGTAAGAGAAGACAAGATGGAGTTACATTTCCCTTCAGGGGGTATCTGCAATTGCTCTGTTATTTCATGTACTGGAGAATAGCTCACCAGTTCCAAATACAACAAATTTTTAATAATACATTTTTGAATTTGCAATTATTATATATTTGAATTTGTAGATTATATACACTCACCTAAAGAATTATTAGGAACACCTGTTCTATTTCTCATTAATGCGATTATCTAGTCAACCAATCACATGGCAGTTGCTTCAATGCATGTAGGGTTGTGGTCCTGGTCAAGACAATCTCCTGAACTCCAAACTGAATGTCAGAATGGGAAAGAAAGGTGGGCTACAACAGCAGAAGACCCCACTGTGCAGGCTGGTGGTGGTGGTGTAATGGTGTGGGGGATGTTTTCTGGGCACACTTTAGGCCCCTTAGTGCCAATTGGCCATCGTTTAAATGCCACGGGCTACCTGAGCATTGTTTCTGACCATGTCCATCCCTTCATGACCACCATGTACCCATCCTCTGATGGCTACTTCCAGCAGGATAATGCACCATGTCACAAAGCTCGAATCATTTCAAATTGGTTTCTTGAACATGACAATGAGTTCACTGTCCTAAAATGGCCCCACAGTCACCAGATCTCAACCCAATAGCGCATCTTTGGGATGTGGTGGAACGGGAGCTTCGTGCCCTGGATGTGGATCCCTCAAATCTCCATCAACTGCAAGATGCTATCCTATCAATATGGGCCAACATTTCTAAAGAATGCTATCAGCACCTTGTTGAATCAGTGCCACGTAGAATTAAGGCAGTTCTGAAGGCAAAAGGGGGTCCAACACCGTATTAGTATGGTGTTCCTAATAATTCTTTAGGTGAGTGTATATATATATATATATATATATATATTATCAAAAAGGAATGTGAGGACGAGCACTCTCACAGTTGGCATACATTTATTAAAGACCTGATGATTAATCAGCTAAAATGCATAAAACAATAATACAATAAAATAATGTACGTCTATTCAATTAGCCACAATGGGATGCTCACTGATATCAAGTGATTTGACAGTCTCTGTCCGTCCTGTGGAAAAAGATAATGATAGAAAACCTGATGTCCACAAGAATTCAAGCAAGAAATAACACTCTTAGAGGTGTAGCTCCTCAAGTTTTGCTGTTATACCAATGTGGTAGGTAATGGCAGATGATAGTCCCGTCACATATGATGTTATTTGTCGACAGAGAACTTATCCGCTTTATAATTGTCGGCTTTATAGCCGCTTACCTCCCCTTCGTATATCCCTTCAGTCCTGCGGTTCGCTTCAGACTGAGTGAACAGGGCTCGTTGGATGCGGCTTGTTCTGTTATTGTATTTGATGGCCGGATTTACCGGCTGCCGATCGCTTACCTCCAAGATCTGTAATGTGCAACGAGCGTGAGAAGCCTCCGGCTGGTAAGAGGCTGGCGTCTCACGTGATTCTACTTGGTATCCGGGTTTGATACTTGCGGAGTACGATTTACGTCACTTCCTGTGACGTGTTCTCTCTAGTACATCCGATGCTTCCAAATTGAAATTTTCAGATATCAGAAGGTATAATACCAAAGTTCGATTTGCATGGCCATGCAATAGAAGAAATGCCGACAGGTATACAGCGCAATCCCAGACGCGTTTCGGGAGTTATCACACTCCCTTCCTCAGTGGTTGCGCCATACCTGTCTCGGACCAACTTTTATACCTCCCCAGGTCGCCTTCAAAACCTGGACCGGAGTTCTGGATAACACTATTACGTTCCTGTGTATTTAGAACTTCTGGTTTTCATAGAGTCCTTCACTGAATTTTCCGTTGACAACATCCGATTTTAAATGTCGATGAGGGTATATCATCCTTTCAATTCTTTCGGTATAATATACACTAATTGTGATAAATATGAGACTAATGTCACATCGCTGAAAGCATCCCATTTGAAGCCATAGGTGATAAGTAATAATGGAAATTTGTGCTACCCACTTCATTTCCAACATTGAATACAATGTATAGAATATAAAATATATAAAATATATAAAAAATATATAAAAATAGATGATATCTATAAACTGTATACATAAAATATATCAGTAATATCGATATAACAGTAATACACATATAGATGGAAAATGTTTAATATGATATGATTTTATATAACGATGTCGGGCACATATTCGCCACATTTTCACCGATATTGGCAACACTTATACAACATCTCCAGTTCTAGGAAGGCCACTCGTCACAAGATGGTTTAACCCATTATCGACCAATAAATGAGGATACCCTTGCAAAAAAGGATATCCTTACAAAAAACCAAAGAGTTCCAACTCTGAGTTTAGGCCCGATGGTAACAGACTGCCAAACTCATATATTTTCCGAGACTCCCTCCTCGACATTTGCTTAATATAATTGCCTCCTCTCCAGTGCGGATCCACCTTTTCCAGTGCCGTAAAGACGAGACTGGCCGGATCGCTGTTATGGGCCTCCTTGTAATGTTTAGACAAAGAATGTTTGTCATAGCCCTTCTTGATGTTAGATATATGTTCGGCCAGTCTCATGTCTTTAATAACGTTTTGTTCTACCTATATATTGTCTGTTACACTGTACTGCAAACAGGTAGACCACACCGGTAAGTTGCATGTGGGCAATCTTTAAGGTCCCAAACAATATTCTGTGTAGAGGGGACTGAGATGGTCTTGCGGGGTTTATTATTAATTTTACATGCGATACACCTTTCCGCATTTTAAAAACCTTTTAATCCTCCAGGTTCACATCATGGTTTTCCTTTTTTTTATCTATTTATTTCACAGAAGGGGCTTAATGGGAATACCCAAATTGGTACCTGGTGAATATAACCTTTGGAAGTGTGGGTAAAAGATGGCCTATCACCCTGTCATTCAGTATGTTCTTTTACCCACACTTCCAAAGGTTATATTCACCAGGGCACCCAATTTGGGTATTACCATAGCCCCTTCTGTGAAATCAATAGATAAAAAAAGATTAAAGACAAGACTGGCCGAACATATATCTAACATCAAGAAGGGCTATGACAAACATTCTTTGTCTAAACATTACAAGGAGGCCCATAACAGCGATCCGGCCAGTCTCGTCTTTACGGCACTGGAAAAGGTGGATCCGCACTGGAGAGGAGGCAATTATATTAAGCAAATGTCGAGGAGGGAGTCTCGGAAAATATATGAGTTTGGCAGTCTGTTACCATCGGGCCTAAACTCAGAGTTGGAACTCTTTGGTTTTTTGTAAGGATATCCTTTTTTGCAAGGGTATCCTCATTTATTGGTCGATAATGGGTTAAACCATCTTGTGACGAGTGGCCTTCCTAGAACTGGAGATGTTGTATAAGTGTTGCCAATATCGGTGAAAATGTGGCGAATATGTGCCCGACATCGTTATATAAAATCATATCATATTAAACATTTTCCATCTATATGTGTATTACTGTTATATCGATATTACTGATATATTTTATGTATACAGTTTATAGATATCATCTATTTTTATATATTTTTTATATATTTTATATATTTTATATTCTATACATTGTATTCAATGTTGGAAATGAAGTGGGTAGCACAAATTTCCATTATTACTTATCACCTATGGCTTCAAATGGGATGCTTTCAGCGATGTGACATTAGTCTCATATTTATCACAATTAGTGTATATTATACCGAAAGAATTGAAAGGATGATATACCCTCATCGACATTTAAAATCGGATGTTGTCAACGGAAAATTCAGTGAAGGACTCTATGAAAACCAGAAGTTCTAAATACACAGGAACGTAATAGTGTTATCCAGAACTCCGGTCCAGGTTTTGAAGGCGACCTGGGGAGGTATAAAAGTTGGTCCGAGACAGGTATGGCGCAACCACTGAGGAAGGGAGTGTGATAACTCCCGAAACGCGTCTGGGATTGCGCTGTATACCTGTCGGCATTTCTTCTATTGCATGGCCATGCAAATCGAACTTTGGTATTATACCTTCTGATATCTGAAAATTTCAATTTGGAAGCATCGGATGTACTAGAGAGAACACGTCACAGGAAGTGACGTAAATCGTACTCCGCAAGTATCAAACCCGGATACCAAGTAGAATCACGTGAGACGCCAGCCTCTTACCAGCCGGAGGCTTCTCACGCTCGTTGCACATTACAGATCTTGGAGGTAAGCGATCGGCAGCCGGTAAATCCGGCCATCAAATACAATAACAGAACAAGCCGCATCCAACGAGCCCTGTTCACTCAGTCTGAAGCGAACCGCAGGACTGAAGGGATATACGAAGGGGAGGTAAGCGGCTATAAAGCCGACAATTATAAAGCGGATAAGTTCTCTGTCGACAAATAACATCATATGTGACGGGACTATCATCTGCCATTACCTACCACATTGGTATAACAGCAAAACTTGAGGAGCTACACCTCTAAGAGTGTTATTTCTTGCTTGAATTCTTGTGGACATCAGGTTTTCTATCATTATCTTTTTCCACAGGACGGACAGAGACTGTCAAATCACTTGATATCAGTGAGCATCCCATTGTGGCTAATTGAATAGACGTACATTATTTTATTGTATTATTGTTTTATGCATTTTAGCTGATTAATCATCAGGTCTTTAATAAATGTATGCCAACTGTGAGAGTGCTCGTCCTCACATTCCTTTTTGAAAATATTATCCACACCTGAGAGGTAGGGTGTCCTCTCTTTGGATTTGCAGCACCACATCATATAGCTACATAGAGAGCAGCCACCACCAATCTGATTCTTTCATATATATATATTAGTATTTTTTGGGTAGTGGCCGGGGCTCTGCCAGATCCCATTATAGTCAATGGGACTGGCGGGTATTTCGGTAACATCCAACAATGCCGAATGCAGAGAGCTCTGGCAGGCTGTTCTCTGTGATTCACGTATGTGTGCTGTAAGTGGTCTGCACAGGCAGCACGCATATGCATTACTTTAATGTATGTATTCACACATCAGTGGTTTTCCACAGACCATGGGTACATGGTGACTGGAAACCACAGACACAACTCGGATGCTACCTATTTTTGGTTTCTGGTTTTCATGGACCATTGGTAGAATGTGCTCTGGAAATAAAATTTCAGCCTAGCAGTGTCCACGGAATATGGAGGACATGGATGGCAAAAAACAGACACATGGACCAAACAGGGTTCCTTCACGGACATATTAACGGATGAACCCCTGAATACCTTGTCATAGATGTCAAAATGGGTGGGAAAGAAGTCTAGAAAAATAGAAGGATGGACCACGTGATAGATCTCAGGAGAGCCAGCCTTTGGGTGGCTGAAATAGGCTTGCTGCTTTGCCAGTGAAATTACATGAGGTCTTTATAGACATGTTGCCCATTTCCTCCTTTCTCCAACTCTTAAGTCTGACTATTGGACTCTCCATCTTCAGTTATTCCAAGGCACATCATTCAGCACCATAACCCTGTCCCTACATCACTATCAGGCCCTTTTTCTCCTACAAACTGGCCGCAAGGAAATTCTGTTTCTTGGCAGCCTATGAGTCTGGCAGGGTTGCTGCCTTGTAGAGCAGCCCACTGAACATTAGCAACAACAGGGGCAACAGCAAAAATGATGAGAAGAGACAATACAATAGGGCAAAAGGTGAAGGTACATCAACGGGAACAAAAGAAAATACAAAAAGAACACAAAAATTGGGTGGATAAAGTTATACTACTCTTACACTTCTTCCTAGATTTAACCAGTGCAGTCATAATTTTCCTTCCAGAATGTACCTATTGGTCATAAACTCCCTTGAGGTTGCCATCATCTCCCAACCCATTTAATATCAGTCTTCCTACAGTTTCTGTTACGATATGTGCAGAGAAGCTTCTGTAGACCAAACTTGTCCCTAATTTGGCTGGGCACAGAGTTAACTAGTGCTTGGATCTACCCCCTATTTCAGACTACTGTGCTCGAGAGGAAAATTCTACACCCATCACAGGTTGACTGGGCTCATCAGTTTCTCTGGGGAGTCATGCACTTAAACCCTCTGTCTCACCAGCTTGGCTTGACCATGGATAAGATAACCTTCGATTGGTGCGGGCATGCCCCCTTCGGCTAAAGCCCTATAACAGGACTCGGGACACATACAGTTCATTTGTCCCATTCTCTGTTTACTAAAGCAGATTACATCTACTTTCCCTCTGCTAGACTGTGAAGGCTCCTGTGCAGGTTTCTCTATTTTAAACGTGAATAAGGTGCCTCTTGTAGGCTTAAAACCCTTTCAGTGTTCCTTTCATTGGCATCCAGCAACCTCTCTATCCATGGCTGTGTTTATATACCTCCATTCCACTAAGCAAAACCTGACATGTCTCGCGGATACCTTAACAGACCATCTATGTACGGTTCATGTAACATGCATATTGCAGAATAAGCCCTCAGCCCAGGACTTTTCTAGTTTATTGGAATCTCACCTTGACAGTAGCGGAGATGTGGCATGGTAAAACAAATCTAAATTGTTGGTGACAAACTAGTTAGGAAAGTTTGGTTCCTTATTTTGCCATCTACTCATAAAGCGTATCACTTCCTTCTTAAGACCTGAAAGGGTTGATGTGTCTTCAGTAAGAATTAGCTAATCAATTCTAAAATAATTCTAAAAATGTTCACAAAACAAATCCAAAGATTTTTTATTCGTTTTGGATGAATTGGATAAAACAATAAGCAGCATCATTTTATTGTCCATATTGGCAGGCAATACCATAAGGGAGGAAGAAGGATGGTCACATGAAACTGGGAGGAAGTGGGGGGAGGGTTTACCATGATTGGCTCATAGGCTTACAGACAACTTGGATTAGGCAAGCAAAGGGGCAACAGGCAGGGAAGTGACGATGCAGAATAAGCCGAACATCATTCTGCTTTGTACTTGCGACCTGGCAGGAAGCTATGCTGTGGCTCGTCCTCTGCAGACATAACCCACTGATATACTGAGATAAGGACATTATAAGATGATTATAGGGAGAAATTAGGTGATAGGGACAGTATGAGAAGATTATCCGTAGATAATAGGTGACCGGGAAGGACAGTATAAGAAGATAAGAAGATTATAGGGAGAGAATAGGTGATAGGGAGGGACAGTATAGGACCATTATGGGGAGAGATAGGAACTATATTTTGGAATTTGGGGTATATTAAGGAGTGTAATCAGGAAGAGGGAGTAAGAACTGGTCATTATCAGATGTATTTGATGGCAGGCTACTGTCAGCTCAGTTTCTGGCAACTAATTCTATATTATAGATTCCAGCAGAAACAGGAAAAGAAGCTTCATTACAAACACTGAGGAATTGTCCAGTTTTTTCTTCTAGAAACCAGTTTCTATTAACCATTTGTAATTGGGCATCTCAGTGTGTTATAACCGTATTACTGAACACGCGCATTGCTGAAATATAGGGGGTGGATAAGGTACATCAGCAAATGCATTTCACATCAATAACGCAAATTACAACCATGTTACTTAAGGCAACTGCATCACAGCATCTAGTTCAAAAGACGTCTGGTATGCTCCTGGTCCTATGCTACTCTTAGAGATGGGCTTAGTGTCTGCGTATGGAGGTGCCTGCTGTGGGAGCCATCCCAAAGAATTTGTGGGTAAGGGAGTTAGAGGTCAAAATGACCTGACTTGGCCATGTTGATGGGGTGCTGCCTCCCCGCTGCTGCTGCAAAAAATATGACCCAGTGGGCTGTGAAAGACATGTACAGTCCCTGGCCGTAACACCTGCTCCAGGTGTCCACTGTGGAGTGCAGCTTGCCCCACAGTGAGAATCACAAGGAGCTGCCCTCGTTCTCTGCCACGTAAGAGTACAATGATATACTACAATGGTATGGCAGCGACTGCACCGCCAGCAATGTCTCCAGGTACCAAGTGGGGTTCAGCTTGTAGATGTCTCACGATGGAGTGGAGTACAAGAAAGAGTCTTATAAGGAGAAGAAGAAGGTGATGATGATGATACTGAATACTGTATTGCTTGGGGGTGTGGGTTGACTGACACAAAGAGGACCAAGAGAAGTAGACCTCTAGTACCTATGATTGTGTTGGTACGTCCAAGGCTCATTTTAATCCTGCATATCTCAAACGAATGTGGTTTCGTGTGCCTGCTTTGTGGTGAAAAAACATCATGCAGGAGTTGCTCACACAGAGATAGTCAGCCAAGCTTGGTTTAGCTCTGGCACATTTTGGGCCTAGCCCACCCACAGTGTTAGTGACATTACCAGGTCCCAAAGCAGATGTGACCCTGGTTGTTCTTATGTAATTATTTAAGTTCCACAAAGTGACTTCAGAACTAGACAACATCCAGGAAGCTATGGGGAAGTCAAAAAGGCAGCTCCCTAGGCTGCACAGCGGCAATCTGGACAGCTTCTTTGAATGGGGCCCTGCCAAAGATGGCGCAGGTTCCCGCGCCGGAACCCGTGCATCGTCTCCTCGTGACAGCGTATCGCCAAGGAGCGCTTCCAGATCCCCATCACCCCCACTGGAGCCCGATGCCTTTTCCCTGACGGAAGCAGAGTTCCCCTCGCTCCCACCAACTCCGAGTGATTTAGGGACTCCAGGGAACACGGAGGCACATAATGGCGCCGCTGCTAACCGGATTGAGATCCCACCCTCTAGCAGCCCTCAGAAGCAGAAGCCGCGCCTGGACACTGAATGCTCTTCTAAGGTCAGTGAGGGGTCCTGGGCCCAAGCAGTGGAGTCTCCTGCTGCAATCCTCATTGTCGCCTATCGAACCTCAGACAAGCCACTCTGTGAGGAATCTATTAAAAACATGCTGCTGGCATTACATCAGTCCCTGCGCTCAGACATGGCTGGGTTAATTAACCCTCTGGCGGCTAAAGTCAAAGACAACGCAGATAAAATCCAGCATGTAGAGAATAAAATGGCAGACTTTGCCATGTCGCAAAATAGCATTATTGATGCTCACAACGATATGGCGGATGAACTAGAGACCATCAAAAGCAAACTAGCAGATCTGTCTGGAAGATCGTTCCAGAAGGAACAATGTTAAATTTAGGGGCATCCCTAAAGATGTAGCACCTCGAGATTTGCAGCCCTATCTTAAAAGCCTCATCAAGGCATTGCTACCCAAAATCCCCGTCCCTGACATGATAATAGGATATATTTCCACTGGACCGGGGGTCGAGTGGAGGGGTGGACCGTAGGCGCAAAAACGCAACCAGAGTATTTTTAGAAACCAATGACATTCAGCCTCCAGACGCCACACGTGCCAGGAGCTAGAAGCAGCGCTCTCTCCACCAGCGGCTTCCACCCACCGACTTGAAAAAGGGGTCCGCAGAACCCCGAAACGCGTTGTCACTATAACAATAATAAAAAAAACATTGGTTTCTAAAAATACTCTGGTTGCGTTTTTGCGCCTACGGTCCACCCCTCCACTCGACCCCCGGTCCAGTGGAAATATATCCTATTAATCGACCCAGACGACGGCTTGGCCCCCGCCAAAGGGGAACGCGGACGGAATCGGCAGCATCAACCAGTGAGACAATCAGTAATCAGTCCTATCCACCTCCAGTCCAGTTGCACCAAACAATAGGTGCATCAACAACAGGTGAGCAATACCACTCTTCCTGTTGCTCCGGAGGCTCGATTCTTAACTTATTTACCCTATGAGCGCCTTTTTCTCTCCTTGGCCATTATCTACTGACATGATAATAGACAGGGCTCATAGAATCCCGAAACCGTCGCACCTGGGTGCGGATACACCAAGGGACACACTCGCTAGGATCCATTTTTTCCACACTAAGGAGGCCCTAATGATGGCGGCTAGGAACTGTGACAAACTCCCTGCTCCATTCCAAACCGTCAGACTTTTTGCGGATCTCTCCATGACGACCTTGAGGCAAAGGAGGGAACTGCAGCCGATCACTCTTGCCCTCAGGGATAAAGACATTCAGTATAAATGGGGCTACCCACAAAAGCTGCTAATCCGGAAAGACGGAAAAACCCATGTGGTAAAATCGGTCTCAGATGGACGTGAACTGCTTTTAGCGTGGGACATTCCTTTTCAAATGGAAAAAAGAGGGAACCGAAGAAGGGATGATCAGATAAATGCGATTGGAGCCCAAGATGGCTGATACCTTCAATGTGACTACCATAGTTCCGAATTGGTGATGCAGGAGACGTTATAATTATCTGGCGTCGGATTATCAACAGTCTAGAGGGGTGGAGTTATTTTCGCACTTTTCATATGGGGTTTGATGCCTAACCTTTTTATCTAGGTGCAGATTATGTTATATGTTTACACACCTAATACTCCTCTCAGCCTCACTAGTGGACTTACGCCACCTATGCCACACAGGCGAGTTTGACCGTCTGGAGTCGTAGTACTTTTCCCTGTCTTTGTCCTTTTCCCTAACTATCTTGACTCCTCATTAATCTGCTGCTTTGAATATATATACACAGAGTTTTGTAGAACCTACATATTGTTAGACACTTGTCTATTGTTAACAAAGTTGATTTGCTGACTTTTGGTTGCCTGTCTACCCGCACAGACCTTGGTTCCTCCCCCCACTCTAATGGGTCTTAAAATCTTGTCTTTGAATGCTGAAGGACTTAACTGTCCACAAAAAAGAACATATGTGTGGCGGGAGGCAACTAAAGCTGGAGCGGACCTCATCTGCATTCAGGAGACCCATTTACTACAGGAAGATGCTAAGCGTATTCATAATCGTTTCTTTCCTCATATATTGCATTCTCATTTTAGCAAGAAGTCTAGAGGGGTGTTCATAGCTGTCAAGAATTCTGTGGCTTTTACTACCTTCCACACAGTTCTTCTTCTTTCTAATTCTAGCCTTTCCCTTCACTGTCCTTGGCGGTTGAATAGAAGCTTGATTGTGACTGTACACTGTCCCTAAATTAGTTTTTCTGTCGGACACTGCAAGACCCATATTGTACTGAATTGGCTTCGTAATTGCAGTCCCTTATGAACTTAGAAATTAGTTAAGGTGGACACATCTGTATTTAACACCCTCAACTTGGTTATAGAGAGGTCAGAGGGCTTCACGCTATTTAAATCACCTGCCAAATCATCTCTAACTTCAATTGCCAAATAAATCAAATTTTTCTAAAAATACATTTGATTAGAGAACCTATTTAACAAGAATCTGTCTTACGGTGTCTTTGACAACTTTATTTCGGACACTGTAGATGATAGGGTTTACCATGGGTGTTACAGTTGAGTAGAGGATGGCGGCACACTTGTCTACATCTGGAGAAGAATGGGAACGAGGTCGTAAATACTGAATCATAATGGTCCCATAGTAAAGAGTCACCACAACAATGTGGGAGGCACATGTGGAGAGAGCTTTGTACCTTCCAAGAGAAGATCTGATCTTCAAGATAGTGGAAAGAATAAAATAATATGAAATCAAGGTGAATAAAAAGGATATGCTACCTATGGTCCCTGCTGAAATATACATAGCTACCTCATGGAGCCAAGTATCACTGCAGGATATTTGTAAAAACGGGGGTACCTCACAAAAGAAATGGTTGACATGGGAATGACAGAAAGACATCTGGAAGGTGTAGATCACATGTATAAAGGAGTTGAAGACGCTTGTGGTCCATGACATAACAGCTAGACAGTAACACCTCTTCCAGCTCATGATGGAATTGTAGTGAAGCGGTCTACAGATGGCAGCAAATCTATCATAGGCCATGACTGCAAGTATGAGACACTCTGTTGACCCAAAAGTCAAGTGGAAGTGCATCTGGACAGCACATTCTAGTAGAGAGATGCTCCTGTCCTTGGTCAATGTGTTCTGTAGGATTTTAGGGACCACGGTGGTAGAGAAGCAAATGTCAATGAAAGAGAGGTTAGTAAGAAAAAAGTACATGGGAGTGTGGAGCTTCAGATTAATCCTCACCACAATTATCAGTAGAAGGTTTGCTAATAATGTTATCAAATACATCACCAAGAAGGTCAGAAAACCAATGACCTTCAAGTATGGAACAGTGGACAAACCGAGGAGAATAAATCTGCTTGAAGAGGATTGATTGAATAGTTCCATAATACTTAAACCTAAACAAAGAAAAGGACCTGAGTTTAACAGGGCTCCAAGTGTATAATAATTGTATTTAAGTACATATACAAGAGATGAATAATAAAAATAGAGACAAAAAGACATCAGAAATAAAGTGCGGTATTCACCTGAGGTGATCAAATAGAAGTATAAATATAATCTGGGGGAATAGGATATAAAATATATACATCCCATAGGTTGTAAATTTACATTAAGTTAACTGTGGTAAGTAGATACAAATCCAGCATCATATATATCCTAATTGAACACCTATTGATCACAAGCTGATACATCAACATTAGTATCAAACAGAAGTTAGTATATATCAATACTTAGATACTAGTGCATCATGGAGAGGATAACAATTCATATCCTCATATTTAGGAATAGTATATACACATCAGCATGTGTTCAAAAGGGCACCAGATAAAACCTATCAAGATGCTATACCAAACAATACAAAAACTTGCAGTAGCGTATTTAAAATGGGTAGATCACCACAGGAGAACCACACACCCCGACGCGTGTTTCGGCAACACCTTCATATGGTGGTACCAGGCAAAGGGCCCCTTTTAGTGATGTAGAAGATGGTACCCAGGTGTAGGAATGCCAGAGTGGCGTAGGGTGGCCTAAATGTCCCTTAATGTTGGTGCACGTGTCATGGTGCTCCAACCTGGATACGCTGGATCCCAGGCATTGTCGTCTGAAGCAGAGCAAATAGGGGGAATAATCAAGGGATTTTAAGAAATAAATTGAGTCCAGCTTTACTTGAATGAATGTTTCTCCAACAGTGTCAGGCTTTGTCTTGGTTCCCAGCAGGCGTCGGCATTAACTCTGGCATGCAAACAAACTCAACCCTGCTACAAACTATCTACTGGTGGGCTCTCCAATACAATAGTGTCCATATGACGGCACAGGCTTGAGATCTGCTCTTATATACAGTTTTGCTGACTCTTTAATTGTTCCCAGAGCAATAACTGAGCCATAAAAAGAGATGATTAAATTCTTCTGCCAACAGGGATTATCCTTTCATTCAGTTTCTTCTAATTTATTTTTACTAAGGACATAAATTTTCAAACTAATCTGAAGTGTTTATGAAGACGTGAGTAAACGTCTGGACAGAGTAATGGCTATAGATATAGTGTTCTTGGACTTTCACACTGTCCCTCCTAGAAGCCCAATGGGTAAAATAAGGTCTAGGTTCTAATAAAGTTTAAGGTAAGGTATATTTTGTATCTGTATTAAAATGGCTCAAAGAAAGTCCATGCTGTATGTAGCCTGGAGACAAGGTTTGGCCACAATATCATGAAGTAAATGGATTTATAATTAAAATCCAAGCTTTCTTTTATTGCAATGCTAAATTCCAACATCCAGACCAGGATCCAGCCAGAATAACTTACATGTTTCTGACACAGTCCTTATTCATTGCCCCAGTGGTATATGGCAAGAGAGTGCTGAGGCCAGTGATTGGCTTCAATGGTTATGTACGGTATATGGGCATGTCAGCACTTCAGTCATGAAAGCAAAGCCTGGCTGGGAGGACAGAATGGCTGAAATGAAGGTAGTTCCGGACGATAAGTATAGCATTTTTAAAATTATTATTTATTATCATTATATTCACTGCATTAAAAAACTGTTACATTGGTGGATTGTGTCCACCAATGTCCCTATCTACTGGGTGGGTAAGGGTGAAGCTTCACTCGATCATCTACTGCCTCTCTGGAGGTTAGGACCTGCAGACTCCTTTCTTCTTCCATGCAGCAGGTCCCATTGGTGGAGTCGTCAGTAGCCAATTCCTGTAGGCTGCAGTGTTCTTCTTGCCAGCAAAGTCCTCTCCCTTCTGCTCATAGGGCATGCACGCTTCCTCAAGCTCTAACAGGGCCATCATGCTTGCTCTATCCCCTGTGATAAGGTGCCTGAGTAATAGATTGTCTATCTTGCTAGTTTCCTGTGAAGATATGCTGTAGTCTGGCTTTGTAAAAACCTCTGCCTGGTTACTGAATTCTGATCCTCCTATGCCTGGCCGGACCTCTATATTGACCCCTTACTGCCTGCCTGGACCTGGACCTTGGACAATTTTCCATATAGCAAGTACCCTGCCTCTCCTGTGTCCCTGACTACGATACTGCTTGACTCTTCCAGGAGGTAGCAGTCTGGTGGTTCCCCTGCAGCAAAGTTCAGATCCCTGTAAAGTTGAATACTAGAGGACTTCCAGGATAACGCCCTTAGGTTTATCCCAAAGTAAAACCTGTTGTCCTCGCCCACTACCTTAACATAAATAATAATAAATCAGCAACCCCTTTACCAAGTCATTGAGAGAGGAGATTGTAAGAGAAAACGTCTTAATCAAGAGACCTATTGGATGTTTATGTTGGAATTGAGGCAACCCAACAATCCCACTAGGCATCAGAATCTAATTTATTATTACTGATACATGCGTTACATTATTTTGTATGAGTTGTATTCAACTGTGTTACTTTTTTCAAGGTGTTGTGTTCGAATCAGCTGTAGTCTATAAAGATTATATCCAAAATGCATTAGCCAGGGTGCAAAAAAAAATGTATTTTTATTGGAAACTACAGTACTCTGATGTGGATCCCAATACTTTGTTATACTTGGGGACTTGTAGTAAACGAGTCCTACTCTGAATTGTCCCTGGTTATAAGTTGATACCCCAACGTCCTCTTCTGGGTCGATTATTCTTAATAACACATTTTTTTATTTTGACAGATGACAATAAGCTATTCAGTATAATACAGACGAGAAATGAGAGAACCAGTTCATAATGACCCAGAAAGGAAGTCTGGAGTGGGCTTGCCCTGATTGGCTCCCAGGCCAATCAGTGCTGCAGCAGGCAGGGAGCTGTCCTTGTGGAACGTCATTCTGTGTTGGGCTGTGAATGAGGGTGGATGGGTCTATGCAGTGTCCGCCAGAAAAATGTACAGTCACAGTCAAGCTTCTATTCTAGTGTGAGGGACCCTGAAGGGAAAGGCTACAATGAAACATAGTACAGAATAGAAAAAGGCAGACGAAGCTGTCAGCCAGGAAGTGAGAAGTGAGGAGCTGAGGCTTGTGTGCCTGTACGTTCTAGCTGCAATTACTGCCTTACAACACAGCAGTGGCAGCTGCAAAACTGCTACCTGCAAGGACCTTTCTTTCTTTGCCATTTTAAGGCTTCATGCACACAAACATATTTTGTTTCCGTGTCCGTTCAGTTTTCTCATGTAGAGGATAAATACAACATTTGAAATCTCAATGGAGAAACCATGAACTACTAGTCTAAAATCCATGTCAGGGCATCTCCAGGCACTTCAAAAAATAAATTTTGTTTTAAAATTGGGAAAATAGCATATGTTTGTTTTACAATACAAAGGGTAACAGTTGGTATACTAGGCCAAACTCCGTGTTCATGCAATTCACATATATATATTTTTAAGTTTGGGGAAAAACGCATGTGTCTTACGATACAAAGGGTAGCAGTTTATACCAGTTTGTGTAATAGCGTGATGCCAGGCCAAAATCCGTGTTGGTGCATCTCCAGGCATTTTAGATTCATTTTTTTAAGTCTGGGGAAATAGCATATACATAAATAAGTCTTGCAATACAAAGGGTAGCGGACAGTTTACATCTCTGAGTAATTACGTAAAATACTAGTCCGAAATCTGTGTCGGTGCATCTCCAGACAATCCAAGAGTTGGAGTGATGATGGGGGGGGAAATAATCGCACAGTAGGTTGACAACTTGTGTTTTACACTAGAAAAAAGATTTTCTCTGAATCTGCATATGTTAACTCCCATAAGACATTAGGCCCAAATCAGTTAGTGTCGCCGATACTACATTACTTCCAAAGTCAACTGTCAGAAGCAGTGTCTTCAGTGTGATAGTGGACAGGGAAGGATATCATAATGCACCTCCCAATCTTCCAAAAAACAGATTTCCATACTTTGTGTGATGGCACCAAAAATTTAGGCCCAAAAATGTCAGGGCTAAGGAACCATTCTAAAGGAAAGTCCCAAAGCCAGAATGTGGGTAGTAGCAGGACCAGCTATCCAACCTATTTCTGTGAAAATGGGGGGGTGGGGGGGAATTAAAGTATTTCCTTGCAGGTAGCTGCTTTTGAGGTCTGCACTGAAGCAGCTGCAGTTCTGCTTGGAGGCACGGCCAACCACAGCTCCTGCCTTCTCTCTCCCCTGGCTGAGAGATATCACTGTCCCTATTCTACACACACAATTCTTCTTTGTAATCCTAGCCTTTCCTTTTACTCTCCCTGGCAATAGAATATTGATTGATTTGTTTCTGACTGTCCGCGACTCCACAAGATAATTTTCTGGCCAACACTGTAACACCCTACCACCCTTATTCACAACTCAAGACAGACATTCCGCTAGGGCACCTCTGATTGTCTCAGCCTGGGAGCCAATCAGTGCAAGCCCACCCTCCTCCCACTTCCTCTGAGGGTCATATGAGAAAGCATCTACGCGCCGTTTTAGGAGATTTATCCAAAATGAACCTGAAAAGATTCAGGTTCATCTGCCATACGAAAAATACCAAAGTTCGGACTGAACCCAGCTCCGTCCAAACTGGTTTGCTCATCCTAACTCCAAAGATCATATTACAGCTTGGTAGACAATCAAAAGTCACTACCATCCACCAGTATGGGACTAATTTTTACAGGTTGGCAAAACAAAGCCTGCAATTATGGTACAATATTAACTAACATGTAAAGCAAATGCCTGACGTGTTTACCGCAACCAAGATTTAGTGGCGTTCATCAGGGATTATTGGTAGCATGCAGTACAAAACTGTTGGATGGTTCAAACTGATGCAACCTGCCCTAGTGACAACATTAGGGCACATATACTTCAACTAGCCGCCCAGATACAAAGTGTTGTCACTACAGACGCAGCACAGCAATGGGGCCTGGATGCCATGCGATCACTGATTGAACAATGACGTCTAAGGTGTATGAAAACATTCTACAGGAGAAGGTAACGGCAACCATCCATGATCTCAAGCTGAAGAGGGAGACTCAACAGAACAGTGACTCAAAGCAAGTAAATCAACTAAAGAATGGTTGGAAAAGAAGAATATTATGGAGATGCTTTGACATGACCTGAAGAGGGCTGTGAACACATGCCACCCAGAAATATTGAACTATATTTCCAGGGATTATACATTATACTGATTTATGAAACTCTACTGAATTACACTGACATAATGCTTTTAGTGTGGTACAATAGAATTCAGGACTCTCAGAGCTACACAGCATTATACAAAAATAAAAGGAACAAAGAAAATATTAGGGTAATTTTAATGCTGAGACATTGAAGGATATGGCTGAATCAACTGTCAACGGGGTCCTGGGGGAAAAAGTGGACATTCCATTCTTTCATTCAATTCCAGAAAAGCTTTTACGTTCTGAGTTTTTAGAGTTGTCCTCTACCTCATTGAGATTGTTTACATCTTCCCTTACCTTAAACTTACTTCCAGTTATTCCTGGGCCTCAAAGCAAAATCTGTAACAGACCAACAACAATAACTACGGCCCCCACTAAATCAACTTAGTCCTCAGTCAAAACAGATTTCCATATCTTCACACACTCGATGGTTACAGTCTCTGAATACAAGGGTGCTTACACTTGATGGTTACAGTCTCTGAATACAAGGGTGCTTACACTTGATGGTTACAGTCTCTGAATACAAGGGTGCTTACACTCGATGGTTACAGTCTCTGAATACAAGGGTGCTTACACTTGATGGTTACAGTCTCTGAATACAAGGGTGCTTACACTTGATGGTTACAGTCTCTGAATACAAGGGTGCTTACACTCGATGGTTACAGTCTCTGAATACAAGGGTGCTTACACTTGATGGTTACAGTCTCTGAATATAAGGGTGCTTACACTTGATGGTTACAGTATCCGAATACAAGGGTGCATACACTTATTGGTTACTCAACTGGCATTGTGGCAGGTTATGCCTGGCTATGCATAGTACATAACGTTCTACTAGAGGCACAACTATGTATTCGGAACAGGGTGGATGAAATATATCTGAACGGGTCTCAACTCAGCTAATGCCACACCATGACCACTACATATTAAATTAATTATATTACAGTGCTATTAATAAAAAAACTAAGTTACACAAATACCAAAATTAGCACAATAAGGTGACCATATAGAAGTAGATATTAGTATTTCGCAAGACTGCTCTCAACAAGGTCCCCTTGCTGTAATGTTTACAGAAGCTCGTGGCAAAACTGTCTCTTGCTCCACAAGCCTTCCATTCTCCCCCTTCCTGTGAGCTTAAGGGCAAGGTCTTAGAAGGTGGGGTATCTGCAGCCAGCCCCTGAGGAGCCGATGCAGAGGATGGGAGTGGTAGTGGCCCTAATAAAGTGTTGTGTCACGGTGTACTCCCTCAGGAAGTTGCTCCCTGGGGATCGGTGCAGTGAAAATGTAGTTTGAAGAATGAGGCCAGGGGCGAACGTGTAACAGTCTCTTTTTACTAAGTGCGGCATATAACTTTTGGTAAATTCAAAAGCAGCGGATTCAAAGAGCAATTTTTGGCACCAGAAAAGAAGTATGGAGGCAGGCTGAATGGCTGTACCTCAGCACTTGTGGGTGTACATGTCCACCATCATATTTAATCTTGACCTTTAACTGGCCTTGTGGTAGTTTGGGTGATGGATGTCTGAGCCATAGTCCTTCACCTTACAGCAGTGTCTATTATGCAGGTTTTCAGCTGTTCACTCTGGTGTCTTGTCAGTCAAGTATGTTCTTGAGGTGGTATCGGGTTGTCCTCTCTAGTGATGAGTGGCAGGGGACTATATTCGAATTTTGCGATATTTCACAAATATTTGGGCCAATATTCGCAAATTTGAGATTATTTTCTTGATCGCGAAAAATCTGCAATAATTCATGTAATGCGCACGAAATACAGGCGTGGGTCACTTTTGCTGCATTTACCAAGCTGCTAGAAGTTTCCTGAGAACTGGAGAAAATGGTTGGCACGGCAGAGCATTAAAAATGGCTTTATATGCAGTTAGAGTGCCCCAATATATTCCCGATTGCGCAAATCGGCACTAACTGATGCGAATATTTTGGCGCAATACTGTGAAACTTCACATTTTAGCAGGTCTGCATGTATGTATGGACAGCAGAACCTATCACAGTGCCTAACACCCTGCACTGCAACAGCTACACTATATATCAGGACTATATATATATATATAGGCTATCTAACTACTGTAGCATAGAGCACAGCAATGACACTGCTCTCTCTCTAAGAACTTTAAAAAAAACTGTAGAAAATTACTGCTGGGGAGGTTCTTATATAGTAAGGGGTGGGCAGCTTTCCTATTGGTTGCTAAGCTCAGACAAAGACATTGCAGCCTTCTCATTGGCCCACATGTAAGAAGGGAGGGTACTGATGAAAAATAAATCTAGAATATTCGAAATTACGAATATATATCACTTTATTCTAAATATTTGCAAATTCTCGAAGTGCCGATATTCACGATGAATGTTCGTGATCAACACTAGTCCTCTCTGGAGAATCTCTAACAAGAGCAAGAGCTCTGCATTGAGCTTCCTCTCCTCTCTGTGTCTGCACAGGAACTCCCCTTCCTGGCAGAAGGCAGGACCAGCCCACTCCAACCAAGAGGGGAGGTTAGCCAACTGATGCGATTTCACACTTTGACAGCCTTAGCACAATAAGGCGACCATATAGCTGTAGATATAAGTCTTTCACAAGCACTTTGCAGACCATAAGTTAAGTACAGTAGTACAGTAAAATCCAGTGACTTGCAATTGACATACGTGTTCTCAGACTCGAGTCGTCAACTTTTCTCTCTGACCCAGACCACCATGAAGACTTCTTCTACCCACTACTCATCTACACAAACTCCTGCTGATACCCTTAGTTCTGCGCCTGTTACTGCCCCATCTGACCATACTGTGTGGCACAATACCCCCAAATACTGTACTTCATAACAGCGTCATAAATAGTGCCACATAGACAGCAACCCTGAAAACAGTGTCCCCCAAAATAATGCTGCCTGATACACGGTGCTCCATATAATGTCCCAGTTGATTATAGTGCCCCACACTGTTAAAGTACCATCTTTTGTGTACCACAGAGTAGTAGTGATTCTCATTGCCCCTACAGAGTAATAATGCCCAACATTTTTCCTCTTACAAAGTATTCATTCCATCTAGAAATTAATAATACCCCATTTATCCCCTAGAGAGTAACAATAACCCTTAAAAAGTAATACTGATCCATTTTCTTCTTACTAATTAGTGTTGGGTGTGAATATTCGAATAGCGAATATTAATCGCGAATATCGGCACTTCGAGAATTCGCGAATATTTAGAATATAGTGATATATATATTCGTAATTTTGAATATTCAAAAAAAAATAATTATCAGTGACCTCCCTTCTTGCTTGTGGGCCAATGAGAAGGCTGCAATGTCTTTGTCTGAGCTTAGCAACATCCCTAGCATCCAATAGGAAAGTTGCCTACCCCTTACTATATAAGAACCTCCCCAGCAGCCCTTGTATGCAGTATTTTGCAGATCTGAGAGAGAGACAGCAGTGTTATTGCTATGCGCTCTGCTTTCCTGTGTGATTACATTAGTTAGTTATATATATAATACAGATAGTTAGTGGGAGATAGTCAGTGTAGGTTATATCCTGATATAGTGTAGTCTGTCCACACATACATGCTACAGACATAGTGCTGTGATGTCACAAGTTCACAACAATACTTAGTGCACCAATCACTAATAAGAAGTCAGACCTGTTAAAATGTGAAGTTTCACGTATTGCGCCAAAAAATTTGCATCATTGGTGCCGATTTCGCAATCGTGAATATGTTGGAGCACTCTATCTCCATATAAAGCTATTAAAATGTTCTGCCATGCCAACCATTTTCTTAGTCTCAGGAAACGTCTAGCAGCTTAAAAAATGTACCTATAGTGACCCACGCCTGTATTTTGCGCGCATTCCGCGAATATTACATTGCCGATTTTTCGCGATCAAGAAAATAATCTCGAATTTGTGAATATATGATGAATATTCTACCAAATATTCGCGAAATATCGCGAATTTGAATATTGCCCCTGCCGCTCATCTCTATTAGTAATATTGATATTAGTAATAACCCTTTAATAAGAAATGATGCTCCCTAAATGCCTCAAATGATGGTCTTCAGTGTGGTCCTTTCATGTACACGGTGTCCATTTCTATGCACAAGTGTCCCAAACTATGGCTATGAACTGGCACCTGTGGCTGTAAGTGTCCACTTGAATAACTACAGGCTTTTGTTATGGTGATGGGTGTCTTAATGTGTTCTTCCTCACCTGCAGCATGATCTGTGAAGCTTTAGTTGCTGGTCACCCCACTGACTGTAATGCCATAATCTGCAAAAAATATATACAGTCTAGGACTGTTATTCTCCCTGTTTTTTTACAGTCGAGCTGATTCTGTGGCCCTAAAGACCCTTGAAGAGGGAAGCAGATGTTTGTGATTCCTCATTCCTCACTAGCCCTGGCAGGAAGTAGGATCAGCCCACTCCTGGGATGGTAAGTTACATTTCTAATGCCAACCATACCTTACCATTGTTGAAGTATATGTCAGACACATGACATTAACACAAAATATCCTGCCTGTCTCTAGGTGATGTTGTAAAATGACTGCCTGTCTCTAGGTGATCTTGTCAAGTTGTTAATAAAGTTTAATGTTAACAAAAAACAAACTCAGATCTGCTTCCAGGCACTGACAGACTTATTGTAGATATTTTGCTGCAGGTAGTAATACTATATATGTTCTGTACCCTAGTACACTGCTTTTCACCTGATATATACTGGGGCAGTTAACTGAAAGCCAGGAATAAAATGGGCCATACCATTTTTTCTTCAGGGAGAGGCCATTCATTTCTATGGGAGTTCTGACAATAGCTGAGTCCTATTTTGAAGTTCATCCCCATTCACTTCAGTGTAGCAGAGCTGCAATATCAGACACAGCCAGCGGAGAGGTGTGGCACTATTTCCAGAAAAGATCTGCCATGTTCTTCTAATCCTACTTAAATATCGAAGATCAAAAAAATTAATTTTTCCTATGATATACTTAGAGGAGACAGAAATCCTAACCCACACGAGCTTTGTGGATTTATTCTCTTGATATCGCAATTTTCTACCAGTTGCTTTCCTTTAGGCCTCATGCACACGACCGTTGTGTTCCGTTCCGCAAAATGGGGTTCCATGATCCGTTTCCGTTTTTGTTTCCGTGTGTCTTCCTTTATTTTTGGAGGATCACCAGACATAAAGAAATGCAAAAAAAAATCTAAGACAGGTTTGCCATGCAAATGATAGGAAAAAAACGGACGCGGATGACAATCTTGTGTGCCTCTGTGTTTTTTAGCGGTCCCATTGACTTGAATGGGTCCGCAAACCGTTTTCCGCGAAAATAATAGGATAAGTTATATTTTTGGGACGGACTGGAACCACGGATCACGGACGCGGATGACAAACGGTGCATTAGCCGCGATTTCAACGGACCCATTGAAAGTCAATGGGTCCGCAGAAAATCACGAAAAACGGCACAACGGACACGGAATAAAACAACGGTCGTGTGTGCACACGACCGTTGTGTGCATCCGCGTCCGTTCCGTCATTTTTCACAGTTTAGCAGAGATCCCATAGATTTTTATGGAGCTGTGAAAAAAAACTGATAGTCCTCCGTTTTTTCTCCGCATCCGTGATTCCAGTCCATGAAAAAAATATAACCTGTCCTATTCTTGTCAGTGGAAAACAGAGGACGGACCCATTCAAGTCAATAGGTCCGTCAAAAAAAAACGGATGCACAACGGGTATGTCATCGGTGTCCGTTTTTTTTTTTCAAGACCTTGGTGCAATAAAATTACACTTTTCATTAACCTTCCTTTTTTTTTCCCCTGTCAGACAAAAAAAAAAGGAAGACGCAAGGAAACACAACTGAAGCCAAATCGGACACGGACCACTGAAGCCAAATCACTGACAAACTGTTGTGTGCATGAGGCCTTGGGCTACATTCACATGACCATAGTGTTTTGCGGATCTGCAAAACACGAATATCGGCCTGTGTGCGTTACGTAATTTGCGGACCGTACATGGCTGCCGCTATCATAGAAAATGCCTATTAAATGAATGGGTCCGCACCCGTTCCACAAAATTGCGGAATGGATGCGGTTATAACATGACGGATGTAAAAAATGAAAATCAGACATCATATAGTAGAACCAGCCCTGCACCTCACATGGATCCAGAGATCTCCACATTCATTGCTCCTCTTGTTTTATGGCATCTGAGGAGGCATGTCCTTTCTGCTGTAGCTCTTCCCTTGTAACTCTCACAGTTTCTAACAGGAGATATGGCTGGTGACAGATTAAGATTTAAACTGAGCGCGTGCGACCAACTCAGTGAAGTGGACAAGAAATAAGGAAAAGAACAAACAGCAGGTGGCGCCATACAGATACGTTTTATTGAATAGCTCAGCGGCTGTACAAAATTTTTAATTACATGCAATTACAAAAGTATTCAGATCCAGGGGCTGGTTTGAAAAATGTAGAATATTTTTCATGGGTCAACCCCTTTAAGCTAGTGGGTGAACCTCCGCAGTCATCTTCTGTGTCAATGTAGTGAAGACAGGTTTGTCATCTGTAGAAGGGTGGTCAGAGCAGAGCCGACTTGGCCAACATTAATGTCACAAAGCTGAGTTTGTCATTGGCACAACTTAGCTTATTGAAATGTGACGCAAAAAGAAAGAGTTGAAAGACAAATTCAGCTCTGCTACATCTATTCAATACGTATCCTTAAAGAAGAAGGATCATTCTCTGAAGCGTATCAGGAAACATAAGGTGTTTCTATAAAAAAAAAAAAAAATTTATCTAATACTTTTTATTAAAAAATTTCAAACAGATCTTAATAATCAATTATGAAACACAATCATTTTGATCGATGCGTCGATCGATCGATTGCTGGCAGCAAAACGCCCAGGGAAATGCAAGTAATTCCGAATATACCATTCAGAATCTAAGACCGTCCTTGGTGGCTACACGGATAATTACAGTAAATTAAATTTTCATTGTGCGTAAAACAAAAGGATTACGGTAGGTACCATCTCTGCCGGGACTCGAACCCGGAACCTCTGGATTAGAAGTCCAGCGCGCTCGTCCATTGCGCCACAGAGACCTCACCGCATGCTCACCATCAGCATCAGCTCTGAAATAGAATATACCTTCAGCATCCACATCATCACCAGTGCATCATCTCCGCATCACCATCCCCCTCCTCCCAGGGAATGCTGCAAAAGCAGGATGCAGGAATGTAGCCTTAAAGCTGGCATGCTTCTACAGACTGGCTGCGGCAGGAGGCGGCCAGGGCAGGAAAGGGTTAACAGGGAGCGCAGGAGCATCCTCCGACCAAGCTCAGCATCACCGGGCTGCCAGATCCAGAACAATGGCACAGAAAAGATGGAGCGGAATAAGGGGGTGGAGGGGACCATGGCACAGGGACGGGAGGAACACAGCGCAGGCTGGCAGCTCTGCCATCTGGGTCACAGACAGGATAGGCACACGGATCATTATAGGATGGGGGAGAGTGAGGGTTATCAGACCGAACGGAGGAGACATGTCATCATACGATGTAGAGCAGAGGGGATAACGATAGGTAGAGAGATATGTGATAGATAGATAGATATGAGATAGATAGATAGATAGGAGATAGATATGAGATAGATAGATATGAGATAGATAGATAGATAGATAGATAGATAGATAGATAGATAGATAGATAGGAGATAGATAGATAGATAGGAGATAGATAGATAGATAGATAGGAGATAGATAGATAGATAGATAGATAGATATGAGATAGATAGATATGAGATAGATAGATAGATAGATAGATAGATAGATAGATAGATATGAGATAGATAGATAGGAGATAGATAGATAGATATGAGATAGATATGAGATAGATAGGAGATAGATAGATAGATATGAGATAGATATGAGATAGATAGATAGATAGATAGATAGATAGATAGATATGAGATAGATATGAGATAGATATGAGATAGATAGATAGATATGAGATAGATAGATAGATAGATAGATAGATAGATAGATAGATAGATAGATATGAGATAGATATGAGATAGATATGAGATAGATATGAGATAGATAGATATGAGATAGATATGAGATAGATGATAGATAGATAGATAGATAGATAGATAGATAGATATGAGATAGATATGAGATAGATATATAGATAGATATGAGATAGATAGATATTAGAGATAGATAGATAGATAGATAGATAGATAGATAGATAGATAGATAGATAGATAGATAGATAGATAGATAGATAGATAGATATGAGATAGATATGAGATAGATAGATAGATAGATAGATAGATAGATAGATAGATAGATAGATAGATATGAGATAGATAGATAGATAGATAGATAGATAGATAGATATGGGATAGATAGATAGATATGAGATAGATAGATAGATATGAGATAGATAGATAGATATGAGATGGATAGATAGATAGATAGATAGATAGATAGATAGATAGATAGATAGATGGATAGATATGAGATAGATAGATAGGAGATAGATAGATAGATAGATAGATATGAGATAGATAGATAGGATAGATAGATAGATAGATAGATAGATAGATAGATATGAGATAGATAGATAGATAGATAGATGGATAGATATGAGATAGATAGATAGATATGAGATAGATAGATAGGAGATAGATAGATAGATAGGAGATAGATAGATAGATAGATAGATATGAGATAGATAGATAGATAGATAGATAGATAGATAGATAGATAGATAGATAGATAGATATGAGATAGATATGAGATAGATAGATATGAGATAGATAGATAGATAGATAGATAGATAGATAGATAGATAGATAGATAGATATGAGATAGATAGATAGATAGATAGATAGATAACATATTGGGTAGTAATTTCAAACACATTCCTGAGTTGACCAACCCTCCCCTCATGTCGTACCGCCGCACACGCAACATCAAAGACCAATTGGTGCATGCAGATGTGGGCACAAAGAAAATCCAATTTCGCACATACTTTGGAGCACATAGAACAGGGTGTTATCTCTGTCATGGATGTGTGAATTGTCCCCTAATACTTAAGGGGGCCATTTTCACACATCCGTTGACGAGAGAGGAGTATAGGTTCAAACAATATTTAACCTGTGATTCACCGTACGTTGTATTTTACTAAAGCGACGTGAATTATTTTGGATTTATCAGTTGAACACATTGAAACCTAACGGACTGAATGTTGAATTTAGGGTTGTCTAATCTCTTCCCTGCGGGAGGGTACCCTGTACCTGTGTATGAGTTAGGACTAGTGCTCTTTATACGGTTTTTCTTTATATTATATATTCTGGATGGAAACAATTGTCATGTTTTTTGAGGACCCTACCGACATGAAGACTCCATGTCCGCCCGTCTTGGCAGGATGCGTTAGTTTTTTAATTCCTTTCTGTTCTGTCCCCTTTTAAATTATTCCCATACGGGACTCGGCAGTCTTGATTCCTTCAAGGAAGATATATTGTCCCGGTAGATTACTGGGTTATTATTATGGAGTGGTGCAATACGCTATCCTATGACATTGGTGGTGGTGCAGGTTGTTGGTGCATGAGAGGACCAGGGGGGGCGACACTGGGGTGTTTTTTCTCCCTTTCCCCGCATGAGGACAACAGTCCTGGAAACGGGGCTGGGGTCCCTATGCCAAAGTCACGGATGGTGTTGCAGAAAACAAGAAGTAACAAATAAAGATCCGACTGACTTGATCCCAAACTAAAGAACAAAACGGTGAGCCCTATTAAAGCCCTATAGCTCTCCCTGACTGCTCAGCCCATGCAAAGATCTCTGTGATAGAAAGTTGCATGTCCACGTACCTAGACTGAGTGACACCTGAAAACCCTATAATAGTAAGGGGACACGACCACCGGCTCCCTGCACTTAATATGGAGGGAGTCAGGGTCATCTAGAATCAAGCCAACATGAAAACACAAATAAAGGGAAATACTTATCTAAGAAACCAGCAGTAGCAAACTCCAAGCAGTGAGCACAATCTAGGAAGTAGTATAAACCGCAAAGTGAGGCAGTATGGGAGGGGATATAAAGGGAGGCAATCACTGCTAATAGATGACAGCTAGAAGGGGGAGAAGAGATGTCAAAGAGAAACCAAAACAAAAGAACATCATGCAGGAGGTACTGAAGAACGTCTGTCAGAACTTCTCAGAGACCTGGCGGTGACAGTACCCCTCCCTCTACGAGTGGACTCCGGACACTCAGAGCCCACCTTCTCAGGATGGGACCTATGGAACGCCCTGATAAGACGAGTAGCCTTAATGTCCGCCACTGGGACCCACATCCTCTCCTCAGGACCATAACCCTCCCAATGAACAAGGTACTGGAGAGAACCGCGGATAACACGAGAATCCACAATCCTAGAGACCTGAAACTCAAGATTACCATCAACCACAATCTGAGGAGGAGGAGGCAAAGAGGAGGGTACAGTGGGTTGGACATAAGGTTTTAATAGGGACTTGTGAAAAACATTATGGATCTTCCAAGTCTGAGGAAGATCAAAAATGAAGGCAACGGGATTGATGACGGACAAGATTTTGTAAGGCCCAATAAACTAGTTAGGACCCAACTTCCAGGAGGGAACCTTCAACTTGATATTCTTAGTAGACAACCACATGAGATCACCAACATTCAGGTCCGGACCAGGCACACGTCTCTTATCCGCCACACGCTTATATCTCTCACTCATGCTCTTTAGATTATCCTGAATCTTTTGCCAAATAGATGACAAAGACGAGGAGAATCTCTCCTCATCAGGTAAACCAGAAGACCCCTCTCCAGAGAATGTCTCAAACTGCGGATGAAACCCATATGCACCAAAAAATGGCGACTTATCAGAGGACTCCTGACGATGGTTATTTAAAGTGAACTCAGCAAGGGACAAAAAAGAACACCAATCCGCCTGATTCTCCGCCACAAAACAGCGCAGATATGTCTCCAGATTTTGATTGACGCGCTCTGTCTGGCCATTCGACTGCGGGTGGAAAGCAGAAGAGAATGACAACCGAACCCCCAAGCGAGAACAGAAAGCCTTCCAGAATCTGGAAACAAACTGCGTGCCCCTATCAGTGACTATGTCTGAAGGAATGCCATGCAATTTGACAATGTGATCAACAAATGCCTGTGCCAGCGTTTTAGCATTGGGCAACCCAGGAAAAGGAAAAAAATGCGCCATTTTGCTAAAACGGTCCACCACCACCAGAATCACAGTCTTACCCGAGGAACGAGACAGGTCCGTAATGAAGTCCATGGAGAGATATGTCCAAGGACGGGAAGGAATGGGTAGCGGGAGGAGAGGACCTGATGGCCGTGAATGAGGGACTTTGGCACGAGCGCAGGTATCGCAGGCTGCCACAAAACCCTCAACCGACTTACTAAGAGCCGGCCACCAGAATCTCCGAGCAATGAGATCCACTGTGGCTCTACCCCCCGGGTGCCCAGCAAGGACAGTATCGTGGTGCTCCTTAAAAACCTTATGTCGTAAAGCGAGAGGCACAAACAACCTCCCAGGAGGACAAAGATCAGGAGCCTCTGCCTGGGCTGCCTGAACCTCTGCCTAAAATTCAGGATAAAGAGCAGAGACAACCACCCCTTCAGCCAAAATGGGACCCGGGTCTTCAAAGTTCCCCCCTCCGGGAAAACGTGACAGGGCGGAACGTGACAACAACACGTAACCCCAGGGCGGAACGTGACAACAAAATTAAACCTTAAAAAGAACAAAGACCATCTGACCTGTCTCGGGTTCAGATGCTTGGCTGACTCCAAGTAGGCCAGATTCTTATGGTCGGTAAACACGGTAATAGGGTGTCTGGCTCCCTCTAGCCAATGGCGCCATTCCTCATAAGCTAACTTGATGGCCAACACCTCCCTATCTCCCACATCATAATTTCTCTCTGCGGAGGAGAGTTTCTTCGAGAAAAAGGCACACGGTCGCCATTTGGCAGGAGAGGGACCCTCAGACAAGACTGCACCCACACCCACCTCAGAGGCGTCCACCTCAACAATGAAAGGCAGAGAGACATCAGGTTGTATCAAGATGGGAGCGGAAGCAAAACTCTCTTTGATACTAGAAAAGACCTTAAGCGCATCTACCGACCAGGAGGAAAAATCTACCCCCTTTTTAGTCATATCAGTGAGTGGCTTAACAACAGAGGAATAATTCTAAATGAACTTCCTGCAATAATTGGCAAAACCCCAAAAACGCATCAGCGCCTTCTGATTCTCAGGAAGCTCCCAATCAAGCACAGCGCGGACCTTCTCGGGGTCCATGCGAAAACCAGAATCGGAGAGAAGAAAACCCAGAAATTGAATTTCTGGAACCGCAAACACACATTTTTCCAGTTTAGCGTACAATTTATTCTACCGCAGAATTAGCAAAACCTGACGTAGGTGGTCCCTATGAGTCTTGAAATCAGGAGGAAAAAATCAAAATGTCATCTAGGCACACTAGTACAAATTTCCCCATTAAATGATAAAAAATACTGTTCGCAAAATGTTGGAAGACGGCTGGAGCATTCATCAAACCAAAAGGCATAACCAAATTCTCAAAATGGCCCTCAGGGGTATTGAAGGCCGTCTTCCATTCGTCTCCTTCTCTGACCCTGACCAGGTTGTATGCCCCTCTCAAATCCAACTTGGAAAAAACTTTAGCCCCAATAATCTGGTTAAAGAGATCCAGGTTCAGAGAAGGCGGATAAGGGTCACGAATAGTGATACTGTTCAGCTCCCTGAAATCCAGACATGGTCTTGAAGAACCATATTTTTTCTTGACAAAAAAAAAAAAAACAGCGGCAACAGGTGACTTCGAGGGTCGTATGTGTCCCTTTCTCAGGCTCTCAGAGATATAAGTATGCATAGCGACCCTTTCAGGTTGGGAGAGATTGTATAAACGAGATTTAGGCAACTTGGTGCCTGGGATGAGATTAATAGGGCAATCATACTCCCGGTGAGGGGGCAGCTCCTGAACACCACTCTCAGAAAACACATCCGAAAATTCAGAGAGAAAAGATGGTACAGTCTTAGTAGAAACCTCTGAAAGAGACGTCGAGAGGCAATTCTCTCTGCAAAAGTCACTCCAACCATTTATTTGCCTCGCTTGTCAATCAATGGTGGGGTTATGTTTAGTGAGCCAGGGTAGCCCCAACACCAGAGGAGTAGGTAATCCGCTTAGGACGAAACATGATACATCCTCAACATGAGCATCACCCACAGTCAAACGGATATTGTGAACTATGCCCTTTAACGATTTTTGAAAAGTGGAGCGGAATCAATAGCAAAAACAGGTATGTCCTTTCCCAAAGTGCATACCTGGAAACCATGTGTTATAGCAAATTGATTATCAATGAGATTGACAGCTGCTCCACTATCTACAAAAATCTCCCAAACAATATTCTTGCTCTCTAGAGCCACCCTGGCAGGTAGGACAAAACAGGAACTACAAGCAAACGGAAAACCTTCAATTTCCGCATCAACCTTGCCAATAGTAACATGTGTTATAGCAAATTGATTATCAATGAGATTGACAGCTGCTCCACTATCTACAAAAATCTCACAAACAATATTCTTGCTCTCTAGCGCCACCCTGGCAGGTAGGACAAAACGGGAACTACAAGCAAACGGAAAACCTTCAATTTCCGCATCAACCTTGCCAATAGTAACAGATGGAACGTTTTTAGAGGACTTTTTTCTTTTTGTTTCTTTATTACCCTCAAAAAATTCCCTGAATCTTCTAGAGGGACAAACATTTGCCAAATGATTTATACCTCCACAACAGAAACAAACCCTCCTCTGAGCGCTGAATCCTCTATTATTAGAGGCAAGCAAACCCAGCTGCATGGGCTCCTGCTCAGAAAGGGTTGAGAGAGACTGAGGCTCCTGCGCACTGAATAAGATCACCCCACTGTCCTTGGACTGAGTATGACAGGAAGGAGTGATCTCTCCTCTCTCTGTAAGACGCTTGTCAATACGAACAGCCCGAGACATGGCAGACTCCAAGGAGGTAGGTCTCTTATGAAAGGCAAATGCATCTTTCAATCCCTCTGAAAGACCATGGCAAAATGGACTTCGGAGTGCAGCATCATTCCAACCAGTATCAGCTGCCCATCTCCGAAATTCTGAACAGTATATCTCTGCGGACTGTTTACCCTGGCATAAAAGACGCAGTTTAGATTCAGCCAGAGCAATACGATCCGGATCATCATATATCTGACCCAGGGCTACAAAAAATTCATCCACTGAACGGAGGGGCCGTGCCCCCACCGGCAGCGAGATGATGATCCCCACCCTCCGCTCCTCATCACCAGAGGAATGGGGAAGTAGGCGAAAATGGAGTTTGCAAGCCTCTCTAAAATGAACAAAATTCTCACTACCCCCGGAGAACGTATCCGGAAGCGAGATTTTAGGCTCAGAACAAATTCCATGAACGCAATCAGAAACAGTCACCTGAAACTGAGAGACAGTTTTCCGGAGATCTGCTACCTCCAGTGAAAGACCCTGCATGCGGTCAATCAAGGCTGAAACCGGATTCATGCTTAAGACGGTTTTGGCGGTTTATAATGTCACGGATGGTGTTGCAGAAAACAAGTAAGTAACAAATAAAGATCCGACTGACTTGATCCCAAACTAAAGAACAAAAGGGTGAGCCCTATTAAAGCTCTATAGCTCTCCCTGACTGCTCAGCCCATGCAAAGATCTCTGTGATAGAAAGTTGCATGTCCACGTACCCAGACTGAGTGACACCAGAAAACCCTATAATAGTGAGGGGACACGACCACCGGCTCCCTGCACTTAATATAGGAGGGAGTCAGGGTCACCTAGAATCAAGCCAACAGGAAAACACAAATAAAGGGAAAGACTTATCTGAGAAACCAGCAGTAGCAAACTTCAAGCAGTGAGCACAATCCTAGGAAGTAGTATAAACCGCAAAGTGAGGCAGTATGGGAGGGGATATAAAGGGAGGCAATCACTGCTAATAGATGACAGCTGGAAGAGGGAGAAGAGATGTCAAAGCGAAACCAAAACAAAAGAACATCATGCAGGAGGTACTGAAGAACGTCTGTCAGAACTTCTCAGAGACCTGGCGAATGACAGTCAAGCATGCATGAACTCTGCCCCTACCCTGCAGTATACATGCAATGGGGATATAATCATGGGGAGGAGTGGACATTGATTTGTTCCCCCTCCCTGTACCATAATGGCTAATGGGATCCGGTTGAAAGTGGGAGCATTGACATAATATTCCCCATAGTGTAATTAAGCTGTGCCTCTTTGTTTAGAATGTCACCACTCTATGATTTATACACTGTACGTTCTATGCAGAAACAAGACAGCCGGACCTGTATCAGTGTGGATTGGATCTCTTCACACGATGCGCGATGCATCCTGTCGATAGAGATCCTGGTTGCAGGGCGCAGGCGCACGGTATGGGGATCTGATTTCACAGGATCCGTGCTGGCGCATGCGCAATACCTGTTCGGGAGTCATGGAAGTAAAAGTGTTGTGCGTAGGCGTGAAACAGGGGGAAGTCTAGCGAGAGCTGGACACCTGTAACGGTATGCACAGTACACATCGTGGGACGTCAAGAGGGTGACGCATGGAGCCGATCATGTTAGGCTTTATAGAGCACAGGAGCACCTTATTGATTACTACTAAATTGATTATGTGTAATCACGGTTTATGCTGGATATTACGATATTAAGATTATGTATTTAATCGTCACTGTCATCATTGGAAGCACATGATGTTTTTATCTACTTTTAACTATATGAAATTTGTTTCATAATCATGTATTCACTTTGTTATCCAGTTAATATGTTTATTGGCAATCATGTAACACTTGTGTATTCAGCTGTATTTATACGTGTTTGGGCACTACTATCACTAGCTTGACAAAGGCTCCATTGAGAGAGCTGAAATGCTGCATTGCTGTTGGGTGTAATAAAGTATCCACTTTTTCACTGGAAGACCGGAGTGCTGCCTTATCCTTTTTTCTTAGATAGATAGATAGAATATTAGTCTGGTATAAAGAGGAGAGCTCCATGAGCAGATCAGACCAGTAAAGAGAGGAGACAACCACATCTGGGTAAGGATAGCCCGCTCCATCCTCACCTCTCGGGTTGACGTCTATCTCTGTGCAGCATACATAGCTCCACCAGAGTCTCCATACTTCAATCCCGACAGCTTTGAGATCCTACAGAGGGAAGCCGCCCATTTTTAGGCCCTGGGCAATGTTCTCATCTTTGGAGACCTCAATGCAAGAACAGGTAGGGAGAGAGACTACCTGACAACAGACTAAAATGTCTATATATTCGGAGCAGACACTGACTGTGACAGCTCAGTGCACACCTGAGAGCAACAGCTATGACAGCACAGTAAACAAAAGTGGCAGAACATTGCTGAACTTATGTCGAAGCCTCGGACTTCATATTCTCAATGGCCGCACCAAGGGAGACTCTCTTGGTAAATATACCCTGAACTCCCATGTAGGCAACAGTGTGGTAGACTATGCCATCACAGATATGGACCCCAAAAATGTTAGAGGCTTCATAGTCACCCCACAGCCACACCTGTCAGACCACAACCAACTGCTCCTATACATAAAATCCACAAGTAAACTACCGGCACAAACATCCCAGCAGACCAGCCTCTTTAACCTACCTACATCTTTAAAATGGTCCAAAATGTCAGCCCCAAAGTATATGGAGACCATAAACAGCGCAGAGAACCAGGAGATGCTCCATAACTTCCATAGGAAAGTGTATGAGCTAAATCCAGAAGGAATAAATATCACGGTAAGGGACTTTAATAATATACTTTGCACCATGGCGGAAATGTCTGATCTCAAAAGATGCAGAAGGCCAAAAAAGCAACAGCCCAACAGTTGGTTCGACCGGGAGTGTAAAGATATAAGGAAGGCACTAAGAATGGCCTCAAATAGAAAACACCAAGATCCGAACAACCCCAGTCTGAGGGAAGCCTACAACAACATACAGCAATACAAAAATACCCTCAAGGCAACATCTCAACCAAGCTCCTCCAACTCCAAGAGGCTCTCCAGGACAACTGCTTCTGGGAACTATGGAAGCAGATGGACAAAACCAGCAAGAACACCAACCTCCACATCCAAAATGGCAACATCTGGCTCCAGTACTTCAAGGATCTGTACAAAGCCATCTCGAGGGAGGACCAAAGCCCAGAACAAAAAGAAATCACAAAAAATCTAAGATTTCCAAAACCCTCTAGACACACCAATCACGCTGCAGGAGATAACAGAGAGGATCTCAATGATAAAGAGTAAAAACGCCAGCGGCCCAGATGGGATCCTTCCAGAAATAATCAAATACAGCCAGTCAGGTATCCAGGCCGCATTAGTAAAACTCTACAATATTGTGCTGAGTGCCGGCTACTTCCCCCAGAGCTGGAACCAGGGCATCATCACCCCCATACACAAGGGCGGAGACAGGTACGACCCAGCCAACTATAGAGGGATATGTGTTAGCAGCAACCTGGGAAAACTCCTCAGCAGTATCCTGAATAAGAGGATCCTCAGCTTCCTTACCCAGCACAACATCCTCAGCAGAAGCCAAGAAGGCTTCATACCAAACCACCACACCACGGACAACATCTACACCCTGCAGAGCCTCATCAAGAGCCATGTCCACAATACAAAGCATGAAAAGATCTATGCCTGCTTTGTAGACTTTAAGAAGGCCTTTGACTCAGTGTGGCATCCGGGCCTATTCCTGAAACTTCTTGAAAGCGGAATAGGAGGAAAAACCCATGATGTCATCAGAAGTTCCTACACTGAGAACAGATGCAGCGTGAAGGCAAATGGGAGGAGAACGGCCTTTTTCCAGCATTACGATATAACAGTAGCCCTGTGAGTAGGATATATTGAATGTTATACTACAGAGGGGGCAGCATGAATCATTATTAATTGAATTACACATAACAGTACTGGAGCGGCGGGGCCGGAGCACAGTGAGCGCACAGGCCCCCAGCTCCTCCTCCCAGTCCCTCCCCGCTGATACATCGCAGCCTGCGATGCTGGAGCATGGCAGGCTGCGATGTCAAAAGGTGGCGGAACGCCGTTCCGGTGCGTTCCACCAGAAAAAAAGCTCTGGATAGATAGGAGATAGATAGATAGATAGATATGAGATAGATAGATAGATATGAGATAGATAGATAGATAGATAGATAGATATGAGATAGATAGATATGAGATAGATATGAGATAGATATGAGATAGATATGAGAGAGATAGATATGAGATAGATATGAGATAGATAGATCTCTCTCATATCATAGTGTTTTCAAATAATATCTCCACTCCATCATCACATATTACCACCAAAACTTGACTGAATAGTACCACCAGTGTTACCAAATAATATTGCCACATCAAGATCTCACAATACCACCGAATAGTACTACCATAGTGTTTCCAAATAATATCTTCACACCAGCACCACATATTACCACTGAATAGTGAATAAAATAGTACCACAACATCACAATCACATATTACCACCAAAAAGTGACTGAATTACAAAAACCAATATTACACCCTACAGTGACCATATAGAGTTAGATACCATCTCTACACATTAGCTCTACAGACCATATTAATGAATATAGAACAGTTAGATTTAGGTGACATTTTACCTCATTAGGGTTGTAACCTTTTCTTCTCCATTTGACACGGACCACCATGGCGACATCTCTTGACCAAGTCTTGTTTCTGCAGAGTTTGCTTCCCAGACTGTAGCTTTTTCCAGCACCCTCCCTGCCTATTCTAACCCTCTATGCAGACTTCCCATCCTGCTGCCTCTTTAAAAGTGCTATATGTCTGCTTCAGTGCCTGCTGTGGCCTCAGGTGCCCCCATATCTGTACAAAAAAAACCAAAATATTACAGTAAAAGTGGCTCCTTAGTGACCCCCATATACAAAAACAGATAAAGTGCCCCCATACTGTACCCTACAGAGTTAAAGTGATCCGCACACATTTAAAGTGGACCCTTAGTGGCTCAACATAGTGCCACCTTAGGGCCCCACACACAAATTGCCCTCACACTGTTAAAATGCCCTTGAGTTCATGCCTACCACATGTTGCGTGTGCAAAACTTCAGGAATGAGTGAACCAATTTGTGCAAGAAATACATTGGGAATTGTATAGGTATATCATTTCCTATCCCTTATATAAACTGCAACCCTAAATCCAATCTAATGTGTTAACTAATATAATTTGATGAACAAATGCTGTAAAAAAGAAACCCCACATATATATGGCAAGCATGTTCCCTGTTTGTGTATGTGGGGGTGAAAACATGAATATAAGTCCATGTTTCTCTTCACCCCAGGTTCATCTGAATCACAGATCCTCCTCCTCTCCCTTAATGCTGCCACGTCCCTTGCTGCCTCTTAGGCCCCTTTCACACGGGCGAGTATTCCGTGCGGGTGCAATGCGTAAGGTAAACACATTGCACCCGCACTGAATCTGGACCTATTCATTTGTGATTTTCACGCATCACTTGTGCGTTGCGTGAAAATCGCAGCATGCACTATATTCTGCGTTTGTCACATCAACGCAGGCACCATAGAAGTGAATGGGGCCGCGTGAAAATCGCAAGCATCCACAAGCAAGTGCGAATGCGGTGCGATTTTCACGCATGGTTTCTAGGTGACGATCGGGATGGGGACCCGATCTGTATTATTTTCCCTTATAACATGGTTATAAGGGAAAATAATAGCATTCTGAATACAGAATACAAAGTAAAATAGTGATGGAGGGGTTAAAAATAAAAACAAATTAACTCACCGAGTCCACTTGATTGCGTAGTTGCGGATCTCTGTCTTCTTCTGTAATGTTGAGCTGCCGGCTAAGGACCTGTGTTGACGTCACATCACATGGTCCAATCACATGGTCCCTCACCATGGTGATGGACCGTGTGATTGGACCATGTGATGAGCACAGTGACGTTCTCACAGGTCTTTTGCCAGGTCCTGAAGATAGAACAGAGACCGGCAGCTATGGAGCAGGTAAGTTAACAATTTTTTTTATTTTTTAACCCCTCCATCCCTAATTTACTTTGCATTCTGTATTAAGAATGCTATTATTTTCCCTTATAACCATGTTATAAGGGAAAATAATAAAATCTACACAACACCGAACCCAAACCTGAACCCAAACCTGCACTGCCGATGGTGCCCCTAATAGCTACAGTTGCTCATTTGCCACAGTATCTTTTAATGTCCAGCACAATTATGTTTGCCTTCCATGTCTCCTTGGTTATGTGGCTGTGTTTTGGCTGGTGGAGCGCATATGCGTTCCACCATGCGTTCCACCAGCCGATCATGTGACTTACACTTCCGGTTCCTTGTTCTGACTGGAATCTGATACGCTCACGCACTGACCACAGTTCCTGCTGCACAGGTGAACGCAATTACAGTTTATTTAATACCCTATATTAACTGACGCTCCAACACACAGTCCTTTACCCCTGAGGAAGCCGGATTGCTCCGGCGACACGCGTTGGGCGCTTGCTATGTTTCCAGGTCCACTGTACCAGCTGGCTATGTAGGTTTGGCTCTTGATATTTGACCCCATGTCGGTCTTATTGCACCTTTAATTCTAGTGGTCTTACCTTACCTTGCATTTGCTATATGTGATTCATTGTATTGCTTTATATGCTGGTTGATAACGCATACATTTTCTTGTGATAATTCAGTGGACCTGTGTGTGTCGGTTACATACATTTATTGCATACCGCACTTTGTTCTATATTGTATACAATTTTTTAATGCGTGTGTGTTGTTGTGTCCAATAAACTTTATATACATATTTTTTATCCTACAATGGTTGGATGTGCATTTATGGGGTGGCTCTTTTGACTCTCTCTTGGGTTAGATTATTTGCTATATGCAGTTTTACCACCCCCTTGCACTCCTTTAAGCATTTGGTGTGCCCCCTGTCTCTTTAAACATTTCCAAACCTGAACTTCAGTGATGAAGTCCGGGTTTGGGTCTGGTTACCAAACACGGCGATTTTTCTCACGCGCGTGCAAAATGCATTAAAACGCTTTGCACTCGCATTTTACCACAACGCACCCACATCTTAATGGGGCCCTCACACGCCACGCTCGTGTGAAAGAGGCCTTATTCTTCACTCAAGCTGAAGAGCTGCAAACAAGGACATTGTGGTCGCAGGGAATGATGGGGGGTTCTACATTTGGTCAACTGACGCACAAAGTAGCACTCAAGTCTAGGTCTGCTGTCATGTAAGGCATTGGTATTAAAAAAAAATTTGGGTAAATTTCATTTTTTAACGATAGCGTATATGCATTACAATGCAGTGAGCAAAGGTCATAAGTCAAGTAAGGCATTGGAACGAAGTCCAGCACCATGCATAATATTAATGATATAACAGTCAAAAAGGAACGAGACCCAAGGTGGGGTCACAACGCTTCATGTTCCTCTCCAGTGAATCAGAAGCAGCGCAGTCAGCAGCACTCTTCTTTCTTGCCTGGTTCACAGGCACAACACTGCGCTACAGTCCAGAGTACAATGCCATGCATGCAAGCAAATATACAGCAGCCATTTTGTATACAGCTCGCTGCCTGAGCCAGCTGGGCGATGATAGCGTGAGGCACCGGGCATCTGGAGCAGGTTCAGTAAGAACATATACACTAGAGAGGTGGACTGTGGAATGACTGGCTGCAGGGTGTACAAGACTGTGGAATGACCGGAAGCAGGGTTTACGTGAGACAGTGGACTGACCAGCAGCAGGGTGTGTTACAGACTGTGGACTGACCAGGGGCAGGGTTTACACTAGACAGTGGAGTGAATGGAGGCAGGGTTTACACTGGACAGTGGACTGACTAAGGGCAGGGATTATACTAGACAGTAGACTGACTAAGGGCAGGGATTACACTAGACAGTAGACTGACTAAGGGCAGGGATTACACTAGACAGTAGACTGACTAAGGGCAGGGTTTACACTAGACTGACTATAGGCAGGGTTTACACTAGACAGTGGACTGACCAGTGGCAGGGTTTACACTAGACAGTGGACTGACCAGTGGCAGGGTTTACACTAGACAGTGGACTGACCAGTGGCAGGGTTTACACTAGACAGTGGACTGACCAGGGGCAGGGTGTACACTAGACAGTGGACTGACCAGTGGCAGGGTGTACACTAGACAGTGGACTGACCAGTGGCAGGGTGTACACTGGACAGTGGACTGACCAGTGGCAGGGTGTACACTAGACAGTGGACTGACCAGGGGCAGGGTATACACTAGACAGTAGACTGACTAAGGGCAGGGTTTACACTAGACAATGGACTGACCAGAGGCAGGATGTACACTAGACAGTGGACTGACCAGAGGCAGGGTATACACTAGACAGTAGACTGACTAAGGGCAGGGTGTACACTAGACAATGGACTGACCAGGGGCAGGGCGTACACTAGACAGTGGACTGACCAGGGGCAGGGTGTACACTAGACAGTGGACTGACCAGAGGCAGGGTGTACACTAGACAGTAGACTGACTAAGGGCAGGGTGTACACTAGACAGTGGACTGACCAGGGGCAGGGTTTACACTAGACAGTAGACTGACTAAGGGCAGGGTGTACACTAGACAGTGGACTGACCAGGGGCAGGGTTTACACTAGACAGTGGACTGACCAGGGGCAGGGTTTACACTAGACAGTGGACTGACTAAGGGCAGGGTTTACACTAGACAGTGGACTGACCAGGGGCAGAGTTTACACTAGACAGTAGACTGACTAAGGGCAGGGTGTACACTAGACAGTGGACTGACCAGGGGCAGGGTGTACACTAGACAGTAGACTGACTAAGGGCAGGGTGTACACTAGACAGTGGACTGACCAGGGGCAGGGTTTACACTAGACAGTGGACTGACTAAGGGCAGGGTTTACACTAGACATTAGACTGACCAGAGGCAGGGTGTACACTAGACATTAGACTGACCTGGGGCAGGGTATACACTAGACAGTAGACTGACTAAGGGCAGGGTTTACACTAGACAATGGACTGACCAGGGGCAGGGTGTACACTAGACAGTGGACTGACCAGGGGCAGGGTTTACACTAGACAGTGGACTGACCAGAGGCAGGGTGTACACTAGACATTAGACTGACCAGAGGCAGGGTGTACACTAGACAGTGGACTGACCAGAGGCAGGGTTTACACTAGACAGTGGACTGACTAAGGGCAGGGTTTACACTAGACATTAGACTGACCAGAGGCAGGGTGTACACTAGACAGTGGACTGACCAGGGGCAGGGTGTACACTAGACAGTGGACTGACCAGAGGCAGGGTTTACACTAGAGAGTGGACTGACCAGAGGCAGGGTGTACACTAGACAGTGGACTGACCAGAGGCAGGGTTTACACTAGAGAGTGGACTGACCAGAGGCAGGGTATACACTAGACAGTAGACTGACCAGAGGCAGGGTGTACACTAGACAGTGGACTGACCAGGGGCAGGGTGTACACTAGACAGTAGAATGACCAGAGGCAAGGTTCACACTTACAGTAGACTGATTATGGGCAGGGTGTACACTAGACAGTGGACTGACCAGGGGCAGGGTTTACACTAGACAGTGGACTGGCCAGGGGCAGGGTGTACACTAGACAGTGGACTGACCAGGGGCAGGGTGTACACTAGACAGTGGACTGACCAGGGGCAGGGTGTACACTAGACAGTGGACTGACCAGGGGCAGGGTGTACACTAGACAGTGGACTGACCAGGGGCAGGGTGTACACTAGACAGTGGACTGACAGCGGCAGGGTTTACACTAGACAGTGGACTGACAGCGGCAGGGTGTACACTAGACAGTGGACTGACCAGGGGCAGGGTGTACACTAGACAGTGGACTGACAGCGGCAGGGTGTACACTAGACAGTGGACTGACCAGGGGCAGGGTGTACACTAGACAGTGGACTGGCCAGGGGCAGGGTGTACACTAGACAATGGACTGACCAGGGGCAGGGTGTACACTAGACAGTGGACTGACCAGGGGCAGGGTGTACACTAGACAGTAGACTGACTAGAGGCAGGGCTTACACTAGACAGTGGACTGACCAGGGGCAGGGTGTACACTAGACAGTGGACTGACAGCGGCAGGGTGTACACTAGACAGTGGACTGACCAGGGGCAGGGTGTACACTAGACAGTGGACTGACAGTGGCAGGGTGTACACTAGACAGTGGACTGACCAGGGGCAGGGTGTACACTAGACAGTGGACTGGCCAGGGGCAGGGTGTACACTAGACAGTGGACTGACCAGGGGCAGGGTGTACACTAGACAGTGGACTGACCAGGGGCAGGGTGTACACTAGACAGTGGACTGGCCAGGGGCAGGGTGTACACTAGACAGTGGACTGACCAGGGGCAGGGTGTACACTAGACAGTGGACTGACCAGGGGCAGGGTGTACACTAGACAGTAGACTGACCAGAGGCAAGGTTCACACTTACAGTAGACTGATTATGGGCAGGGTGTACACTAGACAGTGGACTGACCAGGGGCAGGGTTTACACTAGACAGTGGACTGGCCAGGGGCAGGGTGTACACTAGACAGTGGACTGACCAGGGGCAGGGTGTACACTAGACAGTGGACTGACAGCGGCAGGGTTTACACTAGACAGTGGACTGACCAGGGGCAGGGTGTACACTAGACAGTGGACTGACAGCGGCAGGGTGTACACTAGACAGTGGACTGACCAGGGGCAGGGTGTACACTAGACAGTGGACTGACAGCGGCAGGGTGTACACTAGACAGTGGACTGACCAGGGGCAGGGTGTACACTAGACAGTGGACTGACCAGGGGCAGGGTGTACACTAGACAGTGGACTGACCAGGGGCAGGGTGTACACTAGACAGTGGACTGGCCAGGGGCAGGGTGTACACTAGACAGTGGACTGACCAGGGGCAGGGTGTACACTAGACAGTAGACTGACTAGAGGCAGGGTTTACACTAGACAGTGGACTGACCAGGGGCAGGGTGTACACTAGACAGTGGACTGACAGCGGCAGGGTGTACACTAGACAGTGGACTGACCAGGGGCAGGGTGTACACTAGACAGTGGACTGACAGCGGCAGGGTGTACACTAGACAGTGGACTGACCAGGGGCAGGGTGTACACTAGACAGTGGACTGGCCAGGGGCAGGGTGTACACTAGACAGTGGACTGACCAGGGGCAGGGTGTACACTAGACAGTGGACTGACCAGGGGCAGGGTGTACACTAGACAGTGGACTGACAGCGGCAGGGTGTACACTAGACAGTGGACTGACCAGGGGCAGGGTGTACACTAGACAGTGGACTGGCCAGGGGCAGGGTGTACACTAGACAGTGGACTGACCAGGGGCAGGGTGTACACTAGACAGTGGACTGACCAGGGGCAGGGTGTACACTAGACAGTAGACTGACTAGAGGCAGGGTTTACACTAGACAGTAGACTGACTAGAGGCAGGGTGTACACTAGACAGTAGACTGACCAGAGGCAGGGTTTACACTAGACAGTGGACTGACCAGGGGCAGGGTGTACACTAGACAGTGGACTGTCCAGGGGCAGGGTGTACACTAGACAGTGGACTGACCAGGGGCAGGGTGTACACTAGACAGTGGACTGACCAGGGGCAGGGTGTACACTAGACAGTGGACTGACCAGGGGCAGGGTGTACACTAGACAGTGGACTGACCAGGGGCAGGGTGTACACCAGACAGTGGACTGACAGCGGCAGGGTGTACACTAGACAGTGGACTGACCAGGGGCAGGGTGTACACTAGACAGTGGACTGACAGCGGCAGGGTGTACACTAGACAGTGGACTGACCAGGGGCAGGGTGTACACTAGACAGTGGACTGGCCAGGGGCAGGGTGTACACTAGACAGTGGACTGACCAGGGGCAGGGTGTACACCAGACAGTGGACTGACAGCGGCAGGGTGTACACTAGACAGTGGACTGACCAGGGGCAGGGTGTACACTAGACAGTGGACTGACAGCGGCAGGGTGTACACTAGACAGTGGACTGACCAGGGGCAGGGTGTACACTAGACAGTGGACTGGCCAGGGGCAGGGTGTACACTAGACAGTGGACTGACCAGGGGCAGGGTGTACACTAGACTGTGGACTGACCAGGGGCAGGGTGTACACTAGACAGTAGACTGACTAGAGGCAGGGTTTACACTAGACAGTAGACTGACTAGAGGCAGGGTGTACACTAGACAGTGGACTGGCCAGGGGCAGGGTGTACACTAGACAGTGGACTGGCCAGGGGCAGGGTGTACACTAGACAGTAGACTGACTAGAGGCAGGGTTTACACTAGACAGTGGACTGACCAGGGGCAGGGTGTACACTAGACAGTGGACTGGCCAGGGGCAGGGTGTACACTAGACAGTGGACTGACCAGGGGCAGGGTGTACACTAGACAGTAATCACATGAAGGAGGAAGGACAGCTACAAAATGTTATAGAAGGAATGTGTGATCAGAAAGTAACCTACTCTGTAATTCAAATTTTTAGTTAAATATAAATTTAAATGATTTTTGCTGATGTTATTTTTAATCTCCATGTCACTGTCTGTATTTTTAATTTTTTTTTTAAATTTAGCAGTTTTCGCACTGGCCACCAGGTTTTATATTAGGTGCCTCTTCTTGGTCTGTACAGATCACATTTCAGCAGTCATCTCATTATTACTGGCAGGATTACAAGATATCACCTCTATCTAAATAACACAGGATCCACCATTCATAATAGGTGATGGTCACATCTTATCTATTCCCTCCCTGCACAATCACCTTTGCATCGATCACGAAACATACCTAGAAAACTCTCCTATAGAAGTCAATGAGGTCGGCTCTAGATTACTGTGTCTATGGCCCATGAGGATGCCGTAAAGCATATCTCTAAAAGCTGTTAACAGCAGCTCAGGCAAGATGGTGGCCTCCAAAATTATGTTCAGGAACTGGAATAAAAAAAAAAATCTACAACCAGAAAATAAAAAACACATTACAAAGAATTCGGGTATAACCACTGATTGGCTGCAGCAGCCATGTGGTGCCTGTCAACAAGATCTGGAACCTACAGAGGAACGCCGCAGAATAATGCAGCCACAATATTGGAAACCAGGAAAGTATGAACCCTACCATGGGCCCAGCCACCATAAAGTACTAATAACAGTACAAGTAATGTTAAAAAAGTTTAGTGTTGGATAACCCCTTTAAGTTATATGACTGGCTGCAGTGTTCCCATGAAGCCCATTAAGAGGATGTCGATTACCAGAAACTCTGGAGCTGCGAAGGCAGCCATGGAGCCGACGCAGCCAGAATCCAGTGGTGGGGACCAGGTAAGTATGAACCCCACCGCAGGTCCAGCCAGTCTGAAGAGGTCTGTTAAAAAAGTTTAGTGTTGGATGACCCCTTTAATTAATATAACTAAAAGTTCACTTTAAATAATGAAACCGTTTTATATTTTTATTATTATTTACATATTTTTTGGTATTTTATTATAATTTTTTAGGTATTTTATCATTTATTGTATTATTTCTACTGTTCTGTATTATCACTCTTTTAATGCAGCCAGAATCCAATGGTGAGGACCAGGTAAGTATGAACCCCACTGCTGGTCCCAGCCACTGTGAAGAGGTCTCGTCTGTTTAAAAAGTTTATTGTTGGAAGACCCCTTTAATTAATGTAACTAAAAGTTCACTTTATATAATTACAAAGTTTTAGATTTTTATTGTTATTCTTTAAATATTTTATGTATTTTTTGTTAGGTATTTTATCATTTATTGTATTATCACTCTTTTAATAATGCTATAATAATACAAAAAACTAATATCAAATAATATAAATGATACAAATAATAGTTTATATTATATAAAATATCACTAAATATAAAAATACAAAAAAAAAATAATATAAAAATAATATAAAATAATATAAATGCTACAAAAAATTATAATTTATATTATATAAAATATCACTAATAATAATATATAAAAATATGTATTATTTTTATATTGTTAGTGATATTTTATATAATATAAATTATAATTTTTTGCAGCATTTATATTATTTTATATTTTTTATATTATTATTTTGTATTTTTATATTATTAGCGATATATTATATAATATAAACTATTATTATTTGTATCATTAATATTATTTGATATTTTTTATAATGATAATTAAAAAATAATACATATAATAATATAAAAATTATATACATTTTAAACAATGTAACACTTTTTAAGAAAGAGACAGTCTTAGTATCCCACTGGTCCGATAAGAATTGACTGAATAATTAAGACAGCCTCTAGGTACAGTAGGTCCTATGGGACTCTGAGGTTCCTTCTACAATGCTTTAATTGCATATTGTATAACATTGGTCCCTGGGCCCCTCGTTCTGACTCCTGGGGCCCGGATCACAGGTGCACAGACCTCTATGCTCTTCCTCCCATTAATTATAATAAAAGTGAATTCTTTGGAGAGCGGTGTCGCGCGCCTACTGTTTGTCCCTTGGTTCATTCTGCTGAGGGTGTTACACGCCTCTATTACTCCCCAGCCACTCTGAAGGAAATAATATTCCTTCTCCCCATTATGAATCCTCTTGGGCTCCGATAGCAAAATACAAATGATCTGTTATGGTATATGAAGGTAGAAAAAAAAAAAGTTTGCAGTTAATCTTAGCTGGAGGGAAGATAGTAATTGATGTGCTGAGATGTCGTCACCTTCATCCTAGAAAGAATATGAGTTCCAGTTATTAACAGAGTTTATATGATGGTTTTTGGTGCTAATAATATACATATAACAGTCTACAAAATATAATGATAATAGAAAATTGTAGTAATTGGAAAAAAATAATAGAAATTAAGAATAATTAATAAAATAATACAAATTATAATGCTAGAATGTATATAACTTATGCGATTAAAGGGGTTATCCCCATTATTGTAAAAATGAAAATCAGATAATATATCAAACAAATGACAATCTCTTTCTAACAAAGCTAGAACCAGCCGTGTACCTCACATGGGTCCAGAGATCTCCCCATAGATTTATTTCAGGCTGACAACTCAAGGGGAGCGTCTTTTCTGCTGCTGCGCTCTCCCTGTAACTGTCACAGCGCAGGGGGTCATATAATTTCTGCTGCAGCTCTCTGCCTTTCAAAGCTCAGGGGCATGTCTTTGCCACTACAGCTCTCTTCCTATCACAACTCAGGGGTGTGTCATTTCTGCTGCAGCTCTCTCCTTATCACAGCTCAGGGGGAGTGTCATTTCTGCTGCAGCTCTCTTCCTATCACAGCTTAGGGGGTGTGTCTATTCTAGTGCAGCTCTCTCCCTATCACAGCTCAGGGTGTGTGTCTATTCTAGTGCAGCTCTCTTCCTATCACAACTCAGGGGTGTGTCATTTCTGCTGCAGCTCTCTATTTATCACAGCTCAGGGCGTGTGTATTTTCTACTGCAGCTCTCTCCCTATCACAGCTCAGGGGGGTGTCTTTTCTACTGCAGCTCTCTCCCCATCACAGATCAGGGGGTGTGTCTTTTCTACTGCAGCTCTCTCCCTATCACAGCTCAGGGGGGTGTCTTTTCTACTGCAGCTCTCTCCCCATCACAGATCAGGGGGTGTGTCTTTTCTGCTGCGGCGCTCTCCCTGTAACTGTCACAGCCCAGGGGGTCATATAATTTCTGCTGCAGCTCTCTGCCTTTCAAAGCTCAGGGGCATGTCTTTGCCACTACAGCTCTCTTCCTATCACAACTCAGGGGTGTGTCATTTCTGCTGCAGCTCTCTCCTTATCACAGCTCAGGGGGTGTGTCTATTCTAGTGCAGCTCTCTCCCTATCACAGCTCAGGGGGTGTGTCTATTCTAGTGCAGCTCTCTTCCTATCACAACTCAGGGGTGTGTCATTTCTGCTGCAGCTCTCTATTTATCACAGCTCAGGGCGTGTGTATTTTCTACTGCAGCTCTCTCCCTATCACAGCTCAGGGGGGTGTCTTTTCTACTGCAGCTCTCTCCCCATCACAGATCAGGGGGTGTGTCTTTTCTACTGCAGCTCTCTCCCTATCACAGCTCAGGGGGGTGTCTTTTCTAATGCAGCTCTCTCCCCATCACAGATCAGGGGGTGTGTCTTTTCTGCTGCGGCGCTCTCCCTGTAACTGTCACAGCCCAGGGGGTCATATAATTTCTGCTGCAGCTCTCTGCCTTTCAAAGCTCAGGGGCATGTCTTTGCCACTACAGCTCTCTTCCTATCACAACTCAGGGGTGTGTCATTTCTGCTGCAGCTCTCTCCTTATCACAGCTCAGGGGGTGTGTCTATTCTAGTGCAGCTCTCTCCCTATCACAGCTCAGGGGGTGTGTCTATTCTAGTGCAGCTCTCTTCCTATCACAGCTCAGGGGTGTGTCATTTCTGCTGCAGCTCTCTATTTATCACAGCTCAGGGCGTGTGTATTTTCTACTGCAGCTCTCTCCCTATCACAGCTCAGGGGGGTGTCTTTTCTACTGCAGCTCTCTCCCCATCACAGATCAGGGGGTGTGTCTTTTCTACTGCAGCTCTCTACCTATCACAGCTCAGGGGGTTGGTCCTTTCTACTGCAGCTCTCTCCCTATCACAGCTCAGGGGGGTGTTATTTCTACTGCAGCTCTCTCCCTATCACAGCTCAGGGGGTTGGTCCTTTCTTCTGCAGCTCTCTCCCTCTGTCACAGCTCAGGGGGTGTCTTTTCTACTGCAGCTCTCTCCTTATCACAGCTCAGGGGGGTGTCTTTTCTACTGCAGCTCTCTCCTTATCACAGCTCAGGGGGGTGTATTTTCTACTGCAGCTCTCTCCTTATCACAGCTCAGGGGGGTGTATTTTCTACTGCAGCTCTCTCCTTATCACAGCTCAGGGGGGTGGTCCTTTCTACTGCAGCTCTCTCCCTATCACAGCTCAGGGGGTTGGTCCTTTCTTCTGCAGCTCTCTCCCTCTGTCACAGCTCAGGGGGTGTCTTTTCTACTGCAGCTCTCTCCTTATCACAGCTCAGGGGGGGGGTGTCATTTCTACTGCAGCTCTCTCCCTATCACAGCTCAGGGGGTGTCTTTTCTGCTGCAGCTCTCTCCCTATCACAGCTCAGGGGGGTGTATTTTCTACTGCAGCTCTCTCCTTATCACAGCTCAGGGGGTGTCTTTTCTGCTGCAGCTCTCTCCTTATCACAGCTCAGGGGGGTGTATTTTCTACTGCAGCTCTCTACCTATGACAGCTCAGGGGGTTGGTCCTTTCTACTGCAGCTCTCTACCTATCACAGCTCAGGGGGTTGGTCCTTTCTACTGCAGCTCTCTACCTATCACAGCTCAGGGGGTTGGTCCTTTCTACTGCAGCTCTCTTCCTATCACAGCTCGGGGGGGGGGGTCTTTTCTGCTGCAGCTCTCTCCCTATCACAGCTCAGGAGGCATGTATTTTCTGCTGCAGCTCTCTCCCTGGAACTGTCACAGCTCAGGGGCATGTCTTTTTTGCTACAGCTCTTTTTCCATCACAGTTCATGGGTAGTGTCGTTTCTGCTGTAGCTCTTTTCCTGTAACTGTCAAAGCTCAGGAGCATGTCTTTTCCGCTACAGCTCTCTTCCTATTAGAGCTCATGGGGAGTGCCCTTTCCACTGTCCTGTCTGCTGCTGCTCTCTCCCTGTAACTGTCACAGCTCAAGAGGAGTGTATTTTCTGCTGCATCTTTCTCTTGATCACAACTCAAGAGATGTGTCCTTTCTTCTCTAGCTCTCTCCCTGTAAGGGTCCATTCACACGTCCGTTTTTTCTTTCCTGATCTGTTCCGTTTTTTGCGGAACAGATCTGGACCCATTAATTTTCAACAACAATGTGTGCTGTCCGTTTCCGTTGTTCCGTTCCGCATGTCCGAAAAAATATAAAACATGTCCTATTCTTTTCCGCAAAAATCGGATCCTGGTACAATACAAAGTCAATGGATTCGCAAAAATCGGAAGACATGTCATTACGTATGTCATCCGTTTTATGCGGATTCCGTTCCTGGAAATTAAATCCTGCAAACAGAAACTTTTTTTTTTTCAATTTTTTTTCAAAGAAATCCAAACAACTTTATTTGCTTATTGAAATTTATACATGTTTCCGTTTTTTGCGGATCCGCAAAAAACGGATGACATACGGAAACATTTTCAGGAACAACGGATCCGCAAAAAACGGACCGAAATTTGGGATATAGAAAAATACTGACGAGTGAATGTAGCCTAACTGTCACATTTCACGGGTCATGTTCTTTCTGCTGCCACACTTTTCCTATCATAGCTCAAGGGGTGTGCCCTTTGCACCATTAATTATAGTAAAAATAAAAGTAAATTCTTCGTTGAAGAAGGGAGTGTGCCCTTTGCACCGTACCTCGCGCCCTGTAAATGTCACCAATACTAACAGTAGATATGGTTGGAGGCCGTTGAAGAATGGAGCTGAGCATGAGTGACCACTTTAGCAGGTGGACGTGCACATTACTATGCAGTTTAAACACCTGAGGTCACCATTATCGTAAAGTAAAGAGAACATCTTAAAACTGAAACATTTTTAAAACAAAAAGTAACTCGTTTTTTATGCAAAATTATTTTAAAAAAAATTTTTTAATGGTAGCACAATCCCTTTGAGGTATATTATTTAATTTTTTATTAAGAAAAGGAGCATTTTGAAATCAGATTGACGTGGGACTGAAAAGATGACTATTGTGTTTTTTTCCCCTCAGAACAGGTCATCAATATCTGATCGGTCCACTTCCCTGCACCTCCACTGATCAGCTGGACCGTGGCGTTACTGTGAGCCCTGTGGCTTCCTCCTAGGCCTGTGACATGACAGCTATCAATCACATGGTCTATTTGCAGCCTAGTCCTAGTCGCTATACAATGGATGGCGGTGAGCTTGGTAAGCTCTTCAAACAGCTGATTAGCAGGGTTGCCAGGTGTTGGACCTCCACCGATCAGAAACTGATGACCTATTTTGGGGATAAAGGGATATCCTTTAAAGGAGTATCCTCATATGTTTGCATGCAGATGTCCATTATTAACCCCTTCCTGACATCAGACATACATGTACGGGGGATGTCGGGTCTTTAAAGATAGTCTCCCAATCCAGAGCCAAGCAAGCACCATAGCTGCCGGGTGCATGCTGTTCCATACAGCAGGCAGTCGCAGCTAATGTCCGCGATTGGCGGTAATGCCGACTGAGGACATTTAACACCTCCGATTCCGTGGTCAAAAAATAGACCATGGCACCTGAGGGCTAATACAAGGAAGAGCGTGGTTCCAGGTCACGCTCTTCCCCGGCGAAGATCAGGGAAAGCGCCCTGCTCTACTAATGAGTTGTTGCCTGTACTAGGCTTCCAGGCTCATTATTAATATCCCAGTTCAGACCAGCAGATGGCAGCACTGAACTGGGATGTAGCAATTTCTGTACAGAATAATAGAGCAAATTTCATTATTCTGTACAAGTTGCAGATTGATGATTGCAAGTTGTGGTCCACTTGGGGAAAACAAAAAGTAAAAAAAAAGTAAAAAGTTTGAAAAGAATATAAAAATAAAAATTATTCCCCTTTCCCTAAAATCTAAATAAATAATCAAATAAAAAAAAGGGTATCAAGGGCATCGCCGCATGCAAAAACGCCCGTACTATTAAAATATTTAAAAAGTTATCCTATATGGCGAATGGCTTAACGGAAAAAAAAAATATGTGAATCAGCTATCATAAAAAGTGATCGAAGTCATACACACCACAAAATTGTATTATCAAAAATTAAGGATCATCCCGAAAAAATTAGCCCCCACACATTTCCATAGACATAACTATAAAAAAGTTATGCGGTCAGAATATGGCCAATGGCCATGAAAATTATTATTTTTTCTACAGCCACTACATCCTATGCAATATTAAATGATAGCATTAGAAAGTACAACTTGTCTCGCAAAAAACAAGCCCTCATATGGCTGTGTGAACCGGAAAATAAAAAAAGTTTCAAACAGCAGAAGCCCGTGGCTTATGTCTGCGACCAGCAATAATGCCGATCGCAGGCATTTAAACCTTTAAATACCATTGTAAAGTGCGACCATGGCATCTAAATGGTGAAAAAGACCGGCTCCCCCGTGCGGAGATCTGAAGAGACCCAGCGTATTAGAGCTGCAATTGCTTTTCTGACCAACATAGGATAGCAGCAATTTAAGCTTATACTGTAGTTCTATGAAAATACAGTATAAGTAAAAAAAAATTTAAAAAAAATTTGTGGATACTGTAGCCTCCTAGAGGGGCTACAAAAACGTAAAAAGGCCGTACTATCAAAATTTTTAAATATGTATCCCATATGTCGAATGGGTTAATGAAAAAAAATATCAAAATGGACAATTCGCCATTTCTTCCTCGCCTCTCTTACACAAAAAAATTTAATAAAATGTGATCAAAAAGTCACACACCCTCTAAAAAGGGAATAAATAAAAGCTACAGATTGTCCCACAAAACATGAGCCCCCTTACAGCTCAGTAGACATAGCTATAAAAAAAAGTAATGGGAGTCGGAATATGGAAATGTAAAAAAAATAAAATAAAAAATACATCAAATTGTTCAAAGTTAAAAAAAAATCAGTATTAAAACACACAAAACCATACACATATGTGGTATCGTTTTAATCGCACTGACCTAGAGAATGAAGGGTACAGGTCAGTTTTTACGCATAAATAACACGTAGGGACAAAACCCAGAAAACTGTGGCGGAATTGTAAAAATTTTTTTCCAATTCCACCACATTTGGAATATTTTTCCCACTTCCCATTACACTGTATGCCATATTAAATGGTGACATTAGAAAGTACAACTTTCACCAGCGATGCTAGGGAGGACCGTCCCTGCCTGCCATTGGCTGCTCCCCCCTGACACCAGAGGTTTTTATTTGTGCGCGGGGAGAAGCAGCGGCGGTGGCACGGGGACAAGGAGAGGCGCCGGGAGCGGGGATTGAGGTAAGTATATTCAGTGTGAGGGGCCCGGGCATATGGGGGGAACTTAATAGTCTTGGATAACCCCTTTAATGATATCTATCTCATATCTATCTATCTTCTATCTATCTTCCATCGATCTTCCATCGATCTTCCATCGATCTTCCATCGATCTTCCATCTATCTATCTTCTATCTATCTTCCATCTATCTTCTATCGATCTTCTATCTATCTTCCATCTATCTTCCATCTATCTTCCATCTATCTTCCATCGATCTTCTATCGATCTTCTATCTTCTATCTATCTTCTATCTATCTTCTATCTATCTTCTATCTATCTTCTATCTATCTTCCATCTATCTTCCATCTATCTTCTATCGATCTTCTATCGATCTTCTATCGATCTATGATCATTTTGACCTTTACTTTTTCATGCCACATTCTGCTCTGTAGCTATAATGATACCATATAATTATCAGGTTCTTAACCTGTGATTCCCCAGGTACACCAATGTTGCGGCCACGGGGAATAACAGATACAACACAGACGCATCACGGAAACATCAATTAATTTCACAAATAACTTTTAATGTTTAGAACAGTTTCTCTCTAAGGAAGGCTCCCTGAGTATACATCAAAGGTGTGCTTGGGTTCTATCCATCGGCAGAGGACAAAACAGCGTGATGTTGGCCTTTTGTCAAAGGCACATGTAAAACAATTCTCTTGACGTGTACAGTGCTTAACATGTATAAATCTATGCGTGATCAAAAAATTTGGCACAATAGATATTAATTCCAAGAAGTGTACAAAGAAACAAAGGAAATTCATTACGAGTGGAAGAAAGGTGATTCAGATATCAATACAGAAAAAGGGTTCTCTGCAGTTCGAGTAAAGTCAACCTATGGATTGCCCTAGCCCAAGAGGTAGTAATGGTTGACACCACGTCACCATTTTAAAAGGGCTAGGATTAAAGGGCACCTGTCAGCAGTACCAACTCTATGAAACCATGCACGGTAGGTTCAGTTGGCTGGTAGGGTTAATCCCGCTGATTAAAATGATACATATCTTGTGAAAATCGGTTGTGTCGTTCCCAAGAAAACAGACCTTTATTTTTCATGTAACTGGGGGCTCCAGTGAACCAAGGGGCGTGGCCAGTCCCAGACAGCTGAGATGCACTGAGTGTATAGGCCCCGCCCCTCAGAGTGATGAAGCCCACAAATGCATAAAGAATAAAAGTCATTTTTTCTCAGGAACTCTACAACCAATTTTCATAAGACCGGTGTCATTTTAATCAGCAGGGTGAACCCTACTAGTTCATTAAGTTTGATCCTGTTGATAGGTGCCCTTTAAGCACTGAAAGCTATATAACAATGGGTTAACTTTAATAACCTGTGCCTTTTTTCATTCTATGTAACTATAAAACACTGAATGGTTTAAGAAAAGAAGTTTATTCACATGATTGTTTATCCTACAGGGAATTTCCCATCTATGTTTGGGGGTCTCCCAACCTCGCCCCACCTGCATGCAGCAGCCAAAAGTGGTCAGACCCAAATAGATGAATGGGGCTGCTTCAGTAAGTCCAAACGCCTCTGACTGCTGCATCCAGGCCGGGCGGATACGAGTGACTCCATTCTACAGTCTAGAGGAAGGTGCGGGTCCCACAGTTGGGAATATTTGGGATGGGAATGCCCATTTAATGGCATCATGTCTGGAATACCAACTCCAACAATTCTTCAAATCACGCCTTGTTTCAGTGATCTCATCAATCCTTCATGGTAATGGTTCATGAGCTGGAGAAACTCCCTACAGCTCTCCTGACCCTTGTTGATGCTCATGAGTAACGTCTTCCTGATCTGTTCCTGGACGGAGCCGACGGTTATGAAGTTTAGTTCCTCTTGTGTCAATGTACTTTTGGAGAAGAGGACATCTAATATTTCACTCAGGTCGGGTTTGGCTTGAACAATCTGTGCAAAGTTTGATTGTAAGAAACCTAACATGATATAAAAAAGATACATAAGCAGTCAGTATACAATTTTGGACTGCATCTAGAAAGTTTTCGACCCCCCCCCCCCCCCATCAAAAGTAATAAGAAGTTAAGTTTTGATAAGAATAACGGTTTGACATAGTGACAGTAAAAATGCATGATGACTGACCGTCTCCCCAGTGAGGAGATCCCAGGAGTGGTTCCATTGCTATGGCAGCCTAGGAACTTCTGGAGGCTCCAAGGTCTGTCATAGAAAGGTTCCTATCAAGCACTGTCTATAATAAATTATTGCAATGTATGGGAGAAGTGATCAGTCGATTGCACGGTAAAGTCTCCTAGGGGGACTAAAATAAAGTGAAAAAAAAAATGTATAAGATAAATAAATAAATAATAATTATATAGTAGAAAACGGACAGCACATCCAGTAGAAAATCGTGGTTTATTGACCCATGTGGGACAGTGAAGCAACGTTTCGGCTCGGACACAGAGCCTTTCTCAAGCATAAAACATAAGTGCATTACAGAGTATAAATAGCCAAACATGATTAGGGGGTGGAGCAAACAATATACATAGTAATTACAATAAAATCACAATATCAAAATACTAATCATTATAAAGTGACATTCTATAGTGTATGGTGATAATCACAAAGGACATAATTGTATATAGAATAAATCAAATGGTGTTCCCATATTACATAAAATCAAAAAATCTCATAACTGCCACCAATGATCATCAGCTGCTGTGTATCATAATGCTCAAATTAAAATATCACCAGGTGGAGTAAAGGATAAGATCAAAAACATACCCATCAGACACATCATCGGTCCACATGCAATCGATTGCCAAACTTGGCGTGTAACAACTAACAGTGCGCAGGCGCCAGGTTGCGTCCTGAATACATGATCTCATGCCGTAGCCGGAGTAGGCGTATCGTAAGCCTCCTCCCCTTTCAGACGTAACAAAACAGGTCACTGATTCCAACCTTCCAACGCGCATGCCCACAAGGTAACGGGAAGCGCCATATTGGTAAACTGCCCCAAGCTGTATAACTATTATAGTATCGGCAGGTAGGAAGCAAATAAAGGAAGGGGAAACTCCTTGTCAAAGGGGTACACCATCCTGATAGTGGACATGCAATGAAAGCCCGACGGGCACTGCCGTGCCGATCGCGCAACTAAGCACCGCCCCATACACGCCTCCTACCACAGCAAAAAACAGGGTTCTCCTGACAACTCTGGGATACAGTATAAAATAAATATATCATGATGCTGTTCCGTAGGGCGTGTTCGTGTCTTCTCCATATTACTCAACATCATTCATCCAAGATTTTGAGCAGGAGGAGTAAGTCATCAAAATCTTGGACGAATGATGTTGAGTAATATGGAGAAGACACGAACATGCCCTACGGAAACAGCATCATGATCCCATGCCATCATTAAACAAAACGATTTCAGTGTCTTTTGTGCCATTGTCCAGGTTGTGCCTTGATATATGTCTTTTAGGGCTCTTTCACACTTGCGGCAGGACGGATCCGGCAGGCTGGTCTCCCTGTCGGATCCGTCCTTCCGCTGTTTCGCCGAGCCGCCGGACCGCCGCTCCGTCCCCATTGACTATAATGGGGACGGGGGCTGAGCTCCGGCGCAGCACGACGAAAGCCGCCGGACTAAAAAGTCGGATATGCAGGACTTTTTAGTCCGGCGGCTTTCGCCGTGCACCACCGTGCTGCGCCAGAGCTCCGCCCCTGTCCCCATTATAGTCAATGGGGACGGAGCGGCGGTCCGGCGAAACAGAGGAAGGACGGATCCGACAGGGAGACCAGCCTGCCTGATCCGTCCTGCCGCAAGTGTGAAAGGGGCCTTATACTGTATCCCAGAGTTGTCAGGAGAACCCTGTTTTTGGCTGTGGTAGAAGGCGTGTATGGGGCGGTGTTTAGTTGCGCGATCGGCACGGCAGTGCCCGTCGGGCTTTTATTGCATGTCCACTATCAGGATGGTGTACCCCTTTGACAAGGAGTTTCCCCTTCCTTTATTTGCTTCCTACCTGCCGATACTATAATAGTTATACAGCTTGGGGCAGTTTGCCAATATCCAATATGGCGCTTCCCGTTACCCTTGTGGGCATGCGCGTTGGAAGGTTGGAATCAGTGACCTGTTTTGTTACGTCTGAAAGGGTGAGGAGGCTTACGATATGCCTACTCCGGCTACGGCATGAGATCATGTATTCAGGACGCAACCTGGCGCCTGCGCACTGTTAGTTGTTACACGCCAAGTTTGGCAATCGATTGCACGTGGATGGGTATGTTTTTGATCTTTTTGTACTGGATGTGCTGTCCGTTTTCTACTATTATTTTGGGGTAAGGAGTCACACCCTTGGACATAGCACCCGCTGTATATTTATGTGAATTGGTGCTGCCATTTTTTCTTTATATATATATATATATTTTAAACATAGGCATCTGAGGGGTTAATATATATATATATATGCTGCGGTCGAATGCAACCATGTCATCTGAGCGGTAAATTGCTGAGCTCCTGGTGACAGAATGGTTCCCCTGTGCTGAGATTGCGGATGCCGTTCGGTTGCTATGGCAGCCTCGGGCCTTCTGAAGGCTGTGAGGCCTGTCATAGTGAAATTCCAATCAAGCATCAGTTCTGCGTTGCGTGAAAAATGCAGCATGTTCTATATTCTGCGTTTTTCACGCAGCCCTGGCCCCATAGAAGTCAATGGGGCTTCAGTGAAAAACGCATTGCATCCGGAAGCATTTTTTCATGATGGTCGCTAGGAGATGTTGTTTGTAAACCTTCAGGTTTTTTATCACGAGCATGAAAAACGCATCAAAACGCATTGCACCCGCGCGAAAAAAACTGAACGCAATCGCAGACAAAACTGACTGAACTTGCTTGCAAAATGGTGCGAGTTTCACTGAACGCACCCGGAGCTAATCCGTCACGCTTGTGCGAAAGGGGCTTAACTCAATGCAGTTAGAGAGAAGCGATCACATGCTTGCATGTTAAAGTCCCCTAGGGGGAGCTTTAGACAGGTTAAAAAAAAAAAAAAAAAAAAGAACTTAAGATTTTTAAATATATAATAAAAAAAAAAAATAAAAAAAAATTCTAATAACTCTGCTTCCCCTCGTAAAAAAAAAATTAAAAATGCTGTGTCCCTAAAATGTCCGTACTATTAAAATATAAAATTGTTTATAACGTACAATGAACGGTGTAACGGAAAAAATTCTAAATAGTTGATTCCCTGTTTTTGGTCACTTCACCTCCCAAACTATTGAAAAAAAATATTTAAATAAAAAAAAAAAATCATACACATCCCATAAGGCTAGGGCTACACAGCGACAGCAAGTTTGTTTTTCATCTTTCAGAATGATTGCGTTCAGTTTTTTTCTGCGCGGGTGTAATGCGTTTTGATACGTTTTTCACGCACATGATAAAAAAAACCTTGAAGGTTTACAAACAACATCTCTTAGCAACCATCAGTGAAAAACGCACTGCAGTCGTGCTGAGACCCCATTCATTCCTATGGTAGCACTGCTCCACTACGATCATTGGTCACACGCCAGCTGTCGCGGGCAAAATCGCCGTGTAGCCGCACCCTTATTGTAGCAGTGCGGTCTGTTCACACCCATTCATGGAAGGCTGTCTTTGCCCACTTTATTATGTCAGTTACTTTTACAACCAGCTTGCATGTAACAGCCTCCTCCTGCATGTGTCCATTACAAGCTGACTGCATCTCAGCAGCTTCCTCCTTCACGGTCAGCTTGCTCCAGAGTCCTCCAGCCTTCAGAAGAGGCTGGAACGCCCTGCTCTGAGTAAACCCTGCCAGATAGACTGAAAATGAGCTTCTATAGGTGGGAGGATATGCTCTCCCTATAACACTTCACTGTGTGACTAGCTTCTTCTGGGGGCGGGCGCGCCGGGAACCTAGCTTCCTTTATAGGCACATTTTGATGGACAGGATCTCCAGCCAATCAGCGGCCAAATGGTGCAGAGTGACTGAAAGGTTGTATTTGGGCTTTATATCACTTTTTAACTGCTTCCTGACGCAGTGATTTTCAATTTTTTCATTTTTTGCTTTCCCAGAGCCATAACTTTTTCAATTTTTTTTTTTTCTGTTAACATAGCTGTACGAGGGCTCGTTTTCTGGAAATAATTTTTAAATGGTGTGGTTTGTTTTTACGGCTTTCTCTATGTGTTAAAATCAACCAATTAACTTTATTCTGAGGGTCAGCACGATTACAGCTATACCAGATTTATATAGTTTTTTTTGTGTTTTAACCCCTTCCCGACACATGACGTACTACTACGTCATGAAAGTCGGGGACTTAATAGTACGTCATAGATAACTCCGGTCATCGCGCGGTGACCAGAATAAGATGACTGCACTAATCGGCAGTCAGCCATCTTAGCTGAAGGCGAGGAGGAGTTTTTCCGCCACCCTGCAGCCCCGATCGCTGCGATTGGCTGGCTAGTGAAGACCGGCCCATCGCAGCGCCGGCAATGTATGGAGCTGCAGGGGGGCTCGGCTAGAGGTGGGAGGGCTGATGAGCCCATGTCTCCTCCTAGGTCAGGGAGGGGACACCAGACACACATGTCCCTTCGCAGCGCTGTGATTGGCTGGAGTAATGCTCCAGCCTATGGCGGCGCTATACTACTATTGGCCTATCTGTGGTGCTGCCGGTGGCTGGGACGGAGGTGATTGGGGCTGATTACATCAGCCCATGTCACCTCCGAGGTCAGGAAGGGGACATCAGGCACTGATGTCCCCTCCCAGCGCTGCGATTGGCTGGAACAATGTTCCAGCCAATGGCAGCGCTATGAAGCAGAAAGAACCGTTGGTGCCTCTCTGCAGGCAGCCATTCTAGCTTGGTGACTGCTTGCAGAGAGGACCTGTGCCCCTCTGTGCTGCTCGTTGTCGGCTGGGACTTGTGGTACTACCACATAAATCAGTGCTTTTCACTCAGTGAAACACCTGTTTGCTAAAAAGTACCTTTTCCACCACTTAAAATGTTCGTATGATGGTGCTCTTTCTGAAATGGGGTCACTTCTTGGGTTTTTGTAATTTCTGGAGACCTCAGGAAATTTTTTAAATGCGACATGGCAGCTAAAATCCATGTTTGCCAATTCAGGCCTGCAAAAAACATATTTTGCACTTTGCCTCTAAAGGCCTGCTGTGCGCTAATACAGCAGGCTACGAGCACATATGGGGTGTTCGCAAAATGGGGAACATATACTGGGGTGCATTTTCTCCTTTAGCCCCTTGTAAAAGTAAAAAATTGGGGTCTGCTAGTATTTTTTAATTTTTACAAATGTGTGCTTTGAAATGCTTGTCTCAAGTAATTCTGCCTTCTGTGAGACACCTGTTTGCTAAAAAGTACCCTTTCCACCACTTAAAATGTTCGTACGGGGGTGCTCTTTCCAAAATGGGGTCACTTCTGGGGGTTTTTCATTTCTAGGGACCTAAGGAATTTTTTTAAATGTGACATGGCAGCTAAAATCCATGTTTGCCAATTCAGGCCTGCAAAAACCATATTTTGTACTTTGCCTGCTGTGCGCCAAAACAGCAGGATACGAGCACATATGGGGTGTTCGCAAAATGGAGAGAAAATGAGGAATATATACTGGGGTGCATTTCCTCATTTAACCACTTGTGAAAGTGAAAAATTGGGGTCTGCTAGTAATTTTTCATTTTTACAAATGTGTGCTTTGAAATCCTCTCTCTAGTATTTCTGCCTTCTGTGAGACAACTGTTTAGTAAAAAGTCCCCTTTCCACCACTTAAAATGTTCGTATGGGGGTGCTCTTTCCAAAATGGGGTCACTTCTTGGGGTTTTTCATTTCTGGGGACTTCAGGAAATTTTTTAAATGTGACATGGCAGCTAAAATCCATGTCTGTTTACTCAAGCCTGCAAAAACCATATTTTGCACTTTGCCTCTAAAGGCCTGCTGTGCACCAATACAGCAGGCTATAAGCACATCTGGGGTGTTTGCAAAATGAGGAGAAAATGGGGAACATATACTGGGGTGCATTTTCTCCTTTAACCCCTTGTGAAAATGAAAAATTGGGGTCTGCTAGTGATGTTTCATTTTTACAAATGTGTGCTTTGAAATGCTTGTCTCAAGTAATTCTGCCTTCTGTGAGACACCTGTTTGGTAAAAAGTACCCTTTCCACCACTTAAAATGTTCATACAGGGGTGCTCTTTCCGAAATGGGGTCACTTCTTGGGGTTTTTCATTTCTGGGGACCTCAGGAAATTTTTTAAATGCGACATGGCAGCTAAAATCCATGTTTGCCAATTCAGGCCTGCAAAAAACATATTTTGCACTTTGCCTCTAAAGGCCTGCTGTGCACCAAAACAGCAGGCTACGAGCACATATGGGGTGTTCACAAAATGGGGAGAAAATGGGGAACATATACTGGGGTGCATTTTCTCCTTTAACCCCTTGTGAAAGTGAAAAATTGGGTTCTGCTAGTAATTTTTGATTTTTACAAATGTGTGCTTTGAAATGCTTGTCTCAAGTAATTCTGCCTTCTGCGAGACACCTGTTTGGTAAAAAGTACCCTTTCCACCACTTAAAATGTTCGTACGGGGGTGCTCTTTCCGAAATGGGGTCACTTCTTGGGGTTTTTCATTTCTGGGAACCTCAGGAATTTATTTAATGCAACATGGCACCTTAAATCCATGTCTGCCAATTCAGGTCAGCAAAATCCATATTTAGCTGTTTGTATCTAGAGCCCTGCCATGCGCCAATACATCATTTTTTGAGCACATATGGGGTGTTGGCGTATTCGGGGGAAAATGGGGAACAAAATGTGGGGTGCATTTTGTCCTGTTACCTCTTTTGTCTTCATATGCGACCTAGCTCCCAATTACCATTCCAGCTAAATCCTCTTTCCTAACCGCCATATGGTGCTCCTTCCACTCTAAAGCCTGCCCTGCGGCCATGCATAATTTTTTGAGCACATATGGGGTGTTGGCGTATTCGGGGGCAAATGGGGAACAAAATGTTGGGGGCAAATGGGGAACAAAATGTTGGGTGCATTTTGTCCTGTTACCCCTTGTGAAAGTGAAAAATGTGGGTGTAAAGCAATTTTTTCTGAAAATTTTTACAGCCAAGCGTTATCTAATTCTGTGAAACGCCAAATGGGTCTAAGTGCTCACTACACACTTGAGGGATGTAGTTTCCAGAATGGGGTCACTTTTTGGGGGTTTCCACTCTAGGGGTACCTCAGGGTGTGTTCACTTGCAAGATGTCTGTGAATTATTCCGGTGAAATCTGCCTTCCAGAAGCCATTTGGTGCTCCTTTCCTTCTGACCCCTGTGGTACGCCCATATTGCAGTATACAAGCACATATAGGGTATTGCTGTAATCAGGAGAAAATGGGCAATAAATTAGGGGGTACATTTTCTCTAGTTCCCATTTTTGAAAGTGAAAAATTGAGGCCTAAATTTTCTGGAATTTTTTTAAATTTTTAATTTTCACAGCCGATTCCATGATTTACCTTTGAGGACAAAGTTCTCACTACACATCTTGAAATATTCCTTGAGGGGTGTAGTTTCCAGAATGAGGTCACTTTTGGGGGATTTCCACTTTAGGGGTACCTCAGGGTATCTTTATATGCAACATAGCTCCCAAAAGCCAATCCTGCAAGATCTGTCCTCCAAAAGCCCTATGGCGCTACTTCCCTTTTGGACCCTGCCATGCACCCATACATCATTTTCTGAGCACATATTGAGTGATGGCGTATTTGGGGGGAAATGGGGAACAAAATGTGGGGTGCATTTTGTCCTGTTACCCCTTGTGAAAGTGAAAAATGTGGGTGTAAAGCAACTTTTTCGGGAAGTGACATTTTGAAATTGAATTCCCATTTTCCTTTAATTCTCGTGGGGCGTCTAAAGGGTTAACAAAGTTTGTAAAATCAGTTTTGAATACCTTGAGGGGTGTAGTTTCTAAAATGGGGTGATTTATGGGTGGTTTCTAATATGTAAGCCCCAGAAAGTGACTTTATAACTGAACTGGTCCTGAAAAATTAGGGTTTTGGAAATATTGTTAAAAATTTTAAGATTTGCTTCTAAACTTCTAAGCCTTCTAACGTCCAAAAAAATAATAATGTAATTTTCAAAATGATCCAAACATGAAGTAGACATATGGGGAATGTAAAATAATTACTATTTTTGGAGGTATTACTATCTATTATAAAAGTAGAGAAATTGAAATTTTTTTAAAATTTTTGGTAAATTTGGTATTTTTTTAAAATAAAAATGATATATTTTATTTTACTCATTTTTACCACTGAAAACTATCTCAGAATGGCCTGTATAAGTAAAAGCGTTTTAAAGTTATTACCAAATAAAGTGACACATGGCAGATTTTCAAAAAATGGCCTGGGCAGGAAGGTGAAAACAGGCCCGGTGTTGAAGGGGTTAAAACTGTAAAAAATAAAATAAAAAAATAACATCTTTGAAAAAAAAAATATTCTTTGCATCCCCATATCCTGACCCCCATTTTTGGGGGGCGATCAGTAGGTTTTATTGATACCGTTTCAGAGTGTGTATGACTTTTTGATCACATTTTATAAAATGTTTTGGGGGGGGAGGTGAATCAACCGAAAAAAGGGCAAATAGGCCATTTAAAAAATTTTTTTTTTCCATTAGGCCGCGTTCACATCTCTGTTTAGACCCCTTTTACACTAATGATTTGTATTGGCTCCAGATGCGTTAGGCTACTTTCACACTTGCGTTCGGAGCGGATCCGTCTGGTATCTGCACAGACGGATCCGCCCCTATAATGCAAACGCTTAGATCCGTTCAGAACGGATCCGTTTGCATTACCATGAACAAAAAAAAAAAAAAAAAAATTTTTTTTTTTTTTTTGTTCATCATAGTGCAAACGGATCCGTTTTGACTTTACATTGAAAGTCAATGGGGGACGGATCCGTTTGAAAATTGAGCCATACTGTGTCAACGGATCCGTCCCCATTGACTACATTGTAAGTCTGGACGGATCCGTTTGCCTCCGCACGGCCAGGCGGACACCTGAACGCTGCAAGCAGCGTTCGGGTGTCCGCCTGCTGAGCGGAGCGGAGGCTGAACGCTGCCAGACTGATGCATTCTGAGCGGATCCTTATCCACTCAGAATGCATTTGGGCAGTACGGATCCGTTCGGGGCCGCTTGTGAGAGCCTTCAAACGGAACTCACAAGCGGAGCCCCGAACGCAAGTGTGAAAGTAGCCTTAGTAAAAACTCTCACCGTTTTACAAGCACGTTCAGTCAGTTTTGTCTGCGATTGCGTTCAGTTTTTTCCACGCGGGTGCAATGGGTTTTGATGCGTTTTTCATGCGTGTGATAAAAAACTGAAGGTCTACAAACAACATCTCTTAGCAACCATCAGTGAAAAACGCATTGCATCCGCACTTGCTCCTGGATGCAATGCGTTTTTCACTGAAGCCCCATTCACTTCTATGGGACTAGGGTTCATCAAGACATGGTTCATCACATTTCACCATAGTTGGTAAGAAATGGCTCACATACTAAACTGTTACAGGAAAATATTAACACTCAGAAGCTGATCAAGCGCCATAGCCACTGAGTGTCTGCTTTTTTACATAGTCCATGATTGGCGACAACACCGATCACCCTCAGATGCCATGGCATCTGCACGGTCATTTACCAGGAGAGCTGCACTTCCAATGTCCAGATGTCTCTTCTGAAAGGAGATCACGGAAGCCATTCGGTTGCTATGGCAGCCTGGGGCCTTCTGAAAGTTCCTACCATGCCCTGCCCGTGGTAAATCATTGCAATCTATCAGACGACTGCATGTTAAAATCCCCTAGAGGGACTAAAAATAAGTCTAAAAAAAAGTAAAAAATTAAAGTTTTTAAAGATGTTAAATATTAAAGGGCATCTGTCAGCAGATTTGTACCTATGAAAATGGCTGGCCTGTTGCATGTGCACTTGGCAGCTGATAACATCTGTGTTGGTATCATGTTCATGTGTGTCTGCATTGATGAGGAAAATTATGTTGATATATATGCAAATGAGCCTCTAGGAGCAATGGGGGCGTTTCCGTTACACCTTTGATTGACAGGGCCAGACAGTGTAAAGGTGATCACGCCTGTCTGGCCCTTTCAATCAAAGTGGAAAGGGCAGGGCAGTTGCAGAGAGAGCTGAGACTCTAGGTGTAATGGCAATTCCCCCGTTGCTCCTATAGACTCATTTGCATATATTAAAACTTAATTTATCTCAGACACATATGAACATGGAACCAAGACAGATGTCTTCACCTGCCAAGAGCATATGCAACAGGTCAGCAAGTTTTATGGGTACAAGTCTGCTGACAGATGCCCTTAAAGTCCACAAGAGACACATCACTGCTGCAGCCAGTTATTGGCTGCAGCGGAATGGATGATCATGCCTGTTCTGCGGATGAATTAAACAAGTCACGGACCAAAAGTTGGACACGAGAGGCGGGGAGTAGGTAAGTATGATTTTTTTCCATCACAGAGGCAGGCTGCAGGCTCCTTTAATGGTGTTTTCCTGTTCTGTCTAGCAGTTCTGAGATGATTTGTCATACCCAGTGGTGAACTTCCTTCTCTTTTCTTTAGAGGAGGAACTTACTACTGAACATGTGCAGCACAGTTTAAAGCATTGTAACTAGGAACCTTGGAGAAGCATGTAGACATTTAATATAGGGTACAGAAGAGAACACAGGAGAGGTGAGAACTGATTTTCTATCACCACTAGAACACCCTGCTTATCACTGTTTATAGTATAAGGGACAGGAGAGAACACAGGAGAGGTGAGAACTGATTATCTATCACCACTAGAACACCCTGGTTATCACTAGTATAAGGAAAGGGAATAACACAGGGGAGGTGAGAACTGATTATTTGTCATCACTAGAACATCCTGCCTATCACTGTTATAGTATAAGTGACAGGAGAGGTGAGAACTGATTATCTGTCACCGCTAGAACACCCTGCTTATCACTGTTTATAGTATAAGGGACAGGGGATAACACAGGAGAGGTGAGAACTGATTATCTATCACCACTAGAACACCCTCCTTATCACTGTTTATAGTATAAGGGACAGGGGATAACACAGGAGAGGTGAGAACTGATTATCTATCACCACTAGAACACCCTCCTTATCACTGTTTATAGTATAAGGGACAGGGGAAAACACAGGAGAGGTGAGAACTGATTATCTATCACCACTAGAATACCCTGCCTATCACTGTTATAGTATAAGGCAGGGATGGGCAAACTGCAACTGTCCAGCTGTTGTAAAACTAAAAATCCCAGCATGCCCAGTCTGCCTACAGCTATCAGCCTACAGATGGGATTTGTAGTTTTACAACAGCTGGAGAGCTGCAGTTTTCCCATCCCTGGTATAAGGGACAGGAGAGAACACAGGATAGGTGAGAACTGAATACCTATCACCACTAGAACACCCTGCTCATCACTGTTATATTACAAGGGACGGGAAAGAACACAAGAGAGGTGAGAACTGATTATCTAGCACCACTAGAAAAACCTACTTATGACTCTTTATAGTATAAGGTATAGGAGAGAACACAGGAGAGGTGAGAACTGACTATCTATAATAAATAGAACACCCTTCTTATCACTGTTTATAGTATAAGGAAGGAAGAGAACACAGGAGAGGTGAGAACTGATTATCTATCACCACTAGAAAACCCTGCTTATCACTGTTTATAGTATAAGGGACAGGGGAGAACACAGGAGAGGTGAGAACTGATTCTCTGTCACCACCAGAACACCCTGCTTATCACTGGTTTTGAAAAATAACGGCCTTAGATTGATAGAATATACGTTATATTTATGATTAATATTTCTAATCTTATCTAAATTTATGTGGAAGTTCATAAATTAATTAAACATTAATAACAGATAATATTTTTTAAGCTGGAAGTCAGTACATTTCTATCAACACCGACCCTACATTTCTGGTCGACCAAGCCTTCTGTCAACTGTGTCATTTTTGTCTGCCTGAAACAACAGATTGGTGGTGGTGAAAGGTGTTGAACGCCCACTGATCTGGTACTATTATGAGGGTAGGCCAACGATATCTAAGACCTAGAAAACCCCTTTAAAGAGCCTTAGGGTGGCCATAGACTATACCCGATATACACATTCATGCATGTGTTCTCAATAGGGAGAGGCAACTAAGCCCTTGTAAGACGACTCTCATGGCTGCTAAACTTCCTTGAGAACAAAAGGATGGGGCATGATGAAATCCAATCCTGGTGTATCGAGTGTTACGTGCAATGACCTCTTTAGTACCACCTCTAGGTAGCTACGCTGTCCGTCAATATCTGACCCACTGAAAGAGCTCTGAAACATCTTTATGGATATTAGCCAAATGAGATTACTAAATTATTCAATTTTCTATGTAGATGGTTCTCAAATGTGAAGATATGTTTTAAAAGAGGAGGTACAGTGGATATAAAAAGTCTACACACCCCTGTTAAAATGTCAGGTTTCTGTGATGTAAAAAAATGAATTTTTTCCACCTTTAATGTGACCTATAAACTGTACCACTCAATTGAAAAACAAACTGAAATCTTTTAGGTAGAGGGAATAAAAAAAATAAAATAATAATAATATGGTTGCATAAGTGTGCACACCCTTAAACTAATACTTTCTTAAAGCACCTTTTTGATTTTATTACATCACTCAGTCTTTTTGGGTATCAGTCTATCAGCATGGCACATTTTGACTTGGCAAGATTTGCCCACTCTACTTGGCAAAAACACTCAAAATCTGTCAGATTGCGAGGGCATCTCCTGTGCACAGCCATATTCAGATCACCCCACAGATTTTCAATCGGATTCAGATCTGGGCTCAGGCTGGGCCATTCCAAAACTGTAATCTTCCTCTGGTGAAGCCATTCCTTGGTTGATTTGGATGTATGTTTTGGGTCGTTGTCCTGCTGAAAGATGAAGTTCCTCTTCATGTTCAGCTTTCTAGCAGAAGCCTGAAGGTTTTGTGCCAATATTGACTGGTATTTGGAACTGTTCATAATTCCCTCTAGCTTAACTAAGGCCCCAGTTCCAGCTGAATAAAAACAGCCCCTCGGCATGATGCTGCCACCACCATGCTTCACTGTGGGTATGGTGTTCTTTTGGTGATGTGCAGTGTTGTTTTTGCGCCAAACATATCTTTTGGAATTATGGCCAAGAAGTTCAACCTTGGTTTCATCAGACCATAACACCTTTTCCCACATGCTTTTGGGAGACTTCAGATGTATTTTTGCAAAATTAGCCTGGCTTGGATGTTTTTCTTCGTAAGAAAAGGCCTTCGTCTTGCCACTCTACCCCATAGCCCATACATATGAAGAATACGAGAGATTGTTGTCACATGTACCACACAGCCAGTACTTGCCAGATATTCCTACAGCTCCTTTAATGATGCTGTAGGCCTCTTGGAAGTCTCCCAGAACAGTTTTCTTCTCGTCTTTTCATTAATTTTGGAGGGACGTCCAGTTCTGGGTAATGTCACTGTTGTGCCATATTTTCTCCACTTGATGATGACTGCCTTCACTGTGTTCCATGGTAGATCTAATGCCTTGGAAATTCTTTTGTACCCTTCTCCTAACTGATACCTTTTAACAATGAGATCCCTCTGATGCTTTGGAAGCTCTCTGTGGACCATGGCTTTTGCTGTGGGATGCGACTAAGAAAATTTCAGGAAAGACCAACTAGAGCAGCTGAACTTTATTTGGGGTTAATCAGAGGCACTTTAAATGATGGCCGGTGTATGCTGACTCCTATTTAACAGGATTTTGAATGTGATTGCATAATTATGAACACAGGCTACATCCACAGTTATAAGAGGGTGTGCACACTTATGCAAGCCACATTATTTTATTTATTTTTTTGTTTTCTTCCCTCTACCTAAAAGATTTCAGTTTGTTTTTCAATTGAGTGGTACAGTTTATAGGTCACATTAAAGGTGGAAAAAGTTCGGAAATGATTGATCATTTTCTCATTTTTTTACAGCACAGAAACCTGAGATTTTAACAGGGGTGTGTAGACTTTTTATATCCACTGTATATAGTTTTGTATGGCATTAGATACTTATTATCATGTGTTTACCTGCTGCATCTGCAATGTCTGGACTGGAGGTCTCTGTGGAAGCAGGTCTATCAGGAATCTGAAAAGAACCACAATGATCAGACTGAGGTTATGGCTACAAAGACACATAAGGAGCTTGGATTTCTCATAAACTATGTTACGTGGTCATGTAAGGTCATAACGTGACCCCATTGACAATCATTAGATGCAATATCGCAAGCTTTTAAATTGCAGGACTGAGGTCTGGTGGAGGAACTACGTTTGCACTTCATGGGTGATTTGATCTTTTAACGGGGAAATCCAGTCAAAAAGTAATTTTAATATGACATCTAACACATCCATACATTACAACATTAGGGATATGCGCCTACTCTAACTGTAAAAATGTCTTCCACCCAAGCCTATAAAGCAGGGGTACTCAACTGGCGGACGGGACCGTGGTTGCCAGCTGTCCAGACCCCTGCAGTGGCGTGCTAAGGCTAAGTGGGGGGGGGGGGGCTCTCAGGAGGTGCCTGAGTCCAGAAGCAATGAGCGCTTCCATCAATACAGATGGAAGCGCTCATTGCTGGAGCGCAGGGAGCTGATGTCCTGTCACTCACGGCTCAGCTCCCCGCGCTCCTCCCCTCCTTCAGGCCGAGGCGCTCTGAATGGTGAAGCAGGAAAACTTCTCTCTGCTCCACCATTCAGCCTGCAGGCACAGATCGTGCTGCCCGCCTGTGTGGGCGGAGCCTGCAGCCCGGAAATCTGCATAAGCTCTGTGTCTGCAGGGGAGAGAGGACTGTGAGCTTCAGGAACGGGACAAGGTGAGTAGTTACTGTGTTTTTTTTGTTTGTTTTTTTAACACAGAGGGGGCACAATGAGCATTTCTACTCTGGAGGGGACACAATAGGCATTTCTACTCTGGAGGGGACACAATGGGCATTTCTACTCTGGAGGAGGCACAATGGGCATTGATAATGTGAAGGGGGGACAATGGGCATTTCTACTATGGAGGGGGTGCACTGGGCATTTCTACTCTAGAGGGGGCACAATAGGCATTTCTACTCTAGAGGGGGCACAATAGGCATTTCTACTCTGGAGGGGACACAAGGGGCATTGCAAATGTGAAGGGGGCACAATGGACATTTCTACTCTGGAGGAGGCACAATGGGCATTGATAATGTGAACGGGGCACAATAGGCATTTTCAGTATGGAGGGGGCACAATGGGCATTTCTACTATAGAGGGGGCACAGTGCACAGAGGGCATTACTACTCTGAAGGGGGCACAGTGCACAGAGGGCATTACTACTATGAATGGGGCACAGAGGGCATTATTACTGTCAAGGGGGCACAATGAGCATTACTACTATTAAGGGGGCACAATGGGGATATCTACTATGGAGGGGGCACAGAGGGCAATATTACTGTGAAGGGGGCACAGAGGGCAATATTACTGTGAAGGGGGCACAATGGGCATTATTACTGTGAAGGGGGCACTATGGGCATTATTACTTTGAAGGGGGTACAATGGGCATTATTACTTTGAAGGGGTAAAATGGGCATTACTACTATTAAGGGGTATTATTACTGTAAAGGAGGCATAATTGGGATTATTACTATGAAGGGGGCACAATGAGGATTATTACTATGAAAGGGGCACAATGGGGATTATTACTGTGAAGGGGGCACAATGGGGATTATTACTATGAAGGGGACACAATAGGGATTATTACTATGAAGGGGGCACAATGGGGATTATTACTATGAAGGGGGCACAATGGGTATTATTACTATGAAGGGGGCACAATGGGGATTATTCCTGTGAAGGGGGCATAATGGGGATTATTACTATGAAGGGGACACAATAGGGATTATTACTATGAAGGGGACACAATGGGGATTATTACTATGAAGGGGACACAATGGGGATTATTACTATGAAGGGGACACAATGGGGATTATTACTATGAAGGGGGCACAATGAGGATTATTACTGTGAAGGGGGCACAATGGGGATTATTACTGTGAAGGGGCATAGATAGGGCATTACTACTGTGAGGGGGCACTTAGGATATTCATACTCTGTGGGAAGGAACTAAGGAGGCATCACAATGTGTCAGGGGCACTAAGGAGCATTATAATGTGTGGGAGCACCAAGGGATCACCCTGCTGTAAGGGTGCACTTAGGGGTATCATACTCTGTGGAGCACTAAAGGGATATCATACTGTCTGAGGGGCATTAAAGTGGCATCATTATTGTTAGGGGGCACTGAAAGGACATTCTTGCTGTTTGGTCGGCAGAAAGGAGATTAGGTGGGCTTGGAGGTGTGGATTATTGTAAAAAAAATATAATAATGCAGCGCTATATGCCAAAGGTGTTGTCCCTCCTTATATATTTTTTTGTTCTGCAGCTCAGACCTTCATCCTACAGCAGACTCAGGTATGTGGACCTTTACAAAAAGTATACTTGAGTACCCCTGCAGTATTACATGGTCAGCCAACTTCTATTTAATAGGGTTTGTCTCTAAGAGATAACCCCATTAAGCTATATGCAATTTACAATACCTTTCTGTTACTGGCTCCTTTATAATGTTCTCAACTTTGCAGAATCTCTATTTTTTGGAATGTATCTCAACAATAATCCCAGTGTCCTTCTGCTATGGACTCTTGTGATCAGCTGGAATCTGTGGCAGTAAGTGTTCAATTTTCCTGTAGTGCCTCCACAGGGGAAACTAGGAATTACACCATGCCCATTTAAAAGGATTTGCTGAATGTTTAATGCTGATGACCTGTTCTCAGGATAGGCCATCAGCATCTGATCGGTGGTGGTCAGACACCCGCCACCCAGGGGCGTAACTAAAGGCTCACGGGTCCTGGTGCAAGAGTTCAGCTCGGGCCCCCCTTCCCTCAGTGCTTTTTGGCCAGGGGCCGGGAAACGCATAGCCTTGGTGCTTCCTGAGGCAAAAATTAAAACGCTGTGGCACAAGGGTAGCAACTGCTACCTCTGCACCCCCTATAGCTACACCCCTGCCAGCACCTCCGCCGATCGGCTGTTTGAAGAGGCTCTGGTACTCATTGCAGCTTACCAAGCACAGCCCTGTACATTGGATAGCAGCTGTACTTGCTATTACAGCTTAGCCCCATTCATTTGAATAGGAGTGAGCTGCTCCTAGCCCATGTGGCCGATGAACGTGACATCCTACTCTTCAAACAGCTGATGGGCGGGAGTGTCGGGAGTCTGACTTCCATCAATAACATACTGATGACCTATGCTGAGGACAGGTCATCAGTATTGAACACCTGGACAACCCCTTTAAATCAATAGGTTGTATAATGCAGGACAGGACCTTCAGAGCGGTGACGCTCTTTGTAACCACTCCCCCCCCCCCCCTCATATTAACTCAAAATTCTTTAATAGGGTGCATAAAAAAGAGTTTTCTAGACTACACAATCCCTTTAAGAGAGGGTGCACAAAAGTGAAGCATTTCTGACTTTCCTGCCCAATGATAAAGGTCTCCACACATTATTGTATTGCTGTCCAAAATGCCCATTTTCAGTGGGACCAGCTGAGAATCTAATGTGTAGAGGGTGCTCCTAACTCTCATGAAAGTGATCGAGCTAATTCTTTTGCCTGAACTATTTGTTTTTCCTAAAAGAATCCACCAGATGGCAGAGACGTTCTCCTCTCATCCCACTGACATACATTTACTTAGCAGACCAAAAGTGTTATGTGCTATGGAGTCAGGAGAATTAGATGTGGGTGAAACTTTTGTTCGACCAATAACTGTTGAAGGTGCATTGTTAGATGATGGAGGAACCATCAGGGAACCATCAAGCTGCAACTGTGATAACAGAAACATATCAGGAATCAGTTGTAAATGCAGCTACTAACTTGGAAGTCCCTGTTCTCTTCTGGTTTATCTACACTATGATGCAACATATCTATTCTCCTGTGGCACATATCTCCACCATGCAGCAAATCCATCAGACTTACGTTGGCTGCTCCATTTTTGTCTTCATGTAGAATGTCTCTGAAAATACTTACACTGATGGTAGTGCTGTCTGCAGATAAATGGAAGGAGCGTTAGATATTGGTTATTTCTGACATTGACAAATGATGACAAATGACTAGAATCACACACCTGGGATGCAAGGTTCAGGATTTGACCTCGGCCTACAATCTGGGTTGTCTGAAGTCTGTAGGAACAATCCAAGGAGAAGTAACGTAAGCAAAAATCAACATCCTTCTGACAAATGATAATATGCTGACTTAAATCTTCTGAAGCGCCTCCCATTGACCATAGAAAACTACATCAGGTTGAACTTTTCAAGAGGAACATTTTTAAATATGCTCAAGGGATTATCCCACGAAAAGTATACTGTCCAGTCCACCTTCTCCTGCATTCAGTGGTGGACAGCAAAGTGATCTCACAGGCAAGCAGGAGAGGATCCCAGAGATGCAGGTGCTTGATTATCTCATGTGAGCTGTTGTCCACCTACAGAAAGGGAAGATAGTCCTCCAGAATAAAACAAAAATAGTTTTACATTGTGGGATAACCCCTATAAGGCTGCCCATATACAAAGCAGGCTGGGAACAAATAGCATGTACATGTGCGGTAATTAGCCACATGCCGATCCTACCATCAGGCCACGTCATGAATGGGCAGCCTTACACATTCTACTGTCTTGGAGCACGGACCTCCCATGGTCCATGCTGTGAAAAAATCTGGACAAAGTCATGACTGGTGTTGCAGTGGTCCCATAGTCAGAACAACTGTAGTAAAGAGTCTTCACCACCCATTCAGTTTCCATCAGGCTGTGTAAAAACGAGCGCCGAACGACTTCTATATCGTTGATCGACGCTCATCGAGGGCTGAAAATGACACGTGAAGGACTCATAGTCTATGGAAAATGATTAGGCCACACTCATACTACAATGGGCTAAATAAACTATTCTGGGTAAAATATCATAGATAAAACAGAATATACAGAAAGGACAGAGATAATCACTAAAATAGAGCAATTCTCAATCCTAAATGTTTTAATAGAAATACTGATTATAACAAGTAAATAAAAAGGAAAAACAGCTAGGATAACCAAAAACGCCTGCCACTGGACCATCACAGCGTGTCTACAGCGGCTACATCTCCATGGCAACAGACTACAAACAAACTTTGTGTCATCTAAAATTAAAACAAATAAGTCACAGGGGCCTGATGGGATACACCCAAAGCTATTAAAAGAGCTCAGCGGTGAACTAGCAAAACCATTAACAGATTTATTTAACCAATCACTGGCAACAGGAGTCGTCCCAGAAGATTGGAAATAAGCAAATGTTGTGCCCATTCACAAGAAAGGTAGTAGGGAGGAATCGGGCAACTATAGGCCAGTAAGCCTGACATCAATAGTGGGGAAATTAATGGAAACCATACTTAAGGAGAGGATTGTGGAACATCTAAAATCCCATGGATTGAAAGATGAAAAACAGCATGGGTTTACTTCATGTCAAACTAATCTCATTGATTTTTTTGATTGGGTGACTAAAATAATAGATGGCGGAGGTGCAGTAGACATCGCTTATCTAGACTTTAGTAAGGCTTTTGATACTGTCCCACATAGAAGGCTTATCAATAAATTGCAGTCTTTGTGCTTGGACTCCCATATTGTTGAATGGATTAGGCAGTGGCTGAGGGACAGGCAACAGAGGGTTGTAGTCAATGGAGTATATTCAGACCAAGGTCTTGTTACCAGTGGGGTACCTCAGGGATCTGTTCTGGGACCCATATTGTTTAATATCTTTATCAGCGAAATTGCAGAAGGCCTCGATGGTCTAATCTTAAGGTCATTCTCTCTTTCATCTGTCCCATGAAAAGAGTATAAGTCAGGTTTAGATTACACGGGGTTTGTTTGTAGTCTGTTACCATGGAGATGCATAGGTTTGTGTAGGTTTGTGTAGGAGCTGTAGAAACATAACTGTAATAAATGTGTTCAGACTAAACAAAAATGAATAAGACTGTGTTCACATCTCTGTCAGAGGTTTGGTTAGGGGCTTCTGTCTCACATTTCATCAGAAAAGAAAAAAAATAACAAAATCACAGACACTTTGGTGGGAACCAATGGAGTCCATTATAAGTCAAGAGGTCTGCTGGGCACCACTGGTGTCTGTTCTGTGTCATATCCATCACTACGTTACGGTATCCGTTATGAATAAAAACCAGGCATATTGTGTAATTAAGGTCATGACTTTTCTCTAAGGCTGTACCTGAGAATGTGAAGACTTATGTTTTTTGAGTTCATCCAAAACCCTAACAACTTCATTGTGAATCTCACCAGCGTAGGCAGCGTTCATCTCATTGGTTCTTCCATTAATGGCTGCAATACAGACAGAAATCAGACGATTAGAACCATTAGTCTTGCAGACCTTGTAGTACAGTCTCCTGGATATGATGTCCTATCAAAGCTGAGCTTCAAACACACTATGAAGTATCCCTGTATATTTGGAGTTAAATGAAATCTCCACCCACAAGTTATTCAATGGACTTGATTAAACTGGATAAGGTATTGCTCATGTCACACCTTTATTCGGGGATCCCAAAAATAGAACAAAATCAGCCTTTCCTATGCCAGAGGATCTGTCATGGTCACATATCTTTCAAAATGAAGGTACCAACAAGTAATACATGGGGATGTCGCCTTCTACCCAGCTGGACCTGTGAATGGAACTATTTTTACCTGTTCCCTGCCGCTTTGTTACGCTCCCAAAATGTCTTCACTGCATGGCCCCTGCATGTAAAGTTCCTACATGGACAGGGTCACATACGCTGTCACAGCTGTCAGCGGTGACATGTCCCCAAGCAGCACGTGACCATGTCCATGCTGGAAATTTACATGCAAAGACCAGAAGTGCAATGAAGAAGGCCTGGGGGCAACAGAGCTCGAACCAAGCAGCAAGGAGCAAGTAAGTACAGAAGTCTTCAGAGGTACTGCTGGGGAAGGCGAGGGGCAATTCTTAGTAGGAAATCCTTTAAAAGATGTATAAAATTTGAAAAAAATTATGTATTTTCCAAATTATAACTCTAAATTTGCCAATTGACCCCAATAAGAAATTTTATGGGGGGTGGGGGACGTTCACAGAATTGCAGAATTTGTATTAAGACCTACAATCTTCAACTTATTCCAAGCAGGGGACTCCCCCATGACATCCATATCCATTGGGGTTGTCTCTGGCAGGCAACCAATTTAAATCATCCAACCCCAGTTGTGGACCAGCTGTCTAGAAGGTAAATCCTTACCATAAAAGCTGGGCCTTTTACCAGGATCGGCATCCCAACACTCCTGCATCAGCTGTATAGCTTCAGGAACCATTTTCTGAGATGTCCACTTGTTGACCAGGTTCAAATCAGGTCTATGTTTCTGGTTTTGCGGAATAAGCACCTTTATCAATTCTATGTTTACATCTAAAACATAGAAATACAGTAGTCAACAAAAGGGATAATTAATGTAGTTCCCGTCTCAAGCTAAAATATACTTACTGCCTAATAGGACGGTTAAAATATTAATGCTTTTTTAGAATGAATTCTAAAAATTGGCTAATCTCTCTCTTACAGTTCAGAGATAGGCAAATAAAGTATTAATATCACAAGGATACATAGTGTGTATAAATATATCCACTAGAGTCCACTTGCGGAAAGCTAGCCACCACAGTGATCAAGTGGCTATCCGCAGGGAGATTAGCAGTGGACCCACTGGGTTTATTATTTATTTGCAACACCCAGCAGTCTCACTACCTAAGGCCTCCTGCACATGACCGTAGGTGTCCCGTTGCCGTATTGCGGACCCATTCACGGAGTGCTTCCGTGGGGTTTCGTCCCGTATTTCCGTTCCGCAAAAAGAAAGAACACGTCCTATCTTTTTGCAGAATGGCCAGATCGTGGACCCATTAAAGTAAATGGGTCCTCGATCCACTGAGGCTGCCCACGGATGCTGCTCGTGCATTGCGGCCCGCATTTTGCAGCACGGCCACGGGGCGGACACGTTCGTGTGCAGGAGGCCTAAATATTGATAGTGACTCAGGTGAATATTAAAACAAAGCCTGATCACTATACAATATAATCCATGTGTGGGGTCTGTTTGTTGTTTTCCAGAATAGATATCCCACTGTCCAGATGCCTGACAATCTGAGTAATAACCGGGAGGACCCCTAACATGAACTAGAGGCTAACTAATATTGCCGGAAAGGCTAACTAATATTGCCGGGCCCTGTTCGACGCGTTTCTGGTGTCTTTTTAATGGACACCTCATCAGGAGCTTGCGGGCAAAAATGAGATTTTTGTAAAACTTACAAGTAAAATCTATTTCTCGCTCTTCATTGGAGGACACAGGAAACGTGGGTATAGCTATGTCCTCTAGGAGGCGTTGACACTAGGCAGAAGCTGTTAGCCCCTCCCCTGGCAGCTATACCCCCTCCAGCCTGGAGAGAGAGCTTCAGTTTGTGCACAAGCGGTAGGAGAAGCAAGCCAACCAACGAAAAAACATGGAACACCAACCATGCCAAGGACCCAACGGGGTTCTAACCAGCAACCACCACAACTGTGGCCAAACAACAATACTGGGTGGGTGCTGTGTCCCCCAATGAAGAGTGAGAAAGAGATTTTACTGGCAAGTTTTACAAAAATCATTTTCTCATATTCATTGGGGGACATAGGAACCATGGGATGTCCAAAAGCAGTCCACAGGGAGGGAAAAAAACACAGACCCATGGAAGCAAGCGTCCCTGCAGGCATCTAAAAAAAATGCCGCCTGCAAGACCGTGCCGCCCAAGGGAGCGTCCGCCGATGCATAAGCATGCACCTGGTAAAATTTTGTGAATGTGTGTAAAGAGGACCAAGTAGCCGCCTTACACAACTGTGCAGCCGAAGTGCGATTCCTCCGAGCCCAAGATGCGCCCACCGCTCTGGTGGAGTGAGCCGTGACACGTAAGGGCGGAACCCTGCCCCGGGCGGAACCCTGCCCTTCCGGAATGCCAAAAAGGGAGTCCATACGCCTGAAGGGACCAGAGGCTGCTAAATAGATCTTCAGAGCCCTGACAACATCCAAATGGTGTAACTCCCTTTCCTTAGGGTGTGCAGGAGAAGGACACAGTGAGGGAAGGACAATTTCCTCGTTGATATGGAAGTCAGTGACCACCTTTAGGAGAAAGGAAGGAACGGGCCGGAGAACCGCTTTATCCTTATGAAGAACCAGCAAAGGTTCTCTGCAATAAGAGAGACGCCAACTCGCACACCCGTCTGATGAATGTGATAGCTACAAGGAAAACTACCTTCCAGGACAGGAGTCGGAGTGAAATCAACCACAAGGGCTCAAAGGGGGAAGCCTGGAGTGCTGAGATGACTAAATTCAGATCCCAAGGCGGTAAAGGAGGATGGTACGGAGGAACTGTATGTGCCACTCCCTGAAGGAAGGTTCTTACAGGCACCAGGGGGGCCAGAGGGCGCTGGAAAAGGATAGAAAGCGCCGACACCTGACCCTTCAAAGAACTACGGGCCAGACCAAGGTCCAACCCTGATTGTAGAAAGGACAGGACCGTTGGGAGAGAAAAATGAAGTGGACCTACTGGTCCTGTAATAGATCCTGGACAATGCAGGCTTCATGGCCTGAATCATAGTGCGGATGACAAAGAGACCTTAAATGCTGATGGAAGACCGGTCCCTGCTAAAGAAGGTTGTCTCTGAGTGGCAGTGACCAAGGGACGTCTCCTAGAAGGAAAACGAGGTAGGCCTAACACGCGCGACGGGGCCAATCTGGGGCGACTAGGATCGTCGGAATGCCCTCCATCCTAATTTTCCGTAGAAGCCTGGGTAGGAGGAGGAAGGGGGGAAACACAAAAAGGAGGGAGAACCCCTGCCAAGGGGAGATCAGGGTATCCACGCCGCAAGCTTCCGGATCTCTTGCTCAGAAGAGGAAAGTTTCCGATTGAGTATTGAGGTCATCAAGTCCCTGTCCGGGTGACCCCAATGTAGACAGATCGCCTTGAACACCTCCAGGTGGAGGGATCTATTGTCGTCCTGCTGAGGAAGTCCGCAGTCCAGTTCTCCACACCCGGGATGTAGATTGCTGAAATTGCCGATACGTGAGCCTCCGCCCACCTTAAGATTTTGGCAGATTCTTGCATCACCACGAAGCTGCGTTCCCCCTGGTGGTTTATGTACACCACCGCCATGGCGTTGTCCGACTGGACTCTGACCGGGCAACCCCTCAGGAGATTCAGTGCCCCCCCCCCCAGTGCCGTAGGGATAGAAGAATCGCCCTAAATTCTAGGACATTGATCGGAAGCTTGAACTCTGACCGAGACCATGTGCCTTGCACTGTCCTGGGAGGGAACACTCCTCCCCAACCTTGCAGACTGGCGTAGGTGGTAACAACCATCCAGGATATTGGAAGGAAGGACCTTCCCAGAACTGGAACCGACAGCCATCAACAGAGGGACGACCTCACTTGAGGAAAAGGCGGATGGGATAGTCCAGACTCTCGGATGATTTGTCCTAGGAGGACAGGATCGCCCTCTGGAACGTGCGAGAGTGGAACTGGGCAAAGGGAATTGCCTTGAAACAAGCGACCATCTTCCCTAACGTTTTCATGCAGAGGCGAATGGACGGAAGTCTGCAGTTGAGAAGAACCCTCACTGATCGGTGTAAGGCCAGTCGCTTGTCCGGAGGAAGGCGAACTTGTGCCGCTTCCATGTCCAGAAGCATACCCAGAAAGACCAGTTGTCTGGAGGGAATCATAGATGACTTCTGAAGATTGACCAACCACCCGAAACGTGCAAGGGCTTCCAGCGTAATCTTTACGCTGCTCGACGCCTGAGCGAATTGGGGAGCCTTGATGAGGATGTCGTCCAGATAAGGCATAAGGAAGATGCCTCTGGAACGGAGCAGGGCGAGAAGAGGGGCCAGAATTTTTGTGAAGATCCGAGGCGCAGTCGCCAGCCCGAACGGGAGGGTGACAAACTGGTAATGATAGTCTCCAATTGCAAACCTCAGGAAGCGCTGATGACTCTGCGCGATGGGGACGTGAAGGTATGCGTCCTGGATATCCACGGACTAAAGGAATTCTCCCCCGTTCTAGAGAAGCAATTACAGGAACGAAGGGATTCCATCCGAAACCGCTGGAGACAGAGGAACCTGTTCAGCAGTTTGAGGTCCAGGATTGGGCACACAGAGCCCTCCTTGTTTGGGGACCACAAAAAGGTTTGAGTAGAACCCCTTGAACCTCTTTGCTGGGGGAACAGGAGAGATGACTCCTCGGTCCAGGAGGGACTGAATGGCCTGGGAGAAGGCGGCTGCCCGCTCGGGGTCCCGTGGAGGACGGTATTGAAAAAACCTGTCTGGGGGAGGGACGAGAACTCGATTACGCTATCCTGAGGATACAATCTCGAGTGCCCAAGCGTCGGAGATGTGGGTCCGCCAGACGTCCTGGAAGAGGAGGAGGCGGCCCCCACCCTATTGGGTCGGGGCGCACCTTCGGGCTGAGGATTGCGTCCTGGGACGCTAGGGTGGCTGTGCCCTAAAGGACGTCTTTTTGCGCCAATCCTGGGAAGTAAACCCGCCCCCCGGGGAAGAGTTGCCATGGGGCGGGAACTAGCGAATCGACGAAAGGCCCTCCACGTGAGGAACCTGACCTAGCGTGAGAGGCACGCTTTGCTCTAGGTTCTGGGAGATGGGTGCTCTTGCTTGGAAGTCACGTCCGCTGCCCACACCTTCAGCCAGAGCTCGCAGTGTAAGGTGACTGCAAGTGCTGAAGAGCGCGCAATGAGGGCGCCTGCGTCCAAGAATGCTTCGCAGAGGAACTTCCCCGCCTGGGTGATCAGCTGTGCCAAGGATCGTAGATCCTGAGCAGGGACCTAAGATACAAAGTCCTGGTCCAGCTGGCTGCCCCACTCAAAGATTGCCTTTGCCACCCAAGCGGAGGCTAACATGGGCCTAAGGGCTGACCCTGTGGCTGCAAAGAAGAACTTTGTCAAGGATTCCATCCGACGGTCTTCAGGGGTCTGAAGGGAGGATCCATCGGCTACAGGAATAGCCGTATTTTTGGCTAGCCATGCCACTGGTGAGTCGACCTTAGGAGGGGATGCCCACGTTGACACACAATCCGCTGGGAATGTATATATAGAACATCCAGCTTTTTAGGGGTGGAAAAACGCATGTCTGGATGGTCCCAAGCCTTAGAAACCACCGTCGAAAAATCATTATGGCGAGGAAACACCTTCAAGGCCTGTTTTGGACGGAAAAAGGATACCCCCTGTTGGTCAGTGGGGGGAAATCATCCTGCACTTGGAAGGTGTCACAGATGGCAGCAATGAGGCTGTCTACAGTGGAGGCCAACTTGGAAGGCTGCTCCGTATCCATGTCCAAATCAGAATTTTCTACTTCTCCTTCAGACGGCATGTCCCCAGGAGAAGAAAAACCTGAGTGAGATCTTACACGGGGTGGAGAGGGAGATGCATCTGAGGAAGAAACGTGTTCTACTCTGGGACACTTTTGTGATTGCCGTGTGCTGACGGATTCACCAGAGGGAAGTATCCTAGGGGGGTCACCAGAGCAAGAAGCTCTGGAGGGTGCATCCGAGGGAGGTGCAGCCCGCGCTGGTGGCGGATTCTGAACCAAGCGACCCACTATAGATAGGGTGGATTGGGAGATTTTAGAGAGGTTTTCTACCACCTGAGAGAGGGTTCTGGCCCAATCCGGCAACTCAGATGCCAGAGGGGAAGGCAGCAGTACGGGCTAAAGTGGGGGCCCCTGACAAGCAGTGCAGACCAAATCTGGTTGCCCGCAAGGAAATTTTGCCTGACACATGAAGCAGACATAATGGACAGCTATGGGCAGCTTAGGATGAGCACCTATGGTATCAGACATGATGGTTACCCAGGGAAAGTATAAATCACAGAAGAAATGCACCAAACGGATATGCCACTGACTATACTGGCTAGTCATAAATGCAGATATTAAAAGCTGAGACTTTTGCCAATATATTCCTGTCAGGAAGATATCGGAGCCCATCACCTTCAGACCGTGTTCACACCATAGGTAGCTTAGTGGTAGGACCCCTTGCCATGCTGAGAACCGTGACGTGGTGCATGATGGGCTCCGATATCTTCCTGACAGGAATATATTGGCAAAAGTCTCACCTTTTAATATCTGCATTTATGGCTAGCCAGTATAGTCAGTGGCATATCCGTTTGGTGCATTTCTTCTGTGATTTATATGATTATATTTTCATCCGCACAATGCTCCGTTTTGTGTAGGATGCCTTTGTGGTGCATGTGGACCGCGCCGACATCCTCCACCGTATGCAATTTTTTTTTTTGCTGGGGATAGTCGTTTGCTGCGGTCCACATGTCCAATAAAAAACACGCTACAGTGTTAGGGGTTGAGCAGCTCCCCCAGATTTGCCACTATATTTCTGTGTTTTTACCCAGGGAAAGGACACACCTGAGGCTGGAGAGGGTACAGTGACCTGAGGAGAGGAGACGACAGTTCCTACCAGAGCCAGGAGCGAGCGCTGCCGTAGGAGGATGTCCTCTGAGAAGAGCTTCCTGAGCGCTGTGGAGAGAAGAGAAGGTCACGCCCCCTCAGGTCCCACGATCTCCTGCTCCACCTCTGCTGCGACAGTGCGCACGCATGCGCTCGCCGATCAGTAACCCCCAGAGCGCCGCCCATATTGTAACCCCCGCAGCGGCTGTAAAGTTTGCGACAGCGCTCCGCCAGCAGGCTGTCCTTGGAGAGCCGATGTGGAGCGCCGCCCGTCCTGTAAACGGAAGAGGTATGCGTCCTGGACCGAAGCGCCTGAGATAGGTCCCGCCCCCTCCAAACCCGAATGCACTCCGCCTGTTCACCGCGGGTGAAGGCTCAAGGACCTCTAATAAAGATCACCCCCCTCACGCAAGAGACCGGAGAGTGCCGCTTCTAGGGGGGGGGGACGAAGGCCAGGAGCAGGCATTACTTATCTGTCCTGCCGCCATCTTCACCCTTCCTCTTCTCCAGCAGGGTCACCCCTTCAGTTACTGGCACTGTAGTGGCAGGACACTGGAAGAGGGACTTGGATGGGTGACCCTTCCGCTGACGGGATGCAGGGGAGCGAGGCTGCCCTGGTCCACCTTGTTTTCTTGTGGGGGAGGAGGCAGCGTGGCGGGCCAACGCTGGCAAGCTCCCCCAGGAGAACAGGGAGTCTAGGCGACCACTGTTTCCCACCTGAAAAAGAAGGAAAAAATACAATAAAATAAAAAAAAAATCTTCAAGGAGCTACCCTGCAGAGTCTTGCCTCCTATTGACACTAGAAAAAACGGAAGCTCTCTCTCCAGGCTGGAGGGAGTATAGCTGCAAGGGGAGGGGCTAACAGCTTCTACCTAGTGTCAACGCCTCCTAGAGGACATAGCTATACCCACGGTTCCTGTGTCCCCCCAACCCCCCAATGAATATGGGCGAGAAAAGCAGGTAAGTGAATGATTACACATGGTGAGAGCAGTACTAGCGCTGGTATGGCCGTATGCGCCTGCCGACTCCTCCTCCTTATATAGGGATGCGCTGGAGATGCGAGCAGAGGGCTCATCGGAAGCGGCCAATCAGATGAGAGGGGTGTGTCCAACCAGGACGTACCGCCCCAGGTGACTAAGTACCGTCACAGGGTAAGCAATTCAATAACTCCGCCCATAATAACAGATTTTGGAGGACCCTTAGGCAGCTAATTTAAATAAAAAACAGGAATAACCAAGAATCTAGCAAAAGAGATGAAAATCTATAAAGGTTATTGCATTTACACTCAATATGGTGGTGAAATCCGTGAGAACGGTCCATAATAGACATTTATAAACCACCCATAGATGTTCACATTGGTAAATGAATACAGTGTGATACAAAGAGCATATCACATCATGTTGACCTGTAAATTTAATGTTGAGAAAAAATATAGAAATGTAAATAGGTAAATTATAACAGTAATCAGAGTATAAGGGATGCAGCCTCTGTTACAGGATAATCCGGAAATAAATAAATCAGAATGCAGAGTTTAAATGAAACAGGTGTAACTACTTTGTTCATTCAAACCTCTGTGTTTTTCTGTACAAAGGCGAAAAATCCACTCAAGCTCTTTTCTCAAGAGCCATTGTCAATGTCACTGTCACGGCTTGGTTGTAGTTTGCCGTTACACTTTCGCCGTGCATGCTGGTTGCCAGCGGCAACGTGTTGTTGTATTGCATGCATGTACATTTCCCCTTTTAAGTCTGTCTTCCTTTCCATTCTGGTAAGCACGGGGTTAAGTGGTGTGTAAGGTGGAGCTGGGTGTGGCCTCATGGCTCTTATGTTCTGAGCTGTGAGCCTGTATTCAGTTTTTCTTCAGTGTCTTGAGGAGCTGCTGCTATTCCATCTGCCCAGTCCTTGAGGGCCACCTTATGGGACATCGATGTCTTCAGCGATGTCTTACTTATGTCTCCTCCATTTTTTCTACCTTACCTGTTGTTATGTTTGGTGTGGGTATATGTTCTGGGGTTGTTGTACGTCTAGTTGTTGTTCCGTGTCTGGTCAGTGTTTGGTGTATTCTGTCCTAATATGGATGCTAGATGTTCCCCTGTTTGTCTATACCTCTGGAAGGGGGTCCCTGGGTTCCCCGGAGGGGGAACCAAATGTCAGTGCGCAGCTCTACCGGGGACCACCATGCATCCTTTCCGCATGGGGGTCCAGGCAGTTACTGGTGTGCTGGAATCCTGTAAGAGTTGTTTGTGCTGCTTCCTGTTAGGTGTTAGGGTTCCAGTACTGTTTCATGGGGTCCAGTCGTCATTGTTGTTGCGGCAGGTACGTGCTTTTTGTCCTTGGCTCTTACCTGCCTATCCATCAGCTATGCACTGTCTCCCATTCCCAGTTGCTAGGCCTGTGTGAGACTTCGGTTCATCCGTGTCGTGGATGAACTGGTCATCTCCTTGCCCAGACCTTACTACCAGGGATCATCAGGGCTAGCAAGGGTCCAGGTTCCGGTGCATGAGCCCTCCTACCATCTGGGTTCGCTCATGCAGTTAGGAGGTAAAGGGATAGGATGAGGGTGGTGATAGGAAGTGACCTGCTCCCTTATCTTGGCTTTCAGGCTTAGTGGCTTTCCCTAATTTCAGACATTGTACGTTTGGGGGGTTTCCCCCACTCCCAAGCATGACAGTCACTCCCTCTGAGTGACTGACGAATGTGTTCAATGGCTGAGTGTGAGCCAACGACGTGTCTGGCTTGGGGAGTATCACTTTTGTTGTGGATGTCCCCTAAATGCTCGCCTATCCGTCGTCTAAGCTCACGGGTAGTTTTTCCAACATACTGTAGGCGACAGGAGCAAGTAAATGACTCCCGTGGTCCTACAATTGATAAAGGTTCTTATTTCAAAGCTTTGAGACGTGACATTGCTAGTAAACACCTTGTTGACCTTCATAGAACTGCACGCGATACAGCCGCTGCATCTGAAATTGCCCGACATCTGTAGAAAGCCAGGTGCTCAGTTGTACAGGTTTAAAAAAACAAAACGTGATGGGGGGAGAATCTTCAATAAGATCGCCAATGTCAGTATCCATTTTCAGCATGCTCCAGTACTGAGCGAGAATTTCATATGAATAGGTTAATGTCTTTGACCCATTCAAAGGTTTTATATTTCTGTGAAGGGACAAACGACACTCCTTTTTGTAATAGAGAAATCTCCCCTTTATTTAAGGTCCGTTTTGAGAGGTTGATAATCTGAAGACTGTCTGAATTTGTCCGTCTCTAATGACACATTGTCATTGATTCGTCCTGTCTCGTAGCAGATAATCCGAGACTGGTTGAATGTTACCCCCCTCTTTTACCTCGTGTATTGCCTCTACCCCTGTTAATTCTACCGCATCCCCTATTAATCTGTGTATTGGGAGTGGGTCTGTTCTTATTAGAATCTGTCTCACTTTCGCCCTCAGAAGAAGAATGTTCCGTGTCAGTTTCTAGAGTTTTCACTTGTTACCTTCAAAGTCAAAAATCCTACCCTCTTTAAAGTCGCGAGTATCCCTAATGTATTGTGAATGTTTTTTGTCCTTAATAAAAACAATGAATTTTTCTACTGCTAATTGTAGAGTATTTTCTTTTCTACCAAACTCTGGATTATTGCTACATTTTTTAACACTCTCAATACTTTCCTTCAGTTCTTTATCAGTTTTGATAAGAGAGTTCTCTCCTCCTCCAACAGTAGTGTCATGAAACGTAAAGAGGAATCAATGGACTCTTTCTCCGATTTAATTAAAAATTCTGAAGAGCGTACTCTGGTGGGAGGTGTGCCGTCACAGGGTGAGCAATTCAATGCCTCCTCCCGTAATAACAGATATCGTAGGACCCTTAGGCAGCTAATTTAAATAAAAAACAGGAGTGGGGATAAATTAGAAGAGCTTGGTACACTCAAAATTCTGCATTATGCTCGATCCTATCAATCTTAGCAAAATTTATGAAAAGCTATAAAGGTTATTGCATTACACTCAATATGGTGGTGAAATCCATGAGCACGGTCCATGATAGACATTATTAACCACCCATAGATGTTCACGATGGTAAATGATGGTATGTGATACAAAAAGCTTATCACATTCTAATAAAGCATTACTATTTTAACCGTCCTATTAGGCAGTGAGTATATTACATATCAAACATAGACACAATTTCTTAATTTGTACCACTGACAAAATATATAGATACGGTATATCTAAGATGATTTCAAGACTTTTGGAGGCTGCATCTTCTTACTCAAAGTTGGAAAATAAACTGGTCCCAAAATTCTTAGCAAGTGATCCCAGGGTAGATACATTTCTGGTATTCTGGGGCCTGTGACCCTGACACTTTAAGAATCAAAGGTTTCTGTAATGTTCAATGGTTTAAGTGAAAGCACAGCCTGTCATTGGAGGGATTTGTCCCATCTTATAACGTGATGAGGTATCGGTAGGATATGTCATCACTATAACTGGTGGGAGCCCAACCTCTGAGACCCCACTGATCCTGACAATGATGTAGATGCAGAGTTAGTGTAGCACTGCACCCCTTCTATGTTTCTCCTTCACAGTGGCTCTCCTGGCCATCCAGCTGGGCAGAGAACTGCACCAGATCATATTCACTTGAAACAGTGCTGCATCCCCTTCATTTTCAGGATCGGTGGGGTTCCCAGAGGTCAGACCCTCCACTGATCATAACGTGATGACCTATTTTAGCAATATGCTGTCCCTTTAAAAGATAGGAAACCCCTTTAAACTTAGTACTAGGCCCAACTCTGGGAATCAATGGCATTGTCATCTCGTAGACTCCTACAGGTGTGTCCCTTTTGACAAAGCAGAAAAGGCTACGATAATCCCCATGCTGGTGGTGAAGAGATCTTCTAGCCATAAAAATGTAAGGGTATGACCATGACCACATGGGGCAGATATTTCACAGTGAAATTTCTGATGGGGATTTTAGATGCAATTCTGCAGTAAACTCTGCATGTAACACGTTTTTGCTGCGGGTTTCACAGATTACATGTCGTCTTCAATGGTTTTCGGTGCAGAATGAGCCCAAAAGTCGACATCTGAAAAACAATTGTGTGGGCATGCCCTAAAATGACATCCTACACACTTAACATTCGTTCACGATTCTGTAGCATAATATTCAAAGACTGTGAACATACAGTACCCTAAATGGTGACTAAGAAAAGGTGAGAGCCACCATGGCTATCAAGAAGTCAAAGAGGAAAGTTCTCTGAATTTCCACTGAATGTGGAAACCTCAACAAGATGACAAATGTTCTCAAGAAGATGATGCCAAGTAATCATCATAACATGATTAAATATGGATACAAATGGAACACAAACAATAAGTGGAGAAAAGAAAGTGATAGCAATGTCTGGGACCTACTTTCATACGGCTCCTGACCAGACAACACCACCCAGGTCAAGATTGCAAAACTGCAACATAATGAGAAAGAGTTAGCAACACAGGAAGTGACTGCAAACACATAACTAGTGATGTGAAAAGTGTGCGCGTCTCCAAATACTAAAAATTTTAAACAACATAGGAAATTTATGTTATGTTCCTTATTTGCAACTTTGTGTATAATTGAGTCCACTAGAGACAACTGATGGGTAAAAGTCCCTTTACTTAGGCCAATGATTGGATTAATTATCAAGAAGGTGCACTCCTAGGAATATTTGTTCCAGATAAATTCCCTGTTTTAAGGTGCAACGATGCACAATGTTTCATGTGTAGCAGCCATAGGGTCAGCTGTTAATCAAACAAGTGGATATGGGGTTAACTATAAGTACAGTCAGGTCCATAAATATTCGGACATCGACACAATTCTAAAATTTTTGGCTCTATACACCACCACAATGGATTTGAAATGAAACGAACAAGATGTGCTTTACCTGCAGACTGTCAGCTTTAATTTGAGGTTATTTACATCCAAATCAGGTGAACGGTGTAGGAATTACAAGCAGTTTGCACTTGTTAAGGAACCAAAAGTAATGGGACATAATAATAATAATCATAAATCAAACTTTCACTTTTTAATACTTGGTTGCAAATCCTTCGTAGTCAATTACAGCCTGAAGTCTGGAACGCATAGGACATTACCAGACGCTGGATTTCATCCTTGGTGATGCTCTGCTAGGCCTCTACTGCAACTGTCTTCAGTTCAGTTCCAGTTTTGTCTTCAGCAAGTGAAATGCATGCTTAATCGGATTCAGGTCAGGTGATTGACTTGGCCATTGCATAACATTCCACTTCTTTCCCTTAAAAAACTCTTTGATTGCTTTTGCAGTATGCTTTGGGTCATTGTCCATCTGCACTGTGAAGTGCCGTCCAATGAGTTCTGAAGCATTTGGCTGAATATGAGCAGATACTATTGCCCGAAACACTTCAGAATTCATCCTGCTGCTTTTGTCAACAGTCACATCATCAATAAATACAAGAGAACCAGTTCTATTGGCAGCCATACATGCCCACGCCATGACACTACCACCACCATGCTTCACTGATGAGGTGGTATGCTTTGGACCATGAGCAGTTCCTTTCCTTCTCCATACTCTTCTCTTCCCATCACTCTGGTACAAGTTGATCTTAGTCTCATCTGTCCAAAGGATGTTGTTCCAGAACTGTGAATGCTTTTTTAGATGTCGTTTGGCAAACTCTAATCTGGCCTCCCTGTTCTTGAGGCTCACCAATGGTTTACATCTTGTGTTGAACCCTCTGTATTCAGTCTGGTGAAGTCTTCTCTTGATTGTTGACTTTGACACACATACACCTACCTCCTGGAGAGTGTTCTTGATCTGGGCAACTGTTGTGAAGGGTGTTTTCTTCACCAGGGAAATAATTCTTCTGTCATCCACCACAGTTGTTTTCCGTGGTCTTCCGGGTCTTTTGGTGTTACTGAGCTCACAGATGAGTTCCTACTTTTTAAGAATCTTCCAAACAGTTGTTTTGGCCGCGCCTGATGTTTCTGCTATCTCTCTGATGGGTTTGTTTTGTTTTTTCAGCCTAATGATGGATTGCTTCACTGATAGTGACAGCCCTTTGGATCTCATCTTGAGAGTTGACAGCAACAGATTCCAAATGCCAATAGCGCACTTGAAATGAACTCTGGACCTTTTATCTGCTCATTGTAATTGGGATAATGAGGGAATAACACACACCCGGCCATGGAACAGCTGAGAAGACAATTGTCCCATTACTTTTGGTTCCTTAACAAGTGGGAGGCACATATGCAAACTGTTGTAATTCCTACACCGTTCACCTGATTTGGAAGTAAATACCCTCGAATTAAAGCTGACAGTCTGCAGTTAAAGCACATCTCGTTTGTTTCATTTCAAATCCATTGTGGAGGTGTATAGAGCCAAAAATGTTAGAATTGTGTCGATATCCCAATATTTATGGACCTGACTGTATCAGCAGACTAATTTCTAGCAAAAAAACATCCAGAGGACCAGTAGCAAATAGTCATGCGAGTAATAAATTACCTAATTATATGGATTATCGAAGCATGTAAAGTATGGTTGACCCTCCTCCCCCCAAGAAGAAGAATAGTTATTAGGCCACGGTCCAAAATAAAGAAGATGGAACTTAAGACGTAAGAGAAACCTCACCTGTAAACATCAAACTCTTTTGTAGGCTTGTAAGTGACAGACACGAAGGCTTCGGGCGGAATGTAGGCCACAGTGCCCACTATAGACTGACTCATTGAGATGGATGCTTCATGTTTAGCAAGGCCAAAATCTGTTAGCTGGAATAAGAAGAGGCTAAGAGCAAGCAAGAGGAGCAAAATAAAGGCCTTACGCGAAGGCAAACATTATATACAGGCCATGGTGGTGGTCATCAACGATAGACAGCTAATATCTGCCATACACAATCACATCCTCCTGCTTGACAAGACGAACAGACGAACAGAATTTTTGGTTTGGCCAACATGAGTATGGCCATACTGGATTTGATACAGTTGTTCTGTATTACAGGATGCACCTTAGATCAGAAAGTGACCATATAGCCAGCTTTACATACTCATTTTGGTGGTCATTTTCTAATCAAATGTCTTCATGAACATGAATTCTCCTACATTTTTAAGAAAATTATCAAAATATGGGTTGTTATTCTTTTGAGTACCTTCATGGAGCTCTATTAGATAAGAGAAGTGCACATCGAGGACGGCTTTAGGTGGTGAATCAGCATAAGCCAGCGAGATGCTCAACTTAGTAGGGACACATGGAAAAAGACGTGCTGCTGCTTGTCTTGGTGGATAGGGGGAACAAAGAAGAGTAGGTAGGTGGGAAGGTATAAACTATTTTATTGGCAGTAATAACGTGTTTCTGGGCCACACAGGCCCCTTCGTCAGATTTCAACAATATTACAGACAAAAGAGTTTGTTCAACAGTTAAAAAGGTTAAAATTCGCGCCCAGTGGAGATAGGCGGCGTGTTTACAACCATGTGACCTGTTCAGTTCATTCAACAGAAAAAAAGGGTATCTAATAAGATCAATTTTATATATATAGTGCTATGTGTATGCCCTGCTCATAGAATTACAGACGACCATTTATTAACAAAAGCCTTTATTTAAATCACTTAATAAAATACACAATGGAGTCCATACGTAACAGTGGAGAAAATACCATTTGAAAGAGGGACCACGGGGAAGGGGGAGGACAAAAAGGGGGATATGTACAGTAAAAGGTGAAACAGCCAATAACTGCTGTAATATGCACAATATAAACCCAGATGATGATCTAGGAAAGTTACCCAGACAGAATCACTTACCGTATATACTCGAGTATAAGCCGACCCGAATATAAGCCGAGGCCCCTAATTTTACCCCCAAAAAATGGGAAAAATTATTGACTCGAGTATAAGACTAGGGTGGGAAATGCAGCATATGTGGGGGATCTGTGGAGGACGCTGTTATGTGGGGGATCTGTGGAGGATGCTGTTATGTGGGGGATCTGTGGAGGATGCTGTTATGTGGGGGATCTGTGGAGGACAGTGTTATGGGGGATCTGTGGAGGACACTTATGGGGATCTGTGGAGGACAGTGTTATGGGGGATCTGTGGAGGACACTTATGGGGACCTGTGGATGGCACTGTTATGGGGTGGATCTGTGGAGGACGCTGTTATGGGGTGGATCTGTGGAGGACGCTGTTATAGGGGATATGTGCTATGACACATAGGGCCATGAGGGGGGGGGGGGGCAGCATAAGACATATAGCATCTTATGCTGGTCCCCCTCATGGCCCTATGTGTCCCCTCGTGTCCTAAACTGCGCACATAACTGCCTTTGCGTGTAAAGTGTTACTCCTGTGTAAAACAATCTCTCTCCTATTGATAACAGGTCCGGCCTCTGTACTCACTGTCACGATGAATGCACTACAGCAAGCGGGAGCTGGCTGGCCCGCGCGTGACTGACATCACTTAGTAACGCTCCTCCCACTTCAGGAAGCAAGAGCGTTACTAAGTGACGTCAGTCACGCGCCGGCCGGGCCGCTCGCTGCAGTGGCATTTTTCGGGTTGGCCAAATCGAGACTCGAGTATAAGACATGTGCCAAAAAACTCGTCTTATACTCGGGTATATACGGTATATAAAAATTCCCAAAAAGTATAGGAGTACACATTGATAAATCCAGTGTGACTGCAATACATAAAGTGCACCTTACTAAATCAATAACAGTCAAAGCATACCAACATCCTCACCCGTCCCAGTGTCCCTCACTTACCCAACGCGTTTCGCCAGATGGCTTCGTCAGGGGAAGTGAGGAGCAGTGGATGGTTGGTCTGTATATACACAGAGAGAATTACCTCAGAGAAGACACATAAGTCACCGTGAAGACAGCAGCGCATGTGACTGTATCCTAAACTGATCATTGGTCCGGGAATCAATGGGGGAGCCTCCTACATCACCATATCTTATGTGAGCATGCCATTACTAAAGATGGCCACTATTTATTGACTGCGCATGCCTCAATCGGGATATGGTCACATGACCAATCACGTGACCCACCGATTTGTTGCAGAAATACGGCACAGAGCGGAGGTATGTATGTATACTCCAGGTGTGGTGTTTATGCAAATGTTTGTCAAATATGGCAGATGGCGCATAGGCCACCCTTATATCACAATCAAAAGTATGTTAAATACAAGAAAGCCATGTTGTCCCTATCTCCAGATAATACGTAAAAAAATACTAAATACATTAAGTATACAACAGGCTCTTACTATCTAAGAGAATACAGAGGCTAAATGTGCCACAACTAAAAGGGGCTTCATTCCATTAAATGAATAAATACAGTATATATCAATTGATTATACCGTAAATACATTGATTATATAAATAAAGTGTATTAAAAATGTGCTAAAAAATCCTAGTAATAAAAATATATATGGAAAAAACCCAATAAATTCATACAGGTAAATATTGTAACCATGATTAAATGTTACCACAAATCAATCAAAATGAATTAATCAAAAGCAAATTGTGCTTATACATAACTTATAATAGGTGAGGTGAAGAAAAAAGGAAGACCATGTGCCGGAGCCATAGTTATAGGTACCGGGACATGTCAAATAAGGTAAGTGATAGTGCCAAGCGTGATGAGTGACCAAACCGTGGAGTGAATACCTACCTCTGATACATACCCGAGTGTCCAAGCATATGCGCACGCGCACACAACAATATGCGCGCCCGCGGAACAGCGTATCTGGTAACGCGGTTTTCAAGAGAGAGGTTATAGCAACAGGGCAATAAAAAGGGCGCAGGCTCGGGCGATGGGCACTAATCGCAATGAACTTCTACATACGAAGAAACAGTCCAAAAAGGTGGATTGTGTAAGATTTATTACCACCTAAAATTGCAGGTCATAAGAAATATGCGAAATATTACAGAAGTTTTGGCCAATTCTACTCTCAGATGGGACCTTAAAGAAACACCTTACCCCACAACCATCTATAACGTATAGGAGATCCAGAAGTTTAAGGCCTCTTTCACACGGGCGTCATGAATTTGGGCCGGATAAGATGCGGGTGCGTCCTGGGAATATGTGCGATTTTTCAGCGCGAGTGCAAAACATTTTTATGCGTTTTGCACGCGCGTGAGAAAATTCTGCATGTTTGGTACCCAAACCCGAACTTCTTCACAGAAGTTCGGGTTTGGGTTAGGTGCTGTGTAAATTGTATTATTTTCCCTTATAACATGGTTATAAGGGAAAAAATTTGCATTCCTAATACAGAATGCTTAGTAAAATAGTGCTGGAGGGGTTAAAAAAATTTTATAATAATTTAACTCACCTTAATCTACTTGTTCGCGCAGCCCGGCGTCTCTTCTTTCTTCAGGACCTGGGTAAAGGACCTTTGATGACATCACTGCGCTCATCACATGATCCATGTGACGGACCATGTGATGAGCGCAGTGACGTCACCACAGGTCCTTTTCCTCCTGCACAGCAAAGAAGAAGAAAGAAGAGAAGCCGGGCTGCGCAAACAAGTGGATTAAAGTGTTATAAATTATTATTTTTATTATTTTTAACCCCTCCAGCACTATTTTACTTAGGCATTCTGTATTAATAATGCTATTAATTTCCCTTATAACCATGTTATAAGGGAAAATAATAATAATCGGGTTCGCATTCTGATCATCTCCTAGCAACCATGCGTGAAAATCGCACCGCATCCGCACTTGCTTGCGATTTTCACGCAGCCCCATTCACTTCTATGGGGCCTGCGTTGCGTGAAAAACTGCACAATATAGAGCATGCTGCAATTTTCACGCAACGCACAAGTGATGCGTGAAAATCACCGCTCATCTGCACAGCCCCATAGAAATGAACGGGTCCGGATTCAGTGCGGGTGCAATGCGTTCACCTCACGCATTGCACCTACGCGGAAATCTCGCCCCCGTGTGAAAGAGGCCTAAGGGATATGCTTGTCCAAAGCCATCATAGAGGTGAGCAATTGGGGAAAATATTTGGATCAAAAGGCCCAAAATGGCGATGTTCCCCATGTGGAAGATGCAGTTGCATGTCCCAATATACTCAATATGTGATTCTTTTCGGGATGCTTCTGGACAAAGAACATATAAGATCACTCACCAAGTAAACTGTACATCAGTAGGGGTAATTTACCGTGCAACATGCCCCTGCGGAAAAATTTATATTGGTATGACTACGAGGGAGGAAGAGTACGAGAACATGTGTTGGACATTATATCTGCGAAAGATGAGGGATTCTGCTCACATCTAGAGTCACTACCACGACATGTCAAACTTAAACATGAAAGTGATCCTAATGGATTGAAGGTGAAAGCCATCGATCGGCAATTGGAAGAAAAAACTTGCACATTAGGTACCCTATCCCCTCGGGGTTTAAATGAATATAATAGTTTTGTTCCTTTCTTATAAAATATACTACCCCTTTGGGATAGGATATAGGCATTTAGGGCCCCTTTTGGTATAGTCATTTGATATATGGTTGTTGTTTTTTTAAATGGGTTTTATCATTATTTTAACTCTCTTATGTTTCGCCTCTCTTTTCCCCCTTTTTTTTTGATAAATACGATACATAGTTGCGATTATGTGGGAGACATCTAGGCGACATATGGGACATTGTGCTAAAAAAAATAATAAAAATTTGAACATGTAATTCCACTTGGGATTTTCATGATATGGGTATTATCACAGTATGTGGTATGGGACGCGTGTGGGTGCGTTGGCATGTGCGGGCGCGCATATTGTTGTGTGCGCAAGCGCACATGCTTGGACACTCAGGGTATCCCTCCACATATATTTTCTTATGCTTTTTGGTTATTTAGTAGTAAGTACTTGATTTATTGTGTACAGTGTATAGTTGTATGAATAATTATTGGAGGTAGGTATTCACTTCACGGTTTGGTCACTCATCACGTTTGGCACTATCACTTACCTTATTTGACATGTCCCGGTACCTTTTACTATGGTCCGGCACATGGTCTTCCTTTTTTCTTCACTTCACCTATTATAAGTTATGTATAAGCACAATTTGCTTTTGATTAATTAATTTTTGATTGATTTGCATAAACACCACACCTGAAGTATACATACATTCATACCTCCGCTCTGTGCCGTATTTCCGAGACAAATCGGTGGTTCACGTGATTGGTCATGTGACCATATCCCGATTGAGGCATGCGCAGTCAATAAATAGTGGCCATCTTCAGTAATGGCATGCTCACATAAGATATGGTGATGTAGGCGGCTCCCCCATTGATTCCCGGACCAATGATCAGTTTAGGATACAGTCACGTGCGCTGCTGTCTTCACGTGACTTATGTGTCTTCTCTGACGTTTTCGTGGTAGAGAGGAGGGAATACTTTTTTAGCCAATGATCGCGACTATATGCGATCAGATAGGCGGATCTTTCAGGCACATGATCGGTACGTAACGGATGTCACTCAGGTGTCGGGAATTATAGGTAATTCTCTCTGTGTATATATAGACCAACCAGCCCACTGCTCCTCACTTCCCCTGACAAAACGCGTTGGGTAAGTGAGGGACACTGAGACGGGTGAGGATGTTTGTATGCTTTGACTGTCATTGATTTAGTAAGGTGCACTTTATTTATTGCAGTCACACTGGATTTATCAATGTGTACTCCTATACATTTTGGGAATTTTATATACCGTATTTTTCGCACCATAAGACGCACTTCTTTCCCCCCAAAAGTGGGGGGGGGGGGAATGGCAGTGCGTCTTATTGGGCGAATGCTGCCATTTTAACATCCCAGCAGGGAGGGAGGAGGAGATGGAGGCAACTCACGGCGGGGCCCGATGCAGTTTACTGTACTCTTGCACCGGGCCCCGCACACACGTATTCAGATATAAACTGTAGGCAATTGATATGTTAACTGTAGGCAATCCATATTTAAACTACAAGGTAGCGCAATCCGCGCACCTTAGTACTCACTATTGAACGCCTGTACTTGCAGGCAGGCTGGCCGGTCACACACTTCCTCGCGGTGCAGGCTCCGCCTGCTTCATTAATAAAGTGGGCGGGGCATTCGCCGTGAGGAAGTGTGTAACCGGCCAGCCTGCCTGCAAGTACGGGCGTTCAATAGTGAGTACTAAGGTACGCGGATTGTACCTTGTAGCTTTAATATGGATTGCCTACAGTTTACATCTGAATACTGGTGTGTGCGGGGCCCGATGTATTAGAGTACAGTGACTGCACCGGGCCCCGCAGCCATTTTAACACCAGTTGCCGGCCCCCACTTGTATTAGGGTCACTATTTACTGTACACAGGGACACTGTTATGGGGGATATCTGTGGATGACACATATATAGCATAGGATGCTATATATGGTGATCGTAGGTGAGGCCTGCTGTAGGCATAAAGCACCTCCCAGTATGTCAGTGTGGGAGAGAGAGTACTGGGTGTGATTTTGAAACAGAGGCCTGCTGAAAGAGGGTCGCAAGGCCAGAGTCAGGCGGACTTCTGGGCCACAATCTGATGTTCTTGTAGTCACAGCCTAGAGGCTGCTGGACTGTTTGGGCTGAGAAAGCCGCACCTGAGGCAGTGTGTGAACTGTGCTATGTAGGTGAGTCAGGGAGACAGGTTATTTGTATTAGCAAGTGCCTAGACGGGCAGGTGCTTATTTTGTATCATTTATGTTTGTGCTGGTGCCAAATAAAAGTGTTGTTTGGACCTTAATCCGGGTGTCCTGAGGAAGTATATGGTTACGACCCCCTGAAAGAAAGGCGATCCCTTACAATATATACAGTACAGACCAAAAGTTTGGACACACCTTCTCATTCAAAGAGTTTTCTTTATTTTCAGGACTATGGAAATTGTAGCTTCACACTGAAGGCATCAAAACTATGAATTAACACATGTGGAATTATATACATAACAAACAAGTGTGAAACAGCTGAAAATATGTCATATACTAGGTTCTTCAAAGTAGCCACCTTTTGCTTTGATTAACTACTTTGCACACTCTTGGCATTCTCTTGATGAGCTTCAAGAGATGGTCACCTGAAATGGTCTTCCAACAGTCTTGAAGGAGTTCCCAGAGATGCTTAGCACTTGTTGGCCCTTTTGCCTTCACTCTGCGGTCCAGCTCACCCCAAACCATCTCGATTGGGTTCAGGTCCGGTGACTGTGGAGGCCAGGTCATCTGGCGCAGCACCCCATCACTCTCCTTCATGGTCAAATAGCTCTTACACAGCCTGAAGGTGTGTTTGGGGTCATTGTCCTGTTGAAAAATAAATGATGGTCCAACTAAACGCAAACCGGATTGAATAGCATGCCGCTGCAAGATGCTGTGGTAGCCATGCTGGTTCAGTATGCCTTCAATTTTGAATAAATCACCAACAGTGTCACCAGCAAAGCACCCCCTCACCATCACACCTCTTCCTCCATGCTTCACGGTGGGAACCAGGTATGTAGAGTCCATCCGTTCACCTTTTTCGGACTGACTGACCTTCATTTCTTAAAGTAATGATGGCCACTAGTTTTTCTTTACTTAGCTGCTTTTTTCTTGCCATAATACAAATTCTAACAGTCTATTCAGTAGGACTATCAGCTGTGTATCCACCTGACTTCTCCACAACGCAACTGATGGTCCCAACCCCATTTATAAGGCAAGAAATCCCACTTATTAAACCTGACAAGGCACACCTGTGAAGTGAAAACCATTTCAGGTGACTACCTCTTGAAGCTCATCAAGAGAATGCCAAGAGTGTGCAAAGCAGTAATTAAAGCAAAAGGTGGTTACTTTGAAGAACCTAGAATATGACATATTTTCAGTTGTTTCACACTTGTTTGCTATGTATATAATTCCACATGTGTTAATTCATAGTTTTGATGCCTTCAGTGTGAATCTACAATTTTCATAGTCATGAAAATAAAGAAAACTCTTTGAATGAGAAGGTGTGTCCAAACTTTTGGTCTGTACTGTATATATACAGTCATGTGAAAAAATTAGGACACCCTTTGAAAGCATGTGGTTTTTTGTAACATTTTTAATAAAAGGTTATTTCATCTCCGTTTCAACAATACAGAGAGATTAAAGTAATCCAAATAAACAAAGAAAACTGAAGAAAAGTCTTTTCAAGATCTTCTGTAAATGTCATTCTACAAAAATGCCTATTCTAACTGAGGAAAAAGATAGGACACCCTCACATGTATTCCCTCTTAAATTGGCTCAGATCTCACACAGGTATATCACACCAGGTGCACATAATTAGTAGATCGTTACTCTGCATGTTGAATGAGGCTTGCCCTATTTAAACCTCAGACATTTAGTTTGGTGTGCTCCTGACTGTTGAAGTGAGAGTGAGCACCATGGTGAGAGCAAAAGAGCTGTCAGAGGACTTCAGAAAAAAGATTGTAGCAGCCTATGAGTCTGGGAAGGGATTTAAAAAGATCTCAAAAGATTTTGAAATCAGCCATTCCACTGTCCGGAAGATAGTCTACAAGTGGAGGGCTTTCAAAACAACTGCCAACATGCCCAGGACTGGTCGCCCCAGCAAGTTCACCCCAAGAGCAGACCGCAAGATGCTAAAAGAGGTCTCCAAAAACCCTAAAGTGTCATCTCGAGAACTACAGCAGGCTCTGGCTACTGTTGATGTAGAAGTACATGCCTCTACAATCAGAAAGAGACTGTACAAGTTTAACTTGCATGGGAGGTGTGCAAGGAGGAAACCTTTGCTTTCCAAGAGAAACATCGAGGCCAGACTGACATTTGCCAGAGATAAAGTTGACAAAGACCAGGACTTCTGGAATAATGTTCTTTGGACAGATGAGTCCAAAATTGAATTATTTGGACACAACAGCAGAGGACATGTTTGGCGTAAACCAAACACAGCATTCCAAGAAAAGAACCTCATACCAACTGTGAAGCATGGAGGTGGAAGTGTCATGGTTTGGGGCTGCTTTGCTGCAGCAGGACCTGGTCAGCTCACCATCATAGAATCCACGATGAATTCTACTGTGTATCAGAAGGTGCTTGAAGAACATGTGAGACCATCAGTTAGAAAATTAAAGCTGAAGCGGAACTGGACCATGCAACATGACAATGACCCAAAACATACTAGTAAATCAACCAAAGATTGGCTGAAAAAGAAGAAATGGAGAGTCCTGGAATGGCCAAGTCAAAGTCCAGATTTGAATCCCATTGAGATGCTGTGGGGTGACTTGAAAAGGGCTGTACGTGCAAGAAACCCCTCAAACATCTCACAGCTGAAAAAGTTCTGCATTGAGGAGTGGGGTAAAATTTCCTCAGACCGATGTCGAAGACTGGTAGATGGCTACAAGAACCGTCTCACTGCAGTTATTTCAGCCAAAGGAGGTAACACTCGCTATTAGGGGCAAGGGTGTCCTATCTTTTTCCTCAGTTAGAATAGGCATTTTTGTAGAATGACATTTACAGAAGATCTTGAAAAGACTTTTCTTCAGTTTTCTTTGTTTAGTCGGATTACTTTAATCTCTCTGTATTGTTGAAACGGAGATGAAATAACCTTTTATTAAAAATGTTACAAAAAACCACATGCTTTCAAAGGGTGTCCTAATTTTTTCACATGACTGTATACCAGTATACACACACAAATTATATACAGATAAAATTATGAAATAAATATAACTAATAAAAAGCTGGAGACACCAGTAGATAACGTATATAGAATATTAATGTATAATGTATTATTCAATAGGTACTGTATAAATATTTAATTATAAAACTGAGTGGAGGGGGTTAAAATAACTTTGTTTAGCATAAAAGCCACCACAAAAATTATCATCAATTAGCATAAGAACACCCCTCATTGACATACATTGTACACCATATATAGTCTCTTTAAACTTTAAGTAGAACAGATGTTATACTTGCACAGGTTCTATACCAGGGATCAGCAACCTCCGGCACTCCAGCTGTTCTGAAACTACAACTCCCAGAATCCTCCTTTCACTTCTATGGGAGTTAAAAGAACAGCCACGAAAGTGTGCATGCTGGGAGTTGTAGTTTCAGAGCAGCTGAAGTGCCGAAGGTTACTGATCCCTGTTCTATACTGTCTAGATGGAAGTTCCCTGATAAGGTCACTAGGGGGCACCAGAGTCCTATGGAAATAAGGAGTTACAATTACTACAAAATGGATCGTTTTCCTAGTTACTGATACAACAAAGAAACCAAAAGGAAGAAATATATTATATGGACTATTCAGTTTTAATAAAAAATAGTCCATACTGGTGTCTCCAGCTTTTTCTTAGTATATAGATATATATATATATTATATATACTGTATATATATAATTTATCTTATATACTTTTTATTATATTTTTTACTATTTATGATCTTTATATACAATTTGAATGGAATTTTTGAATGATGTATTTTATTCATGGAAGTCTGGTTTGAGTCTTACTATGTTTTGAAGTATTCTCCCTATTCTACTGAATGAACTAAAAAGGTCACATGGTTGTAAACAAGCCCTCTACCTCCACTGGGCGACTTTTAACCTTTTTAACTGTTGAACAAACTCTGTTGTCTGTAATGTTGGTTGAATCTGACGAAGGGGCCTGTGCGGCCCAGAAACTCGTTTTCCTGCCGATAAAATAATTTATACCTTCCTATTACTCTTCGTTCCTCAGATCCACGAAGACGAGCATCGCCACTTTTTTTTTCACTGTGTCCCTCTATTAGATTATTTAGTATGACAAGTGCACTTTAGTCCGATTTTCACACAAGACTCGCCCCTTCAATTGTATGGATAAAAAGGGACAGGACATTTGCGCCATCCATGGCTGGACCACAGAAAGGTTTTACAACACAGGTTCTGTTCTTTAGAAGGTGCACACTAACCTGAACATCTAAGGACTTGTTTAATAAGACATTATGGGGCTTCAGATCACGATGGATGATTGGCGGTTCCAGAACATGGTGAAGATAATTCATACCCAATGCCACTTGGTGAAGAATCTGAAACCTCACTGCCCATGGTACATGTTTAATGTGTTCAAAAAGAGTCCAAACTGAACCGTATGGCATGTACTCCATGACCAGGCCATATTTAGAATGTTTTCTCCCTTCTGCCTCGTATAAGCCAAGCAGACGAAGAACATAGGTGTAATTTGCTCGGGACATCATCTCTTTCTCTTTCATGAGGCTTTCTGAATCAGCACTGAAATAAAAAAAGAAGGAGTTCTGGAAATGATCACAGAAGTACATTACGCTTCGCTCACACTGCTGTCAGAGGAGTCTCACCAGGTTTGACGGTAAATATAGAGCTTTTCTTCCTGTCAAGATGAAGAAAACCATGACAGAACCCTACATATACTAATATAAGTCAATGTGGTCCATCAGCCACTGGCAGTATCCATTTTTTGACAGATTCAGCAGAGCATTTTGGCTTCCATTTTAAAAATAAACCACCATGGAAGAGTGACCTCAGCTATAAAAGGGGTGTTCCAGCTAATCAAAAATACTTTGCAGAGGAGACAGAGAAGATACTAGTACTCTCCTCCTCTGATCCCCCAACTCTGCCATTCCATCCATCGTTGCACCTGTTCCTGATGAACTCAACTTGTGACTCCTGTCCTGACATGCAGGAAAAACACAAAAATGGCCTATCAGCCAATCAATGGCTGCAGTGTGGACGGCTTGCTTACAGGGCACAGTGATTGGCTGACACGGCACAAAATAATCCCAAACATACCCATAAAGTGCCCTGGAAACAATAGCAAACTATACCCAGATAACAGTGCTCAGGTTCTAGGTTTCAAGGCCAAGCACCAGATGTTCGGTCTAACTGTGAATCATCCCAAAGATGGTGGTAGAGGGTGGTTCCTAGATGGGTGAGGTCCCAGGAGACGTTACGCTTGGGACGCCGCTGATTTATTGTAGATTTTGCATCATGTTTTACCTACTCCTGTCAAACCTATGGTAAAGTCTGCATGTGAATCCAAATATCATTGGTTTTACTACAGATTTTTAAAAGGTATTTGAAGGGACTGTCCAGAATTTCATTTTTGATGACGTCCTATCCTCTTGATAAGCCATCAATTTCTGATCGGCTGAGGTCCAGAAATCTACTCCGCTGATGACAACTGTTGACACTGGAGCTATCCCAAAACATCTGATCATCGGCCGTTGAGATGTTGATAGCTCATCTTGAGGATAGGTTGTCCCCTTGATCTAGTGCAGGAGGTGGGTGACAGAAGAACTCTAGCAAAATTAACATCACTGTTAGACAATGTCTCCCACCCCACGCACGAAGCTGTTGTGGAGCTGGAGAGCTCCTTTAGTGACACAGACTGCTGCATCCTAGGTGCACGAAGGAACGTTATCGTAGGTTCTTCCTCCCAGCAGCGGTTAGGATTTATAACCACCTCTGTTCCCAGAAACCCAGTAGTGAATTCTGTGTTATGTTTTTCTTGTATTTTTACTCTTTCATTTCTAAATACTCTTATTTTTTCTCCTGTTGTTAATGTGATAGCTGCTGTTATGCCAAAATTTCCCCACTGAGGGACAATAAAGAGATTTTCTTCTTCTTCTTCTAAAGCTACTTTCACACTAACGGGACCTCCGGCAGGCTGTTCCGTCGGGTGAACAGCCTGCCCGATCCGTCCTGCCACTAGTGACCGTGTGCCCTTGGACTGCCGCTCCATCCCCATTGACTATAATGGTAGCGGTGCGGAGGCACGGCGAGAGGCTGTCGGAATAAATCGAGAGGCTGCCGGAATAAATGTCGGACATGTCGTAGTTTTATTCCGGCAGCCTCTCGCCGTGCGCTGCCGTGCCTCGCCGGAACTCCGCCCCCGCCCCCATTATAGTGAATGGGGACGGTGTGGCAGTCCGGAGGCACAAGGTCACTAGCGGCAGGACGGATCCGACAGGCTGTACACCTGACGGAACAGCCTGCCGTAGGTCCGTGCCGCTAGTGTGAAAGTAGCCTAATAGAGAATTTCCTTTTAAAAGGAGAAGGGCGTTAATTAACCCTCCAAGCCTGGAGGACCTCCAAGTCTACTAGAACTTAACTTTCTTTGCTAAAACTTAGGTTGGTACTTAAGGGGACTGCACAAAGATGAGAAACCTGATGTACATCCTCACCCCCATCGTTGAGGGGGACACCATTATAGAGGGCAAAAATAGAGTTGTGTGATCAAAAACTGCAACAGCCCCCTCCACCACCACATGCAATTTACAATACTGGAGTCTTCCTGTGTAATCTTTAGGACCCCTGAGGAATTAGGGTCTGGGGTGATTGCTATAACTTATCCCCTAAAATTAAGACCCTGAACTCCAAAATTGTTTTACGACACCCGTGTGGAACCACTCTTGGTGCACTTTGCACCTTGGGCTTGACGGTGGTCATTCAACAATTACGAGCCATCATGGCGGGCAGGGTAACCTGAAATTGTACCATGATGTGTCACTGTGAAAACCAGGCCTTTAAAAAGTGGTTTTACGGATCAGACAACACCTCTGTCACACGCATGTGGTGCTCTGCAAACAAGTAGGAGAGTGAGATGTATAGGAGAACCTTTATTGAACACCACTAGTAACGTACTTTTAGGCTTTGTTCACAGGTAGCAGCTTGACAGTAAAAGGTGTGGTATTGCTGGTATTAGCTGCAATATTGCACATCCCTTAAAGGGTTTCTACCACCTCATTTGGACCTAATTAGCTGTCAGACACTAGCGATCTGCTAGTGTCGTCTCTACCTAACCATGCTATTCTAAGACCTTTGTGTGCAGCTGTTACACTAAAAAAACTACTTTTATTGCTATGCAAATGAGCCTCTAGGTGCTATGGGGGCGTCTTTTCAGCACCTAGAGGCTCCGTCTAGTCACCCTGTATTCCGCCCCCGCTCGTCTGTCAAGCCCGCCCATCTCCTCTAGATTGCCAGCCTCCATCTCATCCGTCAGCCGAATTCTCGCGCCTGCGCCGTGTGCGTCTGTATTCAGCGCAGGCGCAGTGACTGTCTGAACGCTCCCTGCGCTGGCATCTCCACTGCGCCTGCGCCAATTACGTCAGAGTGCTCCGAGGAACAGATGGCGCAGGCGCAATGGAGATGCCGGCGCAGGGAGTGTTCAGACAGTCACTGCGCCTGTGCTGAATACAGACGCACGCGGCGCAGGCGCGAGAATTCGGCCGACGGATGAGATGGAGGCTGGCAATCTAGAGGAGATGGGCAGGCTTGACTGATGAGCGGGGGCGGAATACAGGGTGAGTAGACGGAGCCTCTAGGGTCTAGGTGCTGAAAAGACGCCCCAATAGCACCTAGAGGCTCATTTGCATAGCAATAAAAGTTGTTTTTTTTAGTCTAACCGCTGCACACAAAGGTCTTAGAATAGCATGGTTAGGTAGAGCAGATACTAGCAGATCTTCTGACAGCTAATTAGGTCCAAATGAGGTGGTAGAAACCCTTTAACAAGCTTATTTTAGCTGAAAACTGTGCAATTTCAATTTCTGAATTAAAGGGATATTCTAAAAACATTTACAGTCGATCTTTTGGCAGGAACATCCCAAAAAGTAATTGCAAGTTAACTATTAACCCTTATATATCTCTATACACTTTGCCCTCAAAGGGGAAAAAAACTAAGTTGACAGAGACAGTGACCTCAAGGAGCAAGATAGCAGAGTGTGACAGCACGTGATCTCCAGGCTCCGCCCACCCGGCCCGCCACTTACGCGCTGTCTCTCAGAGTGTTCTTCAAGGCGATGTCCATCCCCAGCTTGGTGCTACGCCCCCTGTAGACCACCCCGAAGCCCCCGCTGCCCACCAGCTCCAGCTGGGACAGGTCCCCGGGCGGCAGAGGCTGCATCTCCCGGGGGCTGTGTGCAGAGTGTAAAGGTCCGGAGCCGCTCCTCTCAGCGCTGGAGACCGGTGGGCGGGAGGCGGGAAAATGCCTTGTGAGGGGAGGAAGGACAGGCGCCGATGTGACACGTATCTCCCCTCAGCAGCCTCTCTGCTTAGGAGTTTGAGGCAATTTTATTAAATTTCGACCTCTAAAACATAAATCCTGACTGTTTTTTGTCATTCTTTACCTCATGAAAACCATTTCTGACAGAATTTTTTTTAGATTTCAGTCAAATTAAGCTGAAAAATATACCCTGCGAAACCCATTTTCCGTAACCGGAAAGCACTAGTGCTGCTCAAAGGGCTACGAGCTATTTCTGTGGACTCCCTTGTGAAAGTCGTCAATGGGAGGCTGTACTGCCATCCATTCCGCCTCGGCAGCCTTGCTAACCAGAATTTTTCTTTTGATCAACTTATCCCAACGTCGCAGACAGCCAACATTTTTTACGGACGTATTGGAAAACCATAATGAGCGATAAAAATTATAAGTAATACATGTCTATAGCTCAATATACTGTGTAAGTTAGCAAGTTAATTGTTTTCCGACCCGGTGCCGCCCCCCCCCCCCCCCCTTTCTCTGCGCCCTCAAGCAGCCGCTTGGGCTGCCTTATGATAGAGCCGGCCCTGAATATTCTTATAAGATCCCATTACCAGATTGGTACCACTTGGAACCGAACCCGAGTTCGGGAAATGGTTATTTACAGTATAAATCAATTTCTGAAGTTATGCGAAGTCTCGCGGGACTTCGCGAAGTAATAACTTTGGCTCATCGGAGCAAATACATTCTAATACTGTACGGAGCGCAGTATTGAAACAAAGTTTTTTGCGAATTGACTTCGGATGTTTCATCCAAAGTCGACTCGCTCATCCCTAATCACCAGCCCCAGAAAAATCACGAACACATCTATTTTTTTGATAGATACAGGAAAAAAATTGCCTACTTCTGGACAGTTGGCAACCCAGCGCCTTGGGTTAGTCCCGTGCGTGTTGCGAGACCATGGCAAGAAACCACGTGTTGTTTCTGTGCAGAATTCGAAGGAAACCGTGACAGACCTGCTGCATTTACGGTGGATTTTTAGAAACTTCTACCCAGCTGTCACCCTTCGTTTCTTCTAGGACAATGAAAAGCTTTACAGGCTCCGTCCGGTTTCCTTCTGAACCAACCTGCGTATGGTTTTATCGTTTAAGATGTACAACCCATGTTGGAGACTCTAGGCTTCATGTGGATTTCTGGAAAACTGTACCACCCAATGGTGACCTTGCGTTGTGAAGAAAGCCTAGGATAACTTTTCAGCCTTCTTGTTTATTAGAACAGCCTGCTGGATTTATAGAAGGATACTGCCATTCACCTCTGGACCCCATTGACTATAATGGGATCTGGCCAGCTTCCAGCATGAGTGTCGGGTTTCGGCTGGGCACTCATGACGGAAACCAGCAGGATCCCATTATAGTCGATGGGTTTCAGCAGTTAACGGCAGTATCTTGCCGGTTGTTCCTCTGCCGGATTTGAAAAAACTGCTCAAAGCGCTCTGCCTCTTCAACTTTCATCAGCTGTGCCCGGCTTTTCGACCGCTTGGCTTCAGTGGATTTTCTGATCACTGGATATTTAGTTTCTCGAGAACGTGACCTCCGAAGTGAAAGAGGGCATATAGCTCCTCACATGTGCAGCTACATCAACGTGACTCATGTGACTCTTCTTTCCTTCGACCGACGTGATTTATCAGTACTTTTAGCAGAGAACTGTTGACAATTTGTTGCCCAACTTTTTGCCTCTGTTAGCTTCTTACCATGTAATGAATGAACATGCAACAGTTGTGTCCCTTTGTGTAGCCAGTTGGCACATTACGTTGCACAGATTGTGGGATGACTTCTAACTGACACAACCTTTTCTAGGTATTTAGGCAAGGTTCTCAGACTTGTCATAGTTTGAAGTGATCATAGAGTGTTTCAGCACACAGGACTCCCCTTACACACTCCAATAGCTTGCATTGTGAATATTCCAGTCTGAAATGAATAGATGACTAGGTGGGATATGCCCCAGATATACCAGTAATTAGCAACAGAGATGTGTTGAAATCAGTGGCATCATATTTCTCTGAAAAGCAGAACTTTACTGTCATATTGCGACTTCCTTTTGCTTTACTTCTTCCTCAACAGCTGCATACTTGTGGATGGTCTTTTATTCTGATTTCTGCTTGAAAAATAACTTTTAGGAGCCTTTTAGTATAGATCGAAACTGAAAAAATATCTTCACTGTTGTCAATGATACAATGGGTATTGTAGCATTGACAACAATTCAGCTTTGTCAGAGGGACATTACATGGGTCCAAATCACCGTCTTCATCAATGCCCATGCCCTTGATGGTCCTAACCTTAATGAACACTTATAGGCTGTCACTCTAAAAATGCAGTAAATCATTCGCATGTTTTTTTTTACTTTTTACATTTGAACATACTCCATTAACATATCTCAAAAATAACAAATGTGTATACAGTGAGCCTCTGAGGAGCTGGAGCAGAGGATGGAAGTGGTAGTGGCCCTGATGATGTGTCACTGTGTACTCCCCCAGGCCCCTGGGGTCAGTGCAGTGAAGGAGGGGCACACTGTGTTCCCTCGGGGCACTCCCTTTACCTGTGGGCTCCTGTCTGAGGGTAGTGTGGGGGTGTTGATGGTGTTAATCTCCATGTGGGTGTTAGACAGGGCACCTGATGGAAATGCAATGGCCAGTATTTGGTGTTAGGAGAGTCAGAGACATTGAACTTAACAAAACTCACTCTTTACTGTGTACAAAATTGAAGTTATAGTACATTCAACACTTATCTGTACAAAGTGCAAATTTAACCCAGATGTCCAAGCATGAACTAGGCAGTTTGTTGCAACAATGGCCCTCTATTTACTGGTTCTCTCGCTAAAGCTCCTGTTATTGCGATCTATGGCTAGCAACTACAACTCTGGCTATAGTGTCTACGAGTCTGTGGTGCATAGGGTGTCTTAACTTGTTTCCCCTTTGCAAAAGCAGGGTCCAGGACATTTTAAACTGGGTTAAATTGATGTTTCTCTCTCTGTCTCATTGAAGCTTTTCAAATCCTCCTCCTTTATTTCTTGCTTTGTTTCATCTCCTGGAGCTTGTGGAGGTGACAGGGCTTAGAGCTAGACTCTGGAGAAAAGGAGCACATGGAGATTACTCCTTACCACCTCCCTCTCTCTACAGATAGACTGGAATATTCTGGAACTAAGGGGTGGAGCCAGCCCACACCCTGAGCTACAGAGAGGGCTGGGCAAGGACTGTTAACTCTTTCTCATGCTTAGACATACTAGGTGTACAGTACAATTATACCACTTCCACTGGGGTACTGCATGTAAACAGTAAGATAAATATACAAAAATATAAACCAAAACATTTACAAGTATAACAAGATGCAAGCACTAGGACATTATATGTATGCAAAGATATATTGAGTGCATATGACAATAAATAATTTTGAGGATAGAAACAACGGAGCCAACCCATCTTCCCCAGGCAAGTGATCAGTATGGTAAAGCCACCAGACTTTGAAATTCAACAATGACTTATGTATACAAATTTATAATTGCACAGACAATCATTAAGCAGTGGAGTGTAGGGAGTTCAGTCATTTCTGAAAATCATCTAGTCAAAAAAGCTACAGATGGTTGACTAGAATCAAATCTTTCAAGACACCCAAGAAGCACACCTTCAGTATAATTACATAATATTTTAAATGGATGTCCAAAATGTCATGGAGAGCTGATGGAAGCAATATACATTCTCACATCTGCATCAAATTTGAAGAGGCTCTATCTGCAGGTAGGAGTGAGATAGTGAATCGACTATGATGGGTGGTCAATGTCCTAGGGTTCCATCTCTGCAATGGGCAAGGACAGTTACTCTCCATTTGAGCAGGAAGATGTCATACATGGAAAACATGACTATAGACAAATGTGAAGGTTTTGGCACCTGTGGTTTAATCTAATATATAATAAAGAATTGTTGTTTTAATTAATGGGCTTAAAGTTAGAACCCATGGGTGGTTCAACTTCTGTTGGCTTTTTATGGCCATGCTTGGTGGAGCTCAAATGCCTGATAGACTATAGATGCGAATCAGCAATCTTTAGCTCTCTGAGTAAGGTCTGGAGGAGCCCAAAGTACTGTGTACTTTAAAGAGCACTTTAGCAGCTTCATTCTATTACATATAAAATGTTTCTTGTGCCAGGAGATTACTGGGATGGCTTCATTAGAGGGCTTAAAAGCAGGAAGGTATGACATAGTTGAAATTAGCGTAAAAAATGTTCTCAATATCAGAATAATCTCACAAATATTAGCAAATGTATGGATGCTAACAGCTGGTTTGGTCTGGTGGGTGAGAAACTTCTATCAAAGGTTGAAAGGGTTGTTCAGGCATATACCTAGTAGGACCCATGCTTGGCATTGACTAGTTGTCTTGTCAGCCATTCAACAAGAGAGATTTAGAAGAAGAGTGGTAATGAGGACATCAAATTAGGAATGTCTGTTCCTCTATAAGTTCAAACACAGGTTTAGTGGGTAGAACTCATCAAAATGAGCTATCGTCCTGTTGCTGCTTCACACAACCACATCTTCTCTATTGATCCTCAGACAGGAAGGCCAGGGTTCTTGCTCCCTTGTCCTGTAGGACACCCTTGACTTTGAGTTGCATTTTGCCATATGCTCCAGGTCTAATATGATGTCAGCTGTATTGTGCTTCCATGTACTGCTTTTCATAGCTTGTCCACAACCATCAATTATGAATAAATTGTATTCAAGTTGTATTTAGAACATTTTCTTAAAAATAGATTCTATTACTTTAGGATCGTCCTTGTACTTTGTCACAATAACATTCCTTGCTCTGATCCCCAAGTCCTTCAAACTCTGGCTACCACTGAGTTTCTCCTGCTCCTTTTTAGTTATGAGGCCATTATTGTCAAGCTTTTTCATTATCTTTTTATAGTCACCGGAACTCGGTGATTGATGTTGCAATGTTATTCATGTAAGCTTCTGAAATGAAAAGCAGATATTTAGCACATACAGGAGCGATGTATAACATGTTACAAGATTGATAGAGCAAATATGTAGCAAAGCACGATAGATCTCATAAAAATTGGGCCTAGAGTCAGAAATATTACCTAGGCTAATCTAACCACTATTAGTACATCTGCTTCTTCTGAAGGACGCAATTACATGGACAGATTATAGGACATGAATGTTCATGAGAATGTTTGTTCCTGATAATTGGTCCATGTAAATGTGTTGCCAATCACCTGACAAACACAGCAGATTATTAACACAGCACATAAAATTAGCATTTGTTTGCACCCCCATTGCTGTGCATAAACTGGTATGTGCTGCCGATAAACTATGAAACTGTATAGAGATGACGGATTGTAGTAACGATCTTTCATCCCCATACAGAGGGGTTCATTTCTCCATGTAATGAGGCCACGGTTCCTTCCCAATCGTTTCCCTGTTTGAGGTGACTGCCTTTAATTAACATACAAAGTTTAGCTACAGGGGTAAATCCTCTGAAAACAGAAGACCAGAACATATGGGATATAGGACCAAAGAAAATCTGGCCTAGATCAAGAATGATCTTCTCAAGGCGGCCTTCTGGAAGGGTTTGATTATATTGCATTGAAGTAACTTCTATATGCTTTCTAGGGTGTCTTCCGTGGCTGCCTTAGGCTTGCAATCACACCCATCTCTCTACAGTTCAATAGTGATTTTCATGGAAGGAACCTGGTATTGAACTTTAGAGTTTGCTTATGGCTAGATAATAAAGCATTGTTACAAACCTGCTGAAGAAATTTCACCATCATCCTCAACGGCTTCTGAAAGTAAAAGCTGAAAAATAAAACAAAGTTTGAGTAAGCATCAGCTCAGTGAAATGGGCAATATTTACCATAAATGCTAGTAAGATTTTCCGAAGACTTCTCTATTAGCACATTTTAGTCCCCCAAGAACATTCAAAAACTTGGAGAGCAAACTAAGGTTTTTGGTGACCGAAAGGGATAAACTCAATATAATATAGAATAGGTAGTAATAATAATAGTATATCTGTGTATTCTATTATACTGTGATAATCTTTTACTGGGAGTCAGATGATACATCTGATTTCCCCAAAAGGCAACAAGGAATGAATGGAATATACGACATGATCATCTATGGATATAGGATAGGATGTAGAGTGGGGTGTTAACTGTACATGTCCTGTATGATAAATAATGTGCCTACCGCCTATGCTGTTGCAGACCTTCCCTACTGGAAAGCTTGGTGCCATGGAGAACTCACCATATTGTCGTTCTTATCTTCTTTCTCTTCTGTTTTTTCATCCACTGAAGATGTTTCTACCTCCAATATATCCTTTTGAGCATTTTTTAAATCTAAAAGAGACACTTGTATTAGAAGAATTCTTTTTCTGGACACCAGATTCAATGCAACCTTAATATGGAGTTGAGTATGAGGTTTTATTATAACATTGGGTTTTACATGTTATCATTGTGTGGAGCAGCCCTTGGTCCTTCAGGGTTCTTCATTCACTCATAAATAGCCCCAGAACTGCATCTGACCATCACTTCATGGGACATGTTAGGACTTTGCCTTCAGAACCCTTGCTGAGAATCTAGCACAATATATTTCTGAGGAGACAACTGCTAGGCATGGGTGTCTGCAGGGGGGGGGGGGGGCAAGTGAAAACTGTGAACTGAGTTCTGCCTCTGCTCTGCAGCACTGGCTGATTCGGGGAGGGGGGGGGGGGGTCAACGGGGAAATTGCCCCCCCCTTCCTGAGCTGCTCACAAGTGGGGGGGGGGCGGCGGCGGGGCACAGGGAGATGAGCGCCTCCACTGTGGAAGGGTTCATCTCCATAGTCATCTGTATCGCCGTCCTCAGGACAGCGATACAGATTACTGTGCTGAGGCAGAGGAGAGAGAGGCGTGTCCCTTTCCCTTCCTTCTGATAGGCTGCCGGCACTAGGCCGGCAGCCTATCAGAGGCCGGCGCAGGTGGCGCGATGATGTAATCGCGCTGCCTGAGCCGTACAGCGTGGGACACAGGCCGGAAGAGGCGGCATCGCATTGCTGCCAAGGATTTAAGTATAAGTGTTTTTTTTTTTTGTACAATACTGGTGGCTACTGGCACATAATGGGGGTCTCTGGCTACTGGCACATAATGGGGGTCTCTGGCTACTGGCACATAATGGGGGTCTCTGTCTACTGGCACATAATGGGGGGCTGTCATTACTGGCACATAATGGGGGGGCTGTCATTACTGGCACATAATGGGGGGGCTGTCATTACTGGCACATAATGGGGGGGCTGTCATTACTGGCACATAATGGGGGCTGTCATTACTGGCACAAGGGGGGGCTGTTATTACTGGCACAAGGGGGGGCTGTCATTACTGGAACAAGGGGGGGCTGTCATTACTGGCACAAGGGGGGGCTGTCATTACTGGCACAAGGGGGGGGGCTGTCATTACTGGCACATGATGGGGGGGCTATTATTACTGGCACATGATGGGGGGCTGCTATTACTGGCACATGATGGGGGCCTGCTATTACTGGCACATGATGGGGGCTGTTATTACTGGCACATGATGGGGAGGCTGTTATTACTGGCACATGATGGGGAGGCTGTTATTACTGGCACGTGATGGGGGGCTGTTATTACTGGCACATAATGGGGGGGCTGTTATTACTGGCATATTATTGGGGGCACTATAGGTGCATCTACTGAGGCCACAAAGAATTTTATATGGGGGGCTTTGTACAGTAGAATTTTATACTGGGACACATTATGGGGGGCACGAGGAGGAAGGGAGGAGAGGAGCACTATGGAGGCATTTACTGGGGGCACTATATAGGAGTATTTTATACTGGCACATTATGGGGGCACTATGGGGACATTAGCTCAACTGGGGGCATTACAAGGGGGTATTTTTTGCACTTCCACATTATAAGGAGAATTATTTCTACTGGGGGGGGCATTACGGTGGGCTTTATTACTCCCCCATGGTATGACCCCCTAGTAGCAGCACCAGCCTCTCCCTGCTCTGCTATCCCTCTGCCCCTTCTCCAAATCCTTATTATGAAATCTTTCTCATTAGGATAAAAGACAACATCAGCTCCGCCGAGCCCCCGGCCAAAGTGTGGAAGTGGCGTCCAAGCCAAGTAATTGTACGTTTCTGCGGACGCCCATGCTGCTAGGAGCACTTCATTCTCACAATATGACACATAGCCTTAAAAAGGGTATCCCTTTAAGCATTTGTTTCCATTAGTATTTATGGCATATCCTCCTATGGGACCTCATTGGAGTACAGGGATCTTGTGAACCGCATTAGACAATTAGTGACAGTTTTCACATTAAAATCAACATAGAAGCAGTCATGTTTGGGTGCAACTATCTCCTTGGACATCTATGAGTCAAAAGAGCCAAGTAAGAAACTCTCCACTGACTTCAATGGGTCACTAGTCCCTGTACTCACAATGGGTAAGAATTTTGTGGAAATAATTTTAACTGACCTTTGAGAAAATCCTCCAAAGAGATGCTAGAATGTTCAAATGTTACTGTTAACTAAAAAAAAAAAAAAAAAAAAAAAGCAATCAGACATATTTTACAATGTAATAAAAGAAAGTACCAATGTTTGGAAGATAACAGCTACACATGACACTACTGCAGATTGTACCTGATCCTGGGAAGACGTCTTACGAAGAAGATCTTGAACCCTTCGAACAGCATCAACAACTTCATCTGTATATGCCTCCAACATCAATGATGTGGATTCACTACAGTCTTGTGGAAGAAACAGACATGGAAAAGGGACATTATGAAATGCAGAACCAAGGACGATACATGGAGCAGCGTCTTTATGGTTGTGCCATGACTATATCAGACAAAAAATATCTTCCTTTCTTGCTCAATATTGATGCTGAATTTTAAAAACAAAATGGTTTAAAGCAAATCTCCTAAATTTGGACATGCTTTAAACAATGTCCAGTCAACGCTCTTTAAGAAAACCACCTAAAATTGCATAGAAAAAAAAGTCTTCTACAGGGGAGGTAGGCTAAATGAAAATGGACAACATGTATGAAATTTAAGGGAAGTAAAAATCTGAAATAAAAAAAATCTGGTTTAGGTCAAGGGTGGTCTCCTCAATGAGGTAATCTTTTGGTTCTCAAGTTGAAAATAACATAAATTACTCAGTATTTGTTTTTATTCATAATGGTACATTAGACATGAGAATTGGTTGACAAACTCTCTAAAGATTTGATCTCTACAGCGAGGGAACCATGATTAGCAAAGTTTTTGTGTTGGATTTGACTACTTTCTTGGTCATAATGTTGGCAGGGTATGCATTACCTGCCCAGGCAATCAAATTCAGCATCCTCTATTTAGGCCCTCCATTGACATCATGACACTCTTGAGTGCTCTTCATCACTACTATCTTGACTGACCACTTGTTTCTAACTTTTTGACTACATTTCTATGCCTCACAATTTTGTTGTTGGAAACCAATTGCCTGTATCATGTGTGATCATCTGCTGATGGCCCAGCCTATACAGTACAACTATGCATCGTCATCAGTATGGGAGAAAGGTTTCTTGTTAAGCTTTACTTGTCCACCATTCTAAAAACATTTACAGCCTATGTTGGTCCCAAAAAAAGGATCATTAGGAACACAGGTAAAAAAATTTAGGTTTTACAAATTGATCCACATTACACCCTAAATTAGATTTTCAGCACTGCAGGAAAGTAGTCCATGTACTCACCATGGAAGCTGGGCCTATTATCTGCATTTTGATTCCAACATCTAATCATTAATTCTTTAACTTCAGGCACCATTCTGATATTGCTGTACTGGTCTAGAACACTAGCTCTAGGTCTTTGGCCTTCACCCACACAGCGCTGGATTACAGCCAGAGGTATACCTACAAAAGGGGAAGACAAACCAACATGGCATCTGTTGTATATTGTGGCAAAATAGAAGGGATACAGTATTTTCCATAAATGTGCTCTGCCTGCGGCCAAGTACTGGGACCTACCAGGATAGGGTTCTTCACACGAGAACATTGTCCATGTTAAGATCCCATAGCTACAATTCATAAAAACAATATAGAGATGTTAATGACAAAATTCCATTGTAAGCATCATCATATAACATCTAATGGTTGGTCTGATTTGTTTTCCTTGAGAATCCATTTAAAAGGAGTATACCAGTCAGACTTCCAATTGCCAAAGCAAGCAGAGGTGGATGTCATGTAAATGCCTGTGACCACTGTGTGTATGGGAAGTGAGGGAAAGCAGTTTTGGCCTCAGAGAACTGGCGGAGGAGCCATCTTGAGAAGGTCCTCATATTGTAAATGTTTAAACAGCCGTAACTAAGGGAAAAACTCAAGGAAAACAGTGGTATGTGAAGAAACTAAAGATCGCTTTATGCATAATGCTGCTGCAGCAGTAACATATGCTAAAATTGATTTGTTGATGAAAACATGACAGTTACCCTTTAAGAATACATAAGTCCTTTTGGCTAGAGTTAACTTTTCATAGAAGAAAAGCTAGTTTAAGAGCATAGCCAAATTGCTAAATGTGTAAGCTAAATATAAAATAAACAAATATGATCTTTGCTGGGGTATTTATTATCTAGTAGAAAGTCAGAATTTTCTCACCTGTAAACATCAAAGGATTTGGCTGAGTAATAGTTGATGTCATTCAGAGCTTCTGGTGGCATGTATGATAAGGTGCCAGCCAACGATGGAGCTACAGAACTAGTTGCCCCAACAATCTTGGACAATCCAAAATCTGTGATCTTAAGAAAGAAGGAAAACATATAAACTGTATCCTACACAGAAGAATATCTATAATTAGAAATGAGGGCATCTGATTCAGATTCTGTGTCAATCAATTTTGGAGAATCGAGGATAAGATAGAGAGAGAGAGACTCTTCCAGGAGTTTTAGTTGTTCCTCAAGATGAAAATGTGAAAAAAAAGGAAGAAAGATTGTGTGGCAGTATAAGATCCCACACTATACGGCAGGATCCTAAATTATCCAGAAGGACAGGGATGAGGTTTTACAACATGTTTTGGCTTTGACCTTAAAGGGGTTATCCGGGTTCGGCGCTGAACCCGGACATTATCCCTTCTTCACCCCAAAGGCCTTTCTGAGTGAAGCATTGGAACATTTCATGCTCCCCTTTGCCCGGCGCTACATCGCAAAGGGCAAGGGTTGTTTGTTTACATTTTTACACTGCTAGGTGGAAGCTTCCACCTAGCAGTGATCCCGGTGACATTCGTGGCAGTGATGGGCAGGCTTTAGCATTGCCCTAGCCGTTTGACAGGATAGGGCAGCACTAAAGACCGCCCATTAGTGCCGGTGATATCACCGGGCTCACTGCTACGTGGAAGCTTCCGCCTAGCAGACGACCGTTATGTCACCGGATATGAAGAAAAAGCTCTTGCCCTGTGCTATGTAGCATAGGGCAAGTAGGGACATCGGAGCATGATGCTCCACTCAGAAGGGCCTGAGGAGTAAAGAACGGGTTATGTCCAAGTTCAGAGCTTTAACCCCTTTAAGCCTTCCTCAGGCACAATCAATAAAACTAGACTGGACAAAAATTATATAGGACCTGAAGATGGTAAAAAGAGTGGGCTTGAGAGTTGCTGCCAAATACAATGAGAAGATACTATATATTTACCCAATCTGGTCACACAGAAGACCAGAAATTAAATAATCAAGTTTAAAAATCTTGCATTGTTATCTTTCTTTTTTGGCCGATTCCAGACCCCTAATAATTATGTCACCCTTTCTTTTGCTACTAATAGACATATACAAGTATAGGTCATAGACAATAAATTTAAACCGGTTTATTCTTTTTTGATCTAACCTCCCAGTCATTGGATTGGAAGTTATTTTGTAAGGGTCAAGGTCGGAACCCAAACATGGCATGTCACATGTCCAATAGAAGATCCTTTCTTTAAATTTACCTCCAGCTTATTCCTCTCTTTCCTGAGATTGAGCTGCGGTTCTTTTTTTTATATGGACAATACTGTTAGAGAGCTGCATCTGGTGGATAGCATAGGGTGGCTTGAATCATATTGATCTACCAGGACATTTGATCACCACATCTAGATGCACAATATGGAGTTGTGCCCATAAATTGCACAACATCTTCAGTGAGAGCAGAACCACGTGTGTTTTATGAGCCAGTACCATTTGTCCCCTTATCACACCCATGAGGAGAGCTGTGATACGCGGTCAAGGAGCCCAGATGAACAGGCGATGGACTTTGGAAGAAGCATGTCAAGACCCAAAGCTTCATCTTGAAGAGCAATGCGTACACTATGATTGTAGCCTGCTCCCCATGCATTTATTGGAGCACATTTGACACCAGGAAAGATATAATACAGTGTGGGCTCAGCACGCATGTGGAGCCTGCATTCCCTGAATTTAATGGAGGCCAGTACAGCACCAGTGGAGGTAGTATTTAGTGTAGATTCCTGTCCTAAAGAGATCGCCTTAACGCTGGCAGACAGGCACAAATGATTTTTGTACAAAATGTATTTGCCAAAAACCTCACATTTATAACGTAGCATCAGAACATTTTCTATAGTGAGTATGGCACCATTATATTTACTTTATTATTTGTGTTTGCCGAGTGCTGTTGCATGGTGTTTGTTCTTGCTTGAACACTGTGACACCTGTAATTTATTCTAACTACTGCTTATTCAGGAACAGTAGAAATCCAGGAACTTTATAAGGTTACCCCCTTACATTTCCGAGACCTCAGCCCCACTAAACATTTTGGAAAGTGATGGAAATGGTTGAGTGAAAGGAGACTGTAGCATCTCCTGCTTTGCAGCAAGTTATTTTCATGTTCACATTGTACCATTGCATCCTTGGTATATTTTTGTGGAATCCATGCTCCAATAATGTATTGGGTTTGTTCTATAGGGGAATCTTGCTCCATTGTCTACTAGGTAGATGTCCAATATATATAATGGAAGCAGTCTACCACCAATATGCCATAAACTTATGATAAGTAGGACCTTCACCAATCCTGAACATGATGGGGCTACAGCACTTTATCAATGCTCCCCTTCAAAGGTTTCTGTGCTGCAGTTCTCTGCATAGATGGTAGGTGAAGCCCTGCTTGGCAGAGAAGCCTACTGAAGATGCATAGTGCTAAATCAGCTCTGCAGCCCCTTTATCCTCAGGACCAATTAGAGTCCTCCACCGGTCATAAAGTGGGTTATATCCAAGCAGTATGCCATCACTTTACAAGGTGGAAATACCCCTTTAACGTATGAATTTACACAAAAAATACACATACAATGACTTTACCTACATCACCATAGCGGTTATTCTCTCTTCCTTTTAGCTCAGGCTACCTATATCAAATCCGTAATTCTGGTCCTGGGACAGTATAATGCCGGTTGTAGTTGGCATTGGGAAGTGACATGAATTACCTGTGCATCTAAGTGCCTGCTTAACAGTACATTGGAAGGCTTCAGGTCTCGATGGATGATTGGTGGGTCAAGGCTGTGCAGATAGTTCATTCCCAGGCCCACCTGGTGGAGAATCTGGAACCTCAAGGCCCAGGGAACATCAGGGATATTGTCAAAGAGAGACCGTAAAGAGCCGTAGGGCATGTACTCCATGACCAGTCCATGTTCAATAAGATTTCCTTCAGGTTTCTCATACACACCAATGAGGCGGAGCACGTGAGGGTTGCTGGCCTTCTGCATTACATCTCGTTCTTTCTTTAGATCCCTCATAAGTCTTGTCAGGTTGGAGCTGGAATAAAAGCATATAGCAATACATATGAGTGGTCAACCATCAGAACATGGAATGAAAAGGTCTTCCAGCCCAGGCATGTTTTTGCTTTTGCTTCATTATTTTTGGAGCTCTTGGCTCCAATATTCCCATAGGCTTGAGCATCCTCCTCTCCATTGGACAGTATGGAGACTGCAGTGACTGTCAACCAGCAAACAGGGGCAACTGGACCACCGATCTCCTCAAGGTTGAGACCCAAACCTATGAGGAATTTGTCTCTTTTTTTTGTGAAAACAATCTTTAACAAGGTATACTTTTATGGAAAAATATTATTTATTATACGTATTTTTTGCTGAAACACAACATTCAGAGGCCTGAATATCAGGATAGCATAGAAAAGAGAGGAAAGGTTGACAGGTTGAGGTTGATAGAGGACTCCTGCAATGCCCCTCAATGAACTGTACTTATCTACCTCAATACCTGCCTTAGAATTACTACTTTTAATAATCCTTTAACTATCCAACACGTTTCCACACCACCCTTTTAATTGGTGCATCCTCAAGGGTGATAAAGTGGAGCAGTCAATGTGTTTGGACCATCAGACCACAAATCATGATTCAACATTTTGTTCTGGCACACCTGGGCCAGCTTTCACCTTCCAGCCCAGGCCATTTTTTGCAAATCTTACATGTGTCACTTGACGTGGTAATTACTTTGGAACACTTTTACTTATCCAAGCCATTCTGCGACTGTCTTCTCACGACACATTGTACTTCACGACAGTGCTAAATTTGAGTCAATATAATTTTCATTTATAAAAAAAATCCCTAATTTACCCCAAAATTTTAAAAATTCACAATTTTCTAGATTTGAATTTCTCTACTTTTAAGGCCTTTTTCACACGACCGTGTGTTCTCCGTGGCCATATTGCGGCCCGCATACAGCGGGTCCGCAATACACGGGGCACCAGCCGTGTGCATTCCACATCACGGATGAGGACCCATTCACTTGAAAGGGTCTTCAAATCCGGAGAAGCGGTGCGGAACGGAAGCACTAGGGAGTGCTTTCGTGGGGTTCCGTTCTATGCTTTCGTTCAGCAAAAAGATCTTTTTGCGGAACGGAGGGATCGCGGACCCCATTCAAGTGAATGGGTCCACGATCTGCATGTGGCTGGCCCACGGCTCGTGCATTGCGGACCATAATTTGTGTGAAAGAGGCCTAAGACAGATAGTAATGCCTCATAAATTAGTTATGAGTCCCCATATGTCTGCTTTATGTTGGCATCATTTTGTAAATGTAATTTTATTTCTTTAGGACGTTAGAAGGCTTAGAAGCCATTTTTCTAATTTTCAACAAAATTTCCAAAACCATTTCTTTAAGCACCAATTCAGTTATAATGTGATTTTGAGGGGCTTACGTAATGGAAACCCCCCATAAATGACCCCATTTTAGAAACTATACCCCTAAAATTATTCAAAACTTTGTTAACCCTTTAGGTGTTCCACAAGAATTAAAGGAAAATAGAGGCAAAATTTAATTTTTTAGGCAGATACTTTAATGTTAATTTTTTCTTGCAACACAGCAAGGGTCAACAGCAAAATAAACCTCAATATACATTACTCTGATTCTGCAGTTTACAGAAATACCCCATATGTGGTGGTAAACTTCTCTATGGGCACGTGACAGTGGTCAGGAGGAAAGGAGCGCCATATGGATTTTGTAGGCCTATCTTGCTAGAATAGTTTTTGGGCACCATTCATTTTGCATTTGAAGAGACTCTGACATACCCCTACAGTGGAGACCCTCAAAAAGTGACCCCATTTTGGAAACTACAGCTTTCAAAGAATATAATAAGGGGGTACTGAGCACTTTGACCCCCCGGAATTTGAAAACACTTGGCTGTGAAAATGAAAAGTTTTATTTCTTCCAATAAAATGTTGCTTTAGCCCCAAAGTTTTCATTTTCACAAGGGGTAACAGGAGAAAAAGCACCCCATAATTTGTTAGGCTACTTTCACACCTGCGTTTAGGTGCGGATCCGTCTGGTATCTGCACAGACGGATCCGCACCTATAATGGAAACGCTTAGATCCGTTCAGAACGGATCCGTTTGCATTACCATGAACAATGTTCATGATAATGCAAACGGATCCGTTTTGACTTACATTGAAAGTCAATGGGAGGCGGATCCGTTTTGACTTACATTGAAAGTCAATGGGAGGCGGATCCGTTTTCAATTGCACCATATTGTGTCAGTAAAAACTGATCCGTCCCCATTGACTTACATTGTAAATCAGGACGGATCCGTTTGGCTCAGTTTCGTCAGACAGACATCAAAACGCTGCAAGCAGCGATTTGGTGTCCGCATCCAGAGCGGAATGGAGGCTGAACGGAGGCAAACTGATGCATTCTGAGCGGATCCTTATCCATTCAGAATGCATTGGGGCTAAACTGATCCGTTTCGGGCCGCTTGTGAGAGACTTGAAACAGATCTCACAGGCGGACCCAGAAACGGCAGTCTTACCCATTTTCTCCTGAATATGGCAACACCCCACATGTGGTGGTAAACTGCTCTGGGGGCACATGGCAGGACTGGGCGCCATTGGTTTTTATTTTTTGAGTGATTGTCTTATGTGGGGGCTCATTTTTTGTGGGATGAGGTGACCTTTTCATTGGTACAATTTTGGGGACATAAGACTTTTTGATCGTTTGGTATTACACTTTGTGAGGCAAGGTGAAAAAAAAGGCTGTTTTGGCGTAGTTTAAAAAAAAAATTGTTTTAAAGTATTCACCTGAGGGGGCATATAATGTGATATTTTTATAGAGCAGGTTGTTACGGATGTGGCGATACCTAATATATCTATTATTTTTATTTTTGTCAAGTTTTACACAGTAAATGCATTTTTGAACAGAATAAAATCTTGTTTTTGTGTTGCCATTTTCTGAGAGCCCTATTTTTTATTTATTTTTCTGGCGATTGTCTTAGGTAGGGTATCATTTTTTGTGGGATGAGATGGCGGTTTGATTGGTACCATTTTAGGGTACATAAGACTTTTTGATTGCTTGGTATTGCACTTTTTGTGAGGCAAGGTTACAAAAAAAAAAATAAGTATGTTTTGGCATAGTTTTTTTTTTTTACAGCATTCACCTGAGGGGGCATCTCATGTGATATTTATATAGAGCAAGTTGTTACGTATGTGACAATACCTAATATTTCTATTATTTTTGATAAGTTTTACACAGAAAATGCATTTTTGAACAGAAAGAAATCTTGTTTTTGTGTTGCCATTTTCTGAGAGCCAGATTTATTTTTTGGGCGATTGTCTTAGATAGGCTCTTACTTTTTGCAGGATGAGATGACAGTTTGATTGGTACAATTTTGAGCTAAATACACCTTTTTGATCGCTTAATATTACACTTTTTGTGAGAGGTGACCAAAAATGGCTGTTTTGACAGTTTTTTTTTACTGCATTCACCTGACAGCGTGGATCATGTGAATTTTTTATAGAGCCGGTAGATATGGACTCGGCAATACCTAATATGTATACTTTCCTTTTTTTTCCTATTTTTTTATTATGCAAAACTTTATTGTAACTTTTTTTTTCTACAACTTTTGGGGGGTTTGATCCCCTTTACAATGCATTACAGTACTTCTGTATTGTAAAGCACTGGCTGTAAGTGTATTACTCTCTGTAATACACCTATAGCCTGCTTCTTGTGAGATCCAGGGGGCATCGGGCTGCCTTCCCTGCCATCAGGTCCCCGTCACAGCAGCGCAGGGACCCGATGAGGAGGGAGCTCCCTCCACACACCCCGCGGTCAGCACTGACCGCAGCATAGTGAGGGTTAATGCGCCGACATCTGTATTTTCATTGATGCCGATGCATACAGCAGGGGTCCGGCCAATGGGAACAGCCGGTCCCCTGCAGCTGATCGGGCAGCTCCTGCACCCGCCTGATCAGCGCGCCGTAGTACTACGGCGCTGGTCGGGAAGGGGTTCAATAGCAATTCTATAGCATCCTTTCTAAGAACTCTGCGGCTCCGTTATGTGCAGCAATGTGCTCTTACATCTCTTCCTGTGTGATCGAAAGTGAAAGTCTCTTATACCGTGAAATTCTCACTTCCTCTGCAGATACGTGACCGACTCGAAGAGATATCTCTCGAGAAAGCAGACCTCCATCCTCCATTGCACAATCCTTTTTTGATTAGTCCAGCTACATATGTGTGTATTTAGCCAAGTTATTTGAAAAGTATACACAGATGTAGCAGAGCTTAGTTTGTCGTTTCAACCAGTTCAATGGAATATCATGCAACGATTATAGCACAGTAAGTGGCTGGCCATAACAGGGCACCAGTTACATCAGAAACATGACATTTTGACCTCCCTTCTATATAGAGCTTATCATGGTTCCTGAACAGAATGCCAGAATTGCAGTGAGCACTGACACACAAGCAAAGGAATGGGCGATGTAATGCTGTGCAACAATTCCGATTTAAAGGGCTTGTTCCATCTTATTAAAGTGATCGCTAGGAGATGGACATCCAGATCTACCTTCCCTGTACTCCATGATTTTGATGCACTCTAATGTCTTTGGTGAGGGTCTGGAACCCCAACCACTTTTCATTATCAGGAACGGTGGGGGTTCCAGACGCTCACCAAAGACAGAGTGGATCCCCTCAAAGTCCTGTTGGAGTCCTGTATCGGCGGTCAAGTAGGAATAATAATGTTACCTACCTGTTTGATCCCTGGATCATCTTCAGTGCAACCTCCATACTCAGCATCTTGCTCCGTCCTCTGTATACAAGTCCAAATCCCCCGGAGCCCACCAGCTGCAGCCCCTCCAAATCCCCAGACGGTAGAAGCATTATGCTGCCTGCCATGTGTAGTGACCGTAAGAACTGGGTGATCCAAGGACAGGGACCACAAGTCACCCACAAGGAGAGCAGAGTTCTGTCCTGTCTGCACTGCAGCAGTAGTCCGAGTGGTGGCTGCTCTTATCTTCTGGGTTCCTGTCAGGGTGACAAAAGTAAAGGCTAGACACCTGGTGACTGGTTTATGTTACTGATTGCTGGGAAATTCCAGCCCTGTGCTGGGAATTCTACCATCCCCACTCTCTGATCCTCAGCCCATCCTCCACTGATGAGGTAATATTTACTGTTGTTAAATATTTAACCCTCCAGGAGGCAGCCAATTTTGGAATTTCCATTCTTTTTTTTTTTCTCTTCTGCTTTCAGTGGCCGTAATTTTTTTATTTTACCATTGACAGCCATATCAGGGCTTGTTTTTATTGCATCATAGTTTTTAATGTCACAATAACTTTACTCTACAGGTTATTACAGTTATAGAAATACCACATTTACAGGTTTTTATTATGTTTTGGTACTTTTAAAAATGTTAAAAAAAATCTAAAAAAGAAAAAGAAAATTGCAGTGTCACCATATTCGGACTCCCCTAACTAGGGATGAGCGAATCGACCTCTGCTACATCTATAGTTGCGCTGAGGGTAAATAAAAACGTTAGGTGTAGGGATGAGCGAATCGACTTCGGATGTTTCATCCGAAGTCGATTCGCATAAAATTTAGTTAATACTGTACAGAGCAGGAGCTCCGTACAGTATTAGAATGTATTGGCTCCGATGAGCCAAAGTTATTGATTTGTGAAGTCTCACGAGACTTCGCGCAAGAACGTCAAATTTATTTGTACTGTAAAAAAAACATTTCCCGAACTCAGGCTTGGTTCCAAGTGGTACCTTGTGTAGGAAGGTGCAAGGGCCCGTCATTGACAGAAGGTATGTGTCACCGAGATTCCTGGTCTCGGTTAGGTAAGAGCTGGTAATTTTAAGTGTCAGTTAGTGCTGTCTGACACTATTTGTTATTTAGTATGGCTGTAAAGCCGACCCGGGCCGGCTCTTACTGGGAGCAGCCAAAGTGCAGGGTGGGTGGCTTCTCCCCACGCTCCAGGCCATGTAATGTGGCTGTGTTCAGAGAGGTGAAAGAGTATTGCAAGTCTTGCCCAACTTGCCAGATAACCAGCCCCCAGCCACATTTCCGTAGTCCCCTGGTCCCTCTCCCGATTATCAAGGTTCCATTCGAGCGGATCGCTATGGATCTCATTGGCCCAGTACAGAAGTCCACTAGAGGGCACCAACACATTTTAGTCGTCCTCGACTACGCCACTTGTTACCCAGAGGTGGTGCCGCTGCATCATACATCAGCCAAACTCATAGCTAAGGAGTTAATGGAGATGTTTTCTAGAGTGGGTCTGCCTAAGGAGGTTCTGACTGACCAAGGGACCCCGTTTATGTCCAACGTCATGAGGGAACTCTGTAAGTTGCTCCACATAAAACAGCTACGGACGTCCGTGTATCATCCGCAAATGGATGGCCTGGTAGAGAGGTTTAATCAAACATTAAAAAATATGTTAAAAAGAGTGGTGTCTAAGGATGGAAGGGACTGGGACCTTCTTCTGCCCTATCTCATGTTTGCAGTGCGAAAAGTGCCCCAGGCCTCTACTGGGTTGTTGCCCTTCGAACTGCTCTACGACAGACAGCCTCGCGGTCTGTGGGACGTCGCCAAAGAGGCGTGGGAACAACAGCCCACACCGCACAAAAGTGTTGTTGAGTACGTCACCCAGCTGCAGAGCCGGATAGAAACAGTGTTGCCTCTGGTTAGGTAGCATATGGAGGCAGCACAGCGAGCCCAGAGTAGGGTCTATAATAGGCAGGCTCGGGTCCGGAACTTTAACCCGGGTGATCGGGTGTTGGTTCTGGTACCAACCGTAGACAGTAAGTTCCTAGCTAGGTGGCAGGAGCCCTACGAGGTACTTGAAAAAATTGGAGAGGTAGATTACAAGGTACACCAGCCAGGGAGGCGAAAGCCGGAGCAGGTGTACCATGTAAATCTACTCAAACCCTGGAAAGATAGGGAAACCTGTACGGAAGACAGCCCACGACCAGGGTTCCTAGGGGGAAGTGGTTTCAGCCCCTCTGTCTGAAGTAGGGGAAATGGCTGCCACAGTGAAAATTGCTGACAGCCTCTCCTCTAAACAGGCTCAGGAAGCCAGAGAATTCATTAGTCGGAACACGGATGTGTTCTCGGACTTCCCTGGACGCACGTCCATAATCCGGCATGACATTGTCACTGAGCCTCGGGCAAAAGTCTGGTTAAAACCATACCGGCTACCTGAGGCTCAGCAAAAAGTTATCGCGGAGGAAGTGCAGATAATGCTCCAGCTAGGTGTTGAGGAATCAAAAAGTGAATGAGCCAGTCCGATAGTCTTAATACCCAAACCGGACGGGACATTGCGGTTCTGTAACGATTTCCGCAAACTGAATGAGGTGTCCAAGTTTGATGCGTATCCCATGCCCTGAGTAGATGAGCTTATTGAGAAGTTAGGCCAAGCCCGGTATTTTTCTGTGTTGGACCTCACCAAAGGGTACTGGCAGGTACCCTTAATGGAGGCTGATAAGGAAAAAACGGCTTTCATCATGCCAGAGGGGCTGTATCAGTACAAGGTATTACCCTTTGGTCGACATAATGCTCCCACTACGTTTCAAAGACTAATGGACATTGTACCCTGTCCACATCGTCGGTACGCTTCGGCGTACCTGGACAATATCGTTGTCCATAGCACCGACTGGGAAAGTCACCTACCTAAAGTACAGGCTGTAGTTGACTCCCTTAGGAAGGCTGGCTTAACCGATAACCCAAAAAAGTGCGCAATAGGGTTAGAAGAGACCAAGTACCTGGGGTATGTAATTGGGCGCGGAATGATCAAACCTCAGGTGAACAAAATTGAGGCAATTAGGAATTGGCCCCGACCTGTCCCTACTCGGCAAGTAAAGTCGTTTCTGGGTATGGTGGGGTACTATATGAGGTTTGTCCCCAATTTTGCTACAGTCGCCGCACCATTGACAGGCCTTTTGAAGGGACGCAAGTCAGTGACGGTCCAGTGGCATGAGCAGGCGGAAAAGGCTTTTTCCGCTTTGAAGTCGGCCCTGTGTGGGTCCCTGGTATTGGTGACGCCCGACTTCAAAAGGGAGTTTGTGGTACAGACCGATGCCTCTGAAATAGGCCTCGGAGCTGTACTCTCTCAGGACATCAATGGGGAGGAACATCCGAAAGCTTACCCCAGCCGAGACTAGGTACAGTATAGTGTAGAGAGAGTGCCTGGCCATCAAGTGGGCACTCGAGTGTCTCTGCTATTATCTGTTGGGTAGAAAGTTCCGTCTGTTGACCGACAACTCCCCTCTCAAGTGGATGAGCTAAAGCAAAGAGAGGAATGGTCGGGTCACCAGGTGGTTCTTGTCTTTACAAAACTTTGAACAAGTTTTCTGTGGAAAATAGGGCAGGCAGGTTACAGGGAAACGCAGATGCCCTGTCCTGCGTACACTGTCTGGAAAGTGTTCACCCCCTCAGGGTTGAACAAAGGGGGAGGTATGTAGGAAGGCGCAAGGGTCAGTCATTGACAGAAGGTATGTGTCACCGAGATTCCTGGCCTCGGTGAGGTAAGAGCCGGTAATTTTACGTGTCAGCGGCAGTTAGTGCTGTCTGACACTATTTGTTATTTAGTATGGCTGTAAAGCCGATCCGGGCCGGCTCTTACTGGGAGCAGCCAAAGTGCAGGGTGGGTGGCTGCTCACCACGCAGGTTTTTTTTTAAAAAAAAAAACAGGCAGCAGTCTCAGCTGTGTGGATTACCTCCCTCGGTCAGTGGAGCTCTCTGTGCTGAGGTCTGAAGACCGCGTGTCAGGCGAGCAGGCCGCCTTACAGCCTGCAAGTGGACTTTCTGAGGCTGAGCATTCAGCCGGGAGTGAACTGACACATAGGATTCCAGGTGACCATTGTTTTGTCTTGCTGTAAACAAGCACAAAGACTGTTATGTTTTGCTGTGTGTGAACAAGCACCAAGACTGTTGTGTTTTTGCTGTGTGAATAAAACACTGAAGTTGATTTACAACCTGGTTCTTTGCCTCTATACTGCGTCCGCTAACCTGCCTACCAGAGCAAAACCCCACACTTGGAACCGAACCGAGTTTGGGAATAGTTTTTTTAGGCTACTTTCACACTAGCGTTGTTTGAATCCGGCGTTCAATTTCGACACCGGAAATGCCCGCCGGATCCGGAAAAACAAAATTACATTTGATTCCTGATCAGGCTTTCGATCACAATAGAAAAATGCATTGGAAAAAACGGATCCGCCATTTATGGACTTTAACTTTTTTTTCCTATTTTTGGGGTTTAACATGCAAAAGCCGGATCCGTTATGACTGAACACACGGCGCCGGATCCGGCGTTAATGCAAGTCAATGGGAAAAAAGCCTGATCCGGCGTTCAGTCAAAGTGTTCAGGATTTTTGGCCGGAGGTAAAAATACAACATGCTACGTTTTTCTGAAAAGCCTGATCAGTCAAAAAGACTGAACAGAAGACATCCGGATGCATCCTGAACGGATTACTCTCCATTCAGAATGCATTAGGATAAAACCGATCAGTTCTTTTCCGGATTTGAGCCCCTAGGACGGAACTCAGCGCCGGAAAAGAAAAACGCTAGTGTGAAAGTAGCCTTACAGTACAAATAAATTTATGACGTTATTGCGTGAAGTCTCGCGAGACTTCGCAAAGCAATAACTTCGGCTCATCGGAGCCAATACATTCTAATACTGTATGGAGCAGAAGCTCCGAAGTTTAATGCGAATCAACTTCGGATGTTTCATCCGAAGTCGATTCGCTCATCCCTAGCCCTTATGTTTTTATTTCCCCTCAGTGCAACTACAGCTGTAGCAGAACTAAAAACCATTGAAAAAGTAAATTCAAATTTTCTAGCCAGTTTTTCTTAAAGGCGTTGTCCAAGAATGCGGGGTGGGTTGGGAATGACCCCCCCCACCGTGGCCAGATTTGTAAATGGTGCTGGCTCCCCACTCCTTCTCCTCCAAGCCTGTGATGCTCTTCCTGGCTCACATCACCACAGCCAATCACTGGTCACAGCATTGACCGGCTCCACTTACATTAGTCACATGACGCAAGGGCATCTGATCTGGTCTGCATTGCGGCCTGTGATTGGCTGCAGCAGTGTGAAACTGGATATTTACAGTGAGGGAGCCCAACGGAGCATCGCAGTTCTGGAGAAGGAGCGGGGAGACGGCACTGGGAAGTAGGTAACCCTTCCTTTACAGGTCCGTCCAAGTATGGGGGTTGCCAAAAACTCCACATTCTCACACAATCCCTGCTGCTGTGTGCACAGAGCAGCAGGGAGAGTGTAAAGTCCTATTCACCCTGACTGAGATCTATCAGGGTGAATAGGACAAGGGATGAAAGATCCCAGGTTCTAGCCCCTAAGGGGGAAATGGATATTAAATTAAAAGTAAAAATAAAAAAAGGTTAAAAAAAAACAAACACCAAAATAAGTTTAAATCACCCCCTTGCCCAATTTTACACATAAAATATATAAACAATAAAAAAAATTACATATCACCACGCCCGAAAAAGTGCAAACTATTAAAATATTAAAAAATATCTCCTATGCGGTGAACGCCGTAACAGAAAAAATAAAATAAAAAAAAATTGCAATTTGCAATTTTTTGGTCACCTTGTCCCAACAAAAATTAGGTTAGGACTTTTCTATTATGGTCCAGACGTTCCAAAAAAACTGGAATGCACGCGGCTTTTTGGGTGTTTTATTTTTTTCACGTGGTATCGATTATCACAATACTTTTTTATGGTATCGAAATAGAGTCAAAATTTTGGTATCGTGACAACCCTAGGTAAGACATGTGTTTTTTTTTTTTTTTTATTATACCGTAATTATACGTATTTTAAATTTGGCTACAAAAAATTAGTCAACAAAATGTTTCAGGTTAGGAGCCAATGGCTCCTTGATTTTTTATTTTTTTTGTCTGGAGCCCTGCTAGAGGCTCATTTGCACGTATTAAAACATTAGTTTTCTGAGCAACGTGGGCACATGTGAACATGGGACCAAAGCAGATGCCTTCAGCTGCCAAGCGCATGGAACTGGTCAGCCAGTTTCATAGGTTCAAAACTGCTGGCAGATGCCCTTTAGATGGGTTATTCACCCCATCCAGTGGACCAGCGGTGGGAATCATATTTACCTGATCCCCGCCACTGAGTTCTGGTTCCATCTCTTCTCCTTGAGAGCCACTGGTTTAGGGGCTCCCCAAGTCAACATCCAGTTTGATGAGGGCCATGTAGCTCATGCAGCCAATGATTGGCAACCCTCGAGGCACTTAACTGCTCATTTGCATGTGGACTGAAAGTCCTATTTTCTCCAGAATAAAGCAACAGATCACTAGGTGACAGGTATCATTACATTCAGCTGAGCTCGCCCTACAAAGCATTGCTCCTGATACAACAGTGAATTTTCTGGTCACAATGCATTCGCAGATTTAAGTCCCCTAGTGGGACTAAAAAAATATAAAAGGTAAAAACATCTGCTGTAATGGTTTACAAACATACCTTTCCTGATGCTCATCATCACATGACCAAGACACATTTTTATCCACTGGAAGCAAGCAATGGAGGTTTCTATTAAATAACAGCAAACAGAGACCTTGAAAATGGGGTCTGACAACCGACACAGCGTTCTCTAAACAGCAGATCGTGGGGGGTGTCAGGAGTTGGAGCCCTGGAGATCAGATATTGATGACCTATCCCAGTGGTCTGCAACCTTCGGCACGCCAGATGTGGCGAAACTACAACTCCCAGCATGCTCCATTCACTTTTATGGGAGTTTTGAAAACAGCTAAGCAAGTGTGCATGCTGGGAGTAGTAGTTTCACCACAGCTGGTGTGCCGAACGTTGCTGATCCTATCCTGAGGACAGGTGATCCGGATGGGAAAACTATACATCATTTTACGTTATGAATGGCATATTCAGTGCCCAGATCCTCATCGTGATTGCATATCCTAATGATACAATAATCACTTTATAAGTTGGGATACCCCTAATGTCATTTGTGTGCCAGTGGTTGGATGAGCAAGCATTTCTAAGGACTCCTCAAAGCAGACCAAGCACAGTGCTATACATTGCATAGTGGCTGTATTTGGTATTGCAGCTCAGACTTGAAGGCTACTCGGCTGCCCCTAGGCCATGTGACCGGTTAGGTTTTTAATATTTTACTCCTGGAAAGCCAGTAACTCAACCTGCATCTGCATGATTCCCCATGAAGCCACAGCAGATAAGTTTGCTTTAATTGCTGTTTTTAAGGTAGTCTCTATCATCAGTCTCCCCTCTGCAGGTGCCATCCCTAATCCTCAGTTATCCATGATCTGGTAGCTGCTATGATGTCTGCCATACACAGCACATAAAGAGGAGATCCTGCTCCCCTAACAAACATTAGGATATTACGCTGTAAGTCTCCTCATTGTCTCTCCATAGACATCTATGGGCAGCAACTGTAACCTGATTTCAATCTTCTCTCTGGAGAACAGTGAACTCGAGTGATCAGTGTAGAAAGCAGGGGAAGAGGACATGAGCATGATACATGGAGAAAGAGGTATTTCCTGTACAGCGTGACTTCTCAGAGTAAAAACAGGAGGGATAACACTATATCTGGCCATTATATGGCTCCATTTATCAGCAGTTCGCCATCAGCAGGCTCTATCCCCAATTCTCAGTTATCCCTGAGATAGTAGCCGCTATGATGTCTCCCATACACAGCACACAGAGTAGATACTATTCCGCTAATATTATGATATCACACTGTAAGGCTGGGTTCACACGGGCGTTGCGGGTGACGTGCGGGTGTGTTGTGGGAAAATGAGCTTTTTCCCCGCGAGTGCAAAGCGTGTTAATGCGCTTTGCACGTGCGTGAGAAAAATCTGCATGTTTGGTACCCAGACTTCTTCACAGAAGTTCGGGTTTGGGTTTGGTGTTCTGTAGATTTTATTATTTTCCCTTATAACATGGTTAGAAGGGAAAATAATAGCATTCTGAATACAGAATGCATAGAGGGGTTAAAAATAATGAACAAATTTAACTCACCCCATCCACTTGGTCGTGTAGTGGATCTCCTTCTTTCTTTAGGACCTTGCTAAAGGACCTTTGATGACGTCACTGCGCTCATCACATGGTCCATCACCATGGTGATGGACCATGTGATGAGCACAGTGACATCACCAAAGGTCCTTTTTTTTCCAGGTCAAAGAAGAAGACAGAAGAGAAACCATGCTGCGCAAACAAGTGGATGAGGCGGGTTAAATTTTTGAATTATTATTTTTTTAACCCCTCCATCCCTATTTTACTAAGCATTCTGTATTAAGAATGCTATTATATTCCCTTATAACCATGTTATAAGGAAAAATAATAATGATCGGGTCTAAATCCCGATCATCTCCTATTAATCATGCGTGAAAATCTCACCGCATCCGCACTTGCTTGCGATTTTCACGCAGCCCCATTCACTTCTATTGAGCCTGCGTTGCGTGAAAAACGCACAATATAGAGCATGCTGCGATTTTCACGCAACGCACAAGTGATGCGTGAAAATCACCGCTCATGTGCACAGCCCCATAGAAATGAACGGGTCTGGATTCAGTACGGGTGCAATGCGTTCACTGCGCGGAAAACTCGTCCGTGTGAAAGAGGCCTAAGTGTCTCTCTGTAGCAGTGCTCTCCCCCTTGCCTCTCCATAGACCTCTACGGACAGCAACTGTAACCAGATTTCAATCTTCTCTCTGGATTTTTAATAGTGCGGGTGATCAGTGCAGGAGAAGAGGACACGAGTCTGATACGTGGAAAAAGAGGTATTTTCTTACAGTTTCTTTTTTATGGGGAAAACACAAATTAAACGGTAGTCTTTTGAAGTGTATCTACGAGCATAATATTCCCTGCGCGAGTGAAAAGAAGCACATACAAAATAATAGTACGACATATATTTCCAATAATAGTTTTACAAGCCGTAAACCATGAACAAAAAATAAAAAAAAGCAGTGCACTAAAACGGGGAAACGTCGCAGCATATACATTCAGTTAAAACAGCAGAATTTATAAGTACGGAAAATACACAAAAAATAGGCAAGTACAAAATGCCATGCAAAATACATCACCATCTACACTATACACGATAAAGACGGCCAGAACGAAATGTAGTCATCGTCATAAAAATAACGGCAAATTCTCTCCTTGAAAATCACATGATACTAGAACTTTCTGTTCACTTTACAGTTACTTCATAAAATTGCTTAAAAGTTGGTTCACCGATAATACGTGGGCATGATTTTACAAAGGGGCGGGATTTTACAGCGCGCGCCATTGTTGTTTATGAGTGATCTCGTGCATTTATAGGGGAGGGGCGCAGCCACAGGTTTCCGGAGTTGCCCCCTTACTCCATTTACAGAATATACATGCAGTAACAACATCTTTGGGGGCACAAAATAAATTTGCTGCTCTCCTGTTACCTTCATGAAGTTATTGCCATTCCTCTATTATCCCTACCCGAATCGCTACCAGTCTGCACTAAAGGCCTAACTGGTTGTTACCAGTCTGACACAGGCAGCACTGACTGGATAGTGTCAGACTGTGCAAGGACACGCTCCCCAACTTGAACATCCCGATGTACCCACTGTAGACCGCTAGCAATTCATTCATAAAATTCTAGCAGGAATAACAGAGGAAGGAGAAAACAGTCTCATAAGAACAGCTGCTCCAGAATTGTTATGACAGGAGTAGGAGCACGTCCTCTTCAATGCATTATCCCATGCAGTTTGCTTTACTACATATGGCCTATACACTGTATATTCCACCCCTGGGCAGAGCCTCCCGGAGCTGAGGGCCAGCTACTCAACTTACAAGAGAGAGAGACTCAAACATCAGCCATTTTGAACAGTGAAGGAAGTAACCACTAGAGGGAGCTGACGTAGCCATACCAGGTCACTCGAAAAGGCCCACGTAAGTGAATAGCGAATTGTGTTATCAGGCCAGACCCTAATCATCGTCTTTGTTGAGGTCTCTCCCCCAACAGGTGCAGAGTCCCATAGAAACAACCGGGACCTGTCGAGAGATGCTACACCTACCGCAGCTGGAGGCCCTCGGCAGGATACAGTTTGGTTATCAAAGGGTTGGATTGTCTCCGCCAACGACACAGTTTTCTATTTTATGAATCTTAAAGGGGTTGGATATGGCACCAATGTCCGACAGGTGTGGGTCTCATCTCTGGAACTTGCATCTATCTCTAGAACTGGCCCCTAAAGTGTACAAGGTCGGCCACCCTCCTTTCACTACTACAGCGGAGCGTGCTCACTCAGCTCTTTTCGGAACTCCCATGAGATCACACCGTGCACCCCCCTCTTTGGGGATCCCGTCCCACTGGGGGGAACTGCACCTATCGGACATTGGTAGCATAACCTAGCGGTATGCCACCAAGGCACTCTTTAACCGTATCGTCAATACTTTCTAACACACATTAAATGCCAACTCCTTATCAGTTTCAAGATCTCTTCTTCTTGTCAGTGAACAGAGAACCTATCCTGATGGCATCCACAGTCCTGTTCCGCTGAATCCGAGTCCTGCCCTGTAACAAGCTGTGCAATGGAGTTAGCTCGACAGTATCACGACTATCAGTATCAGAGCGGTAGGGGTCGGACTCCTCAGACAGCGCCGTACGCTGAATAGTGGCTGAGCTTGGTACGGCTGCTCAATCCCATTCACTTAAAGTGGACACCACGAGACTGATGGATACGACAGGTTGTGGGAGAGGGCCCGAACGCTGCGGCAGCTGTTTGGAATTGGACCCCCAATACTATTGGCCTATCCTCAAGAAAGCTGATCACTATTGAAGTCCTGGACAACCCTTTTAAATTCATCCCGAATGTTATCATTTACAGCCATAACACTTCTGCTCAAGCCCCTGTAGTAAAGCAAAATGAACCTTAAGGATATGCCATCAATGTGGACAGGAGCAGACCCCAGACGTAGGACCTGCACCTATCTAGAGCAGTGTTTCCCAACCAGTGTGCCTCCAGCTGTTGCAAAACTACAACTCCCAGCATGCCTGGACAGTCTTTGGTTGTGCGGGCATGCTGGGAGTTGTAGTTTTGCAACAGCTGGAGGCACACTGGTTGGGAAACACTGATCTAGAGAACGGGGGTCTAAAAGTAAAATACTGTTCTCTATGGGAGTCCTCAGCTATTTTCAGAAGTCCCGCATTTCCCTTCACCACTATGGGACTGTTGAAAAAAAATCGAAGTCAGCGCTCAACTATAGTGGTGAACGGAGGGTGGCGGCGCATGTGCGGCTGCTCTCTGTTTACTCCAGAGGGCTCGTTTTGGAGATAGGAGCGGGTCCAAGAGCTGAGAGGTGCACCTATCTGACACTGACGGCATATCCTAGAGATGTCGCAGACTGGAACACCCCTTTAATAACCCCCCCCCCCCAGACTTGCTATTAAGCGGAGATATCTAATTTACACCGTCATGAGCATAGCACATACCATATACATGTATAATCTTCACATTGTGCCCTATTTACAGTGAAAGTGCTTGGTTGCAGCCTGTTATGTCGCTTTCTCTATCACATGATCCACTAGCATAGGAATAAAAAATACAATACCACAGGAAATGCAGCCGGCACGGCAGAAATGTACACGGGGAGCGGCGCGGAGGAGCGTGGTTTAATGTACAAATAAATAACGGAGACGGGGAGAGGCCGGAGCTTGGCCGGCACAGGACAGGAAATACAAAAACCTAAGAAACTGGAGTGCCGCTAGCAGAATGGAGAAGCCGTGGGGTCGAAGGTTTTGAAAACGTCTTTCAGCGGCTTGCCGTCCCCTTCGCCTTCTGCTTTGGTTTCTGGGCCTTGGCTTGGAGCTGCTGGTTTGATCTGCCTCGGATCGCTGTACTGAGGCCGTATAAGTCCCGCCAAAGCTGAGACGGGGAGGTTGTGAATGGCGGGCACCTGTGCTGTGGTGTTTTTATCGGTTGCCTCCTCTTTGTCGGCGGGGCAGTCGACCTTATCCTCACTGTCCTCCGGACTCTTAATAGTGGGTTCTCCGATGGGCTGCTGAGGCTTCTCCTCCGTTTCCTCAGACTCGTCTTTGCTCGGCTTGCCCGCATCCTCAGTCTTTTTTTCATGGTCTCCGTTTTCTCCTATGGAAGTCGGAACGGTATCTGCTGATGTTGTGGAGCCGTCTCGTTGCCTGTACAGACTGATATTTTTCAGTATGGACACAGGACTACCCAATCTGCTGCCAGAAGGGGACGTTTTTGGAGCGTATGATGAAAGGACTTCTTGGGCAGGCTTCACGGATGTTGGTGGTGAACTTATGGATGATCTTGCTGCCAAGCGGGGGTCAACTTTAGGTGGCAAGGACTCCTTTGCTGCGCTCGGCTGGCTGTCATTGCTGGGGAATCTATGAAGTCGGGACTGAAGGCTCTTTTGGAGACGGGGGTCGTTCATTTTGTGGATTGTCACATGCGAATCTGCTGCTGCTGCTGGTTCCACGTAGCTGCCTTTGACTGAAATGATCGCTTGTTTCGCTTTTTGCTCCAGTCTGGGATCCACCCTCTCCAGTCTTGGGTCAGAACCGGACTGAAGCACCTCCGTGACCAGGGGCCTGGATTTATTAAGCCTCTGGTCAGCAATTAGTGGAGGTAATGGAAGATTTATAGGATGAAACTGGGTCAGGTTTTGGAGGGGGGACTGGGAGTAGATCCTCAGGTGCCCACACAATAAGTTTTGCAAAGTTGGGTTTGGACAGTACAATGTCCATTTTAATGTGGCTGAATTGCCTCAGCTTACAGCGCGGGTCCCTTAGACTTACCCCTGGTAAGGTTTCTAGCGGTATGACTGCGGTTTTCTCTCTTAGTTCCCTCTCGGCATCCTCATCCTCATCATCATTCCCTCTCGGCTTAACGTTCCCTCCTGAGTGAGGAAGGTGGCTAACGGCAGAGGTCTCTAGTTTAATCTTCCTGGGGTCCCGTGTGTTTCTGGGATCAGATGTGGCACTCTCCACGTGATGTCCGGGACTTTGTCCCGGGTGAAGTCTTAGTCTAGGATCGAATGGCTGGCCACCAACAGCCCTCTCTTTTGCCAGCCTTGGGTCACATACTTGAGGGGCCGGCTGCTGCTCGGTGGTGTTGTTCCTGGCCAGTTTGGTTTGGTTCCGCAGGGTTTTTAAGATGGAACTAACGCCGCTACCATCCTCTTCCTCACTGCTATACCAGTTTGCAAATTCATCTGAAAATAAAGCAAGAGCACGATTAACATTTGTACCAATCGTGTGTATGGAGCGGAAAAGAGCATGACCCTTTTCTTTATGCCAGTTCTCTGAGAAGTGTGCATCAGTGTGATAGTATTTCTAATAGTGTTGAGCAAGCTTGTTTTTCAAGTTCTGCGTCCAAAGTTCGGGTTATCGAAGAATCCCTTTATGGTTTCCGCTACCGCGCACCATAATGGAATTTGGAATTCATAACGGGATTCTTTTGATAACCCCCAACTTTGGACGCAGAACTTAAAAAATAGGTTTGCTCAACACTAATTTCTAATGTACCAGAAAGGGTTATTCGAGTGCAGAAGGATGGAGTAGGCCAGAAAATGCTGGGGGACTGGCAGTAGCACATAAACTATACAAGGACTTCCAGTCTGTTCGTGTAATTAATATAAGCATATGTACAGTACATGTGGAATTAACCATTTTATGGCGATTGGCAAGGATCTGCCGCAGTGCAATGTGTACAATAACGATTGGCTAGTTACGGGTTACGAGCCCATTGTATTCTGATCCAATCATATGATTCTATTGCATCTCTCCACACGTGATCACTGCATGCTTTCGGGAATTGTGAACACCAGACCAAAGCAGGGAGGGAACTACTCTAACAATTAGTATTCCTATAAATGCTTGTTCCCGATAAATCGCTCGGCCCAATAGAGCCTTAAAGGGGTTCTTCACTTTCATTTAACTGATGATCTATCCTCTGGATAGATCATCAGCTTCTGATCGGCCGGGGTCCGACACCCAGGACCCCCGCCGATCAGCTGTTTGAGAAGGCAGCGGCGCTCCAGCAGCGCCGCGGCCTTCTCACTGTTTACCGCCGGGCCGCACGCCCACTGACGTCACGACTTGTATCAACTAGAGTGGGCGCGGCTAAGCTCCATTCAAGTGAACAGAGCTTAGCAGCGCCCACTCTAGTTGATACAAGTCGTGACGTCAGTGGGCGGGCGGCCCGGCGGTAAACAGTGAGAAGGCCGCGGCGCTGCTGGAGCGCCGCTGCCTTCTCAAACAGCTGATCGGCGGGGGTCCCGGGTCTCGGACCCCCGCCGATCAGAAGCTGATGATCTATCCAGAGGATAGATCATCAGTTAAATGAAAGTGAAGAACCCCTTTAAGGAGAGTCTGTCAGCAACTTTCCCTGTCTCAAATGGCTCCCCCTGCACTGTGGGACACATATATATAAGCTGGGTTTACGCAGCCCAAGAAGCAGCCGATTATAGGGAAAGAAGCGTTCCTTCCCAACAAAAAGGCTGGAGGTGAGGTGCTGCATCATCACCTCCACAGTACGAGGACAAGGGATCGTTTCTGGACGTTAACCCCTCACCGGTTTAGTTTTTAGCCAGCCCACTATCAAATCACGTCCGTGCCCGGATGTGTGCCATACGATACCCACTGTGGGCAGCGTAAGTGATGGAATGGGCTGTACACGCGCTGCTTTTCACACCAGTAAGCTGGCATTTTGAATGTGGAGAAATCTGCTGCCCATGCAGCTGAAATCTGACTACCTTTCTACTGACAGGAGGCCCCTACACAGTAGGTGATCTTGCCGTTTCAGGTATGTACTAGTATTGGGCAAAACCACAGTAAAGGATTTGGAATATTAGGAAAGATGACAAATACATTGGACTTACAGTTGTGAGTCTGGTGTGTTCATAAGGGGAACGCGCCCCCTGCTATGTATACACAAACAGCCAGCAATCACAGTCCAATGTAATTTTCATAGTTAACATTTCGTAAGCCATTTTGGCTAATCGCTGTACAGACATGTATTCTTAAAGGGGTTGGCCCACCTCAGACACTGGGGGCATATTGCTAGGATATGCCCCCGATGTCTGATAGATGCGGGTCCCTGAGGTGGGACCTTCACCTATCTTTAGAATGGGGCCCACAAAGTGAGGGAGGGGGCACTGCGCATGAGGAGCTGCCCTCCATTCACTCCTATGAAAACGTGAAAAATAACAGAGTGCTGGCTTGACTATTTCCGTCAGTGAATGAAGCAGTGGCTGTGCTTGCGCTGTGGATTTTCCATTCATTTCAATGGAACTGCCGAAAACAGGAGAGCGTGCCGCTTGGCTATTTTCGGCGCTCCCATAGGAATGAATGGAGGGCGGCTCTGCATGCGCAGTACCCTCCCTCTCCTTCACTTTCACTAAAGATAGATGCAGGGTCCCAGAGGTGGGACCTGCACCTATCAGACATTGCAGGCATAGCCTAGCGATATGCCCCCAATGTCTGAGGTGAGACAACCCCTTTAAGCAGGGCAGCATAGACCCATAAAAGATCTGCTTGAAGAATCAGGTCAAGCACGGGAGTAAAGCATACAAGGGAGGAGGGCGGCATATTTTACGATTCTGCATAGTACATCAGATACATACCTTCTTCTCTACTCATGGATCTCTGTGGCGGAGGTTGACTCGTGTCCCCGCCGTCCATCGTTTTTCCAATTCTTGAAAATAAAACTTTATGCATAGCTTAAAGTAAAAAACACACAACACAGAGGTAAATGTGGGGCGTTCCCTGCGTAACCGAAGCACCACTATGTGTTCACATCCTCGGTGGTATTTGCTAAATGTTACTTACATTCAGGAACGCTGGAAGGTTTCACGCTATGAACGGCCTGCTGGGAGTAGTAGTTCTCATAGTACGCAGGTGCACTCTGTACAGACTGATAGCTGCTTTGTTGCTGCATTCCATGCGGCTGCTCGTCTGCACTGTGGTGGTATGGCGGTGGGTGGACACTGGGACCTTCTCTCTGATGGTTCATACCGTGGCCTGCGGAGGAGTTGAATGATGCATTCACGCCTGAGTTCCCATACATTGGCGGTGGCGGCAGGGGCCCCGGGTCAGGCAGGGGCTCAGAGTTGTACAAAGACGGGTGATTTCCTTGGTACTGCATTCCCATGTACGATTGATTGTAAAACTTTGACCTGCATTGGAGGCGACAAGTTACATGTCTTACTTACGGTAAGGTGGTATGGTTACTTATGGTAGGTCTGACATCCTCTACTCCCGCTGATCAGGATCAGCTCCAGCGCAGGAGGTAGGCGCCAGAACTACACAGCTGTCCATTGTGTAGTGGCTGGAGCCCGTTACTGCAGTAGTCACTTGAAGTAACCAGCTCTGTCCACTACACCAGGGGTGGGCAACCTCCGGCCCGTGGGATCATTTCATATGGCCCCGAGCCCCCTTCCAGAGTATATAGAGAAAATGCTAATGACCACTTCCATTATGGAACCTGTCATTAGCATGCGGGAGGCACAGCAAGATGAGAACAGAACTGCACTGGCTGTCCTCACCTTACCTGGTCTTCTTTTGGCCCCACTCTGTGTCCTGATACATACAGCGTCAGGACGTCGTGCACGTAGGTAACAGTATAGCGTGGCGGGAAGAAGACCAGGGAGGGTAAGTGAATCTGCCAAGAGGCAGCGCCGTCCGGAACAGGAGAGGTAAGTTTATTTATTTTAAACATCTGATCTGAGGTTTGATTGGATGCTGGGGGGTCTGATAGGGCATGATCTGAGGCTAATGGAGGGGGGGGGGGGGGGGTCTGATTTGATGCTAAGGCTGGGGAGGGTCCGATTTGATTCTAAGGCTGGGGAGGGTCCGATTTGATTCTAAGGCTGGGGAGGGTCCGATTTGATTCTAAGGCTGGGGAGGGTCCGATTTGATTCTAAGGCTGGGGAGGGTCCGATCTAAGGCTGGGGAGGGTCCGATCTAAGGCTGGGGAGGGTCCGATCTAAGGCTGGGGAGGGTCCGATCTAAGGCTGGGGAGGGTCCGATCTAAGGCTGGGGAGGGTCCGATCTAAGGCTGGGGAGGGTCCGATCTAAGGCTGGGGAGGGTCCGATCTAAGGCTGGGGAGGGTCCGATCTAAGGCTGCGAAGATAGAGGCAGGATAGTGTCAGGGAGAGTGAAAGCTGAGCGGACCCCTCTCTGGACCCTCTGGGTTTAGATTGGCTGCCATTAATGCCAAATAAAAAATACATATATAAAACATTCTCAACTTTAAAAGTAGACTGCTATATGTGGTTAAAATGGCGCCTGTACTATTTGTAATATATATATATATATATTAGAGTGCAGGCGCCATTTTGTGCTGCAAAAATACAGCGCTCTCGATTTTTTTAATTGAAGCCCAATTTGTGTAACTTACCCCAAAGTCAGTTATATGTTTGACCAAATACAGCAGTCACGTTTTTAAGTTGAGAATTTTGTACGGCCCCCGAACAGTGTTACAAATCTCCAAATGGCCCTGGCAGCAGAAAGGTTCCCCACCCCTGCACTACACGATGGAAGGCGCCGTCTACTTCTGGCACCATAGCTACTCACAAACAGCTGATCAGCAGGGGTGCAGGGTGTCAGACCCTAATTTGTTACTACGGCTTAGAAAATACTGGAAAACCCCTTGCTATTGCTCAGTCCCAGAGTGCACAGAAGATATAATCTGCCAGAGGACTCTTAAAGGGGTTTGACCAGGTTTCTAGATTATGCTATACCCAATAAGTATAGTAAATCTGACCACTGGGATTCCCACTGATCCTTCGAGCAAAGCTTTGGTACAGCGATCCTCCCGATGGCCTTGGGTTGAGATGGTTTCTGGTTACGAGGGATCTGGAGGCGGCCCTGTCCATTACGGCCACTTTTCACTTTATTCAAGCACACGATCTCAGTGCCTGTGCCGACGTACCATATGCAGAACAGTCAACTGGCGGGAAGTCCCAGCCAATGAGCATGTGCCTTTGCGTCATGGCATGCAGAGATTGGCTGAAGTTGACACCCCCACCAATTAGGGCACCAGGAGGTCCTGTGAGTGCCGTAGCCTTCTACGTGAGCTGTACGTTGTATAGCGAGCTGCTCTTAGGCCACGTGACTGATGAACGTGTCGTCACTAGCCTAGGAAAAGCTGAGAGAAGACTGCAACACTCCCAGGAGGCCGGTGCTTTCTCAAACAGCTGATCCATGGGGGTCCCGGGTTTCGGTACCCCACCAATCAGATACTGATGACTTATCCTCTTATAAAGTCTTGAAAACCCCTTCAACTATTCACCAGAAAAGTTTGGCTTAATGAGGTTCTGAATTGGCCATTTTCCAGCTGCTCCTCCGGACTCCGGACTCTTCTGCCTTCCATCCTCCTTTGCTCAGGTTGACATTTTAGGGTCTCCATAAAACTCCACCTTTATTTTATCCATGGAAAATGGCTGATGGGCTTTAGACCTCACTGGTCCTAACGACTAACTGATGAGGGAGGCCGTAAACCCATCAGCCGCTTTACTGTCCGCCAATAAGCAGTGAACTCCTCTGGAATAACTAAAACTCACCCATGATGCGGCTCTTCCTCCATCTCCTCATCCATGTCGTGCTGCGCTTCTTCTTCCGTGTTCAGAACCTGCGCAGAACACAGGGGGTCACACTTACAGCATCACCTCATCATTTTTTCTGCTTTTTCTAATAAATTACTGTACATTGAAACCCATCAGGTCATGTCTGGAACTAGATGCAGCTATTATCTGTGGAACCTTCTCTATGACATCCGTATACCTTGCTAGGGCGTGTGCACAAGGGTTGTCCTATGGGAGACAACACCTTTAACTCCCATCACTGGTACATTAAAGAGGCGCACTGGGAGTTTCACATTGATGGACTAACCACAGTTAAAGGAGCTGCAGCCTCTTCATGGTATGTCAAGCACAGCGCCACCCACTGGCTAGTGGCTGTGCTTGGTATTGCAGTTCCATCCCATTCACTTGAATAGGACTAAGCTGCAGCAGAAAGGCCATGTGATCGAGGGGTGTGACATCACAGGCAAAGGAAGAGGATGCCCTTCAAACAGATTATTGGCGGGTACGCCAGGTGACAGACCCCCACCAATCAGATACAAAACTGATTACAGCTCCTTCTCCAGTAACTGTAGCAGCCTTTGCTGCTGCCTTAGACACTTACCTTGTGCAGTAGCTCCCTGGTCTCGTCAGTAAGGGGGTCGTGAGAAAATTTGCAGTTGTCTCCTTGGTAGCACGTTGTCCCTGTATGGTGAAACTTGCACTGGAAATTCACGTACAGCACAAAATGTTAAGGACAATGACAAAAGTGGACAGCGTCTATGAGACGTGTGAACGCAAGGTTTAGCCCTCATTCAGACGGCCATGACGCTGGACTGAAGGATCTTCAATCTCAGGGCAGTTTTGGACATGTATTTACTCTGTGTGAACACACCCTTACCAAGTGTTCAATTGTGCGCATAGTGTGAATGAGGCCTAATATGGACACTGTATGGATCCAAATACCCATCGCTATTTCCACATATTACTGTCCCCCGCTAGTCAACAGCTGGATCCACATAACGTGACATTGTGCAAACTGCTGCCCCATTAGGGTGCATCCACACCACTGTAGTTTCCATCCACATGCGACCCGTTCATTTCTGTGGGGCCGCCCCCCAAAAAAACTAAAAAACGGATAGCATACGGATGTCAGCCCTGTGCTGTCCACATCTGTGCAGCCAAGCCGCAAATTACAGAACATGTCCTGTTCTTGTCCGTTTTAAAAAAACAGGCATTTTTTCCAGTGGGATGCACAAGGACCTCATCTGTATTTTGCAGACTGCTAAACGGATACAGTTGTGTGAATGCGCTCTGACAGATGAGCACTTTGGAGGAGCATCTTGAGTTTGTGGGCAGACATATTGTTCTTGTGCTGCTTATGAGATTGAGATGAAATTGAAGGGATTGCCGAGTCGAGAGATTAATCTTACAACGGGTCATGTTTTTCTCACTGCAGGAAGTTTACAATAAGGCCATTTTGGGCAGTCGCCTGGCGTCCGAGGCTCCTGGGGACCCTTGGACAGAAAAAGTGGCCATCAGACTATAGGCAGGGTGCCGAGCAGAGCAGCAGCTGCCTTCCTTTCTGCAGGAGGAGAGGTCCCAGGCCTCCGAGCTAGATGTACACACACCTGCACGGAAAGAAAGAAAGGGTTTCTGCTGATGACAGCCAGGAGCCTAATGAAAGCACCCAGACCAGAGGACAGGCCTTATTGGACTCCTGTCAGCATTACACTGACCGGTATAATACACTGCAATGCAAAGGCACTCCAGTGTATTATATCAGTGGTCAAAATATCACCTGGTCTACATCCTGTAGTGGGACGAAAAATGCTTTATGTACAAACCTTCACATATTCGGTTTCCCTGCGTCTGCATTATTAACCTACCACAGCAGTTGGTATAAAAGGATATTATGCATGTAAATACAGTTCTCGCCTCTTGTACAGTAACCTTGTATGTAAAACTTGCAGATTTCTTTCTTCTTTTCTATCTCGGCATCATGATCAAACTTGCATTGGTCTCCCTGAAATAAAACAGCAGCAGAATAGTCTTGTACTCAACAAACAGGACAACTCTGTAAAGGGGCATTCAGGTTACAAGACGTTGTGCCTATCTACTATAGAGAGAGGGTTACTGTTAGATCGGTGGAGGTCAGACCGATGGGACCACCCCCACGATCACACGAATGGAGTGCTGGTTGAGCATGAGCACCATGACTCCAGTCACCTCCATGGGACTGATGGAGATAGAAGAGTACGGCGCTCCGTTACCTCCTGCAGTCCCACAGTTGGACTGGGAGCAAAACTTTCACAAACTCGGATACATATATTCTTTGGTCAGATTATGGCATTTGAAGGACTCCTGAACTCAACAGCATGCCCAATGTCTATGTTCAGCAGCTGGAGGACCAAGAGTTTGCTGACTGTCGGACACCAGAGCCAGCACTACACAGCGCCGCCCATTGTGCAGTGGGCAGAGATGGTTACTGCAGCAGCTGCTTCCATCAAAGTGAATAGGCAACTAGGGTTGTTGCAGGTATCGAAATTTCGATACCCAATCGATACTTTTGTCCCGGTATCGTATCGATACCGGGCTGCGCTTCTGCGCAGTCTAGTATAACACAACATGAGCGCGCTGCTGTCAACGCGCTCATGTTCCCTCAGCAGCACAGGGGAGAAGGAAGCATGTCCTCCCTTCCCATGTGCTGCTGCCAATGGGGACAGAGGGGCGGAGGAGGGGCGGGCGCTCTGCGCCACCAATGATAGGACTTTTTCTACACAGAGCGGCACCCAGCGATGTCCCAGCACTTACTATTATTCCTTGGCACCGCTCCGTTCGCCCGCAGTGCCCCATTACTGTCTCCTCTCCTGCTCCATATGCTAATTACCATTGGAGCGATGGGAGGAGACATGGAGCAGGAGAGGAGACAGTAATGGGGCACTGCGGGCGAACGGAGCGGCGCCCAGGAATAATAGTAAGTGCTGGGACATCGCTGAGCGCTGCTCTGTGTAGCCTAATACTTAGTCTGGACCTAGGAAAAGTAGACTTTAACACATAATACAGGAGGCGGGTGCCGGTAGCAGAATCGCATTGCTGGCACCCTGCCCCTGACAGGGAGCTGCGATCAGCGGCAGTTAACTGCTCAGGTGCGGCACCTGAGGGGTTAACTGCCGGTGATCTGCCAGTACCCGCCTCCTGTATTAAGGGGTAATTATCATTGGTGGCGCAGTGCGCCCTTCCCCCCCTCAACCCCCCACCCCATTAAAATCATTGTTGGCGCATTGCGCTGGCCCCTCTCAACCCCCCCCCCCCAGTATTAAAATCATTGGTGGCGCAGTGCGCCGGCCCCTCTCAACCCCCCCCCACTATTAAAATCATTGTTGGCGCATTGCGCTGGCCCCTCTCAACCCCCCCCCCCCAGTATTAAAATCATTGGTGGCGCAGTGCGCCGGCCCCTCTCAACCCCCCCCACTATTAAAATCATTGTTGGCGCATTGCGCTGGCCCCTCTCAACCCCCCCCCCCCCCCAGTATTAAAATCATTGGTGGCGCAGTGCGCCGGCCCCTCTCAACCCCCCCCCACTATTAAAATCATCGGTGGCGCAGTGCGCTGGCCCCTCCCCTCCCCCTCATTGGTGGCAGTGGCCACAGGGTCCCCTCCCCCTCATTGGTGGTGCAGTGGCAGCTTCTGATCGGAGCCCCAGCAGTGTAATCCTGGGGCTCTGATCGGTTACCATGGCAGCCAGGACGCTGCTGAAGCCCTGGTTGCCATGGTAACATCCCTGATGCTGTGTGCACAAAGCCCAGAGTAGCAGGGAGAGTGTGATATCCTATTCACCCTGATAGAGCTCTATCAGGCTGAATAGGACAAGGGATGAAAGATCCCAGGTTCTGGCCCCTAAGGGGGGAAATAGTTATTAAATAAAAAGTGTAAAAAAAAATAAAAAAAAATAAAAAAAAAATATTAAGTATGAATCACCCCCTTTTCCAATTTCACATATAAAATGTATAAATAATAAACATATCACATAATCGCCACGTCAGAATAGTCCAAACTATTAAAATATTAAAAAAAAAATGTATGCGGTGAATGCCGGAACAGAAAAAATAAATAAAAACTGCGCGATAAGCCGTTTTTTAAAATGTGGAATGCACGTGGCTTCTTTGGTTTATTTTTTTTGCGGGGTATCGAATATCGCAATACTTTTTAATGGTTTCGAAACCGAATCAAAAATTTGGTACCGCATCAACTCTAATGGTAACCAGCAAAGACCACTACACAAGGGACAGACCTGTGTAGCTCCAGCACCAGAGATGGTCGGCAAGGGTGCAGGGTGTATGCATCAATATGTAGAGCACTACCTGCGTATAACATGTGGATTGTCCATGCAGATTCACCAACGGAGAATACCACAGAAGTAGATGGAATTTTAACAAATCGAATTAACTTCAGCGGCAGAGGAAGAGTGCCGGAGTGTGCGGTATCCAGCATAGCCGGAGTGCGACAAGAACCACCAGATCCCTGTGGACTATAATGGGATCAAACGAGGATCCAGCCGATTGCCGGCATTTCTGTATCCGGCTTCAGTCAATGGGAATCTGGAGGTTCACGCCATTATGCAGTTATCACGGATACAGTGAACTCCGGCCAGATTTTTTTTTTTTTTAACACTGATGTGAAAGTACCATCGCTCGCTGTGGAAATTGTGTGCAACGCAGATTTTCAAATCCGCAGTGTGTCAATATATTACTCATGTAATCCCACATCTTTGGATGGAACACATGGATGGATTGGTGGGGCAGGGACTTGTACTCATCCTCTGTGTACTTTACCTTTATACATCGGGCCTCCAAGAAATACTTGCAGATCTGCTTCCCTCTGCGTTCCACTGTATGCTGATTGATGAATTCTTGACTCATCGCCACCCATTTCTTCCCATGTTTATTCTCCTAGTGGACAAAGCGCTGACTGTTAGTGCTGCAATCCTGGCGGATCTCTTTCCACCACAATCAATACAGATGATGTGGAATAAAACAGTTTCTTAATATTTCAATGTCTCAAAAAGTTGTGAACTGATTGTCAGAATATTCACAGCAGCACAGTGTATATTAGGACACAAGGGCTTCCTGACGCTGCTAAAACCACTAATCCAGGCCTTATAGGGCATCTGTCAGCAGTTTTGTACCCATGACACTGGCTGACCTGTTACATGTCCGCTTGTCAGCTAAAGACAACTGTATTGGTCCCATGTTCATATGTGCCCGCATTGCTGAGAAAATGATGTCTTAATATATGCAAATGAGGCCCTGTGGGTAATGGGGGTGTTGCTCTAGAGGCTCTGCTCTCTCTGCACCTGCCGTGCCCTCTGCATTTTGATTGACAGGGCCAGGCAGGGATGACGTTTTCATTGCCTAATCCTGTCAATCACAGTGCAGAGGGCATGGCAGTTGCAGAGGAAGAGAAGAGCCTCTAGGAGCACCAGGGGCATTGTCGTAGCAACTCTACTCCCGCTCACATTACGCTGCCTTGCCTTGTCAATCAAAGTGCAGAGGACGCGGCAGTTGCTGAGAAAGCAGAGCCTCCAGGTGTAATAAAAACGCCCCCGTTGCTCTTAGAGGCTCATTTGCATATATTAAAACATCACTTTTCTCAGCAATGCGGGCACATGTGAACATGGGACCAACACAGATGCCTCCAGCTGCCAAGCGCGCATGCAACAGGTCAGCCAGTGTAATAGGTACAAAACTGCTGACAGATGCTCTTTAAGAACTTTTGATAAGACACAGTGACATACCAAAGGTTTTGATTGGCGGGGATCCGAGGGCTGAGACCCCCAAAAGAGAAGGTCAATAGAAAGTCTTTTGGGGGGGGGGGGGGGGGGGGGGGGTTACCCCCCTCCGTCGGTGTACGTTATGCCACATTTACCATATGTCTCCTTATCCTTAAGCCTAACACTTCTGTCTAGAGAAGCTCCTCCAGTTTTCCTACTCCACCCTCTTCCTGGAGTGAAACTCATTAACATAACTAACCACAAGCACTTTCCCAGCTACAATACAAAACTGGAGTGAGTGGTGTAAAAATGCGCTAAATTTTGCTCAAGCAAGTTGCAAAAGCCTTATTTTTGCAACGTTTTGATGCCAGATGTCTGGACTGAAGGTACGCTAAATCAGGGCCTACGAATCCCTCTGGAGTCAGTCTCTTGCAGTGAGGAGAGAGCCCTGTATTTGAGCGTTTCTTTTTCCTCGCCCTAGTGGACGTCTAATCACCGATCAAAACCGTCCAGGACTCGGAGCATTGAAGGAGTTAGGGTATCAGTCCTTTTCACGTACCAAAGTCGCTCCCGCCTGTAAGGTGGTAAAATCACTCCTACAGCCGTCACTCAATGTTCCGAGCCCTAATAGGTTCGTCCATGTCTTAGTGTTTGGTTCACATAGCGGGAGAAGGGCGTTTTTGGGGGAAGTTCGGAGACGCTGCAATCATTTCTCACCTTGATTCTTCTAACTCCCTAATAATGGATATAGCACTGAGCAGACCTGGTCCACCATGAATGCAGAGCCAGGATGAGCCTGCTGCCTAGAGGTCGTAGGAACGTCGCTGCTCTCGGCCACCGATTACACAGATGCTTGTAGACTTAGCTCTCCACCTGTCTGCTAGAAGCCCACTTGTGCTCCTCGCTGAGCAGCTGGGACTCATCCTCCTCATTCCATCCTCTCACATTCAATGCCCCCAGACATTTACACTGGAAAATCAGTCACCTCAGGGGTCATGGTTCCCATGGCCAGGACGGTCACATGCTGGCCACTTGTAAACAGAGGCTGGAAGGACCCCCGGGACACACGCACTGGATCATCCGGCACTGAAGAGGTTAAGTACTTGGTGTTATAACACTTGGGACCATTACATTTTTTCCCAAAAGATGCAGCACCCCTTTAATATTAAAGAGGACCTCTCGCCCCTTCTGACATGTATGTTTTAGCAACTACTTGCATTCCCAATTCAATGACAATTCTGCCGCATCCTTTCCTGGGGTTGTGCCAAGTTTTTACGTTATCCCATACCCACAGAATAGAGGATAACTGGCTGAAGGGGGTTTGACTGCTGGGACCCCAACTGATCACAAGGATGGAGCGGTAAGTTGAGCATGTGCCCTGCCGCTCCGTTCATTCTGACACGCTCCCGTAAAGAATGAATGGAGCGCAGGGCGCATTCTCCACCTGCCAGTTCATTAGAATGGAGGAACAGGACAGCCATTCTTATGATCGGTGGGGGTCCCAGCAATCAGCTAGTTATCCTCTATCCTGTGGCACAACCCCTTTAAGTGTGCCACGTGTTGTCGGCATCATCAGTGACACCCACCTCTTGGAAGCCATCTTGATAATAAGGGTTCAGCCCTTTATGAGACCCTCTTCCTCGGCCTCGGTCTTTATGCATTGTCTTCTTGTGTGGCCCGAGGCCCCGTCCATAGTAGTACCCTTTCTGTTCTGGCCCTGGAAAAGATCAGGACATTCTTTTCTGAAGAAATGCTACTTGTTTAATCCTTTAGCATATTTTTTTTTACATATACAAATAGATCATGAATGGTCAAATAACAAATCCTCTTACACCGCTATGCCTGTAAACATCCGTAGATCACCCAGTACCCTGCAATCATGGCGTCTTTCCGCAACTTTGAATCAAAGTTTAATGTTTCGCGTAAAAAAAAACAAAAACAAAAAAAACATGTTTGTAGATGAGTCTGACGTAAGCAGACGCCAATTAAAGGGGTTGTCTGGGTTCAGAGCTGAACCCGGACATCCCTCCATTTTCACCCCGGCAGCCCCCCTGACAGGAGCTTCGGAGCAGTTTATGCTCCGATGCTCTCCTTTGCCCTGCGCTAAATTGCGCAGGGCAAAGGCATTTTTAGGAGATCTGGTGACGTACCGGGGTCTCTATGGGGCTGACAGGAACCCCGGTGACGTCACCAGCACTGATGGGCGGGATTTAGCGCTGCCCTAGCCAGTAAAACGGCTAGGGCAGAGCTAAAGCCCGCCCCTCAGAGCCGGTGAGTTACCGCCCGGCAGTGTGTTATTGAAAACAAAAAAGCCCGTGCCCTGTGCGATTTAGCGCAGGGTACTGGAGCGCATCGGAGCATGAGATGCTAGCCTCAGGGGGGCTGCCTGGGTGAAAATAAGGGTATGTCCGGGTTCAGCTCTGAACCCAGACAACCCCTTTAACTCCTAAATATAAAAGTGCAATATGTGTGGAGTTAATACGTGTCACTTACACCGGTGTCACCACATGCCAGTAAATGTCTGAGGGGCGATTAGATGTGTCCACCAACTGCTTTAGTAGAAGATAAAAAATGCTCCCTAAATAATAGGGGGAAGGGGGTCATATACCAGACCCCTGGGGTCACTAGGAAACTGCAGGGATGGGAATATCACAGTTAGTGTCCATTCACATGTCCGCAAAATGGGTCCGCATCCGTTCCGCAATTTTGCGGAACAGGTGCGGACCCATTCATTTTTAATGGGGCCGGAACGTGCTGTCCGCATCTGCACTTCCGTTTCGCAGAAAAAAACAAAACAAACATGTCCTATTCTTGTCCATGGCTGAATGGAGAGAAGGATAGATGAATGGAGAGATGGATGGATGCATGATTGAATAGATGGATGGAGAGATGGATGGACGGATAAATGAATGGAGAGATGGATGGATGAATGGAGAGATGGATGGATGCATGATTGAATAGATGGACGGATAAATGAATGGAGAGATGGATGGATGGATAGATAAATGGATGGATGAATGGAGGGATGGATGGATGAATGGAGGGATGGATGGATGGATGGAGAGATGATGAATGGAGAGATGGATGGATGGATGGAGAGATGAATGAATGGAAAGATGGATGGATGGATAGATGAATGGAGAGATGGATGGATGCATGATTGAATAGATGGATGAATAAATGAATGGAGAGAATGATGGACTGAAAGATGGATGGATGGATGAATGAATGAATGAAGAGATGAATGGACGGATAAATGATGGCAGAGATGGGTGAGGGAGATATGACATGGACGGATGAATGCAGAGAAGGAGGTATAGATGGATGGAGGGAGAGATGAGCGGCTGTGATTTTACTCCTTGTCCTCACCGCTCCGGCCCCTCCCCAATGAGTGCTGCTCCGTGAATACTGCAGCTGTTCCAGCCATGGAAAAAGTCATGACGAAGGACACACATTCTCGGCATTGAAATGGTTAAAGTATAAAATAAGAGAAACTTCAGAGGGTGTCAGGAAGTGCCTGGATTATAGAGGGCCTGGCACTGCCCCTTTTAGTAAAAGTCTGGAGCATCTATTCTGATGACTGTCAGTTGTGCCGTTCCCTCTATTATTCCTGGGAGAACTTTCTGAATACAGGCACATCCAGGTGTTACCTGTTAGGGGGATGTCTGACACTGCCCAAACAGTGCTGCCAGAGTCGGACTGTGCACGGACACCCCCCAACTAGTAACACCCCTCTGTACCTGTATTCCTAACCCTCTAGCAGGAATTATAGATACAGTTATAAGAGAAGAATACAATGATTCCCTAGAACGGATGTGTCAGGAGCCGGGCGCTCTAAGTGCTTACCTGTCGGCATCCCTTTCATGGCTGGCTTCTTATAAGGAGGTTCATCCACGTCGGGGTTCTCCTTCGCTTGCCGGTAGTGTTTCAGCTGCTCAGCAAAGTCCTCATCTTCTTCATTGTAGTTGCCATCGCTGTAGTTGCTGTAGCCGTCATAGTCAGGCGGGGTTTTCTTGCTGTGCATAGACTTTGAGGAGGACATGTAACCGCCACGTCCATGCTGCAGGACGGTACAACTGAAAGTTACACGGTACGGCCAAACGTGGCCTAAATGCTGCGGGTTTTCCACAGCGGAACTGAGGCGAGGATAATCCTCCGCATCTTACCAATTTATGCTGTGGATTTCCCCCTTTGCAATGCATATTTTAAAGGGGTAGTCTGGTTGTTACACGTTATCCCCTATCTAAAGGATAGGGAACAACTATTAGATAAGTGGGAGACTTACCGTGGCAACCGGCACCGATCACGAGAAAGGAGGCCCCCCTGAAATGAACGCAGCAGTGTGCGGCCACTCCATTCATCTCTATGGGAATTCCGGAGCACTGTACTCGGCTGTGTCTGGAGCTTCTATAGAAATGCATTGGAGCGGCCACGAGCATTCATTTCAGGGGGGCCTCCGTGATCGGTGGGGGTCACAGCAGTAGGACCCCCATTGATCTAATAGCTATCCCCAATGCCATCAATTTGAACAACCGGAATACCCCTTTAAAAGTGGATCAATTCCGATAAAACACTGATACAGACCGTCCTGTTCCATAAGACTGCTATGCACCGACTTACACCGCCGGCAGAGTCCATTATCAGCGTATTCCTAACAACAGGCCCAAAAGCTGTAGACCAGGGATGCCCGACCTGCGGCCATCCAGCTGTTGCCAAACTCCAACTCCCAGCATTTCTGGACAGCCTACAACTATTAGGGAATGCTTGGAGTTGTAGTTTTGCAACAGCATGGAGGGCCGCAGGTTGACTAAGGTCCACACCTGGGTTCCGGTAGTCCATTCCAGCAGAGGAATTCCCCCAGCACAGCTGGGACCGGATGGATCCCCATTCACCATGATGGGATCGGTCAGGTTTCTGGGAGAAAGCTGTAAACCTGACGGTTGCAGTGAATGGGATCCTAGCGACAGCAGATACAGAGATTTGGGTGGTCTGCTCCTCTGCTGGAACACACTACGGGAATACCGGAACGCAGAGGTGAATCTGGCCTAAAGCACATTTCAGCGGGATCGGTTGACAAGCAAATGATTAGACCCTCCCAACTATCCCGACAAAATTTCCACTTCAGGCATGGCCTAAAAACTGACAGTGTGCCTCCACGTCAATGTCAGACCACCCGGGTGCTGCAACAGGTATTGACTACAGCATCTGATTGGTTGGCCAGAGCCATCACCATGCCTGAAATTTATAGTACAGTGCACTCACAGGGCTGGAGCACAAAGGAGTCAAAGGAATAGACTGTCCTCCCCTCACCTCCAAGTCACTCTATATACACACACAGCATAGGACTATGTGGCCTGCTCAAGAGTGAGAGAAGAAATTGGCAGCGGAGGTGACAATGACAGAGGGAGGCCCACGTAATGCGTGTGGCTGAAGACTTACATGTCTGTAATGAGAGTCGTAATCTCGGTACTTGGGAACCTTGCGAGGCCTCTCAGCGTGGTCATCGTCCGAGCTGTAGTCCGAGCTCTCGTCGCTGGATGGTGTGGTGCGCTGGAAAGACAACACGAAGGGGAAGGTTTCGTTCAGAGAAGGGACATTTAAACAGATACGAAACCCCGGTCGGCTGAAATCCTCACCTTGTGCTTGGTTTTGTGGCGGTGTTTCTTCTTCACTTTCACTTTCTTTTTCGACTTCTTGGACTTTTTATGAGGCCTCTCTTCCCGAGGCTCCTCTTCTTCCTCTTTGGCCTCTTCCTTCACTTCTTCTGGTTCTTCCTCCTCAAACCCGGCATCATCTATTTCGCCGTCTTCCAACTCTCCCTCCTTCCTGCAAGGAAACCCGGGGACAGATGAGTCCTGATTCTAAGGATGACGGCACTACAGTGGATCCAGCGGAAGGCGGATCTAGATATTTCAGTGGGAAATGTTATATGCTGGTATTATACCCTCCATATTGGCACTGCCCAGAAGGATGATACTTCTGCAATATCGTTAGGGTGGATGTTGTATTGTACCCGTGCATACGGCCACCGAGGTGGGCTACAGGCCACACATCTGGTTGGAGACCACAGCTCTAAATATTGCTTTCTGAGGTTTCTCAGTTGGATCTTTTTCTTCAGATCTCATAAGGTTGCCTCCCTCAGGACGCCCCTGCTATGAGATCATGACTCTCCACCATTCTGCACTACATCACATTATGGAATTACTATTCGTGCCTCTACAGGTGCTCGCTTTATTATACTATATATTTTATTAGATGATTGCGGTGGGTCCTGCTTCAGCAACCCCCACAAGGGAAGCTTGACTTGGCCATCTAATCCACGTCACGCGGCCTTCTCTCTACCCACCAAGCTCAGAGCTGTACATTGTATAATGGCTGTGCTCGTCATTGCGCTCAGCCCCATTCACTTTACTGGGACCACGTTACCGATGAATGTGTGGTCACATGGCCTGGACTAAGCTGCGAGCCCTGGTACCTTCTCAAAGAACGGAATGGCAAGGGTGCTGGGTGTCAGACCCCCACCGATCAGGTCATTGATGACCTATGCAGAGGATGAGTCACAAGTCTCAAAAAACCTGAGAAATAAGTTGCCCTCAGCCAAAAAATGTAAATCTAAAAAATCTGTCAATTCTTGTTTGAGGGATTTTCACCTATTCTTCCAGTGAGATTCCTGGGCCGTCTTGCATGCACTGCTCTTCTCAGGTCTCTCCACAGGTTGTCAATGATGTTCAGATCAGGGCCATGGTAAAACCTTCAGCTTGTACCTTTTGAGGTAGTGTATTGTGGTTTTTCAAGTGTGTTTAGGATTATTATCTATTTGTAGAAGCCATCCTTCAGGTTTTTTACAGTTGGTGTTCGGTTTGTTTCCAGAATTCTTCCCTCTACAGGAGAAATGTTCCAGGCACCATTGGCTGCAGCACAACCCCAAAGCATGACTGATCCACCCCTATTCTTCATAGTTGGAGAGTTTATGATATTCTCTGCCCCTTTATCTCCAAAACATACCTTTGCTTATTGTGACCTAAGAGTTCTATTTTAACCACATCGGTCCACAGTACTTGTTTCCAAAATCCATCAGGCTTCATCAGTTCTTTTGTAAACTCTGAATTTGGTGGTGAGGACACAAGAGAGGTTTTCTACTGATGACTCTTACATGAAGGTCATATTTGTACAGGTGTCACTGGACTGTACAACAATGCACCACCTCCAGAGTCTGCTAAATCTTCCTGAAGGTCTTTTGCCATCAAGCAGGGGTTCTGATTAGCCTTCTAGCAATCCTATGAGCAGTTGTCTCCAGACCTTCTATTCACTCATATTAGTCATATTAGTCTTATTCAAAAGTTTTTTCGCATGAGGTATAAATAATACTCACTCTTTTGAAGCTTTGCTTGTATTTTTCAAGTCCCTTTATTCATATAAATAAATCGCCATAATGCATATTTGCATAGTAATCCTGAGAGCGCTGAACTGATTGCTACCCCATGTTGCGCGACGTTTCAGGGGTCAACCCCATTAATCATGCACGATTTTGAATAAAACTAATACGACTGAGTGGATTATGTGGATATAATTGTGGAGCCGGAGTGAGGATCTGAATAAGGTTCGTGGTAGACTACAGGTGGAGCAACAGTTGATGATTGAACGTCTCTTGATCTCCACCGCTATTGTTAACTGCCATTTTCTAATTACACTTCAAACTGAGGAAATTGCCACCTGAAACTACCTCAAAAGGCGCAGCTGAAGGTTTTACCATGGCCTCACAGTCCCCTGATCTGAACATCACAAAGAATCTGTGAATAGACCTAAAATGAGCAAGGCAAGCAAGACAAAGACAGCACAGGAATCTCACAAAACTGGAAGACGTCTGCAAGGAAGAAAGGATGAAAAGATCTGAAAGGCTCTTGGCTGGCTGAAAAAGTGATTACAAGCTGTGATACTTGCTAAAGGGGAGCTACTAAGTACTAACCATGCAGGGGGCCCAAAGTTTTGCTTTGAGCTCCTTTTCCTTTTTTGTTACTTTGAAAATGTAAAAAAAATGAAGATGAAAAAAAAATTACATTGTTTTGCTTACAAAACAAAGGCAGTGTCACTACACATGTACAGCTATACCTTACCGTCCATCACATACATTCCTCCATCACTACATCTACACCTGTGCCTTACCTACATCACATACAGTCCTCCATCACTACACATGTTCAACTATACCTTACCGTCCATCACATACATTCCTCCATCACTACATCTACACCTGTGCCTTACCTACATCACATACAGTCCTCCATCACTACACATGTTCAACTATACCTTACCGTCCATCACATACAGTCCTCCATCACTACACACCTACATCACATACAGTCCTCCATCACTACACACCTACATCACATACAGTCCTCCATCACTACACATCTACTCCTATACCGTACATCACATACAGTCCTCCATCACTACACATCTACTCCTATACCGTACATCACACACAGTCCTCCATCACTACACATCTACTCCTATACCGTACATCACACACAGTCCTCCATCACTACACATCTACTCCTATACCGTACATCACATACAGTCCTCCATCACTACACATCTACACCTATACCGTACATCACATACAGTCCTCCATCACTACACATCTACTCCTATACCGTACATCACATACAGTCCTCCATCACTACACATCTACACCTATACCGTACATCACATACAGTCCTCCATCACTACACATCTACACCTATACCTTACATCACATACAGTCCTCCATCACTACACATCTACACCTATACCTTACATCACATACAGTCCTCCATCACTACACATCTACACCTATACCGTACATCACATACAGTCCTCCATCACTACACATCTACACCTATACCGTACATCACATACAGTCCTCCATCACTACACATCTACTCCTATACCGTACATCACATACAGTCCTCCATCACTACACATCTACACCTATACCGTACATCACATACAGTCCTCCATCACTACACATCTACACCTATACCGTACATCACATACAGTCCTCCATCACTACACATCTACTCCTATACCGTACATCACATACAGTCCTCCATCACTACACATCTACACCTATACCTTACATACAGTCCTCCATCACTACACATCTACTCCTATACCATACATCACATACAGTCCTCCATCACTACACCTGTGCCTTACCTACATCACATACAGTCCTCCATCACTACACATCTACACCTATACCTTACATCACATACAGTCCTCCATCACTACACATCTACATTTATACCTTACATCACATACAGTCCTCCATCACTACACCTGTGCCTTACCTACATCACATACAGTCCTCCATCACTACACACCTACATCACTACACATCTACCGTACATCACATACAGTCCTCCATCACTACACATCTAGACCTATACTGTACATCACATACAGTCCTCCATCACTACACCTGTGCCTTACCTACATCACATACAGTCCTCCATCACTACACCTATACCGTACATCACATACAGTCCTCCATCACTACACCTATACCGTACGTCACATACAGTCCTCCATCACTACACCTATACCATACATCACATACAGTCCTCATCACTACACCTATACCGTACATCACATACAGTCCTCATCACTACACCTATACCTTACATCACATACAGTCCTCCAACACTACACATCTACACCTATACCGTACATCACATACAGTCCTCCATCACTACACATCTACACCTGTGCCTTACATCACATACAGTCCTCCATCACTACACATCTACACTTATACCAGGCATCCTCAAACTGCGGCCCTCCAGCTGTTGTAAAACTACAACTCACACAATGCCCTGCTGTAGGCTGATACCTGTAGGCTGTTCGGGCATGCTGGGAGTTATAGTTTTGCAACAGCTGGAGGGCCGCAGTTTGAGGATGCCTGACCTATACCATACATCACATACAGTCCTCCATCACTACACACCTACACCTTACATCACATACAGTCCTCCATCACTACACACCTACACCTTACATCACATACAGTCCTCCATCACTACACACCTACACATATACCTTACAATAATAAAGTCCTCCATCACTACACATCTACACCTATACCTTACATCACATACAGTCCTCCATCACTACACATCTACACCTATACCTTACATCACATAGTCCTCCATCACTACACATCTACTCCTATACCATACATCACATACAGTCCTCCATCACTACACATCTACACCTATACCTTACATCACATAGTCCTCCATCACTACACATCTACACCTATACCGTACATCACATACAGTCCTCCATCACTACACATCTACACCTATACCGTACATCACATACAGTCCTCCATCACTACACATCTACACCTATACCTTACATCACATAGTCCTCCATCACTACACATCTACACCTTACATCACATACAGTCCTCCATCACTACACATCTACACCTATACCTTACATCACATACAGTCCTCCATCACTACACATCTACTCCTATACCAGTGATGGTGAACCTTTTAGAGACCGAGTGCCCAAACTGCAACCAAATACCCACTTATTTATCGCAAAGTGCCAACACAGCAATTCAACCTGAATACTAATATAGTATATCTTCCATGTACTTTATCATTTAGCTATAATAGCTTAATAGCCTACATTCAGTGAGCCGCCTGTGCTGTTCATAGTGCGTCCTGTGCTGATGAATGGCAGGAAAAGTCTAAAGCATATTGGTACGCCATAGACTTGTTCCAAGGCGCGGGTGCCCACAAAGAGGGCTCTGAGTTCCGCCTCTGGCACCCGTGCCATAGGTTCGCCATCACTGCTCTATACTGTACATCACATACAGTTCTCCATCACTACACATCTACACCTATACCTTACATCACATACAGTCCATCTCTACACATCTACACCTATACCGTACGTCACATACAGTCCTCCATCTCTACACCTATACCGTACATCACACACAGTCCTCCATCACTACACAGCTACACCTTACATCACATACAGTCCTCCATCACTACACATCTACACCGTACATCACATACAGTCCTCCATCACTGTACATCTATACTGTACATCACATAAAGTCCTCCATCACTACACACCTATACCTTACATCACATACAGTCCTCCATCTCTACACCTATACCTTACATCACATACAGTCCTCCATCACTACACCTATACCGTACATCACATACAGTCCTCATCACTACACCTATACCGTACATCACATACAGTCCTCCATCTCTACACCTATACCTTACATCACATACAGTCCTCCATCACTACACCTATACCTTAGATCACATACAGTCCTCCATCTCTACACCTATACCTTAGATCACATACAGTCCTCCATCTCTACACCTATACCTTACATCACATACAGTCCTCCATCTCTACACCTATACCTTACATCACATACAGTCCTCCATCACTACACCTATACCTTACATCACATACAGTCCTCCATCTCTACACCTATACCTTACATCACATACAGTCCTCCATCACTACACCTATACCTTACATCACATACAGTCCTCCATCTCTACACCTATACCTTACATCACATACAGTCCTCCATCACTACACCTATACCGTACATCACATACAGTCCTCCATCACTACACATCTACACCTATACCTTACATCACATACAGTCCTCCATCTCTACACCTATACCGTACATCACATACAGTCCTCATCACTACACCTATACCGTACATCACATACAGTCCTCATCACTACACCTATACCGTACATCACATACAGTCCTCCATCACTACACCTATACCGTACATCACATACAGTCCTCCATCACTACACCTATACCTTACATCACATACAGTCCTCCATCACTACACCTATACCGTACATCACATACAGTCCTCCATCACTACACCTATACCGTACATCACATACAGTCCTCCATCTCTACACCTATACCTTACATCACATACAGTCCTCCATCACTACACCTATACCTTAGATCACATACAGTCCTCCATCTCTACACCTATACCTTAGATCACATACAGTCCTCCATCTCTACACCTATACCTTACATCACATACAGTCCTCCATCACTACACCTATACCTTACATCACATACAGTCCTCATCACTACACCTATACCGTACATCACATACAGTCCTCATCACTACACCTATACCGTACATCACATACAGTCCTCCATCTCTACACCTATACCTTACATCACATACAGTCCTCCATCACTACACCTATACCTTAGATCACATACCGTCCTCCATCTCTACACCTATACCTTACATCACATACAGTCCTCCATCTCTACACCTATACCTTACATCACATACAGTCCTCCATCACTACACCTATACCTTACATCATCATACAGTCCTCCATCTCTACACCTATACCTTACATCACATACAGTCCTCCATCACTACACCTATACCGTACATCACATACAGTCCATCACTACACATCTACACCTATACCTTACATCACATACAGTCCTCCATCTCTACACCTATACCGTACATCACATACAGTCCTCATCACTACACGCTATACCGTACATCACATACAGTCCTCATCACTACACCTATACCGTACATCACATACAGTCCTCCATCTCTACACCTATACCTACATCACATACAGTCCTCCATCACTACACCTATACCTTACAATCACTACAGTCTCCCATCTCCACCTATACCTTAAATCACATACAGTCCTCCATCACTACACCTATACCTTACATCACATACAGTCCTCCATCTCTACAACCTATACCTTAATCACATACAGTCCTCCATCACTACACCTACACCGTACATCACATACAGTCCTCCATCTCTACACCTACTACACCGTACATGGGCCACATACAGTCCTCCATCTCTACACCTATACCTTACATCACATACAGTCCTCCATCACTACACCTATACCGTACATCACATACAGTCCTCCATCACTACACATCTACACCTATACCTTACATCACATACAGTCCTCCATCTCTACACCTATACCTTACATCACATACAGTCCTCCATCTCTACACCTATACCGTACATCACATACAGTCCTCATCACTACACCTATACCGTACATCACATACAGTCCTCATCACTACACCTATACCGTACATCACATACAGTCCTCCATCACTACATATCTACACCTATACTGTACATCACATACAGTTCTCCATCTCTACACATCTACACCTGCTAGTTTTCAATAGTATGCTGCGCTACTGCACAGCCTAGTAGAACATGGTGCACAGCCTAGTATCAGTTAGAGAACATGGCGCACAGCCCTCAGCGCGCACCATGTTCTCATCAGCCGGCACAGTGGAGAAGGAGTCTCTCCCTCACAACTGTGATGCGGCTGCTGGTGGCCAACGATGAGATCATAATACTGAGGGGAGGGAGGGGTTGTGGCCAATGTGCCACCAATTAATATAAATAACCTGTTAAATACAAATGTACGCGGTGGGTACCGGCCGTATCACACAGCCGGCACCGGCCTTAATGACAGGGCACGCCATCCCGTCAATTAACCAGTCAGGTGCGGCACCTGAGTTGATTAATGCGGTTCGGTGGGGGGCCAGGTGCCAGCTGTGTGATACGCCCTGCACCCACCGCTTATATTTTTATTAAGGAGTTAAATATATTCATTGGCGGCACAGCGGCCTTCACCCACACCAATATTATCTTCATTGGTGGTGCAGTGCCCACGGGGTCCACCACCCTAAGTAATTTCATTGGTGGCAGTGGCAGCTTCCGATTGGAGCTTCAGCAGTGAAATCGCGGGTCTATGATCGGTTACCATGGCAGCCAGGACGCTACTGAAGCCATCCATGGCTGCCATTGTAAGCTCCCTGCTGCTGTGTACACCAGGGACAGTGCAAAATCCTATTCACCCTAAATCACCCCCTACACCAATTTAAAATATAATATATTTAAAACAATAAAAAAAAGTCTGAACTATTAAAATATTACAAAATATCTACTATGCGGTGAATGCCGTAACAGGAAAAAAAAAAAAAAGCACGCAATTCGCCATTTTGTAGTCACCTTGTCCCCCCTAAAAAAATAGGAAAGGACTGTTCTATTATAAGCCGGACGTTCCATAAAATGCGTAATTTACGCTGCTTTTTTGGAGATTTATTTTTTTCGCTTGGTATTCAGAATCGCTTTTATGGTATAGAAATCGAATCAAAATTTTGGTATCGTGCAACCCTACATCACATACAGTCCTCATCACTACACCTATACCGTACATCACATACAGTCCTCCATCACTACACCTATACCGTACATCACATACAGTCCTCCATCACTACACCTATACCGTACATCACATACAGTCCTCCATCACTACACCTATACCGTACATCACATACAGTCCTCATCACTACACCTATACCGTACATCACATACAGTCCTCCATCACTACACCTATACCGTACATCACATACAGTCCTCCATCACTACACCTATACCGTACATCACATACAGTCCTCCATCACTACACCTATACCGTACATCACATACAGTCCTCCATCACTACACCTATACCGTACATCACATACAGTCCTCATCACTACACCTATACCGTACATCACATACAGTCCTCCATCACTACACCTATACCGTACATCACATAGTCCTCATCACTACACCTATACCGTACATCACATACAGTCCTCATCACTACACCTATACCGTACATCACATACAGTCCTCCATCACTACACCTATACCGTACATCACATAGTCCTCATCACTACACCTATACCGTACATCACATACAGTCCTCCATCTCTACACATGTACACCTATACCGTACATCACATAGTCCTCCATCACTACACCTATACCGTACATCACATACAGTCCTCCATCACTACACCTATACCGTACATCACATACAGTCCTCATCACTACACCTATACCGTACATCACATACAGTCCTCATCACTACACCTATACCGTACATCACATACAGTCCTCATCACTACACCTATACCGTACATCACATACAGTCCTCCATCACTACACCTATACCGTACATCACATACAGTCCTCATCACTACACCTATACCGTACATCACATACAGTCCTCCATCACTACACCTATACCGTACATCACATACAGTCCTCCATCACTACACCTATACCGTACATCACATACAGTCCTCATCACTACACCTATACCGTACATCACATACAGTCCTCCATCACTACACCTATACCGTACATCACATACAGTCCTCATCACTACACCTATACCGTACATCACATACAGTCCTCCATCGCTACACCTATACCGTACATCACATACAGCCCTCCATCACTACACCTATACCGTACATCACATACAGTCCTCCATCACTACACCTATACCGTACATCACATACAGTCCTCATCACTACACCTATACCGTACATCACATACAGCCCTCCATCACTACACCTACACCGTACATCACATACAGTCCTCATCACTACACCTATACCTTACATCACATACAGTCCTCCATCGCTACACCTATACCGTACATCACATACAGTCCTCCATCACTACACCTATACCGTACATCACATACAGTCCTCATCACTACACCTATACCGTACATCACATACAGTCCTCCATCGCTACACCTATACCGTACATCACATACAGTCCTCATTACTACACCTATACCGTACATCACATACAGTCCTCATCACTACACCTATACCTTACATCACATACAGTCCTCATCACTACACCTATACCGTACATCACATACAGTCCTCCATCGCTACACCTATACCGTACATCACATACAGTCCTCATTACTACACCTATACCGTACATCACATACAGTCCTCATCACTACACCTATACCGTACATCACATACAGTCCTCATTACTACACCTATACCTTACATCACATACAGTCCTCATCACTACACCTATACCGTACATCACATACAGTCCTCATCACTACACCTATACCGTACATCACATACAGTCCTCCATCACTACACCTATAGCGTACACCACATACAGTCCTCATCACTACACCTATACCGTACATCACACACAGTCCTCCATCACTACACCTATACCGTACGTCACATACAGTCCTCCATCACTACACCTATACCGTACGTCACATACAGTCCTCCATCACTACACCTATACCGTACATCACATACAGTCCTCATCACTACACCTACACCGTACATCACACACAGTCCTCATCACTACACCTATACCGTACATCACATACAGTCCTCCATCACTACACCTATACCGTACATCACATACAGTCCTCCATCACTACACCTATACCGTACGTCACATACAGTCCTCATCACTACACCTACACCGTACGTCACACACAGTCCTCATCACTACACCTATACCGTACGTCACATACAGTCCTCCATCACTACACCTATACCGTACGTCACATACAGTCCTCCATCACTACACCTATACCGTACGTCACATACAGTCCTCCATCACTACACCTATACCGTACATCACATACAGTCCTCATCACTACACTTATACCGTACATCACATACAGTCCTCATCACTACACCTATACCGTACATCACATACAGTCCTCCATCACTACACCTATACCGTACATCACATACAGTCCTCATTACTACACCTATACCGTACATCACATACAGTCCTCATCACTACACCTATACCGTACATCACATACAGTCCTCCATCACTACACCTATACCGTACGTCACATACAGTCCTCCATCACTACACCTATACCATACATCACATACAGTCCTCATCACTACACCTATACCGTACATCACATACAGTCCTCCATCGCTACACCTATACCGTACATCACATACAGTCCTCATCACTACACCTATACCGTACATCACATACAGTCCTCCATCACTACACCTATAGCGTACACCACATACAGTCCTCATCACTACACCTATACCGTACATCACATACAGTCCTCCATCACTACACCTATAGCGTACACCACATACAGTCCTCATCACTACACCTATACCGTACATCACACACAGTCCTCCATCACTACACCTATACCGTACGTCACATACAGTCCTCCATCACTACACCTATACCGTACTTCACATACAGTCCTCCATCACTACACCTATACCGTACATCACATACAGTCCTCATCACTACACCTACACCGTACATCACACACAGTCCTCATCACTACACCTATACCGTACGTCACATACAGTCCTCCATCACTACACCTATACCGTACGTCACATACAGTCCTCCATCACTACACCTATACCGTACGTCACATACAGTCCTCCATCACTACACCTATACCGTACATCACATACAGTCCTCATCACTACACCTATACCGTACATCACATACAGTCCTCATCACTACACCTATACCGTACATCACATACAGTCCTCATCACTACACTTATACCGTACATCACACGCCATGCTGATCTCTATTCTGATACATGACAAATTATAAGACAATCTGATAAGGCGGTGATCACTTCTCATGAACCCCACCAATAGAGCTCGGCCTACGTCACCCGCGTCCGGGGGGCGATACACACAATGACAATATAAGATCAATGCAATAATTATCATCACTCTTAACATCTCTACCCGCGATGTCAACCATAGTCGCCACGATAGTCGCAACGCACGAGAAATCGTACCGCCTATGCGTCATCTCCTTACAGTACATGACATAGATGCAGTTATACCCCCCCACACAGTCCTGCGGTCAGCCCATGAGGCCCAGGCTCTGCAGAGGTGAGGGCTGCCATGGTCAGACACATGTGCATTGCATTACATGATAGAGAAGACATCCCAGCATCAGCAGACATGACAGACACATGAGAAGAAGACATTAGCACCTGATGAGCCGCCCCCCGACCCCCAGACATGAGAACAGATGAGAAGAAATAAGAAGAGAAGGTAATTACTCGACCTTTCGTCCCCTGCATGCTGACACTCTGTCATGTGGGTGTCTGGGGCTGGGTTGGGGGGTCTGGAGAACAGGCTCTCAAAGGCCATGTCTGCAGAGAGAACCCGCCTGCACTACACACTCTCTCTACTCTCAGTCTCTTATTAATTTTAGTTTTTCTTTCTTTTTTTTTTTTACACCGAAACCAGGAGGAGGTGACCGTCTACAGCATACATCCCGGCTGCACGGCCGGAGCCGGTCTAACACCGTTCAGTGCCGCCGTATAACGGGTGAATACAGTGCACCGGAAGTAGTGAGGGAGCGAAAATGACCACTTCCGCCTGTTTCGTTCCCGCCTTATACGCGCTCAGCCAATGGGAGCGCGGCTCTGATAGCTATGGGGCGTGCAGTGTGAGAGGTGAGCTGTGATTGGTCAGCTGCTTTTCCGCGCTGGAAGGCGGGATAAATCTATTGTGTGTCTGAATGAACGTTTGGAACTACGAGTCCCAGAATTCCTGACGGGTTTAGAGTCATTAAGAATGCTGGCAAAGGATTCTGGTAGTTGTAGTTTTTATGAGTCGATGAGGTAATAATATGTTGTTGAAACCTTATAAATAGTAGGGAGACTACGTATCAAATACGACGCGGTATCACCTTGAGAAGAGTAGTTGTTAATGGCTGCACCGTTTCTTCTTGGGGGTATAGGATACTTGTAACTACAACTCCCAGAATGCCTTGTAGTTGATACCTGGTAATGAGAAGTGAAAATGCGCGCAAAGCATTCTGGGAGTTGTAGTTTCTACATTGCATTTTTTTTTGTAATGGGCTTATTTTATGCCTATAGTAAGTTAGAGAAAAGTATAGACAACCTACAACTCCCAGAATCCTCCTATCACCATAGTGAGTGTTCCCATTACAGCTGAGTAGAAGTGTGCATGCTGGGAGTTGTAATTTAACAGAAGCGTGAGTTCATTGATCCAGCTACATATACAAATAAAGTGCTGCTTCTTTGTCTGTAGGTGACTTGGCGGCGATATTGCCTTGTGACTTGGCGGCGATATTGCCTTGTGACTTGGCGGCGATATTGCAGCAAGCCCCACTGCGCCATATGTTGGAGGCTTTCTGCCATTTGGGTTGCCCCCCTCAGGAGTGATCCCAATATCCTTAAAGGGGTTTTCCCATCTTAGACAATAGGGGCATATCGCCAGGATAGGTGCGGGTCCCAGCGCTAGGACCCGCACCTACAATGAGAATGGAGTCGGGAAATGAACGGAGAGCGTACTGCGCAAGCGCAGCCGCCCTCCATTCATTTCTATCGGGCCGCCGAAAATAGCCGTCTGCCCCATAGAAATGAAGGGGAGCATGGGCCGCGCGTGCACGATGCGCTCCATTCACTTCGATGGGAGCAGCGCTTGGTGGTGGACGGACCCCGGGAAATCCAGGGTCCTCCAGCCACAGCGCTCCTTGCTTCATTCTCGTTGTAGGTGCGGGTCCCAGCGGTGGGACCCGCACTTATCAAACAATGGGGGCATATCCTAGCGATATGCCCCCATTGTCTCAGATGGGAATACCCCTTTAATAGTAATTATAGGGTGCCAGCAGGACAGCGGTCAGTATGGAGACCCCGTTCTCATGGTCGGTCCCTGTAGTCGGACTCGCACACCTCAGGACACCCAAACGGGGTGTGATTACGGGGGCATGGCTAAAAACAGGGTGTTCATACGCTGTCATACTGTGGCTCCCAGTTATATTCATGCCCCCATTAGTGCCGCCAAGAATTAATAATGCCCCCATGTAAGAATAATGCCCCTATTAGCGCCCCCCCCCAGTAAGAGTAATGACCCCATCAGTGTGACCCAATTTGAATAATGCCCCCATTAGTGCCCCCAGTACCAATAATGCTCACATTTGTGGCCCCCAGAGTTAATACTGCCCCCATTAGTGCCCCCCCCCCCCCCCAGTAATATTAATGCCCACATTAGTGAAGGGGGAGGAATGATCATAATAAATGGACAATAATGGAGACGACACAAAGTTATAATGATAACGTCTCATTTATTTCGAAAAATTATTCCTATCCTTTATATTCTTATTATTACTATATTACTGTACCTGCCGAGGGGAGGAACCAGCAGTCCAACAGAACCCCTGCTGCCAGGCTTAGGCTACTTTCACACTTACGTTCGGAGCGGATCCGTCTGGTATTTGTACAGACGGATCCGCTCCTATAATGCAAATGATGGGATCCGTTCAGACGGAACCGTCTGCATTATATTTCACTAAAAAAGTCTAAGTACAATTTGTATTCAGACGGATCCGTCCAGAGTTACAATGGAAGTCAATGGGCGGGCGGATCCGTTTGAAAAATGCACCATATTGTGTCACCTTCGAACGGATCCGCCCCCATTGACTTCCATTGTAACTCTGGACGGATCCGTTTGCCTCCTCCTGCTGAGCGGAGCGGAGGCCAAACGGTGCCAGACTGATGCATTCTGAGCGGATCCGCGTCCACTCAGAATGCATTAGGGCTGGACGGATGCGTTCGGGTCCGCTTGTGAGAGCCTTCAAACGGAACTCACAAGCGGAGCCCCGAACGCAAGTGTGAAAGTAGCCTTAGCTCTTTGGCTCGGGGCCACCCCACAGATACAGCACCGCACCATTAGTGAACAGATGACCAAAATCCTGTGTAGTGCACATCAACATGTCGTACCGCCATCTACTGCTGCTATAACCATGGACAGGAGGTTCTTAGTATACATTGTTATCAAAATGTATAAGCCCACTTGCCACGTCAAGGCGACCTCCTTCAAGTGGGTCCCTACACTAACACTAATGACTATTATTATTTATTCTAAGACTACGGTACTAGAACTATTACTATTATTGTTAATTATGTCCCTACACCTAAAACTGTTGATCCAGAAGAAGGCGAAAACCCCTGGACACATTCAGCCAATTCGTGTCACAGGGGGAAAATTCCTTCTCGACCCCGGGAAAAGGCGATCAGTCCTAGAACCCTGGATCAAACCCCCTGATCCCTATCCCTAAATAAGGTCCCTATCCCTAAACCTGTTGATCCAGAAGAAGGCGAAAACCCCTGGACACATTCAGCCAATTCGTGTCACAGGGGAAAAATTCCTTCTCGACCCCGGGAAAAGGCGATCAGTCCTAGAACCCTGGATCAAGCACCCTGATCCCTATCCCTAAATTAGGTCCCTATCCCTAAACCTGTTGATCCAGAAGAAGGCGAAAACCCCTTGACACATTCAGCCAATTCGTGTCACAGGGGGAAAATTCCTTCTCGACCCCGGGAAAAGGCGATCAGTCCTAGAACCCTGGATCAAGCACCCTGATCCCTATCCCTAAACTAGGTCCCTATCCCTAAACCTGTTGATCCAGAAGAAGGCGAAAACCCCTTGACACATTCAGCCAATTCGTGTCACAGGGGGAAAATTCCTTCTCGACCCCGGGAAAAGGCGATCAGTCCTAGAACCCTGGATCAAGCCCCCTGATCCCTATCCCTAAACTAGGTCCCTATCCCTAAACCTGTTGATCCAGAAGAAGGCGAAAACCCCTGGACACATTCAGCCAATTCGTGTCACAGGGGAAAAATTCCTTCTCGACCCCGGGAAAAGGCGATCAGTCCTAGAACCCTGGATCAAGCACCCTGATCCCTATCCCTAAATTAGGTCCCTATCCCTAAACCTGTTGATCCAGAAGAAGGCAAAAAACCCTGGACACATTCAGCCAATTCGTGTCACAGGGGAAAAATTCCTTCTCGACCCCAGGAAAAGGCGATCAGTCCTAGAACCCTGGATCAAGCCCCCTGATTTCTATATCTAAGTTTTCCAATAATTATTATTGTTATTTTTAATTGTTACTATTGTTATAGATTTATTGACTATATTACTACCCTTTAGCCTATTACTATTGCCTAAGTATTAATATTTAATAACTATGACATATTTTTATTTTTTTCTAGATTTGGTTGCTGCTGGTGGTCCTACAGCTACTCACCATCCTTCACCGGCAGAATGGTTTGAAGAGGATGGTCCAGAGGATGTTCTTCTTTCCTCTCAGGTTGGTGTTCACGTACTGGAAGGTGGTTGGCTGGCGGATCTTCTGTCTTCTTCCAGCCTGATGTTGAACTCTTCTCAGGTTCTTGCTCTTCATATCCACATTCTGTTTGACCATCCTCTCTTCTTTTTCCTCCTTCTGCTCAGTACTCTCATCCTGCTGCTTCACCTTCAGGTCTTCACACAGGTGGCTTGCCATCATCAGTGTCGGCTCTGGATCTTCTTCCTCCAGAGGAAAAGGCAGGTATTTCCTCTGAGCTTCACGGTTGGTCGGCATGAGGCGCTAAAAACAGATTCAGTCACTTGTCTATCAGACGTTCCTATAAAACCCTCACATCTATAGACAGAACATGGAGGAATCTGGAGGACAATATGACAGGCAGTAGGATCACTCACCTCCATCTTGAAGATTGGAGATGGGAGGAATCTCATGCAGTAGATGAGACGTTGTTGGTCTCTCTCCTCCACGGTGCGGGGATAAGCTGCAGAGAGAACACAATCAGATCATACCGTATTTTTCGCCCCATAAGACGCACTTTTTCTTCCCCCAAAATGGGGGAGAAATGCCCCTGCTTCTTATGGGGCGAATGCTTGCAGTTTTACATCGCAAGCTGCGATGTCGGAGCGAGCGGGGACTCGGGGAGGGACTGGGAGGAGGATCTGGGGGTTGGCAATAGCGGCGGGGCGGTGCAGTCAGTGTAGTATCCCCGCCCCGCCGCTCCGCTATACTAAAATAAGATGTTATATTCAATTAATGGTTATTAAACATGCCCCCTCAGTCCTATTACTACCTTACATCCTAATCACATCTGTAGAATTCAGGCAGGCCGGCCGGGCGGCAGCGTAACTCTTGTCACGTGCCTGCACCGCCTACTTTATGAATGAAGCAGGCGGCGCAGGCAAGTGACGTCAGTGAGAGACGCGCCGGCCGCTCGGCCTGCCTGAATTCTACAGAAGCGATTAGGATGTAAGGTAGTAATAGGAGTGAGGGGGCATGTTTAATAACCATTAATTGAATATAACATCTTATATTTGTATATATCTGTGGATGGCACAGTTATGGGCTGGGGGGTCTGTGGATGGCACTGTTATGGACTGGGGGGTCTGTGGATGGCACTGTTATGGGCTGGGGGGTCTGTGGATGGCACATATATAACAGTGCCACCCACAGATCCCCCCTCTAACAGTGCCACCCACAAATCCCCCCAGCCCATAACAGTGCCATCCACAGATTCCCCCCCCCTGTAACAGTGCCAGCCACAGATCCCCCCCCTGTAACAGTGCCAGCCACAGATCCCCCTGTAACAGTGCAAGCCACGGATGCCCCCCATAACAGTGTCCGTCATCCACAGATCCCCCCCATAACAGTGTCCATCATCCACAGATCCCCCCATAACAGTGTCTGTCATCCACAGATCCCCCCCATAACAGTGTCTGTCATCCATAGATCCCCCCCATAACAGTGTCCATCATCCACAGATCCCCCCATAATAGTGTCCGTCATCCACAGATCCCCCCATAACAGTGTCTGTCATCCACAGATCCCCCCATAACAGTGTCTGTCATCCACAGATCCCCCCATAACAGTGTCTGTCATCCACAGATCCCCCCCATAACAGTGTCTGTCATCCACAGATCCCCCCCATAACAGTGTCCATCATCCACAGATCCCCCCATAACAGTGTCTGTCATCCACAGATCCCCCCATAACAGTGTCCGTCATCCACAGATCCCCCCCATAACAGTGTCCATCATCCACAGATCCCCCCATAACAGTGTCTGTCATCCACAGATCCCCCCCATAACAGTGTCTGTCATCCATAGATCCCCCCATAACAGTGTCCATCATCCACAGATCCCCCATAATAGTGTCCGTCATCCACAGATCCCCCCATAACAGTGTCTGTCATCCACAGATCCCCCCCATAACAGTGTCCATCATCCACAGATCCCCCCATAATAGTGTCCGTCATCCACAGATCCCCCCATAATAGTGTCCGTCATCCACAGATCCCCCCATAACAGTGTCTGTCATCCACAGATCCCCCCCATAACAGTGTCCGTCATCCACAGATCCCCCCCATAACAGTGTCCGTCATCCACAGATCCCCCATAACAGTGTCCGTCATCCACAGATCCCCCCATAACAGTGTCCGTCATCCACAGATCCCCCCCCATAACAGTGTCCGTCATCCACAGATCCCCAGTAATAGTGCCATCCACAGACCACCATTAGTTCCAAACCCACCAAACACACAGCACACCTTTTGGTTAAAAATATTTTTTTTCTTATTTTCCTCCCCAAAAACCTAGGTGCGTCTTATGGGGCGAAAAATACGGTGAGTTTACTTCAGATCAGTCTAAACCTCGAGCTTAGATCAGCTTTTCATAGTCGAGTCTTATTACCAAAAATACTCACTTATGAAGGGTGTCAGGCCATAGATGCAGTGCTGGAGGCAGTAGATGTCCTAAAGAGAAGAGAATACAGTAAGTGACCACTTACCACTCCTCATGGGTGATAGGACAAAGGGCCAGATTACAATGAAGCTACTTACCTCCAGAGAAGTGCGGCCTGCTCCAATCCTGTACTCGTCCAGAATTGAAGAAATCATAGCGCGATCTGTTAACCCATAAAAGAGACTTAGTCACAGATCTGATAAAGGCAGTGAATGTTCTCCCAGGTGTAGGACCCTCGTGATCACACACTGATGGCCGGTCCTAGGGGTGGTAATATGGAGGTCCTGGAGAACCTCTTTCATTTCTTTATAGCAGTCATTGATCAGCTTTCTTTATATAGAGCTCCAAATCCATAGGATAAGCTAATAAACTCTATCTGCCAGCAGCCTCCACTAGGGGGAGCCGAGGAGCGCACTGCAGACTGCTTTATTAGTTCTTTGTATGGACAGTTATCAGTGAGCTCCCTCTAGAGGTGGCTGCAGGCGGCTGTAATGTTATCATTTAACCCTTAGTCAGAGCAGAGGTTCTGGAGCTTTGTATCAGTAAAACTGAGCTCTGATCGCTATAAATTCATATAAAGCAATAAATCCGTATCTAAAAATGACCTGATGATACAAGGTGGACATTCACTTTACATGGAGGAGGATGATAATCACATATGAACATTGAGTATACATATAAGATATAAGATATTTGGAGTGTATATTCGGCTTTGTACATGTAATCATACATTGGGGTGTTACTGGGTATCTGTAGTGGCCCTTATAGTAGAAGGGCCCATATACGTAATACTGTACATAGACACAGAGGAGAGATTCATGGTGTAAAGGTAAACTGGCTCAGTTGCCCATAGCAACCAATCAGATCGTTCCTTTCATTTTTCAAAGCAGCTATGAAAAATGAAAGGTGGAATCTGATTGGTTGCTATGGGCAACGGAGCCAGTTTTCCTTTGCACCAGTTCTGATCCATCTCCCCCATAATGCAGACTGGTTGTACTGGACCCTATACAGATATATGACAGGTTTATTTCTAAATGTATCCTGCCCAGGAGTCAGGAGAACAGAACTCACCCCCAAAAAGACAGTAAAATACCCCAATTAACAACACTTTAAAAATACCCCATTTCCAGAGCCAGCACATTGTCCCCATTTACAACACTGCAAACAGAAAGCCCCCAATTCCCAGCACAGGGCCCTCAATAAACGCTACTGGCAGCACAGAATATGGGAGTCCTGCACCGGCCACTAGGGGGAGCTCACTGCACCCAGATGTATAGCCCCATATACAGCTAGCTCCCCCTAGTGGTGTCTGGGACAGGTAGGACTTAGGATGAATGTGAAGCCTCATGGGAGATGTCAGATGAGGGGGGTGAGATCTCACCGGCGTCCATCTTCACCTCTCGTCGTCCTGTAACGGTCTGAGGACCACTGACCGTTGGTTTCCTTTCAAGTTCAAATCCAGCGATCCCATTGGCTGCTGAGCAGTGACATCTGGAAGAGGAAATTTAAAGGGACAGGACGCTGTTATCTCCCTGCAGTGCAGTGTCCTGTATGTGAGATATCATGAAGCTGTGGAGATAATCTGCGGGGAGCGGCTGCTATCACTCCTCATATCTCCACAGATAAGCCCCGAGGGAACTGTCAGTGTGAGTAATAATACAGCATGGAAAGTACTGCACCTGAAACAGGGGTCAGACCCTCAAAAGGTGATGTCCCATAGTTGGATGAAAAGAAAAAGTTTTTAAATAAAAAAAAAGTTTCAAGTGGAAAAAAAGCGCCCCCTTTCCCTATTAGGTATTCCCTTATCCAGAAAGACCAAATCTATACAAATACAACATGATCTACCCGGTGAGATGAACACCGTAAAAACAAATGAATAAAAATGATGCCAGAACAGCCATTTTTTGGTCACCTCGAGAGACCCAAAAAAAATCTTATGTACCCAAAAATGGTACCAATGGAAATGTCAACTCATCTGGTAATAAATGCCCCACAAGAAAATTAAAACAGATATGGCTCACAAAATGATTTCATTTTAAAATGCTTTATTTGTGTAAAATTAAAAAATAAAACTATGTAAAATTGGTATCTCAGTAATCGTAACTGAGCAGCAGAATCACAATAATGTGTTATTTTTCCCGCACGGTTTTCGCCGCAATAACAAACCCTAAAAAACAATGAGGGATTTGCTTCCCAAAATCAAAAAAGTTATGTTCCCCAAAATAGAACCACTGATGGTGACAACTCATTCTACCAAAAAATAAGCCCTCACCTAGCTCCGTGGAATCTCAATAGATTGAGGTTGGGATAGTGTCTGATAAATTAGGGAGTAGAATATTGATGATATCTTTAGGGTGGAGAAATCACAGAATAGAGTGGTCTTACTGGGAGGAAATGCTCAAGCCCCCAAATACTGTAGCGTATTTATAACCGGGGTAGCAGATCCTCCACATGTGGCTAAACCCTCACATTGATGTTAAAAAATGAGATTTTAGCCAATATATTCCTCCTATCAGGAACATATCGGAGCCCGTGCACCCCGCCAAGGTAACTCAGTGTAGTGCGGGACCTACTTATAGTGTGTGACCACTGTCCGTTAGGTGCCAAGGTCCGACTCACAGCCAAACTCCCACATACCTCCAAAGTAAGATCACTAACAGAGGGGGAGGAGGCTGCGAGCCCCACCTATGGCAAGCCATATCTTTAGGGTGGGTCATAAATATCTGATCGTAGAGTCCAACCTAGCATGCCCGCCGATCAGCTTTTTGAAGAGGCTGTGCTTGGTATTGCATTGACATAAAGGGATCAAAGCTGAACCCGGACATACCCTTATTTTCACCGAGACAGCCCCCCTGAGGCTAGCATCGGAGCATCTAATGCTCTGATGCGCTCCCGTGCCCTGCGCTTTTTTGTTTTCAATAACACACTGCCGGGCGGTAACTTCCGCCCAGCAGTGTGTTCGGTGACGTCACCGGTTCTGAGGGGCGGGCTTTAGCTCTGCCCTAGCTGTTTTACTGGCTAGGGCAGAGCTAAATCCCGCCCATCAGTGCTGGTGACGTCACCGGGGTTCCTGTCAGCCCCATGGAGAGCCCTGGTACGTCACCGGATCTCCTAAAAATGCCGTTGCCTGCGCGATTTAGCGCAGGGCAAAGGAGAGCATCGGAGCATGAACTGCTCCGATGCTCATGTCAGCGGGGCTGCCGGGGTGAAAATGGAGGGATGTCCAGGTTCAGCTCTGATCCCGGACAACCCCTTTAAAGAAGACTGAGCTAATCTTAAGCCATTTGACCAATGAACGTGATATCACTGGCCTTCAAGTCAAACTCCTATAGTCTATCCTAAGGATAGGTCATCAATATCAAATGAGTGGAGAAGGTCATCTGTATTTTCTGTAGTCAGATGCCACCAATCCATCTATGGTACTGAGACTTGTCCTACATAAACCAGTTGCTAGGTGGGGCTAAATACCTCTCCCATGAGGAGAAGGAGTAAAGTTAGACTTCAGTGTAGTAGACTAGCCAGGTCACCGAGGCAGTGGGACACAGCCCCAAATAAGACCAGCCAAAAAGAAGCAACATTTAAAGAAAGGAGCCAAAAATATATTTGACCAGCATAAGAGCATGAAGAGGAGGTGCGTGTAGAAATCCTGTGGAGAAAAGCTGTCTGAATAGGACCTCTGAGTCTCCATAGCCATGTTTCTGGGAGAATAAGTCTTACTGTGCCTGGACACATCTGAGGAGCAGATTGGCCATCTGCATAAATGAAAAATATCCACGTCCCGTTGAGGAAATTTTGGAAATGTTTATTGTAAGTACAGCAACCTATGAAAAAGAACACAGTCTGACGTTGGAGGCCGCCCTGTGGTTGCATAGTGAAAGAATAGTGTTGCACCCGTATTTCTGGATGCTTATGCTATGGTCAGCTAGAGAAATGCCAAAATCATTAGCTAGCAAGGGGACCCTGTCTTGCACCTAACAGCAACCCTCAACACCAAGGGCACCCCAACTGACACCAGGCAGAAGAACCCCAAAACTAGGGAGTACCCCGAAGGGAGTAAAATGTATGTCCTTCTTACTACACAGTCCAGGGAGTTTAAGAACCATGAGCAGTTCTACTCACATTCTCCACACACGCCCTGCTTCTCACTGAAATATACCCGTGCAAGGTATAGAAAAATATCACTGTTCTGCCCAGCAGGGTTTGAATTTAATTCTATTTCACGTCAGCCAGGGTTTACTATTGCTGTAGTTATTAGTTTGATAATAGCACCATCTAGCGGTCTTAAAAATGTACTACACCTTGTTTTTCTGTTAATAAAGATTATTGTATTGTGGGAGGTGCAAAGCATTGTGTGACTGTAATGCATGCTGGGAACGAGAAGCCCAGTCTCCAGTCTTCATGTTACAGGACATCAGCAGTGCTGTCTCCTGCATATCTCCTTTTCAAACCCCACCATCCGTTGTGCCAGCATATCTGGTAGGACATCTACCTTTGTCTGAGGGATATTGTGTTATGCAGTGCTGTTTAGCTAGGTATAAGTGTTACTTAGGGAAAGGTTGTAACTGTTAGATGCTAGACATGCAATTCATGTCTAGGCAGCCATTTTGGACATGTATAGGCAGCCATTTTGGACATGTATAGGCAGCCATTTTGGACATGTATAGGCAGCCATTTTGGACATGTTCCCAGTGTTAATGTAATGTTATAATACATGCTGTTCTATGCTTTCTGCTGATACATGTTATGCCTTATACTTATACCAGTTCTTGTATTCTTATAGTTTTACCAATCTATTGATCAATCACATCAAATACTCCTGTTTTGCCAATAAATAAGTTAGACTACAGAGAACAGTCCTCTTATTTGGAAGACAGGAATGGTTTATACTGAATGTCAGACTGCACACTGTGTGAACGTGTATGAAGACAGAACAATCACATTCACCTGGAGGTGGAGATTTCAAGGATAAGTAATATAACGTATGTATGCAGTGACTCCACCAGCAGAATAGTGAGTGCAGCTCTGGAGTATAATACAGGATGTAACTCCGGATCAGTACAGGATAAGTAATGTATGTACACAGTGACTCACCAGCAGAATAGTGAGTGCAGCTCTGGAGTTTAATACAGGATGTAACTCAGGATCAGTACAGGATAAGTAATGTATGTACACAGTGACTCCACCAGCAGAATAGTGAGTGCAGCTCTGGAGTATAATACAGGATGTATCTCAGGATCTGTACAGGATAAGTAATGTATGTACACAGTGACTGCACCAGCAGAATAGTGAGTGCAGCTCTGGAGTATAACACAGGATGTAACTCAGGATCAGTACAGGCTAAGTAATGTATGTACACAGTGACTCCACCAGCAGAATAGTGAGTACAACTCTGGAGTATAATACAGGATGTAACTCAGGATCAGTACAGGATAAGTAATGTATGTACACAGTGACTCCACCAGCAGAATAGTGAGCGCAGCTCTGGAGTATAATACAGGATGTAACTCAGGATCAGTACAGGATCAGTAATGTATGTACACAGTGACTGCACCAGCAGAATAGTGAGTGCAGCTCTGGAGTATAATACAGGATGTGACTCAGGATCAGTACAGGATAAGTAATGTATGTACACAGTGACTCCACCAACAGAATAGTGAGTGCAGCTCTGGAGTATAATACAGGATGTAACTCAGGATCAGTACAGGATAAGTGATGTATGTACACAGTGACTGCACCAGCAGAATAGTGAGTGCAGCTCTGGAGTATAATACAGGATGTAACTCAGGATCAGTACAGGATAAGTAATGTATGTACACAGTGACTGCACCAGCAGAATAGTGAGTGCAGCTCTGGAGTATAATACAGGATGTAACTCAGGATCAGTACAGGATAAGTAATGTATGTACACAGTGACTGCACCAGCAGAATAGTGAGTGCAGCTCTGGAGTATAATACAGGATGTAACTCAGGATCAGTACAGGATAAGTAATGTATGTACACAGTGACTCCACCAGCAGAATAGTGAGTGCAGCTCTGGAGTATAATACAGGATGTAACTCAGGATCAGTACAGGATAAGTAATGTATGTACACAGTGACTGCACCAGCAGAATAGTGAGTGCAGCTCTGGAGTATAATACAGGATGTAACTCAGGATCAGTACAGGATAAGTAATGTATGTACACAGTGACTGCACCAGCAGAATAGTGAGTGCAGCTCTGGAGTATAATACAGGATGTAACTCAGGATCAGTACAGGATAAGTAATGTATGTACACAGTGACTGCACCAGCAGAATAGTGAGTGCAGCTCTGGAGTATAATACAGGATGTAACTCAGGATCAGTACAGGATAAGTAATGTATGTACACAGTGACTGCACCAGCAGAATAGTGAGTGCAGCTCTGGAGTATAATACAGGATGTAACTCAGGATCAGTACAGGATAAGTAATGTATGTACACAGTGACTCCACCAGCAGAATAGTGAGTGCAGCTCTGGAGTATAATACAGGATGTAACTCAGGATCAGTACAGGATAAGTAATGTATGTACACAGTGACTGCACCAGCAGAATAGTGAGTGCAGCTCTGGAGTATAATACAGGATGTAACTCAGGATCAGTACAGGATAAGTAATGTATGTACACAGTGACTGCACCAGCAGAATAGTGAGTGCAGCTCTGGAGTATAATACAGGATGTAACTCAGGATCAGTACAGGATAAGTAATGTATGTACACAGTGACTGCACCAGCAGAATAGTGAGTGCAGCTCTGGAGTATAATACAGGATGTAACTCAGGATCAGTACAGGATAAGTAATGTATGTACACAGTGACTGCACCAGCAGAATAGTGAGTGCAGCTCTGGAGTATAATACAGGATGTAACTCAGGATCAGTACAGGATAAGTAATGTATGTACACAGTGACTGCACCAGCAGAATAGTGAGTGCAGCTCTGGAGTATAATACAGGATGTAACTCAGGATCAGTACAGGATAAGTAATGTATGTACACAGTGACTGCACCAGCAGAATAGTGAGTGCAGCTCTGGAGTATAATACAGGATGTAACTCAGGATCAGTACAGGATAAGTAATGTATGTACACAGTGACTGCACCAGCAGAATAGTGAGTGCAGCTCTGGAGTATAATACAGGATGTAACTCAGGATCAGTACAGGATAAGTAATGTATGTACACAGTGACTCCACCAGCAGAATAGTGAGTGCAGCTCTGGAGTATAATACAGGATGTAACTCAGGATCAGTACAGGATAAGTAATGTATGTACACAGTGACTGCACCAGCAGAATAGTGAGTGCAGCTCTGGAGTATAATACAGGATGTAACTCAGGATCAGTACAGGATAAGTAATGTATGTACACAGTGACTCCACCAGCAGAATAGTGAGTGCAGCTCTGGAGTATAATACAGGATGTAACTCAGGATCAGTACAGGATAAGTAATGTATGTACACAGTGACTGCACCAGCAGAATAGTGAGTGCAGCTCTGGAGTATAATACAGGATGTAACTCAGGATCAGTACAGGATAAGTAATGTATGTACACAGTGACTGCACCAGCAGAATAGTGAGTGCAGCTCTGGAGTATAATACAGGATGTAACTCAGGATCAGTACAGGATAAGTAATGTATGTACACAGTGACTGCACCAGCAGAATAGTGAGTGCAGCTCTGGAGTATAATACAGGATGTAACTCAGGATCAGTACAGGATAAGTAATGTATGTACACAGTGACTGCACCAGCAGAATAGTGAGTGCAGCTCTGGAGTATAATACAGGATGTAACTCAGGATCAGTACAGGATAAGTAATGTATGTACACAGTGACTGCACCAGCAGAATAGTGAGTGCAGCTCTGGAGTATAATACAGGATGTAACTCAGGATCAGTACAGGATAAGTAATGTATGTACACAGTGACTGCACCAGCAGAATAGTGAGTGCAGCTCTGGAGTATAATACAGGATGTAACTCAGGATCAGTACAGGATAAGTAATGTATGTACACAGTGACTGCACCAGCAGAATAGTGAGTGCAGCTCTGGAGTATAATACAGGATGTAACTCAGGATCAGTACAGGATAAGTAATGTATGTACACAGTGACTGCACCAGCAGAATAGTGAGTGCAGCTCTGGAGTATAATACAGGATGTAACTCAGGATCAGTACAGGATAAGTAATGTATGTACACAGTGACTGCACCAGCAGAATAGTGAGTGCAGCTCTGGAGTATAATACAGGATGTAACTCAGGATCAGTACAGGATAAGTAATGTATGTACACAGTGACTGCACCAGCAGAATAGTGAGTGCAGCTCTGGAGTATAATACAGGATGTAACTCAGGATCAGTACAGGATAAGTAATGTATGTACACAGTGACTGCACCAGCAGAATAGTGAGTGCAGCTCTGGAGTATAATACAGGATGTAACTCAGGATCAGTACAGGATAAGTAATGTATGTACACAGTGACTGCACCAGCAGAATAGTGAGTGCAGCTCTGGAGTATAATACAGGATGTAACTCAGGATCAGTACAGGATAAGTAATGTATGTACACAGTGACTGCACCAGCAGAATAGTGAGTGCAGCTCTGGAGTATAATACAGGATGTAACTCAGGATCAGTACAGGATAAGTAATGTATGTACACAGTGACTGCACCAGCAGAATAGTGAGTGCAGCTCTGGAGTATAATACAGGATGTAACTCAGGATCAGTACAGGATAAGTAATGTATGTACACAGTGACTGCACCAGCAGAATAGTGAGTGCAGCTCTGGAGTATAATATAGGATGTAACTCAGGATCAGTACAGGATAAGTAATGTAATGTATGTACACAGTGACTCCACCAGCAGAATAGTGAGTGCAGCTGTAGAGCATAATCCAGGTGATAACATTTCTCGACTTTCTAGGTAGATTATTTCTGGATACTAATATTGTAGTAATCTAGTGCTATTTTGATTAACACATGTAATATAAAGCTACAGACAACTGGATTTTGATTTAAATTTAATAAATTCAATATTGTGTACAAAAATCCAAAAATACTCAAAAAATTCATCTTCTCCTGATTGTACTTCTGAAATCCCCAGCAATCACTGTATATTCTGGAGATACATCTCTGCAGTGGCCACTGCAGGGGAAATGGGGTACTACATGCTGGCCATTCAAATGAATGAGCGACCATGTAATAGGCTGATAAGCCCGATCTGCCAAAGTAAAGAGGACTGTTCTGAATTGGACCTGACAGATAATCAAATATTCTGGATTATTGTAACATTCATAGAAAAATATATGGCATTTACAAGTAAAGGTAGAGAGAGCAGAAAATTAAAGGGGTGTTCTCAGAATTAAATACTGATGCCGTATCCTCAGAGAAGATCTTCAGATTGGTGGAGGTCCAACTCCTGCATTCTCACTGATCAGCTGCTTGAAGTGGCCTCTTCATACTTTACCAAGCACAGCGCCATCTATTATATAGTGGCCGTGCTTGGTATTTCAGCTCAGTCCCATTCTCTTGGGCACTGAGCTGTGTAAAGGACCATGTAAATGGTGGATGTGGCCCAAAGAAGAAGCCGTAGTGTCCTTCCTTTCCAACAGCTGATCGGTGGCAGGATTTAGGCCCCCACCTTCTATAAATGAGCGATCCCAAAGATAGCTCATCAATATTTAATTAATTTTACAAAAATTTTTTTATTTGGGTGGGAAAATAATTGACAACTTGGCCTTTGTCGAACATCTTGGTTGCTCTATGGTGACAGCATGGTCGGATCTGAAAACTAATGAGCGCCAGCCAATGATATCGCCCCCTCTTGATTGCTTCATGAATCTCTGTAGGTCCCTTGCGGTCAGTGCCGAACTCCAGATGTTAACGTTTGTTATCTCAGCCACATCTGTTCTCAGCTTGACTGTCTTCTGCCCAATGATGATATCCTGTGCATGAAAAGCACTTTGTTTGCTGCCCCCTAGCATTAAAATCTCATGTTCCTTTCCATCCAGCAACAACACAAACTTTCCGGTTCGAAAATTAAATGTCACACAGATGTCGACCCAAGTTTTAGAGTCGGCAAAACTGAATTGTTTATATTGGTTTTTATATTTAATGTACAATTTGTCTTGAGAAGCAGTCACGAGAAATCGGGTGGCGCTGTCTTCGGAGTTGGGAACCGCTACAACCAATGTCTGCTCCGTCAGGCTTTTGCAGGATTTTAGGCATAGAGTAAAAGCGGTGAAGTGTTTTGTTGCCGGAATAAGCCGCACATGGTCGACGCGCCTCTTGTAGAAGGAGAACGCTTTGCCATTCATGTCTGTAAAGGAAGAAGACCATAGATTATATGTAGTACCTCAGAGTGGCACTACCATTCCTACAGCCTGCTACTGTCTCTAATAGGTGACACTATTGTATTTATTCCAGGTCCCCCTATACTGTGCATTGATAATATTGCTATGTAACTGTTATGTTCATGGAATGTGCCCGGTTAGCCAGCAGGTGGCAGTGTATCTGGCAGAGAGAGACCTTCGGATAGAATGGAACTTACCATTCCATTCTCCCCTTTTGGGCAGAAGTTGGCTAGTCCCGTTTCCTACCAAGGGAAGGGTTGCCATGGTCAGTTTAGATTCGACAGTGGAGCTGAGAAGACATGAAAGATGGAGCAGTAAGGGGAAGGGTCCCCCTCCTGCAGCAGGAGTTTAGCATAGCAGAAGTATAACGCATAATATTAAAGTTTGCCTTCCAGTTTATCCTAAAACCTGCTGGAATCAAGAGAAAGACCGAATATTGTCTGGATGCAAGTTTATCCAAGTAAGACCTCATGCACACTGGCGTTGTTTTGGTCCGCATCCGAGCCGCAGTTTTAACGGCTCGGATGCTGACCCATTCACTTCAATGGGGCCGCAAAAGATGCGGACATCAATCTGTGTGGTCCGCAAAAAAAATATAACCTGTCCTATTCTTGTCCGCGTTTTTGCGGACTGCAAAACACACAACGGTCATGTGCATGAGGCCTAAAGCTGTTGAACTTTCACCAAGTCTGGACTCGACTTGACTTATTCTCCACCTCCTACAACTCTTCCCTTTATTGCTCCAGAGCCTAACCCTGGGGATCGACAGTATCCAGGTAGCAGCACCATGACACACACAGAGACTTTTAAGGCTGCACCATTCGGCATTCCTATAAACCTGGAACACGATTGGCCCTGGGGGGCGGCGCGTTGCTTGTATACCAGTGTGATCTAAAATTTAATTAAAGGGGAACTGGCCACGTAGAATCAGAGATTGCTACGATCATGGGCCTTCTATAAGCTCCAATGCTCAACCCAGCAAAATTACTGGGTGTTGATCAGTTCTTATGGCCACTTGGGCCATGACATGTCTACCACATGTTGGCCTTTTGCATAGATCCATCCGCCCATACCACTGGACTTGCAGTGGGAAGCATATTTACCTGCTCCCTGCTTCTGCGTTTTGGCTCCTTTGTTCCACCGCTGTTGTGTGTCAACATTCGGTTTGACGTTCGTTACATGACACATCACTGCTACAGCCAGTCATTGGCTGCAGTAGTCAAATTGGAGGTTGACATGCAGAGACTGGAGAGCAGCAGCAAAGGGCCAAAGAAGCCAAGGCCCAGCGTCTGGGAGCAGGTAAGTATGCTTCCCTTCTAAGGTCCAGTGGCATGGGACCTTAAAAGTGCCCAAAAAGTCTCCCAGGGTGAACAACCCCTTTAATTAGAAGACATTACAAGGGCCATAGACAGCAATACTATGGTAGTGGCTGAACTGGATGTTAACTTAGAGACTGGAGAGCAGCAGTGGAGGACGAGGACGGAATAAGCTGCCCAGTGGCCAGGAGCAGGTAAGTATGCTTCCCTCCCTCAGGTCCAGTGTTGGTGGGGAGTCTTCCTGAAAAGCCCCCCAGGGTGAACAACCACTTTAATTGGAAAACGTCACAATGTTGACACGTGGAGACTGGAGCGCAGCAGTGGAGGAAAAGGACCAAATTAGCCGGGGCCCAGCAGTAGGGAGCAGGTAAGTATGCTTCCCTTCTCACGTCTAGTGGAGTGAAGGGGATGGGGGGGTCTGCCCGAAAGGCCCTCCTCCCAGAGTAAACCACCCTTTTAATAGGAAAACATCCCAAGGGCTATAGACAGCAATACTATAGTAATGCAGTTTATGGTATAAATGTAAAACTTTTCAAAAATTAAATAAAGAAATATTCAAAATGCAAAAAAATAGACAATAAAACATTACTGGCATCTCCATGGCCAAAAACCTTCAGACTATTAAGGTTTAAAAAATATGTAACAAAGAAAAAATAAGGGGGATTCAGCCCGCACAACCCCTAGCAGGTGCAGATTGCTGTGGCGAAATACAGATACAAACGCAAAAACACAAATGCAATCGCACTCTGCAACCAGCACTCTGTCCCTGCCTCCATGCTGGATGTTGAATAAGGCATTGGTGTACATTTTGGCCAAAGCATAATAAGCCACTCACCACGTCAAGGTCACCTTCATGAGTGGTCCCTAACACTAGTTCCTACCTGTTATGGGCCATGACAGCCACACAAAGTCCAGGGAGCGCAGGCACAGCATGCACGCCAAGCACACTCTGCTTTTAACCCCGTCCGGTGCCATTACAGCTTTCATCGGATCCAGGGATGCAAGTACCAACATGCATGCTGAGCCCACTATATACTTCTCCTGGAGCCTAATGGCTACTGGTAGGTGCTATATAAGCAGACTCAGTTAAAGTCAGTATAAAACTGAGTCTGCTTATATAGCACCTACCAGTAGCCATTTGGCTCCAGGAGAAGTATATAGTGGGCTCAGCATGCATGTTGGTACTTGCATCCCTGGATCCGATGAAAGCTGTAATGGCACCGGACGGGGTTAAAAGCAGAGTGTGCTTGGCGTGCATGCTGTACCTGCGCTCCCTGGACTTTGTGTGGCTGTCATGGCCCATAACAGGTAGGAACTAGTGTTAGGGACCACTCATGAAGGTGACCTTGACGTGGTGAGTGGCTTATTAGGCTTTGGCCAAAATGTACACCAATGCGATTGCATTTGTGTTTTTGCGTTAAAAAAATATGTATTCTGCAGAAAAAAAAAATGTAAATATCAGATTTGCTATATTTTGGTCACCTCGCCCACTCCGAATTTTTTTTTATAAGAAATTATTAAAAGGTTGCATGCATCCCGAAATGGTACCAATAAAAACTACAGCTTGCCCCACAAAAAACAAGCCCTCATACAGCACTGTAGGAAATATAAAAAACTTATGAGGGTCAAAATAAGACAACACTAAACACATTTTTTTTAAGTTTTGTTGAAATTATTAGTAATGTAGTAAAAGTAGTAAAACATAAGAAAAAAATATATAAACTTGGTATCCATATAATCATATCGACTGGCAGAATAAAAGTACCATCATTTTTAGAAAACCAATAGGACAAAGGCAGAATTGGGAGATTTTTCTTATTTAATTTCACTTTGCAAACATTTATTTTTTTCTGTTTTGTATCTTTTCAGTACTTGATATGGTAAATTAAATAATACCATTATAACCAGCCCTCATAACAGTAAAAAGGTTATGGTTCTTGGGCAGCAGGGAGGAAAAATGAAAACAGAAAATGAAAACTGAAAAATGATATTTTTTTTACAGCTTTAAGGGGTTAAAATGTGCTAAACACAGCCAGAAGGTGGCAGTAAAACCTCATATTTTTGAACGTGCTCCTGTTTTATGCCACAGTCACAAATAAAGATGCAGATCAAGGTTACTCTATAGTCATATAAGAGTTAGGCCAGTTTCACACTTAATATGGATGAATGTCCTGGCCCGACCACAGGGTTACTGACTCATAGGTCTCTGTGACGTCGTGGAGATGAACTCTCATCTACTTGTGAATAAACTTTGTGCCCCTAGCTATTTGTAGCCCATACCTTGTAGTTGGTAAATTCAGGCCATATAAGCCGCACCCCTGGGAACACCCCAAACCCGCCTGTGAATGCCCATTTAAAGGGAGGGTTAACATAAGCCCTGCCCTTTTCTGCTTGGGGCTGCCCAAATTTGCTGGGACTCCGGCAAATTCAGGACTGTTGGGAACTATGCTGTATACAATTTGGTGACACTATCCCTTTAACTCACCAATCTGTCCCTGAATTCCAGGGACAATTGTAAGGAAAAAGAACCAGATCATCCTCTTCATCTCCTGGAACAAAAGAACAAAAATCATTGAAAACATAGCTATGTAAATATATATGTATCACATACTGCTCTTTTAGAACCTTAGCTTGCTCTAAAAGGCCACCTGAGTACTTTGTATGGTACTGAGCCTTAAAGGGGTTGACCTATCTCGTACTTTGGTGGCATATCGCTAGGATATACCACCAATGGTTGATGGGTGCAGGTTTTACCTCTGGGACCTAGAACGGGGCCACCATAGAGGAGAGCACACCGCACATGTGGTCTCCATTTACTTCTATAGGTCTTCCGAAGATGAGCCGAGTAAGTGCGCTTGGCTATTTCTGGCCAACTCTCCATTAACCTCCATGTGAGTGCTCAGCAATTTTCGGCACTCCTATAGATGTAAAGGGAGATTAGCTTCCCTTGCCCGCTGCACTCTCCATTCACCTTGGGGCTGTACTAGAGATAGCTGCAGTTTTGGGACCCTCACCTATTGGAAATTGGTAGTATATCCTAGCGATATGCTACCAATGTGTGAGATAGACCAACCACTTTAATGGCATTTTCCAGGATCCAGCAGGCCCCCAGAAATCCCACGTAATTACACATGACTCACCCATGAAAGAAAGTTTCGATTACACTTACTGTCTCAAAGTTGCATGGATTGCCTATTTAGAAATCCGGTCATGTGATGCACCTCTTCTAAAATCCTGCTTCTGCCAAAGTCATGTCCTTTACCAGGTTTCCACTGTAGTCTATGGCCTGGGCCATCACTTCTGCATCCCACGATGGAAGGGCCAGAGCTAATCCTCTCCATGTGTGTAGACATGGTGGATTCAGGAGTTTGCTCATGAGCCAGGGAGAAGAATAGTTCTGGCCCCAGCCACGACAGTAGTGACTTCTCATTCATAAACAAGAGCGGAAACCTGGTAAAGGATGCAATGTTAGCAGATGCAAGATTTTCAGATGAGGAACTTCATGTGCCTGAGTTCCCAAGCGATCGATCTACTCAACTTTCTTCTATAGGGCAAGACATGAGTAATTAAGGTGGGTTTGTGGGGTCTGCTGGGTCATGGAAACCCCCTTTAAGAGGGCTGTCCAGTTTTGTGTACATAATACCTAACCCCTTAAAGGGAACCTGTCACCTGGATTTTGGGTATAGAGCTGAGGACATGGGCTGCTAGATGGCCACTAGCATATCCACAATACCCAGTCCCCATAGCTCTGTGTGCTTTTATTGTGTAAAAAAAACGATTTTATACATATGCAAATTAACCTAAGATGAGTCAGAGCTTGAAAATATGACTCTTCTCTGGTCACACAAGTAAGATATGACTCTTTTATGTTAATTTGCATATGTATCAAATCGGTTTTTTTACACAATAAAAGCACACAGAGCTATGGGGACTGGATATTGCGGATGTGCTAGTGGCCAACTAGCAGCCCATGTCCTCAGCTCTATACACAAAATCCAGGTGACAGGTTCCCTTTAAAGGGGTATTCCAGTAAAAAAACAAGTTATCTGCTATTCACTAGATAGGACATACCTGTTACGGTAGGGAAGGGAAGGGAAGCAAACCAAATTTAACAAAAGCAACAAAACACCAGGCTAGTCCCCAAAGCTTGGGAACAGGGAAAGGTCACCACCTGACAATTCCTGAGTCTTTCCCTGACTGCTAACATCATGAGCAAATCCTAAAGGTGGAAGTGCTCATGCGCTGGAACCTAAGTCTAGCTGAAACTGAAACAAACCCTCAGCTAGGGAGCTGCACTTGGTGCAGGAACCAGCGTCTTCCTGAGGCCTCGCCAAAACACACAACAAAAGAGAAAGAATAGGACTTAGCATAAGATGGACGGGGAGAAGGAGATCCAACAAACACCAGCTGAGAACTCCAGAAGCAAATATAAACCGCAAGGGCTATAGTGAGAGGCGGGTATAAATAGCACCATTAAATAGCTAATGAGCAGAACCTGTGGGGAGGTGGGACCCAGCCCAACAACACAACAAAAAGAAACAGAACAATCTGTCAGATAGACTCATGTGTAGCAAGTCTGTCAGATCTTCTCAGGCCTCTCACAGGGCAGGGCGTGACAATACCTGTTTAATCCATGGGGGGTCCAGAAATTTTCATTTTTATCTCGCCGAGAGCCATAACTTTTTTATTTTTCTATCAATGTAGACATAGGAGAGCTTATTTTTTGTGGGCTAAGTTGAATTTTTTTATGGCATCATTAAAGGGTATATATAACTGGTTGACTAGTTTGTATTGACTCTTTTTGGGGGAGAATGCGCCAGAATTACTTTTTATTATTTTTGTAGGTAGGGGTGAATCAATAAAAAAAACTATTCTACCGCAGCATTTTGTGCTTTTTTATGTTACTCACTGTACTGTGAACATATTTTTTGAGTCCCATTCGGGGAATTCACAATCTGATCACTCCGTATACCAAAGCATTTTTGCCTACCTATTCGCTGTCCCTTTGACACAACCTAATAGCCATATAGCCGTGAAAGGCTTGGGGATCTTTGTTAGGCCACCGGCTGCTATGACAACCATTGGCACCACATAGTCACATCACAGGCATAGTTGCCAACACTTCAGAATTTTCAGGAATGCTCCCTACAAATTCAGGCTGTCCCAGGCTGAAAATGGGTGGGATTATTTAACCCCACCCATAAGTGGGAAAACTATTGTGAGTTTGGGGCGTTTCCAGGGGTAGTACTTATAATATCCAAATTTTCCAACTACAATGTTAGTAACTAGGCACGGGATGCCCCATGTAGTTGGTAACTATGCACGGGATGCCAATGTAGTTGGTAACTATGCACGGGATGCCAATGAAGTGTCTAAAGAGTGAACACCCTCTGTCTACCTTACCTACATTACCAGTCGCTTTTGACCACGGCATGTAAAGAGTTAATGCAGTGGCATCTTCCCTTGTGAATTCTGGGCTGAGTAGCACTGCACAGCGCTGATACTTTGCAAATCCAACTGGCGCTGAATAGATGACAGGGACTGCGCCAATGTTTAAACTTGTTCCTTAAGTAGTGTCAGGTGTTTAATATTGATGATCTATCCTCAGGATAGGTCATCAATATCTGATTGGTGGGGGTCCAACACCCAGCACCCCTACTAATCAACTGTTTGGTCCCATGGTCTTGGCGCAGCTCATTGAGCTGCAATACCAAGCACAGCCACCATACAATGGATGGCGCCATGCTTGGTAAAATCACCAGAGAACCGCAGCCTCTTCAAACAACTGATCAGTGGAGATTACAAGTAATCTCGAGGACAGGTCATCAATATTAAACATCTGGAAAACCCAACCATTTTATCATATTATACATTTGAGGAATATTTTTAAGAAAAATGTATTTTTGTAGGCTCTTTAAGATCAAGATGTCTGGTCGTTGAGTCTCTCACCAGACCAGAAGCTATTGACACGCTCTGTCTTTTGAGGAGACACAAGGTCAAATCACTTTGTTTTAGCGATCAGAGGGGGATTTAGGTGGTTGGACCTCTGCAGATCGCACATTTGTGGCATACCCTAGTGAGATACCATAAATGTGTAAAGTGAGAAAACCCCTTTTAACCACCTCACGACCGCCGTACGCAGGATTGCGTCTTCCCAGCGGTCGTGCTGTTCTGGGTGGACGCGCCGGTGCGTCCTCTCGCGAGACGCGAGATTTCCGGGTATGCCGGCCCGCGCATGCGCATCGCGGGCCGGCAAAATTCAAAGAAGAACTTCGTCATCAACCTGCCGGCCACGATCATTGGCTGGCAGGTTGATGATTTTCAAAAAAACGAATCAGCAGCCAGATAACCCATCATATTAGTAAATATGATGGGGTTATATGGCTGCTGTGCTCCTCTGCTCCTTCTTTTGGTCGGTTGGTTCCAGGAGAGGAGCAGAGGAGCACATCATTACTGTGAGTACCCACTACAGTACACTTAGCCCCCAGATCACCTCCCAGCACCCAATTAACCCTTTGATCACCCTGTCAATCACTAGTGAAAAGGAAAAAAAGTGATCAGTGCAAACTGTCACTTTTTTTTTTTTCACTGTTATTGACCGTTAGGTTTTAGGTATAGTTTAGGTCCCTTGGTTAGGTAGTTAGCGATCAGTTAGCGCCCAGCCCACCGCACCGCAGTCCGTTATTCGCTGATTAGCGTATCGCTAATCAGCATTTGTACTTTTATAGTATCTGAAAGTGATCAAAACTGATCACGGTCAGATCTATAATAGTACTAGTGTCACTTTAGTTCGCCCTCCACCCAAAACGCAGTGTTTGCCCGATCAGGCCTGATCGGTCGCCCACACGTGCGTTTGCCCACGCCCGCCCCACCGCAGTGACAAAAAAATTATTTTTTTTTGATCACTGCACATTCACTTTACACGCACTGCGGCGATAAAAAAATCAGTTTTGATATTTTTTATCAACCGCAGCGGCCTCCGGTACTTCGCTAGGCTCCCCTTTGTAAGACAGGCTTGCTTTTTTTTTCTTGGGTAGTCTCAGGGAATACCCCGAAATTTAGTTGCCCACATGTCTAACAGGGGGTATTCTTCTGAAGAGGCCTACAGGCTTCTGACCCAGTCGGATGAGGAGTGGGAACCCTTATCTGATGAATCCAGCGGGTCAGAATACGAACCTGTAGAAAGCAGTGGCTCTCTGACCCAAAGTTCGGACGAGGAGGTTGAGGTCCCTGATAGCACCAGGCGTACCCGGCCCCGTGTCGCTAGACCGCAGGTTGCGCAGGATCCGTTTCAAGAGCAGCAGAGTGGGGCTGGTGCTGTCGGATTACGTGGTGAGGCATACACCAGCAGCCCAGCCCTTCCTGGACCTAGTACCAGCACTGCCGTACAACCTGGTGAAGTAGCGAGCACCAGAAGGGCAGTTGAAGCTGGTACGGTGGCACGTGCAGTAGTGACCCCGTCGCAGCCACCGCAAAGACGTGCCCGTAGAGCCCCTAGAATCCCAGAGGTGCTGGCAAACCCTGATTGGCAGTCCCCAACTTCCGCCGCACCCGTAGTTTTCCCTTTCACTGCCCAGTCTGGAGTTCGGGTTGAGACGGCTCAGATCGGTTCGGCCCTGGGATTTTTTGAGCTGTTCTTGACTGCGGAGCTTTTAGACTTAGTTGTGGCCGAAACAAACAGATATGCCACACAATTTATAACCGCTAACCCGGGAAGCTCTTATGCCCAGTCTTTCCGGTGGAAACCAGTCCAAGTTTCCGAAATTAAAACTTTTCTGGGCCTCCTCCTCAACATGGGCCTGACAAAAAAACATGAATTGCGGTCATATTGGTCCACGAACCCGATTCATCACATGCCCATGTTCTCTGCTGCTATGTCCAGGACACGATTTGAGACCATCCTGCATTTCCTGCACTTTAGTGACAACAGCACCTCTCGTCCCAGAGGCCACCCTGCTTTTGACCGGCTCCACAAAATTCGGCCCCTCATAGACCATTTCAACCAGAAATTTGCAGATATTTATACCCCAGAGCAAAACATCTGCATAGACGAGTCCCTAATACATTTTACCGGGCGCCTTGGCTTCAAACAATACATCCCAAGCAAGCGCGCCCGGTATGGGGTCAAATTGTATAAGCTCTGTGAAAGGGCCACAGGCTATACCCACAAATTTCGGGTCTATGAGGGAAAAGATCAGACCCTGGAGCCGGTCGGTTGCCCTGACTACCTGGGGAGCAGTGGGAAGACAGTTTGGGACTTGGTGTCACCCTTATTCGGCAAGGGGTACCATCTTTATGTGGACAATTTTTACACAAGTGTGGCCCTCTTTAGGCATTTGTTTCTAGAACGGATTGGCGCCTGTGGTACCGCGCGAACTAGTCGCGCGGGCTTCCCCCAACGGCTCGTTACCACCCGTCTTGCAAGGGGGCAGAGGGCCGCACTGTGTAACGAAGAACTGCTCGCGGTGAAATGGAGAGACAAGCGTGACGTTTACATGCTCTCCTCCATTCACGCAGACACGACAATCCAAATTGAGCGAGCAACCCGTGTCATTGAAAAGCCCCTCTCAGTCCACGACTATAACCTCCACATGGGAGGGGTCGACTTCAATGACCAGATGTTGGCTCCGTATTTAGTTTCCCGACGCACCAGACGCTGGTATAAGAAGGTGTCTGTATATTTAATTCAATTGGCTCTGTACAATAGTTTTGTTCTCTACAGTAAGGCTGGGAGAACTGGATCCTTCCTCAAATTTCAGGAAGAGATCATCTCGAACCTCCTGTATCCAGGAGGTTCCGTGGCCCCATCCACCAGTGTAGTTAGCCGTCTACACGAGCGACACTTCCCCAGTGTCGTTGCTGGTACCTCAAACCGACCGCCACCCCGAAAAAAATGTCGTGTCTGTAGCAGGAGTGGAATAAGGCGTGACACCCGTTATTTCTGTCCTGACTGTCCCGACCACCCTGCCCTATGCTTTGGAGAGTGTTTCCGGAAGTACCACTCACAGGTACACTATTAGCATAGGGATCATCTCACCAGGATAGGCACACAGGGCTATTAGGGCCCATTCACTCACAGCTGCTGCAAACGTCTCCTTTCACATGGGACAAAGTGCATAACGCACTTCGCCACATCTTTGGGCGATTTGCGCTTTGCACATTGACCCATGGGGAAGGAGAGGTTTGTTCTATAAAGGTAAAAAAACAAAAAAAAAAAAAAAAAAAAAAAAAAACAGGTAAGCAAACAGGTTAATGTTTAGTTCCAAAAGTTAAAGTTACATGTTCTGTTCCAAAGTTAATAAAATTATTGCGTTGCGGCCTGGTTTTTTCTTTTTTTTTTTTTTTTTTTGTCTTTTTACCTTCCAGGTGGACCAACCGATCTACTAGCTGCAGCACCGATGTGCATTCTGACAGAAGCATTGCGCTGCTGTCAGATTACACGCAAGTCGGTGTATGCGGCGCTGCAAGACGGGATTTTCTCCTCTGCAGTGACAGATACGTTTGCCGAGGCATACGAGCTGAGGAGGAGGCGGCGTTCCTATGCTTTGGCAAGCATTTTGTATATATATATATATATATATATAAAAAAAAAATCCCGGCAATGATTTATTCATCCACATCGATTGATGCGAATGGAGAAATCTGGTTTGCCAGGGCATACGAGCTAAGTGGGTATGGATGTTGGGCGGAGCTCCTATGTCCTGGCAGACGCCTTTCCCCTCCATTTTTTTTTTTTTGGCAGAGATTTTTTCATCCACATTGATCGATGCGAATGAAGAAATCTGTGCCGTTCATTTTTTTCTTTCAGCCCAGAGGCTGAACGGAAAAAAAAATCTCATTACCTGTATGCTCAATATAAGGAGGATAGCAGAAACTCCTAATGCTGGCCATACATGTAATGATTGCGGAGACCCTCAAATGCCAGGGCAGTACAAACACCCCACAACTGACCCCATTTTGGAAAGAAGACACCCCAAGGTATTCGCTGAGGGGCATATTGAGTCCATGAAAGATTGAAATTTTTGTCCTAAGTTAGCGGAAAGTGAGACTTTGTGAGAAAAAACAAAAAAAAATCAATTTCCGCTAACTTATGCGAAAAAAAAAAAAATTCTATGAACTTGCCAGGCCCCTCATTGGATACCTTGGGGTGTCTTCTTTCCAAAGTGGGGTCACATGTGGGGTATTTATACTGCCCTGGCTTTTTAGGGGCCCTAAAGTGTGAGAAGAAGTCTGGGATCCAAATGTCTAAAAATGCCCTCCTAAAAGGAATTTGGGCACCTTTGCGCATCTAGGCTGCAAAAAAGTGTGACACATCTGGTATCGCCGTACTCAGAAGAAGTTGGGGAATGTGTTTTGGGGTGTCATTTTACATATACCCATGCTGGGTGAGAAAAATATCTTGGTCAAATGCCAACTTTGTATAAAAAAATGGGAAAAGTTGTCGTTTGCCAACATATTTCTCTCACCCAGCATGGGTATATGTAAAATGGCACCCCAAAACACATTCCCCAACTTCTCCTGAGTACGGCGATACCAGATGTGTGACACTTTTTTGATGCCAAGGTGGGCAAAGGGGCACATATTCCAAAGTGCACCTTTCGGATTTTGCAGGCCATTTTTTACACATTTTGATTGCAAAGTACTTCTCACGCATATGGGCCCCTAAATTGCCAGGGCAGTATAACTACCCCACAAGTGACCCCATTTTGGAAAGAAGACACCCCAAGGTATTCCGTGAGGGGCATGGCGAGTTCCTAGAATTTTTTATTTTTTGTCGCAAGTTAGTGGAATATGAGACTTTGTAAGAAAAAAAACCAAAAAAAAAACATCATCATTTTCCGCTAACTTGTGACAAAAATAAATAAATTCTAGGAACTCGCCGTGCCCCTCACGGAATACCTTGGGGTGTCTTCTTTCCAAAATGGGGTCACTTGTGGCGTAGTTATACTGCCCTGGCAATTTAGGGGCCCAAATGTGTGAGAAGTACCTTGCAATCAAAATGTGTAAAAAATGGCCTGCAAAATCCGAAAGGTGCACTTTGGAATATGTGCCCCTTTGCCCACCTTGGCAGCGAAAAGTGTGACACATCTGGTATCGCCGTACTCAGGAGAAGTTGGGGAATGTGTTTTGGGGTGTCATTTTACATATAACCATGCTGGGTGAGAGAAATATCTTGGCAAAAGACAACTTTTCCCATTTTTTTATACAAAGTTGGCATTTGACCAAGATATTTTTCTCACCCAGCATGGGTATATGTGAAATGACACCCCAAAACACATTCCCCAACTTCTCCTGAGTACGGCGATACCAGATGTGTGACACTTTTTTGATGCCAAGGTGGGCAAAGGGGCACATATTCCAAAGTGCAACTTTCGTATTTCACCGGTCATTTTTTACAGATTTTGATTGCAAAGTACTTCTCACACATATGGGCCCCTAAATTGCCAGGGCAGTATAACTACGCCACAAGTGACCCCATTTTGGAAAGAAGACACCCCAAGGTATTCCGTGAGGGGCATGGCGAGTTCCTAGAATTTTTTATTTTTTGTCGCAAGTTAGTGGAATATGAGACTTTGTAAGGAAAAAAGAGAAAAAAAAAAAATCATCATTTTCCGCTAACTTGTGACAAAAAATAAAAAATTCTAGGAACTCGCAGTGCCCCTCACGGAATACCTTAGGGTGTCTTCTTTCCAAAATGGGGTCACTTGTGGCGTAGTTATACTGCCCTGGCAATTTAGGGGCCCAAATGTGTGAGAAGTACCTTGCAATCAAAATGTGTAAAAAATGCCCTGCAAAATCTGAAAGGTGCACTTTGGAATATGTGCCCCTTTGCCCACCTTGGCAGCAAAAAAGTGTGACACATCTGGTATCGCCGTACTCAGGAGAAGTTGGGGAATGTGTTTTGGGGTGTCATTTTACATATACCCATGCTGGGTGAGAGAAATATCTTGGTCAAATGCCAACTTTGTATAAAAAAATGGGAAAAGTTGTCTTTTGCCAAGATATTTCTCTCACCCAGCATGGGTATATGTAAAATGACACCCCAAAACACATTCCCCAACTTCTCCTGAGTACGGCGATACCACATGTGTGACACTTTTTTGCTGCCAAGGTGGGCAAAGGGGCACATATTCCAAAGTGCACCTTTCGGATTTCACCGGTCATTTCTTACACATTTTGATTGCAAAGTTCTTCTCACACATTTGGGCCCCTAAATTGCCAGGGCAGTATAACTACCCCACAAGTGACCCCATTTTGGAAAGAAGACACCCCAAGGTATTCTGTGAGGGGCATGGTGAGTTCCTAGAATTTTTTATTTTTTGTCGCAAGTTAGTGGAATATGAGACTTTGTAAGAAAAAAAAAAAATAAAAATCATCATCATTTTCCGCTAACTTGTGACAAAAAATAAAAAGTTCTATGAACTCACTATGCCCATCAGCGAATACCTTAGGGTGTCTACTTTCCGAAATGGGGTCATTTGTGGGGTGTTTCTACTGTCTGGGCATTGTAGAACCTCAGGAAACATGACAGGTGCTCAGAAAATCAGAGCCGTTTCAAAAAGCGGAAATTCACATTTTTGTACCATAGTTTGTAAATGCTATAACTTTTACCCAAACCATTTTTTTTTTGCCCAAACATTTTTTTTTTATCAAAGACATGTAGAACTATAAATTTAGCGAAAAATTTATATATGGATGTCGTTTTTTTTGCAAAATTTCACAGCTGAAAGTGAAAAATGACATTTTTTTGCAAAAAAATCGTTACATTTTGATTAATAACAAAAAAAGTAAAAATGTCAGCAGCAATAAAATACCACCCAATGAAAGCTCTATTAGTGAGAAGAAAAGGAGGTAAAATTCATTTGGGTGGTAAGTTGCATGACCGAGCGATAAACGGTGAAAGGAGTGTAGTGCCGAAGTGTAAAAAGTGGCCTGGTCATGAAGGGGGTTTCACCTAGCGGGGCTGAAGTGGTTAAAGGAAAACACCAACTTTGATATTTCTCCAATGCGTCTTAAAGCAAATATTGTACTGTTTTATTTCTACAGCATCCATGCTTCCATGGTAACAGACTACAAAACAAATCTTGTGTAGTCTGATCCTTTACTTTTTCCTAATTTACATTTGGCGGGGCATGAAGAAATAGTGGGCAAATGGAGATGAACGTTCCTTAGTAGAACATAGGGAAAGAAGTAGCGGTCTGAAGACAACCACTTAAATGTCTACTATTCTATTTATATTATTCTGGCTGCCAGCAGATCTGCACTGAAGTTCATCTGAATTCTTGCAGTCAATTTTCTTACATCTAGGTTTGAACTTGAAGGGGTTTTCTGGGGTTAAGATACTGATGACTTATCCTTAGGATAGGTCATCAATATAAGATTGGTGGGGGGCCGATACTTGGCATCAGCTAATTTCAGGAGTCTTGACCACTGGAACTAAAACTATGTATGGTGTCCGAAGCAGACCGTGTAGTGGCTGTTCCTGGTTGCTGCGGCTCAGCTTCCATCCATGTGGACAACCTGGTGTCCAGGAGCACTAGGTTGTATGACCAACGCCTAACATAAGCAGATGATATAATCGTTACCTCAGTTCCCTGGCGCCGTTCTCTTGTGTCTTAGCGATCTGTAGTACTGTTGTGTATGCTGTGTAGCTTTTTATATTGGGTCAGCGCTCTTCATTGGTCAGGCGCCAGTCATGGTAGTTTATCTCCTTTCTGGTAAAATGTGCTTCATTTCTAAATTACTTAAGATATCATTAACTAGGAGATTACTTGAGATAAGATTAGGCAAACATGACTCCATCAACTATACAAATGGTATCGGCTCAGGTAACGCACAAATGTACATTTCACAGAGTAGACTCGTGTGGGCTTTGTTTTCTTAAAGGAGCACTCAATCTATAACATAAGCTTGAAGAGAATCATAGACAGGGGTGTAACCAGAAAATTCAGCAAGCATTTGAGAGGGAGATCTACTACATCACTTTTAGAGTCAGGATGACTTCTTCTATATATAATGTTGCCATGGGTGGACTGGGAACCTAAAGTCTTCCTGGAAAAAACAAACAAAAGTGGCCCCATGTTGTGACTGGGTCCAAATTGACAGAAATCTGGGCAACACAAATAGGCCAGGTCAGCAATACCATAGTGCAAAATCCTGTCCCTGCAGAATCATATATCACAGAGCAGCACCATATATTGCCCCAAAAGTTGTCCCTCTGTGGTGGCCATCAATAGCTACCATTTTCTGTCCTCCTCCTCCAGTTGTCTCTGCTTAGTAGCTTAGGAGGTGAGATGTGGGCCAAGGCAGATGAATTAAGGAGGGCCTGTGCGGTCGCTGGTCAGGTACCTGAATACCTGATTCTCAAAGCATTATTTACTGCTGAGAGCTTGTTATGTACCCTGACAGCAGCAGAGAGGAGGTCTTGGGTGGCCCTCTGGGCATCAGCCCCCCGGAAAATTTCCCTGTAAGGTCTATGGCCAATCCACCCCTGAACATTGCCATATAGTGCCTAAATATTACCACCATACAGTGCCTGAAAACTGTAACAAAAATACAAGCACAAAGAAGCACAAAGCGTAGAACTGCTACTAAACAGGACATCCAATGGCGATTGGGTTTTCAACTGGACAGGTTCTGCAGGAGGCACAAAACTCAGAAAGAGTCCACAACGGTCTGCTGCACGCACTATCTCCCCCCAACGTGTCACGTAACAGTGGCACAGAAGAACGTCTAAAACAGGTTTATTACAGAAGGAACAACGCGTTTCGGGGACCCTGACAAAGAGGCTTGTTTGCCCCAGAAATTCAAATTAAACCTGACTAAGGGGCACCTTTGGGCTTAAAACGTGAATTGAATCTGAGGAAGGGTCCCGTTCGGGCCCAAAACGCGTTGTTCCTGCTTCAGTAAACCTGTTTTAGACGTTCTTTGGTGCTACTTATATGAGCAGTGCCGCTACATCTTCGCTCAACAGCCAGAAAAAGAGAACATTGCATAGTATTGGTACATTTATATATGGACGCTACATACAATATATGTATAGTCACTACACATACATGCACTATGTATGCACAGTAACATACACACGCAAGCCTGTAAAAGCCAACTACCTGCATTGAAAAAGGTGACAAACTGAAAAGAAACAGTGGAGATGGTGGAACGGGAACGATAGGTAGGTATTGGAGGTGTCCCATCTGAACCCTCTAAATCCATGGAAGTGATCAGCTTACTTGGATGTACCACTTGGTCATTCACAATGGCGTCCGTGGTGCATCCGTTTTTCACTGAAGACTGATAGGAGATTCTTTGGAAATTAATTTTACAACTGAACAACGTCAGTGAATTACGGATGGCACACAGATGGTAAAAATGGACACACGGACCAACCACGGATCCTTCACAGATATCTTCACGGATGAAACAAGTACGCTTTTTTTCAAGAACGTGTTTACACGAAAATGTGGACGAGGCCTTAGGCTATGCCTTTGACATGGCCTAAGAAACATGTAGACATGGTCTTCGTAAAGTCCCTAGCCACCAAACCATTGGTGCACCACAATTACATATACCCACCTCAATGCCACAGTCAATAGCATCTAAGTGACTGAATGGCCAGGATCAGAGTGATCTCCGATCCTGGCTTTTGCAGTTGCATGTAGGTTGTACCACTGGTACTTCCGCCATTCAGTGGAGGTTACGGTAAGCCCATTTGAGGCAATGCACTGGCACAATAATAGTACAATTATGCCTATCTGCGGGAAAGGGTTAAGGAGGACCTCTGAACACTTGTCTGTCTTAGTAAAGAAAAGTTAAAGGGAGTCTCTCAGCAGTTTTGACCAAGATAAACTGCTGACAGCACTAGGTAGGGCCGGGATCAGCAACCTCCAGCACGTCAGCTGTTATGAAACTACAACTCCCAGCATGCACGCTGGCTGGGCTGCTCTTCTAACTGCTATAGAAGTGAATGGAGCTTGCTGGGATTTGAAGTTTCATGACAGCTGGAGTGTCACAGGTTTCAGACCCCTGATGTAGGGACTGAGGAGAGCAGGAGAAAAATACATTTTTATTGAGTTTTTATCAGGAGTAATGTGAATATGAAGTTTTATTCTGCCAGTTGCTGCTCCTTCAAGTGTCCAGGAGGTGGAATTTTACTGTGAAATGCTCTCTGCATTGAATTGCTTCAAAGCCCCTCCCCAGCTTTTTTAGACTAAAAACAGGGGCAAACACTTTAGTAAATATGCCCCAATTTGTCTACTTTCATGAAGACATGCCCCAAGATTCAGCTCACTTGCGCCACATTTCCTTGTGCATATTATTTAGACCAGTTTTAGTGAATTTGAACCCGTCTTACCAGAAAATGACCATTAGAGGTCAGACTTAAACCAAAAAGGACAAACCAGATTTAGTAAGGGATAATAAATGAGGGGCAAATCGAAGACAGACTTGGCCAATCCGCCTGTTTTTTTTTTTTTTTATACTTCATAAAGGTTGAGCTTAGTAAATACTCCCCTCGGTATTACCTGTGTGGTATTAAGTAGGCCGCATTTGTCTGCATGCGGTGAGCACGATGATTTACAGCCTGAACAGGGACTATTGCCAATGGTGGCAGTACGGCAGAGCAGTAGTCTACTGGGCGCAACTGATGGTGTGCGGTCAGGCAAAGACCCCAGCATTATGTCGCCCGCCGTACATAGTGCGAAGGCTTTGATCAGTTGCGCCCAGTACTGCTGTGCTGCCGCCATTTGCAATAGTCCCTGTTCAGGCTGTAAATCATTCGCTCACCGCATGCAGACAAATGCGGCCTACTTAATACCACACAGCCATGGGGTATGATAGACCGCACCCTAGCAGAGGAAATCATGTCACATAGGCTACAGGGCCCTTTGGTGTGTTTTGAGGGCGCCCATTAATGCTAGTGAGCAGTCACACAGTGGGGGAGATTTATAAAAACTGGTGGAATGCAAAGCTGGTTTAGTTACCCCTAGCAACCAATCAGATTCCACGTTACATTTTTCAGAGCTCCTTTGGAAAAGGAAAGATATGATCTCATTGGTTGCTACGAGCAACTAAACCAGTTTTCCTTTACACCAGTTTTGATAACTCTTCCACAGTATTTTTTTTGTGAGGCATATAATTCCTTGGGGGCTATGCTCTATGGAGGAATACTCCTGACAGACAACTGAATGGGGGCTATCTGCTGTGGAGAAAACTTCTGACAGACAACTGAATGGGGGCTATCTGCTGTGGAGGAAAACTCCTGACAGACAACTGAATGGGGGCTATCCACTGTGGAGGAAAACTCCTGACAGACAACTGAATGGGGGCTATCCACTGTGGAGGAAAACTGCTGATAGACAACTGAATGGGGGCTATTCACTGTGGAGGATAACTCCTGACAGACAACTGAATGGGGGCTATTCACTGTGGAGGATAACTCCTGACAGACAACTGAATGGGGGCTATTCACTGTGGAGGATAACTCCTGACAGACAACTGAATAGGGGCTATTCGCTGTGGAGGAAAACTCCTGACAGACAACTGAATGGGGGCTATCCACTGTGGAGAATAACTGCTGATAGACAACTGAATGGGGGCTATCCACTGTGGAGGATAACTCCTGACAGACAACTGAATGGGGGCTATCCACTGTGGAGGATAACTGCTGATAGACAACCGAATGGGGGCTATCTGCTGTGGAGAATAACTCCTGACAGACAACTGAATGGGGGCTATCCACTGGAGGAAAACTGCTGATAGACAACTGAATAGGGGCTATAGACTGTGGAGGATAACTCCTGACAGAAAACTGAATGGGGGCTATTCACTGTGGAGAAAACTTCTGACAGACAACTGAATGGGGGCTATCTGCTGTGGAGGAAAACTCCTGACAGACAACTGAATGGGGGCTATCTGCTGTGGAGGAAAACTCCTGACAGACAACTGAATGGGGGCTATCCACTGTGGAGAATAACTCCTGACAGACAACTGAATTAGGGCTATCCACTGTGGAGGAAAACTCCTGACAGACAACTGAATGGGGGCTATCCACTGTGGAGAATAACTCCTGACAGACAACTGAATGGGGGCTATCCACTGGATGAAAAAATGCTGAGTTATTCTCAGGATAGGTAGTCAATATCAGATTGGTGGGGGTCCAACATGTAGCACCTCTGCCGATCAACTATTTGAAGCACCCATAGGGCTCGGGCAAATTGGTAGTTAAGAAATTTCCTAGATCTCGATTTTTTTAGCATTAAACCAGAGTTCCATGTATAAAATAATGAAGGAAACAGTGTTTTCTGAAAGGTTTTGGATTTTTGGTCATGCTGTTTCTTGGGACTCCAGTTTTTGGCACTGAGGAACATGGGTGGATGCACATAGAGAATGCTACCATGTGAAGTGTCTCTGTTCATTAAAGCATCCAAGGAACTGAGATATCCCAGGACTTTATTACCACCTTTATTACCACCATAGGAGGACTTTTCCAGTACTACAGACTGTGCAGTCTGGACCAAGGATATGATGCACCATTAGCAGGTAGCCTGGCACTTAGAAGTTGTGGTTTTCTAGGTGGGGATCATTGTTTATTGGGTTATACATCATGATAACATAAAATATAATATTGACTTGCCTCCATCCAGCAATTCTAGAGAAGAATCAACATCACTGTGTGATAAGTGCAGGATTACATTGTTTGTAAAGGGCCATGTAATCTTCTGGAACATGTCCAGATTCACCAACAGGAGGACATGTGGAGTTTACAGAATGACAGCACTTACACAGTCACGTAGTGCCTCTACAGCCAATATGCTATCAATGTATAGAATATTATAAATATATATAATGTATCCTCAGTGAACTGATGGGAGGGTTAAGCATAGGAGTTTTCATGATGAGTTCCTCAATGTCCTACAATATCACGCTACCTTTCACTCATTAGAGCCCAAGAATCACTGTTGATGAAAGCTGGAGTTTTTTTTCACTGGGGTGAACACTCTAACTACTAGCTTAGTCCTGTATTATGTTGATGCCCCCTCAAGCACCTAGCATTTGGTCACATGCCCTCCCAGATGCCCCCGTTGGCCCCATGCCTAAGGAATTGTTCTTTCTTCTAGACGTAGTGGATGTCCGTTTGTTATGATAACTGGTCTAGGTGTAAAGATCTTGTTTTGCTCTTCCCTCTAGAGAGGGGATCAGCAACCTCCAGCTGTTCTAAAACTACAACTGCCAGAATCCTCCTTTCACTTCTGTGGGAATTACAAGAATGGTTGAGTAAGTTTGTATGCTGGGATTTGTAGTTTTGCAGCAGTTGGAGTGCCAAAGTTTGCTGATCCCTGCTCTAGAGTCTTCGCTCTAGACTAAATAATCTTCATTTTGGTTACATTACTTGGTACTGCAGCCAGAAAGAGGGTTGTCAATGGGGTAGCTTGGTAGCTGAATAAAGTCATAAGCTTCCGACAAGTTAATGCTGCTGTTCTTCCTTTTTGTGGGTGATGTTCCTTCCACTGAACCAGGACATGTTAGCTATGTTGGGCTGACACACCAGAGTATCAGCAGATTTCATCCAGGGTCTAGTTATTTTTTGGTTTGACTTGCAATTAAGGGTGGCCCCTCAGAATCCTATTCCCAAGTAGGCCCAAGGTACCTCAGTCTAAAACACCATGTTAGCACCATTCCAACCAGAGATGGGCACTAAACCAACAGCATCTTCTCTATGTTACTTAGGGCCCATTCACATGGTCATTCCCGATCATTGCCTGCTCGTTCAACTCTATCTACATGCAGCAATCATCCCTTCTGCATACGGATGAATGATCCTACTATGATTTCTCATCCTCGTACAGTTCGATTGATGCTGCTGACAAATGAGGATGTTTGGTGCCACATGAAAGAAGTGATCACCCGATGAACATACGTTTGCTCATTCATCGTGTGATCAGCAGTCCCTTCAAACATGGAAATTATCGAGAATGCGTGTTAATACGAACATTCATCCCTGAATATTTATTGGCCTGATCCTCGGCCCTGTAAAAAAAAAACATTACTACAGGTTCTTTGTATCTTTTTTGGCAATACGTGGTCTAGTAGAATCCAATTTGTTGACTCCAACAATGAACATTTTTAAACAGAAGGTGTACATCAAGAGCACATGCTCACAGGTTTGCCTATTCTTTGAGATACCAACCTCAAACCCAATTCACCACCAACAATCAAGACAGGGCAGTCAGTGCCGGCTATCATGCTCTTGATTTTTCTTATACAGTTACATAACAGGAGTATGTGGCTCTTGCTCATAAACCTCATGTACTTTACTAAAGGTGTGACTGTTCTCAATAAAATAAATATAAAAGCTAAAATAAATAATCTCTAAATCTTTCTTCATACATTGTCTACATTCTCATATACAGGGAGGCACACAGTAGTGCGCATAGCAGGACTATACTGGTGAGCAGCACAAGACTGAACTTCTTTCCATAGTTTTGGAGACAATTTGAGGTATGTTCCTGAGGCCACTGGGTGTATGGTAAGACATGGTGGGCTAATTCACTGGAATATGAGGGCACTAAATTGCGAAGGAATGTAATCTATATACTGTACATAGTTATCAAAGCATTTACTTCATAGATAAGGAAAGAAAGTTTATGAGACAATTTTTCATGGACAACCTCCTGGCCATTAAGGGACAAGATTGTTTGTTTTGGACAGCTTCTGTTGGGAGGTGACTTCTCTTGGCCTTTAGCTTCAGCAATCTGCTGGGACCCCCATGAAAAATGGAACCATGAGTTTTTGGATCAATCTAAGGGATCATGGGGAGGAATGGGGTTTGTATCTTTTTATAGTTACATTGGTTCCCTTAATAAAGCTTGGTCTCCCCATATTTCAAAAACTTACTGATATGTTTAATGGTGATAGATTGTTTATGAAAAATTAGATTGTGGTACTCACTGGTGACAAGGACTAATGTGAGTAAATAAACTCTGCGTACAACTTTGAAGAATATGCCAATGCTACATTGATAAAAAATGAAAAAATTTAAGGGCTCGTCTTGCCAGTATGCACCTTACTGATCCTCCACTAATCTCTTTCTACCTCCAGGTTCTCTATTTCCTGGTCCCTCTCTCCATGGACATGTAACCACTTAGGCAATCACTGGCTGAGGTGGTTCAAGAGGGATCTGGAAGTAGAGACCAGTTGGGGGCCTCAAGATGTGTTGAAACAGGAGAACCAGGGGGTTGGTGAGGTGAGGTTATCTTGGCATTGGTTGGGGGTCGGTGATGTGAATGATTTATTTTCGTCTTTTTTTTTTAAGCCATTATTTATTTATTTTATGCACTTATATAGCGCTACAATATTCCGCAGCGCTTTACAGACATTAGCAACCAACTGTCCCCAATGGGGCTCACAATCTAAGGTCCCTATCAGTATGCCATTCTAACTATTTTCAGGTATTGGCCTGACAACTACTTTAATGCCATTTGTATATTAAAATAGAAACACCTAGAGGTCTTAATGTCTGGAATCCAGCCATTAGTAATCAAGTATTCCCATGTTCTTTCTGCAGTCCTAGTTTACAGAGAGCAATGGACTAGGGTTCATTGTACCCACCAGAAAAACATGTTCTAAAGTTCCACCTAGGATAAATCATATAAGGTTTATAAGTTATTTGGGAATCCCATCTTAAAGGGTAACTGTCATATTTTAATTAAAAAAAAATCAATTTTAGCATATGTTACTGCTGTAGCAGCATTATGGATAAAGCAATCTTTAGTTTCTTCACATACCACTGTTTTCCTTGAGTTTTTCCCTTAGTTAAACATTTACAGTATGAGGACCTTCTCAAGATGGCTCCTCTGCCAGTTCTCTGAGGCCAAAACTGCTTTCTCTCACTTCCCATACACACTTGCTGTAGCCAGCAGCTCCCTGCCAGCCAATCAGATTGGAATACTGAGAGACACGCCTCCACACTCTAAAGCCTAATGCCGCCATGCAGTGTAGAGGACCGCCCCTCCTTCTTTGTTTTCTTAGCCAGAGACAGACAAGCCATAGCAACGGTCTTTTGAGGGAGCAGTGGAAAGGGTCAGAGGACATTAATGAAAGCTGTTATTATAAGGTAATTACAGATCTTTTGACAATCATTGACAGACTAACTCAGGTATACATGCCTAGTCCTAATAAACTAGCAAATAAAAAAAATAGGACAGTTACCCTTTAAGTAATGAATGATAGGCTCCAAAGGGGATTGCTTTCTTCTGGAACCTTTGTAGTCATGTTATGTTAGGGACCTAATCTGGTACCCTGGTGGGCCAGTCCAACTCTGTTATGTTCTAAACTAAAGACTTGTTGAGTTTTATTTCCTGCATCTGAGAGGCTAAAGACTAGAGTCAGAATGTTAACCCAATACTCATGAATGAGTGTGGTCCAATGTACCTCAGGCTTATTTGAAAAAAAAAGAACTGTATATATAAGAATGCTCATAAGTGGCTCTGATATCTTTGGAACATACCGTGACCAATGTGGTCATGGAGCAGATGTATTCAGTTTTTTTTAGTCTTTTTTTGTCCTAAAGACCCGTTTAGTTATTATGACAGCTGTGATGGGTGTTTTAAAAGGGGACTTTTAGAGTATTAGGTAACAGGAAGCATTTCCCTGCACTTTGTGCCTCTATCCTGGGATTATCTACATGAGGGAATGTTTTTTTTTTGTTTCCATAGGGAACTTCTAAATCTCTCATCATATGTGTACATGAAATGTACACTGCCTGGCCGAAAAAAAAAGGTCACGCACTCTAATTTTTCGTCGGTAACTCCTAAATATATCATCATATGTGTACATGAAATGTACACTGCCTGGCCAAAAAAAAGGTCATACACTCTAATATTTCGTTAGACCACCTTTAGGTTTGATTACGGCACGCACTCGTGGTGGCATCATTTCCACAAGCTTCTGCCATGTCTCAACATTTATTTCTGTCCAGCATTGCATTAACTTGTCCCCAAGATCTTATACTGGGAGATTTGGACCACTGCACAAAGTCTTCACCAGCACATCCCAAAAGTTCTCAATGGGGTTCAGGTCTGGACTGAAATAATGTCTCTTTTTTCCTGAACCACTCTTTCATAATTTAGACCCAATGAATCCTGTCCTTGTCATCTTAACGGTGGATAGGGGTAAAAAATTGAACCTTATTTATAGCGGCGCTGCTGCAGAAGACAGGACTCAGATATATTAATAAAGAACCTACTTTATTTTACCTAAGTCTACGCGTTTCTGGGGCGGACTGCCCCCTTCATCAGGACAATAGGTCTGTTCATTAAGGGTATGGTTACTGTGCTTTTTATGGAGTTTTTTGGCGCAATAGTACGGGATTCTGTGGGCGTGTGGGGGGGGGGGGGGGCGGGGGGCGTGTACGCACGTGCTTTGTTGTTATTGTTGCTATGGCGCTCACTAGCCGGCATGTTATTGGCTGTGTCTGACATGGCGGCGTGTCGTTGTAGGACCTAGTTTACGTGCTGTGTGGGCGGGGTGGTGACGTCACGCTCCTAGATGACTTGTTGGTGTCTGGGCCGGCTGGGCTTTGCTGACGTCTTTTGTGGGCGGTAGCACTGTAGCGCTCCTGACCGGCTTATTGGTGTCTGGGCCGGCTTTACTTGCGTCTCCTGGGCGGGCTTTGTTGACGTATTCTGTGGGCGGTGCGATGGTCCTCGTGTTGCAGTGTTTGTGGGCGGTTACCATCCTCGCTTGGTTTGTGTTTCCATCAGAGTGGTAGGTGTGGTCTAAGCGGAGTTGGCTTTAGGTGCGAATTTTTGTATCTTTTATCATATTTATTTGAGATCCATTTCATTTTTTATGATTATCTGTTTATTTATATTTATTTTTACTTTTATTTTTACACACTTTACTCCCCGTCCAAACGCTTTTTATATACAGAAATACTTGTCCATACCCCTCACACTTGAATAACCCCACTACAGACTCCTACATAGGTTGCGGCATATATAAAAAAAACATATGAGTCTAGGCCAGATGTTTTTATACACTGAAACAATTGTCTATACCCCTCACACATAAACAATCCCAATACAGACTCATACATATGTTAGGGCATATAATAATCCAATGTGAGTCTGGTAGATCAACCCACTGGAGGCCTGAAACTGTACCCTAGCCACACCATTCATCCTGAAAAACGATAGAACACAGCAGGAGATCGCACCTAAAGCCAACTCCGCCCAGACCACACCTACCACTCTGATGGAAACACAAACCAAGCGAGGATGGTAACCGCCCACAAACACTGCAACACGAGGACCATCGCACCGCCCACAGAATACGTCAACAAAGCCCGCCCAGGAGACGCAAGTAAAGCCGGCCCAGACACCAATAAGCCGGTCAGGAGCGCTACAGTGCTACCGCCCACAGAAGACGTCAGCAAAGCCCAGCCGGCCCAGACACCAACAAGTCATCCAGGAGCGTGACGTCCACACAGCACGTAAGCTAGGTCCTACAACGACACGCCGGCATAACAGACACAGCCAATAACATGCCGGCTAGTGAGCGCCATAGCAACAATAACAACAAAGCACGTGCGTACACGCCCCCCGCCCCCCCCCCCCCCACACGCCCACAGAATCCCGTACTATTGCGCCAAAAAACTCCATAAAAAGCACAGTAACCATACCCTTAATGAACAGACCTATTGTCCTGATGAAGGGGGCAGTCCGCCCCAGAAACGCGTAGACTTATATTAATAAAGAACCTACTTTATTTTACCTATCTGAGTCCTGTCTTCTGCAGCAGCGCTGCTATAAATAAGGTTCAATTTTTTACCCCTATCCACCGTTACCCAATCCCGGACACCGTACCCCACGGCTACCGGTAAGAACCTAGGCAGCAGCAGCAGTCACCCCCGCAAGCTGGACGGGCCTTTCTACCAGCTCAAGTGATCCACAGGAGTTGTGCCTCATCACAACCAAATACGGTAAGCGCAATCAGTGCTTTGGTGGTTTTTATACAAATATCATACGGTTTTACACACGAGGCGCTGCCTCCTGTTTTTCTCTCTTGTTTTATCTATATGTCCTTGTCATCTTAACATAGTCCCGTGCCATTAGGGAAGAAAATAAATCAATTGATGGAATAACCTGGTCATTCAGTATGTTCAGGTAGTCAGCTGAGCTCATTCTTTGGGCACATTACGTTGCTGAACATAGACCTGACCAACTGGTAGGCTTTTACTTATTTAAATCCAGATGGTGACCATTTTTTTGGCCAGGCAGTGTAATATTCTAATTGTCCCAAAACCCCCAGAACATAGGACCATGATGTACATAACTAATCTAAAAATATCTATAAGTATTTTTTTGGGTTGCCTTCTTCTGTAATATTAAAAATCTATTCCAGCAAAGAAGCTAGACCACTGTGTTCTGTACAGTCATCATAGCAGCTTCCTGTTGACAAAACCTGTGAGTTCACAGAAAAACCAAAGTAAAATATTGGGAACCCCTAAACTTACCTCCTCAAGTCTGCATGTTTAATTGCAATGATGTAGGCAGAACTTGGGTGGCAACAATTTTCAGGCCTAAGATGCTTATTATTTCTTCTGTGGCCTTTCTACACTTCACAATCATCAAAAGCTAGATTTTCATCTTTGGTTCCACCAGTAGAGGTCAGGTTAGCCTTCCTGGCTAAACATACGGAAAAACCTTCATTGAATGTATGTTCTACTGATGAGCCACTCCACAAATTGTTACAGATCCACTGTTACAGATCAAGTGGCAGTGTGGAAACACTGTGCCAAATAACCAGTTTGATGTTGGGCCAAACCCTAAAGGTGTTATCCCGGTATTCACCATTTAACTCCTATACATCGATGTAGACTTTGCGTCAGGTTAGCAACCAGGCCGATAACTCATGGAATTGCCCTGGTATACTTAGCAGCTGATATTCAGAGTCAGTAACTCTAGTGCAGACACCTGGAGACACAGGAATCAGAACACGTGCCAACCACAGGCACAGTCTGAACAGGAACCAAGACTAGAATGTAGGTCTCTGGGTTCCAGAAAGCACACACAAACAGACAGACTGAAAGTAGAGCAGGAACACTAGACTTTGATGACAAAACCTGAACAGAACAAAATTGAGACTAAACAAGCAGGGCTACACAGAGAGACTATGGCAGGAACTCAGTCAGGTCCAGGTCAGACAGGACAATCAGACAGAGATCAGATGTACAGACTAGCAAGGACTGGACAGGCAAACAGAACAGAATCAGATACAGGAACCGCTGCTTTTGTTCAGCCAAGGGGTGGGATAGACAGACAGAACACATAGCTGAGCTCATTAGCCCAAAACACACACCGGTTCACACAAACAGAAATAGGCCCTAACCCCTACAAGGCACACAGAACACTCAGCAAGTAAGAGATCATTAACTCCTGCCTTCCTGAACAGAGAGGAGATACAAACACAATGATCATGTTCACACCCACAAGTATCCGTGGTCAGTACGCCTAAGACAGGGGCCTATGTGCATTGCCACACTGACACATGGTCCTAGATACACACCCACTCGGCATACAATGGACCACGGTGAACAGATATCATAACACAGATCAGAGCAAAGTCATTGAAGATCCAGCCATAGGAAAATACTTTTTGAAAGGAAGCACCGACCTATGTTTACAGGCAATTTTTTTTTTACTAGTATTGAGGAAAAAAGTTTCTCTAGATTTTGGTTTTATTTAATTACAGTTCAATAAGATTTTAAACAGAGATGGGCAAGATTTCCAAAAATTTGTTTCCGTCCATTTCATCCAAATTGGGCAAAAAATTAGATTAGAGTGCGAATTAATTCTACCCAAATTGAAACTGTTTTAAATGCCTGGCAAATCTCTCTCTCTTCCTCTCTGTCCAAAAAGATGCTGAAGAAATTCTGATTTTACAGAATCAGATAAAAAAAATTAAAAAATTGGCTCAAATTTAAATTCGCTCATCTCCAATTTGAAATATTACTGAAAATATCAGTGACATCTCAAGTGATATATGTCTAAATGATGATTGTGATAATATAATTAAATATCCACACTTGCGTCTTCTTGTAGGATATGGAGCCCATGATCGTTCTACTGGTTGTTGCAAGTTTTTCTGGCATCTTGGGTCAGACAGGTAAGTTGAAATCGGGCATCTTCAAAGTTCATCATGGCAAGTAAATAATGCATATTGTATAACAGTCGCCAGTATATATACATAAGAGGGGGTCAGTAGAGAAGATCAAGAAGGAGTTCATGTTGTGCTGGTTTATATCACCAGTATCTTTTGTAGGACATTTTCCTTTCCCTATTTTTTTACATTGCAGTGCCCATAGAGAGTAAACTCTGTGCGTAGGGCTATTACAACAATCTGATCTCCATGAAACCTAGAGAAAGTTCCAACTAGGTGGCATAATTTTACCTATAGCATCCCCCTCCCTTTCCCTGAGGTCCTCGGCAGGCCCTAGGTTTTATGAGTCCCTAGCTAGTCAACAGGTTAGTTCTCTAGATAATACTAGCTGATGAAAAAGGGTGTAACTCAGAGAAGGATGAAATGAGGTCAGTAAGAGTGAAAGTTGACATGGATAGTCGGGCAAAGACAGATGGGGACCAGGGTTATGGTGTAAACATGGTCGGGAAGCCAAGGGAAAGAGAATAGAAAGAGTAATCAAGAGGAACAAGGTGTATGATACAACTGCGTTAGGAAAGTAGACTGGCACGCCACGGTTCAGTAATTGTATAGTAGCAGAGGCGGGTATGTAGTACATGGTGGACAATGCTACTTAGTCCAGTGTAGAAAGGATTTACGGGTAAATACTGAGTGCTTTCAACTTTGATGGGCCACCAGATGTCCTGCACCTCTCTGCCAGCTTGGCTAAAGGGAAAAATAGTTGGCACTAGAGTACACATAGGTAAGAAACACTAGTAAGGTGGCAACCTCAAGGTGAGCCTTGGTGAAAGATAATACCTTAGGTCACTGATATATCATGTTCTGTATTAACCATGATAACCTGTTCCAATACAGATATGGCTTGCAAGTCGTTCATTTTCTCCAAGAACTACAGTTTTCCTGTAGAACTCACATATGAAGGGGATGGAAGCCAGCTTTTGACAGTTCACCGCCTGTCTAAGGTCTTGCACAAAAATGACTGAGAGCATCATGTTCAGTATCCTGAGTGGACTCCGATACGACTATTTCTTTAGCATTCTTGGTGGAGGTCCTGATGCCAACACTGGTCTTATTTGGGTGGAAGGACAAAGAGTGGATGTTAATTTTCCAACTGATGACACAAGGTCAAGTAGAAGTATCTGTCTGAGTTGGGATTCTCCTAATGGTGCAATGGTGCTCTGGGTCAATGGAAAGATAACTGAGAAGAAACAATTTAAGAAGGAAGGAATAAAGTACATCGATCCTAGGATATTTATTGGACCAGGACAAATTTTCCTAGGTGGTAAACCAATGTTAGAAGTGGGGGAGGTCACAGATGTCCATGTGTGGAACAGAGTGCTGAATCCACAGGATATTGAGGATTATTATCATAATAAGAAAGGAAAAGTTGGTAACATAATTAATTGGAGGGCTCTAAAATATGATGGATCTGAAGGGGATTTCATCATTGGTCCATTTCGGTGTAAATCTTAGAGGTCCTCAACTAATATGTATTTTTCGTAAAATCTGATTAATAATGCAAGTTGAGATGGAGGATATCATGCTATGATTACTCCTATGTTCACTTCACACTACTGTTTGAGGACTGTGTGATGCTTTCTAGTGTGTTTGACAAGAATGATAGTCTGCAGTGTTATTCTTGCCATCAAGAACACTGGAACCCACATTAAAGTCAAAAGGGTTCATCAGTGTCCAATTAGATCTATTGAAAAAAAAAAAACATTCTGTCTTAGGGTCTCTATTTTTTAATAGAAGCCTTGAACCTGAGGCTGGACATACACATTAAGTAACTGTTGGACAAGGAAGAGTTTAGCCAGAAGCTTTCTCTCCCAGCATCCCCACCAATACACATTTTTATTTGGCTATGGCGTGCATACTGCCCGATCCTTATCTCCCCCGACATATGCCATGAGAGGAGAGCCAGGAGACCCCCATAAACATTAGATGTTTGGTCGACTTCTATCAGATGTGTATGACGATCTTAAAAGGGTTGTCCAACTTTGGCAGTCTTTCTGGCTGTGCCCCACCTCACTGGAGCTATGGAGGGAAGCATATTTCCCTCCTCAGGGGAAATGCCACTGCTGCGGTCAGTCATTGGCTGCATCAGCAAATGCGACCCCTGTGCAGTACAGAAGTTGACAAGACTACAGCTGGTGGACCAAAGGAACTGCAACACAGTTGCAGAGAGCAGATAAGTTTGCTTCATTCCTCGGGTCCGGTGAGGTGGGGGAGACCAGAAAGACTGCCAAATTTGGTCGAACCCTTCAGTAGAGTGAAATTCCAGCTTTACAGGGGTACTCCATTGGGACTATTCCAAAGGCATCTAACACAGTGATCAACAGTTTGCCATGGGTTCTGCTACTGTGAAACCTGGTGGTCAGCTGTTACGTACAGGAAAAAGTGTCCAAGTAATGGAACCACCTCTCTTAAATCTAGTCATTTGAGACCTACAGGTTACACTCTGCTCACCTCACCTTTAAAGACTCTGTCTGGATTATTGTCCAACAGCTGGAATTCTCTCATCTAATCTGCAGTATAGACACATCGTTGTATATGTCGCCCATAGCTTCCCATTATAAAAAAAAAAATACTCCATATTTGAAAAATGTATTTTAATATGGGATAATTGGAAACCCCCTCATTGGGATTTTGCCTTCTTCTGGATCAACACAATAGGATTATAGGTTGAACTAGATGGACTTGTGTCTAGTTCAACCTCTCCCAAACAAGCCTGGTGTACGCCAACAGGACACATTTTGGTCGAAGAGGCCCTATTGATATGTTCAGTATTTGTTTCCATGGTTCAGACGCCAAACAGACATGAAGGACATCATGTGAACATATCCCTACCATGGGTATGTTGCCTAATAGGTAGAGTGTATCTTAAGGTGGACATACACGTGAGGATGCTCTTGATTGACATCTATGTTCCCAGTCTTGGTTCATCCAAACATGCATGCTACTGTAGGTCAGTAAGGAGATAAGCGGTTGCCTCACACACACTGCTTACCCTTCGACAAAATAAAGCATCTAATAGGTTAGAAAAATCCATCATATGTGTTTGGATCCTGTAGAAGAAAATCATCTAATGTGTCTTTCCAGTTTAACATGTCCTATTGCAGCCGATTGTGGATTTAAAGTAGACAGTCCCCAAGGATATACATTAATTGTGTAATTCAGGAGGCGGGTCCCTCATTTAGGACCCTTATCTATGAACTAGAATGGTTACAAGAGTGTATCTCACTCTGGAGGACCCGTCCTGTCCTACATTTTACAGACAACTCATCGATTTGAATGGACAAGATGTAATGCTTTATTTCGCCTGTGGTCAAACTGAGCAGACACTTTGTGATCTGCTCATTGTCAAGGGGCTGCCCAAGATGGAGAACCTCTTTAAGTTTATTATAATTAAGACATGATAATTTGTGAGTTCTGCAGAAGAACCTTTAAGAAACACAGTAAAGATACATAAAATATTAGACTTGCTGGTAGACAGCCTCCCAGTGCTCTCTGAGATCCATCACTGATGACAATCAATGACCAGGCCATCCTCTGTGAATCTGCATAAAGAGCTGTATCGGGAGACCTCTGGGCTAAGGAGAAATTCATTAGGAGATTTTTTACAAGCCCTGGTTGTGTTAAGACCTTAAGTAGGTAACATAAATCCTATGTGGAATGTCCCCGGGGAGCTTAGTGTCCTGCAGACCTCCACAGTCAGCCCTCACGCTGCTCATTTCATGCAGGGCCTTTTGCCTGTCACTGGCGATGACTTGTTCAAGATGGATTAGAACATAATGACTTTTCCTACAATGAATAATAGGCCGCACTCTGCGCCCTAGAGGTGGCACTATGACTGTATCTGTGGGGGACCCAGCGTCCGGACCGAAATGGGAGAGCAAAGAAAGAAATGAGAATATCTATCTATTATTTATTTTATGCACTTATATAACGCTACTATATTTACAGACATTAGCGTCCAACTGTCCCCAATCTAAGGTCCCTATCAGTCTGTCTTAGGAACATGGGAGGAAACCAGAGAACCCGAGGGAAACCCACCCAAACACGGGGAGAACATACAAACTCCATGCAGATGTTGTCCTTGGTCGGATTTGAACCTAGGACCCCAGTGCTAACCACTGAGCCACCGTGCTGCCCACCCATCTATCTATCTATCTATCTATCTCATATCTATCTATCTATCTATCTATCTATCTCTATCTCATATCTATCTATCTATCTATCTATCTATCTCATATCTATCTATCTATCTCATATCTATCTATCTATCTATCTATCTATCTCATATCTATCTATCGATCTATCTATTTATCTATCTCATATCTATCTATCTATCTATCTATCTATCTATCTCATATCTATCAGACAGAACATACAAACTCCATGCAGATGTTGTCCTTGGTCGGATTTGAACCTAGGACCCCAGTGCTAACCACTGAGCCACCGTGCTGCCCACCCATCTATCTATCTATCTATCTAATATCTATCTATCTATCTCATATCTATCTATCTATCTCATATCTATCTATCTATCTATCTATCTCATATCTATCTATCTATCTATCTATCGATCTATCTATTTATCTATCTCATATCTATCTATCTATCTATCTATCTAATATCTATCTATCTATCTATCTCCTATCTATCTATCTATCTATCTATCTATCTATCTATCTATCTCATATCTATCTATCTATCTCATGTCTATCTATCTATCTATCTCCTATCTATCTATCTATCTATTTATCTATCTCATATCTATCTATCTATCTATCTCCTATCTATCTATCTCTCTCTCTCATATCTATCTATCTATCTATCTATCTATCTATCTATCTATCTATCTATCGATCTATCTATTTATCTATCTCATATCTATCTATCTATCTATCTATCTATCTCCTATCTATCTCCTATCTATCTATCTATCTATCTATCTATCTATCTATCTATCTATCTATCTATCTCCTATCTATCTATCTCATATCTATCAGACAGAACATACAAACTCCATGCAGATGTTGTCCTTGGTCGGATTTGAACCTAGGACCCCAATGCTAACCACTGAGCCACCGTGCTGCCCATCTATCTATCTATCTATCTATCTATCTATCTATCTATCTATCTATATCTATCTATCTCATATCTATCTATCTATCTATCTATCTCATATTTATATCTATCTATCTATCTATCTATCTATCTATCTCTATCTCATATCTATCTATCTCATATCTATCTATCTATCTATCTATCTATCTATCTATCTCCTATCTATCTATCTATCTATCTATCTCATATCTATCTATCTATCTCATATCTATCTATCTCATATCTATCTATCTATCTATCTATCTCATCTCAGATCTATATATCTATCATCTATCTCATATCTATCTATCTATCTATCTCATATCTATCTATCTAGCTAGCTATCTCATATCTATCTATCTATCTCATATCTATCTAGCTATCTACTATCTCATATCTATCTATCTATCTATCTATCTCATATCTATCTATCTATCTATCTCATATCTATCTATCTATCTATCTATCTATCTCATATCTATCTATCTCATATCTATCTATCTATCTATCTATCTATCTATCTATCTATCTATCTATCTCATATCTATCTCATATCTATCTATCTATCTATCTCATATCTATCTATCTATCTATCTATCTGTCTATCTATCTCATATCTATCTATCTCTCCATCTCATATCTATGTATTTACCTCTCCAGGGGCAGACATGTCATGTGTGCAGCTAGCAGATGTCCATTAGATTACATGTAAGGTACGGAGATAATTACTGGTGGATGAATAGAGGGACATAAGGGGCGCTCTGTGATGAGCTCAGTGGAATCAAGGGCTGAAATATCTTCTCTGGATTCTGGAGCATCTTCTCTTAGTACTCTGCCTTGACCATCCTTATATCCTTCCTTCTGGAAATGCATAAAGAAATCGGCATCAGGACACTACTATTGCCCTTATCAGACTGTGTAGGGACAGACGAAGGGAATGGCAACATCCCGTTGTCAATATATTCACAATTTCCAGGGGGAATAACAGATGAACAGCAGACAAAGACTTGTTTTATCTTGGGAAATACAAGAATTTACTCAATTGTGATCAAATTGTTAGAAAAGTGGTCAAGAACACGGACAGCAATAGGCTAGAAGGAAGACCTCCTTTACAGAGCAGTTTTCTACAATTCCATGGTGTTCCGGAAATAATGTATCTCCTCATTGATCTTCTACCTCTGAAGACCTTGAGGGCAGATGACTCAGCTCCGAATATGCGTAAGACCTTGGGGCATAGATTTTATTTAAAGAGGACCCGTCCCTATTCCTGATAGGTCTCCATAAAATAACTATTCTGGAACGTTTTTTCCCTCAACCCTCTGAACTGTTCTGTTCCTGTGTTATTCCTCCTAGAACCATGAACCATAGGTGTTACCATTCCTCTCGCTACAGGGGCATGTCCCTACGCATTCTGACACTGACAGCACTGGTTGGACAGTGTTACGGCATGCTTTGAAACCCGCCCAGTTGGCAATTTATTATAAATGTCTAGTAGGAATAACAGAGGAATAACCCGCCAGTCACAGGATATGACGTCAGGTTGTCATGGAAATCACATAAACAAAATCCACATCAGGGAAAAAAAACATGAATAAAAGAAATAAAAAGGTGAAAAAAGTAAACAAAGTGAAAAAATAAATAAAAAAATGCAAATAGAAAACGCAAAAGGAAAAGAGGAGAAAAAAAAGAATGAAAAAAGAAACAACTATCGTATATTAGTTCACATATTCTTTCTTCTTGGATTGATGGGACGCCGACCCTGGATGCGCGCGCCGCTCACCATATATATACGGAGTGCCGGCTGATATATCTTCTGTGGATTTTGTATATGTGATTTCCACGACAAGCTGACTTCATATCCTGTGACTGGCAGGTTATTTACATCCAGTTTTGTTGTGATGTATTGTGTTTGAGAAAGGCTCATGTCTTGAGCCGAAACGCGTCACAATTGTATTTATTATGTGCAACTTACCAGTGAGTGCCGATCTTATCTTCATATCTATCCTCAGGTAGGGCATAATATCAGATCGGTGGGGGTCCGACACTCCGCACCCCCAATCTTAATATACTTTAGAAGAGTTTTCCAAAGGACTTAGATATTGATGACCTATAATGGGGGTTACCAAACCAATCCCGAGGAAAGGCCTTCAATATCTAATTCCCAGAAATACCCTCTAAAGTTCTTCTGAAATTTAAAGTTTTTGATAGAACAGCTAATGTGGTCACCTAGGGCCAGACACAAGTAAAATGAGGGTCCTGTATCTGCACTAAATAGGGGCACCACTGTTCTCCAAATAATGGTTCTTACAGGTAAGTTTATGGCTTTGGCTTTTTTGGTGGTACCAAGGAGGCCCAAGCAGAATTAGAACTTCATACCAGGGTCAGCTCACATTTCTGGTAGTTAAAGTTTTTTTTTCATACAAAATCCACTAGATCGCCACCACAGTCACCTACAGCCCCATGACCACAACCAGGAGATGTTTCGATGGAGAAGTGGTCAAGAATGCACTTGTAAGGTGGCCTCTTGAAGGACCTGTAGCACAAGCATCTCCTGGTATTCCTCACCTGAAGAAGTCGCTGTCCCTACCCTACTATTGGCCCAGGACACCATGATTTGAGTGGACGCAGCGTAATGCATAATTTCTCCTGTGGGGACGCTGCAGGAAAATAAAAATCTTACAGTACTGCCAGGTTTCTTCATGGATTACAGTTATTAAGATTGGGGTCCAAACAAGGGGACACTAATCATCAATGGGACGATGAGCAGGAATAAGACATTTTTATTAACATCTACTAGGGCAAGATTTACAAAACTAAAATGAAAATTAGGCCTTGTGACAATAAAGTTGTCTTTGTTGCCCCTAGCAGCCAATCAGAGCTCAGCTTTCATTTTCCCAAAGCAGTTTAAGAAATGAAAGCTGAGCGTTGATTGATTACTATGGTCAACAAAGACAGTTTAGACAATAAATGAGGCCTACTGTTGCCCATAACCATCAATCATGGCACAGCTTTCATTTTATATTCTGCTCCTGAAAAATGAAAGCCGCCCTGTGATTGGTTGGTATGGCCACTGGCCATTGTATCCTGACCGCAGGTGTACGAGATGCCTTGTCCTTCATACCTTCCCCTATGGGTTCTCCTGACTCAGGAATTCTCTAATTGTTAACATATGGTGTCATGAAAGCCTTTCATTTGCAAAACTTGGCTCTAAGGCATGCACAGTGATGAATGGCTGCCAGTCTGCCGTGATGGAGATGTCTTCTGACGTTGTCAATCAGTTCTCTCCAGTCACAAGGCTTCAATTATGAAATCCAGACCTGATAAGATGATCCCAGATATCAACTTCATCAAGATGGCTGACATATTGAGGCAGCCATCTAAATAGAGAGCAGGGCAGCTGCGGGAGCATACGTTCCTTAGGGTACAACCATATTTGTGTGGCCCTATAGACTCCAATCCCACTCCATATGCACCCAGTCCCCTTTGTGGGCCCACACAGTAATAGTGCCCCTTTATGCCCCCCATACAGTAAGGATAATAGTTCTTGAGGAGTAAGGAGTAGAACTTAGTCCCCCCCACACAATAGTGATGGACCTTGGTGCCCTTCAAACAGTAATGGTGCCCCTGAGACAGTAAAGATGCCTCTTTAGTGTCCCCAACATATTATGATGGCCTCATAATTGGCCCCCACACAGGGTGATGTCCCTAAAAGTAGCTCCCATAAGTGGCCCTAAGTGATGTCTCCTTAGTAGGAATTGAATACATCATTACCCACATTCCCACGACAAACATGTCGGCTCCGCTCTCCCGTCTGGGCTATCCATGGCTGGTACAATATCATCACGGCACCAGCGCTCCTTGCTTCACCAATGTATTCAACTGTATCTGCGTCCTGAGGATGCAGATACCGTTAAGCTCAGGACATGCAGCAGGCCTCCTGTTTTCCTGTATCGGGGTTGGGAGGCATAATATAACACTTTAATTGGTGGGGTGGGGTTATATGTAACAACTACTGAGGCATGTATGTGCAGTAGTAGCACTGGTGCATCATGGGAATAGCTGTGCCGCTACATTGATGTAACTCTTAAAGGGGTTGAATGAGATTAGAAAAACATGTCCGCCTTCTTCCAGAAATAGCGTAGCTCTTGCCCAAGGGCTCCATTTTAATAGAGCTAAGCTGCAATACCAGATATAGCCCATACACAAAAGTGGTGCTGTATCTAGAAGAAAGCAGCCATGTTTAATTCTAGTTACTCCTCTCAAAGAACATGCTAGAAGACCTCCAAGATTTTGTAGGCCCATGTAGACGCAGCTGGTTCCAATCTTCATCCTCCTCCTTCTGGATATCCCCGAATCTAGGAAACAATTACACATACGTGGGTTTGTAACATGGTCTCGTCAGGCAAGTGAACTCTTCCTTTAAATTAACCCCGCAGAGGTCTTCACGATTTGACGTAATGTAAGAATCATAAAGATCCTAAGAAATGATTCATGTGAAGAGGTATGTGTAGTCTCCGCAAACAAACCTCTCCAGGACGGTATCCTCCCGCGGGCCCCTGCTGTTATGGAGATACTCATGCCCTCGGGGAACCCTGCTTGCTGCTACTCAAGGCCTAAAAATGATAAAAGTTGAATTAACCATTTCATGTCTGGTTCCCTTTGATTTGACCGTAGTAGGGCCAGAAAGTCTAAATTCAAGCTGGATTTTCCTTCTCCCTTCAATACATTTGAGAACTGGGTATCATATATGCAATAAAGGGGTTGACCAGCCTAGGAATCGAAAACCCCAAGTGCCTAACATCAAAGCAAATGTGACCTCTGAGGCCTGTGATTGGCCGAGGCAGTCAAGCCACTTTCTGGTCCACAGACAGACCACAGAAAGGTGTATTTTTTTATGTGGTATCCAGGCATATTGGAGTTTTCAGCTCCTAGACCGGACAACCTCTTTAATTAAAGCTTTTAGAACAATATAGTTAACAAAATGTATGTGCTTTACAGGACTCGACTGCACTTAAAGGGGTTGTCCCCCTTTATTAGAAGAGTCCCTCTATAAGCAGCTGATTACAGGGTGTACTGTGCTGGGACCCTCAACGATTATCAAGTTTTTAATTTCCCTGCAGGATAAATTAAGCTTTGCACAGTTCTCATTTAAATCAATGGATGTTCTGTGTAATGTATATCATGTTGGGTCCTCCAGATTGAGTGACGTTCTATGGCAGCGCCCCCCAATAAATGAGGGCTATAAACTTGATTTCCTAATGAGCATTGGGAGCTGTTGCTTGTGTTAGGCAGGTTGAGACAGTACCTGCTGGAAAAGGACTGGCCAGAGTGCAGAGTGGCTGATGCCTGGAGGTCTACCGGAAGGCCAGACCTCCAACCTGAGTAGGTTGGGTAAACTGGTGGGGTAAAAATAGGGACTGTGAAAAAGTACTACTCATCCTCCTTTTTCATTTTTATGCTTCCTGATCCAGCCTCAACACACATGAAATACCTGAAGATGCCTAGCAATCACTGGCAGCAGTGGTGACCTGCCTCAACAGGAGGCAGAGACTATCTAGACCAGGGTAAGCATCCATATGAGGCATCAGGGAATTGGTGATTTGAGGGTCACTGTCCCTTCTCTTATTTTCTTAGCCCACTTTAAGCCCCCGGACAACATCTTTAAGTTTAAGAGATGGTACCCACTTCAGTAGGACTTGGACTAGTGCGGTTTAATATACTTAGGTTAGGTGCTTCAGTCTGGTGTTACTCAGCATAAATGTGAGGTGGACATTGCACACATGGTCAGGAACCATGAAAGATTGTAGCCATGATGAGTCATGGAGGTGTAGAGCATTTCCCATTCTGGTGCAACTCTGCAAGTTAAGCATAAGCAGGTCTTGGCAGACAGTAAACCCACAGCAGCACATCGGGATGGCTAAGAGCTAATTGTCACTTTGGTGCAAATTGGTGAGAACTCAGGAGGCCCCTCAACCCAAGTATCATTTAGCATAGGAGCTCTCCATAAGGTATCCCCTGGTACCACTCAGCATAGTCATGCCATTATTTGTTCTTCTGCAAATTACGTATATAGCACCAGTGTATTCAGTCACATCAGTCCATGTCCCAGTGGAGCTCACAATCTAATTTCCCCCTTTCCAGCAGACATAGATGGCATAATTTATTGGACATTAGTGTCATGGTTGTAATTGTGTAATTGTGACATGTCTTTATCAGTCAGATGAGAAATGACTGTCACATGCTGAAATATACTGAGCCAAATTCTGTTCAAAAGTTCTGTAACCTCAATAATGTTAGCATTAACCCATTAAGGTGCCACAACAATTGGAAAGCATAACCCATACAAAAGTGTCACTCTTGAAGGTCCTCAAACCACAGTTTAGGGGCTATGTCCTATACCCAGCATCCAGCGGAAAAGCACAATTTTATAGTGAAAGAACCCAGTCTGCCAAAGCTGTTTAGTCAATCAGCATCAGAAGAGTCCATATGATGGAGGCTTTAAAGGGTTGTTAAGCCTTTTGGTAAAATATAACTTTATTTTATCACTTCCCTACTGTTTCCGTTTTAACACTTCCCCTGGTCCACCTCTGATCTTTTCTTCCTGCAATGACATGATGATCTGACCTGTGAATGTTACAGCCAATCAGTGGCCACAGCGATGATCTCAACTTCACCGCTACAGCCAATGATTACCTGTGATGGTGCCATGTTGAGCCTGGTGAGGAGCAACCGACACTGGCAAGGGACCAGAAGCGATGGAATCAAAGTGGCAGAAGATCAGTAAAGTCATTATTAATTCTTGGTTGATTTTGATTTGTGATCATTACAACCAATCAATGGCCAAAGAGGTGACCTCAATGGTGTTGACCAGTCACCGCTACAGCCACCGATTAGCTGCAGTGGTCAAATGTCGAGTCTGGTTAGGAGGAACATAGACTGGCGAGGAACCGGAGAAGCAATGGCTTCTGAGTGGCATAGAACTGGCAAAGTCAGCATTAGTCCTCGATCTGATTACAACCAATCAATGGCCACAGAGGTGACCTCAATGGTGTTGACCAGTCACCGCTACAGCCACCGATTAGCTGCAGTGGTCAAATGTTGAGTCTGGTTAGGAGGAACAGAGACTGGCGAGGAACCGGAGAAGCAAAAGCATCTGAGTGGCAGAGAACTGGCAAAGTCAGCATTAGTCCTCGATCTGATTACAACCAATCAATGGCCACAGAGGTGACCTCAATGGTATTGACACGTCACCGCTACAGCCACATGTTGAGCCTGGCGAGGAGGAACAGAGACTGGCAAGGGACTGGAGAAGTGATAGTGTCTGAGTGGCAGGGGATCTGTAAAGTCAGCATTAATCCTCAATCTGACTTGTGACCATTACAACAAATTAATGGCCATAGAAGTGACCTCGGTGGTTTTTACATGTCACTGCTACAGCCAGCAATTACTGGCAAGGGACCAGAGAACTAATGGCCGCAGAGGTGACTTCAATAGGATGAACCCGTCACTGCTACAGCCAGTGATTAGCTGCAGTGGTCAAATGTCAAGCCTCATCAGGAGGAAAGGAGAATGGAAGGGACCAGAGAAGCAATGGCCACAGAGGTGACTTCAGTGGTGTTGACCTGTCATGGCTACAGCCAGCAATAAGCTGCAGTGGTCAAATGTCAAGTCTCGTGAGGAGGAACACAGACTGGCAAGGGACCAGAGAAGCGACGGCATCAGAGTGGTATGGCATTGGTAAAGTCAACATTAATCCTTTCATTATTTTACACCATTGTAAGCTGTTTTCATGGGGTTGGGCATCCCCTTTAAGTGCCCACTGCTCTAATGCTGCATGGGCATGGTATAGGTGACCTTGTTTCCGAATGCCTTTACCCTTGGTCTATAGATGCTTTGAACCTGATCCTCTATGACAGGCATGCCGGTTCGCTGGAGTGTTATATCAGCCAATCATTATATGTGCCCATCTGCGCAATTTATTCAAAATCCATCACAGACTCACGGTTCTCATCACTTCTAAAAAATATATATTATGTATTATATATATTTGTATTAATATTTTTGTATTTTTAGTAATTTTTGTAATTAATATTTGGTTCCTGTAAAAACCGATGACTGTGCACAATTGTTTAGCTTGTCCGGCAAAGATTTATCAGTCATCGTTACCGGTCACATCAGATGTGAAGCTCTACGTCTACGGCCACCTATATACCCAATCATGACAACCGCAATTAAAGGGCTACACTCTGTTATATCCTAATTACTTTTCTATAGAGCTATAAGAGTTTCAGCCTTGACACAATGGAGAGCTGTATAGCTTCCCCCATCTCCTACCTCCCTCCACTTTCCTTCTCCCCCCACCTCAAATACCTCCCCCCTTGTGCAGTGCTTTGTATGCCAGCAATCAGATCCAGACTTTCTTGTTTCCCCCTGGAGTAGTTTCACAAGGAGCCAGGACAGCCCCTCCTCCCCTCCTCATCTGCCACCTCCTCCATCCTCCAGCAACCACAACAAGAAGCTACTTTTATGCGGGCAGAAGGACCAGTCATCACCAGGTGAAGTTGCATTGGGTTACTGGGTTGGCACATGGCAGCGGGCAGCTCTCTATTCCAACTTATCGGACTTTCACCAATTCTCTTGGCATTTCCCTCACTCCCAGTCTCTCCCACTCCCTTATCCTTTGTGTGATGCGGACAATACCGGTCTACTCCCAGCAATTTGATACTGGATGGAGGAGAGCTGGCCAACCTGTGGCTGCTGGTCTGCATCCAGCTGCTGTGGCACTAAGAGTCCCAGCAGGCTTTGATAGGCTCCACCATGCTGGGACTTGTGGTTCTACATCCTCTAACCCATTCCTAAAACTTTACTATAGCAAAAATGCTGCATTTCTCATCTTCTACCTCTTATAACCTCTAATGTTACCTTTTTACCTTGTACGAAAGCATAAAATAATAATAATATAATAATCATCATCATCATGAAAATATATTTTTGATACAGGTCATCAGTCTATCACACAGGCAGGAGCATGCTGGTCATCATCTACTAGGAGACAAGTGGTCCCCAAAGCAGACGCAGGAAAGTTTTGGTTGTTATAAAGTGGCAGGGTAAGGCCTTTTAATTCTTTTCATTTTCATCCATTTCCGTAGTATGTGTTCTTATTTTTAGATATAGATTTAAGATTTTTACATTTTTGAAATTAGATTTAATATTTATGCTAATTTATTTTGGATATTTTTGGTACATTTTATATATTTATTTCTTTTTCATTTTTATGTTTTTTTTATTCATTTTGGATATTTTTATTTATTTCATTTTTATATTTTATTTATTTTGGACATTTTTTGCTACATTTAATATTTTTCATTATTTTTTAATATTTTTTTTATATGTATTTGATATTTTTTGTTACATTCTAGATTTTTATTTATTTCACTCTAATGTTATATATTAGATTTTTTTGCTGTTCATGCTTAGATATTTTTATTTTTTTATTTTTAATATTAGATTTTTTTATTTGCTTTTGAAGTATTTTGTATGTTATATGTAATATTATATTTAAGAATCGTTTCTATGTTATATTTTATATTTTTATTTAAATTTTCTGGTAGTTATTATAGTAATTTATGTTATTATTTTTGTTTTTCTAATTATTTTGCATGTTACATTAGATTTTTGCATAAAAAAATATTTTATATAATTTTAATGCTATATGTAAGCTTTTATTTTTTACATTATATTTTTATATTTGGTATTAAATTACTTTTTAGTTTACATATTTTGTATTTTTTATTATTTTTAATATATTTTAAATAATCTTTACATTGGTATTAAAAGCGTTTTGGTATGAATTAATTATTGAAGTCAGTGCAGCACATGTGTTAGACATAATGGTTGAGAGAGATCTCGAGGACCTCAGGGTTAGAGCCTCTCTTGTGTTACATGGCGCGTGATCATGAACGAGAACTGCCTAACTCTACAATTGTGGTTACATTGAGCATGTCCATTGATAGAGGGTAGGATATGTGTCGCTCTTCTGTGAACACAATCCATCCGTAAAAACACATATCTCGTTCATGAGCTGCTGCCATGTAAAGAATCTCAGACGTCAGTAGCTCTGGTCATCATCATCTACTCTTGTGGACTGAACGTGGACTTACCTACATACTGTGCCCAAATCAATAGTTTGGAGAATAACTCTTCACAAGCACAAGATGTGCTCTGCATCTAGTTTGCATCTAGTTTGAAACCTGACCACCATATGGGATATGACCATTGTTAGGACCTCTTTAACCATTGGTCTATCCAAAATGCATACATCCTATTACAGTGAAGTTCCAGTAATCCAGAAAGTCTGATAATCTGACGCAGAAGATAGAGATAATGAGTTATCAATGTTTTTGATTATCTTGCGATAATCTAGAATATGTCATTATCCAGCAGGTCCCATTGATACTGAATTAAAGGGGACTTCTCCTAACTTTATAATTGAGATAGGCCGTTACTTTATGATTGGTGGGGATCTGACCTCTTGGACCTCCACTGATCCTGAAAATGAAGGGGATGCAGCTCTGAATTCCCTTCTAAATTGTCCCTTGACAGCAGAGCTCATGGCCTCCCAATTGTGTCTGGATCCATGCCATAGTTCCCTGCACAGGAGGAGGATAAAATAGTGAAGAGTATGCAGTCCCTTCATTTTCAGGATCAGAGGACGGACCCTCACCAGTCATAAGGTGATGACATAGCCTAGCATGCTATTGTGTTAGAACTTTCACTAGTCTACCAGCATAATAGGTTTGTCACTTGGCGACAGTTACATGTGGCTCTTGTAGGTGACTCTTTAAAGAGTGGATGTTGTACGTCATGTAAACTAGAGGTGGAACATGAAGTTCTCTGACCCCAGTGTAAATCTGTAGAGAGGTCCCCACCTATGTGTCTTTTAGGTTTTCTCCAGCGCTAGGCCCAAGGTGTGACTGCTATCTTTTTGTCCCTGATGTAAACAGTATCAGGTTGGGCAGCAGTAGCTACGACTTTTTTACAGCAATGGGGGATCTCTGTTGTGGACAGCTACCTCAACTCCCCCATAAATGGCCAAAAATGCATGTTCACCGCACAGGGAGTGTGAGACAAGCATTTGCCAGTATTGAAAACTAATATGGCCACCTTCTTACAAAGATTGTTGGTGGATCCATCCAACGTCCATGGCCAGGTACTATATCCAGGATGGGAAACCATCGTGTATGCCATTGTAAATGTACAGAACGGGTTTGAAGCCCCTCTACAGCTTAGCAGTTTAGGTGCTTGGAAGACCGTGGAGAAAAGGCAGAAGGCATATCTTATCTGTTCTGTCTTCTCTCTTTTAACATACTGAGCTCTCAAAGTTACCACCCCTTTTGAACCTGCCGATCATTGATGGATCATGTGATCAATGCATTTCACCTATACATCACAGCTGCTTGGTCTTGGTTGTTCAGCCCGAATCTTATTTTTAAGTAGCTCCTGCAGCACATTGTCCCTGCTGCTCAGTTCCTGCTCCCTATCTCCATTCTGCAATCTTCTGGTCCCTGTCTGTAAACCTCTGGAAGGGGTTACCTGGTGACGGATCCCCAAATGCCATGTGAACCAGTAGTAACGTGCCATTTGGGGTCACATTATAGCTGAGGCCAGCCATTGGCTGCAGCGGTGGACATGACTCCGTCTGAAAGTTTACAGGCCAAGGATCAGAAGATTGCTAGGCTGAGCGTAAACATAAATGCTGGTCAAGCCCATTGACTCTGGTAGGATCAGCAGACCATCTAATGTGTATGAGGGCTGACTGCTGTTCCCAACAAGAATTGGCAGGGTAGACAAGGATCATGCAGTTGGATTTCAACATGTCCACTCTGTTTGTTCTTGGGGATATAAGCCACTACCATAAGTGTCTTGCAGTGGTTTTCTCCCCACACCCCATTTAGAAGAGGGTCAGGAGTGATAACTCTTGGCCGAAACAAGCCAACGGCTATTTCATGTGTATGGCTGCCATCAGATTTCTTTGGGAAAGGGGTGGTCATAATATTAAAAATATATATGCAAAAATTAGTTAAAAAATAAAATACAGCTAACATAAAAACAAAAGACACCCATAGCCCTGCCTTATCATCCAAGAGTATAGACATGTATCAAAACTACTCCCCCTCCCAAAAAATGAGGACTCGTTAACACTTTGTTTTAATGTGAATGTGTAAAATTAAAAAAACAACTTACCCAAAAATTATTATAAGATGATATTAAAAAATCACAAAATATTTTTTTTTAAATTTGACGAGCTAGAAAAATAATTTTGTATAATTTATTATTTTGTGCTTTTTATACTATTTTACACATTTTATTCTTTATATGGTAGGCTGTTTTTTTTTATTTTACAAACCAAAGTGTGAATTTGTAAAACTAAAAAAGCAGTCTACCCAAAAAGTTGTTATAAAATCATATAAAAAAAATTCTAAATCATACCAAAAAAAATAGAAAATCTGGTCATTTAGGCCTGAAAAACATTGGTAAAGGGTTAAACTTGCTCATTCCCAATGGGCGGATGAGATGCTCTCCCAGCTATGTGTAACTGCGGAAAGGGGTCATTTTTAAAAAGGTACAATGTGGAAAATTGTCATCTGGACCATTTTGGGGAAGCCGTTTTCTGACGGCCAGGGATTCATCATTACTAAATCATTCAGTCTACCAGGCTCATTCATGATAGATTGAATACGTTTAGTGGTGGGTCACTGTAGGGTCACAGTAATCAGGACTTGAGGTAATTACATTTTTTTTAGCATTTAAATCAGTCGCCTTTACAGAAAAATAAAAATGCATTAGTAGTGGCCATCAGGACACAAGCTGCTCCCGCTGGCACGTTGCTTATTGTGGTTTGGTTATGGAGACATTAGGTAGTCATTGTTATAAATAGGAATTATTGATTCTTCTGATCTATGGCTGAACAAAAAGACTGAAAAAGCAAATGTGCTGGATTGACTAATGTCCGTATTATACATCACCAATCTACCCTGTGGAGTGGTGTCTGAGATACATTAATTCACATCAATCTCTGTATGATGGGGGTCAGGAGAACCTGGCTGCTAGTATTGGTTTCTTGCTCCATTCGGGGGAAGGGGGAGGTTATAAACATTTGAGTTTCTTGACTTCATCCCCGTAACATTAACCACTGAACAACCATATTGTCAGATAGAGAAAAAAGAGGGGAGAGCTTTAATGGAAACTCCAGATACCAACCCAATGGTCTATCTGAAGTAGGTGTAGATGTGGCAGCTGATTATTATACGTTACCTAAAGGGAAGCTGTCATGTTGAAAGAACAGCCCAATCTGCAGGCAGCATGTTATAGAGCAGAAGAAGCTGAGCAGATTGATATACAGTCATGGCCGTAAATGTTGGCACCCCTGAATTTTTTTTTTGAAAATGAAGTATTTCTCACAGAAAAGTATTGCAGTAACACATGTTTTGCTATGCAAATGTTTTTTCCCTTTGTGTGTATTGGAACAAAACCAAAAAAAGCTAATTGGACATAAATCACACCAAACTCCAAAAATGGGCTGGACAAAATTATTGGCACCCTTTCAAAATTGTGGATAAATAAAATTGTTTCAAGCATGTGCTCCTTTAAACTCACCTGGGGCAAGTAACAGGTGTGGGCAATATAAAAATCACACATGAAAGCAGATAAAAAGGAGAGAAGTGCACTTAGGCCCCTTTCACACGGGCAAGTATTCCGCGCGGATGCGATGCGTGAGTTGAGCATTGAATCCCGACCCATTCATTTCTATGGGGCTGTGCACACCAGCGGTAATTTTCACTCATCACTTGTGCGTTGCGTGAAAATCGCAGCATGCTCTATATTGTGGGTTTTTCACGTAACGCAGGCCCCATAGAAATGAATGGGGTTGCGTGAAAATCGCAAGTACGGATGCGGTGCTGTTTTAACACACGGTTGCTAGGAGACGATCGGGATGGAGACCCGATCATTATTATTTCCCCGTATAACATGGTTATAAGGGAAAATAATAGCATCCTGAATACAGAATGCATAGTAAAAAAGTAACTCACCTTAATCCACTTGATCGCGCAGCCGGCATCTCTTCTGTCTTCTTTCTTTGCTGTGTGCAGGAACAGGACCTGTGGTGACGTCACTCCGGTCATCACATGATCTTTTACCATGGTGATGGATCATGTGATGGACCATGTGATGACCGGAGTGACATCACTTCAGGTCCTGTTCCTGCACAAAGCAAAGAAAGAAGACAGAAGAGATGCCGGCTGCCCTATCAAGTGGATTAAGGTGAGTTAAATATTTTTTTATTTTTTTTTAACCCCTCCAGCGCTATTTTACTATGTATTCTGTATTCAGAATGCTATTATTTTCCCTTATAACCATGTTATAAGGGAAAATAATACAATCTACAGAACACCGATCCCAAGCCCGAACTTCTGTGAAGAAGTTCGTGTTTGGGTACCAAACATGCCGATTTTTCTCACACGAGTGCAAAACGCATTACAATGTTTTGCACTCGCGCGGAAAAATAGCGCATGTTCCCGCAACACACCCGCACATTTTCCCGCAACGCCCGTGTGAAAGAGGCCTTAGTCTTTGCATTGTGTGTCGGTGTGCACCACACTAAGCATGGACAACAGAGAGAGGAGAAGAGAACTGTCTGAGGACTTGAGAACCAAAATTGTGGAATAATATCAACAATCTCAAGGTTACAAGTCCATCTCCAGAGATCTAGATTTGCCTTTGTCCACAGTGCGCAACATTATCAAGAAGTTCACAACCCATGGCACTGTAGCTAATCTCCTTGGGCATGGACGGAAGAGAAAAATGTATGAAAGGTGTCAACGCAGGATAGTCCTGGATGGTGGATAAGCAGCCCCAAACAAGTTCCAAAGATATTCAAGCTGTCCTGCAGGCTCAGGGAGCATCAGTGTCAGCGCAAACTATCTGTCGACATTTAAATGAAATGAAACGCTATGGCAGGAGACCCAGGAGGACCCCACTGCTGACACAGAGACATAAAAAAGCAAGGCTACATTTTGCAAAAATTAACTTGAGTAAGCCAAAATCCTTCTGGGAAAACGTCTCGTGGACAGATGAGACCAAGATAGAGCTTTTTGGTAAAGCACATCATTCTACTGTTTACTGAAAATGGAATGAGGCCTACAAAGAAAAGAGCACAGTACCTACAGTGAAATATGGTGGAGATTCATTGATATTTTGGGGTTGCTTTGCGGCCTCTGGCACTGGCTGCCTTGAATGTGTGCAAGGCATCATGAAATCTGAGGATTGCCAACGGATTTTGGGTCGCACTGTAGAGCCCAGTGTCAGAAAGCTGGGTTTGCATCTGAGATCTTGGGTCTTCCAGCAGGACAATGACCCCAAACATACGTCAAAAAGCACCCAGAAATGGATGGCAACAAAGCACTGGAGAGTTCTAAAGTGGCCAGCAATGAGTCCAGATCTAAATCCCATTGAACACCTGTGGAGAGATCTTAAAATTGCTGTTGGGAAAAGGCGCCCTTCCAATAAGAGAGACCTGGAGCAGTTTGCTAAGGAAGAGTGCTCCAAAATTCCTGGTGAGAGGTCTCAGAAGCTTATTGATGGTTATAGGAAGCAACTGATTTCAGTTATGATTTCCAAAGGGTGTGCAACCAAATATTAAGTTAAGGGTGCCAATAATTTTGTCCAGACCATTTTTGGAGTTTGGTGTGACATTATGTTTAATTTGCTTTTTTTCCTCCGTTTTTTTGGTTTTGTTCCAATACACACAAAGGGAATAAACATGTGTATAGTAAAACATGTGTTACTGCAATACTTTTCTGTGAGAAATACTTCATTTTCTTTAAAAATTGCAGGGGTGCCAACATTTACGGCCATAACTGTATAGTTTTATGCGATAGATTCCGTATAACTTGTGTAACAAATAGGTGTGTGGACCCATGGTGCCAGTGAACAAATTTGACTTAGGGCTACTCCTGGGAATGGTATTTAAGTGGCCCCCTGGTATTCACCAGTCAAGAGACACCAATGTGTGGCACCAGCGGGACAGGCAGAAGTGTGGTCACAGGGCAATCCAAGGTCAGGACAGGCAGAGTTCGTTCAAAACGGTAGTCAGGCAACAGGTCAAGGCAAGTGGCACAGGAACGGTCCAGTAAATAGGAAAAGGTCAGGTACAGAACAATGTACACCTTAGCAGGGGTAGAAAGCTCAGACAATTTCCTATAAGGAAGGGCATCCCAAATAACCCAGGGATCACTGCCATTCGATGAGGCCTGATTAATCCCTGTTTACACTGGCCCTTTAAAAGATGGGGAGATTATGCACAGACCTTAAACAGAAGGGTGAGTACTCCGGCAACTTTGTCCACCAGAAGAGGGCAAATGTTATTTTATTCATCTCAATTTCTGCTCATTTTAGGCTTAGGAGTCCAGTGGGCGGTCCTACTGACTGACAGCCTTCCCTGTACATACATAGATGTCAGTAACTGAGTGGGACCACCCACCGGACTCCTAAGCCTAGGAGGGTTAAATGAATAAATCATGTTATACTGGCTAGTTTCACACTGCTGCTGAACAGTTCTGACAGGCTACACCAGTAGAAGACCAGATTACTGGAGTTCAGTGCACCTGGCACAGCCAGGTACTGTGACAGGCTGTTCCGGTAGCCCTACTGACTATAATGGGACCTGGTTGGGATCTGTTCCGTTTCTGGCATTAGTTTCGAGATTTGGCCAGACAAATACCTCTGCAAGCAGTGGTTTTGGGCTGGCCGAATTCTGACACTAATGCTGGAAACAGGACCAGGTCCCACGCCAAGCCCCATTCTAGTCAATGGGCTACCTGGAACGGTCTGATGGAACTGTTTAGTGCTAGTGTAAAACTAGCCTTTTCTATATATCAGTCTGCTCAGCTCCTCTTGCTCTGTCACGGATAGGACTGCATTTTCATAATGCTATGCAAAATTGTTTCCAATACATCAACATTTTAACCTGCCATTTTGTATATACAGCTCCTATGTAGACCTACTGTATGTGTCTTCAAATCTGTAGACAGCAAGCAAACCTGGTCCAGTAGTCACATGTTATTCGGCTCCTGTTGTCCCCTCTACAGATAGAAGAAGAAGAAACAAATGTAAAGAGTAAGGTCTGGAACTGTAGAAAACAGCTCATCACCAGGCTGCATTCTGAAAGTGGATTGTTCCACTCCTTAATTAGGCCAGTTTTTTTTAGATGTTCCCCCTTGTTCATCAAACTTGCCATGCGCCTTTCAGCTTCAATTTTTAGGCTTCACTTCACTCCCAAGCATGTCAGGACACGTCCGACAATTACAAGATTTCAGGGTCCCAATAAAGATGTCTGACTGGACCTGAGATTGACCTTAAGAGAACTTTTGATGGGCATGCAGTATTGGATTATTACACTTGACCAGCTTAACCAAAATATTGCGCCTCTTTAGTGTCATCTATCTACATCGGTTTCCTTTTTTTTTTCCCAACCAGGGCTCTAATGGCAAGGTGGTTGAAAGATTATCTACATTTCGGGAGTAAGAGGTCTCCACCACAGCCTCCCAAGCCAGACTACACAGAAAGTGAAATCCTTCGTGCTTACAGAACTCAAAAGAACCTCGATTTTGAAGACCCATATGAAGACAAGGGCAATGATAAAGGATCCCAGCCCAGATTGGAGGAACTACAGTTTACTATAGTTTCTCCTAGACACCGTCTTATCAAGGTGGAGCCATCAGAATGTAAAAGGAGACTACGCGTGGGATCACAAGAGAATGTGGAGGGACTGGTGAGTGTTCACTCAGTAATTGTGATAATAATCATTCCATCTGAGGTAGAACCATTCATTGAGTATTTTAGGGCATCTGGTCAACGGCTCAATTGTACATTTAAGCATGTTCTTCTGTGGCTCCATTTATTGTACCCCCAGTAGTCAGACTAGAACTCTCACTAGTAGTTAGAGCAGTGTACCCCCTCCTCTCCAGAAGTAAGAATTTAATAGAAAAAAATAGTTTACTCTCATCCTAACTTTTTTAGTCATCAGAGGAGGATCCCGCTTCCCCCGTGGTCACAGGAGCTCGCCTACCTCCCTTCTTATCACAGCAAGCTCCAGCTCCCCAGTAGCTAAGTCAGACCTCCTTTCTACTTCTTACAGTAGTAGCCCTCCCTTCTCTTTACTGATCACTACAAGTCCACCTTCTACCTTCTTCAACAAGAAATAAAAGCAAGAGCCCACCCCTTTTTGGGGTCACAACAAGACCAACCCTCTGACTTCCCATTAGAACACTGAAAATCCTTCCGGATGTACTTACCTCCCACAAGCTTCAGCAATGTGCTGTCTGATGGAAGGACATTTATATGAGCCAGATATCAGCTGCTGTGCATTTCTTGCACTCAACTTTGGTAAAAGATATTAATGTACAATATGACAGCCTCTGTATGCTCTTTCTGCCTGACAGGAGAAGTCTATGACCAGTTCTCCAGGGATAGATTGAGCTGGATGTTGTCAGAAATAGCAGCTCCATGCATGGACTTATTTTCTGTTTGTCCTGTAACAGGTCACCGGAGTCACTGAATATTCTAATCCATTTGATATGAAGAGCAATCAGTTTGACCATGAAGACACGGAAGACACCAGTTATATGGAACCATATGAGAGTCAAAAGCCAATAGCAGGTACTCTGAAGGTACTTTGTTAAGGTGCCTTAAAGGGGTTTAGTCTCTAAAAATATTATCACCTATCCACAGGACAGATGATAACCATTAGATTGCTGGGGCTCCTCTACTAGGACTTTCACTGATAGCAAACATAGATCCCAGGTCACCCTTGCCTACTAGACCATCAAGGCCACAATGAGGACAAACTTGTATGGAGCAGTGGACACGTATATGCATTGTTGCTCTATATACTATATGAAGCTGTTGCAAAACTACAACTCTTAGAATGCAGACATGTCGATGTAAGTTTTACTTTTTGCAGTACCTAGAGAACCATAGGTTGCAGAACTCCGCAGTAGACTGTAATGGTAAGAGCCACTGCATATTTGCAGCCACCTTTCCTCTCCAAAGGAAGGACATACAAATAAAATGTGTGGCCCTAAGATTCTTGGTCCACATCTAAGGTCCCATAAACTGTCTACAATGGCACTTGACATGCAGCATAATACCAATGTATGCAGATTAGCTCTCTTTACAAAATAGAAAAGAAAGATGTGCCACCATTTGGAAGGTAGCTATCCTATAAGTTGATGTTCGACCCTTTAAACAGGCCTCGAAACACAACTTAGGACTTTAGTCAAGCTAGTACCTCATTTGTAGACACCTGTTTCACAGTGATTGCTTCTCATTAGTGCAGAGCAGAGAGAACTGGCATAGGCCTTATTCATACAGTCAGTGTTTGGGCAGTGATTTCCATCACACCTAAACCAGGATTGGAGCCTCCACAGACATAAGGTATAAGGAAACATTTGCACCTGTTCAGTGATTAGAGCCACACCTGGTTTTGGCTCACAATTACTGATGGAAATCACTGCCCAAAACACCAACGTGTGAATGAGGCCTTTAGCTGGGTGAGAGAACTTTGTCGGGGATCCAGGTAAGAGCTTATTTCTCCGTGAAGAGTGTCTAGTAGGTGTATGGAGTCTTATAGACTATACATGCTTCTCTCAGAAAAAGTATACAAATGACCTCTGATTCCGAAAAAAGATAAGAAAGCTGTGTCTCTGATGCCACAGATGTAAGGTAGCTATTAGTGTTGGTCGAGCATCAAAGTGCTCGGGTGCTTGAGTAGAACACCTTGGGATGCTCGGGTGCTCTACCGAGCACCCGAGCACAATGGAAGTCAATGGGAGAACCCAAGCATTAAACCAGGCCCCCCTGCTCTGAAGAGGGGAGGGTGTCTGGTTCACAGGAAAAGGTCAGAAATTGATGGAAACACCACTGAAATGGTTCGGGAACAGCATGGGGAGGATGTCTGGATGCATCTTGGGCTCCCAGGTCGCTGCTGGGAACGATGTTGTCCGAGTAGTACGCCACTTTTACAGACTGACAATAATACGCACAAAACCGAAGATAAAATTGATTTTAGAGGAAAAATTGTTAGGAAACATTCTTTCCTATATATTTACTTTTATATAAAGCGCAAGTGATGGCAAAAATTACAAGGAAGAGGCACTCCGATACAACCTGTATATCACATAAAGGAGGGTCTCATTCACATTGTGGTACAATTGTTCAGGTAGTGGGACTCCTACACTCATAAAGCCTATGCACTAAGGGAAAGGGCTGACAAAAATTACAAGGAACTGGCACTCCAAAACATCCTTTATTACACATAAAGGAGGGCATCCTACACAGCCTTGAATTTTTTTTTATTGATGGCCTGCTGGTGACCCTCAAAAACATTTGGAGCAAGGGCCTGCTGATCTGACCATCTAAAACATTAGGGGTGAGGGCCTGCTGCTGATCTGACCATCTAAAACATTGGGGGTGAGGGCCTGCTGGTGACCCTCAAAAACATTATGAACAAGGGCTGCTGGTGACCCTCTAAAACATTATGGGCGAGGGCCTGCTGGTGACCCTCAAAAACATTTGGAGCAAGGGCCTGCTGGTGACCCTCTAAAACATTATGGGTGAGGGCCTGCTGGTGACACTAAAAAACATTATGGGCGAGGGCCTGCTGGTGACCCTCTAAAACATTAAGAACAAGGGCCTGCTGGTGACCCTCTGAAACATTATGGGTGAGGGCCTGCTGATCTGACCATCTAAAACATTATGGGCGAGGGCCTGCTGGTGACCCTCAAAAACATTAGGAGCAAGGGCTGCTGGTGACCCTCTGAAACATTATGGGTGAGGGCCTGCTGGTGACACTCTAAAACATTATGGACGAGAGCCTGCTGGTGACCCTCAAAAACATTAGGAGCAAGGGCCTGCTGGTGACCCTTAAAAACATTTGGAGCAAGGGCCTGCTGGTGACCCTCTAAAACATTATGGGCGAGGGCCTGCTGGTGACCCTCAAAAACAATATGGGCGAGGGCCTGCTGGTGACCTAAAACATTATGGATGAGGGCCTGCTGCTAAGCTGACCCTCTAAAACATTAGGAGCGAGGGCAGCTTAATAAGCATGTTGATATGATGGAGGAGGAGGACGAGAAAAGGGAGATTGAACCATATATCCCTTTTCAGTGGTGGAAGGGGTGCATGGGAATACAGTGTATTCAGTACACCATAAAAACCACATTTAGAGTGCCTTTATGTTCAGCTGCTTTCCTCTGGTGGAGTAGAGAAGTCGGGGGCAATCCAGGCCTTGTTCATTTTTATAAGAGTCAACCGGTCAGCATTTTCAGGTGTTTTATTTTGTAATGGAAAAAAATTAATTGTACAATTTTTGCAGACTTTGCTTACTCCCCGAGTCTCAGTGATGCCAAATTATAAGAAGATAGGATAATAATTAGAGGTTGCACACTTTGATAAGTTTTGTAAAAGTAGGCAAAAAATATGATTTTTCAATGTTAATGACTTTTTTGGGGAAAACTAGAAATCACAAACTTAAAATAATATTAAAACTAGACACTAAGATTAATAGGTAGTATGATGGGCAAAACATGTGTTATATTATTCAACTTTGAACGATGCAATCCCTTCTCTTGTTAGCTTGGTGACGACTTTTCTGTGATGCTTGACGACCCTCAACAAGAATTGTTTTTGTTGTCCATCCCTGACCGATTCGTTAAACTTTTTTATCACAGCAATTCCTCTTTCTGCGGTATCATTGACCACCTTAAGAGCGTTCACATGGCTTCTTAGAGAATCACTGCAGTATTCTGTCACGTGGTGGATCCCAAACAATTCAAAGAGCGTCTTTGTTTTATTAGTATCAAAATGGCTCAGGTCCTTTTCCTTCAAAGACTAGGTTTTTATCCTCTAATCGTTTCATTTCCTTTTTCTTTGCAGATTTGGTTTCAAAATTTTTTCTAAATTTTTCTTAACAGTCTGAGTAATACGTTTGTCCAAAAAAGCCAATCCTACGTTTGTTTCTGACAGATACCAAAGGTGTCTCTTAGCAATCGTGAGAGCACTTTTTTTTACGTCTGTGTCAATCATTCTTTGGAGCCCATTGACTTACAATTGCCTCGTGCAAAAAGCAAACATATATGAGGCTGACAAAATGTGCAACCCGTTTCATTCCTTTCAATTCCTCGTTGAGGAATATTTAACTTTTTAGTGAAGTTTAGTAAAGAGGACAATTTTAAGTGCATATATTGCCTTTGCCACCCACCTTGCTTGATGCAGAGCCCCTGGGATCCTGAAAGTGAAGTCGTTTTTAGACCAACCTCCTAGGTACAGGAGTGAGAGAAGTAATAAAAGTGATCAATGTGTGCAACCCCTAAATAGTATCCAATCTTCTTGAAATTTGGAATATATATCTTTTACATCACTGAGACTCGGGGCATAAGCAACGTCATATGAAAATCACATCTTTGGAAAAATGAAACACCCCATTATACCCCCAGCAGCACTAAATACACGCTCTGACAAAACGCTGGCAGCGGGGCAGGCCAGCACCTCCAAGGCGTAGAGCGCCAATTCGTGCTATGCGTCCAGCTTGGACACCCAGTAGTTGTAAGGCACAGAGGGATCACTGAGGACGCTGACACGGTCTGCTACGTACTCCTTCACCATCTTCCAAAATGTTTCCCTCCTTGTGACACTAGGCCGCGCATCAGGGTGAGGGTTCTGGCAGGGTGTCATGAAACTGTGCCAGGCCTTGGAGAGTGTTGCCCTGCCTCTGTTGGAACTGCTGTGTGTGTGTTCCCCTCATCTCCCCTCCTCGGTTAGCCAAGGAACTACGGACTCTGCCGCCAGCGTTGTCAGATAGAAATTTTTTGAGCAATTTTTCCTCAAGGACCTTCTGGGATTGCACCATTTTGCTCGTCCTCTCCACCACAGGAATGAGAGAAGAGAAGTTCTCTTTGTAGCGGGGGTCGAGAAGGGTGAACAACCAGTAATCAGTGTTGACCAAAATGCATACAACGCGGGGGTCACGAGAAAGGCAGCCATGTGTGCCAGAGTCCCAACAGACAAGAGTTCGCTGTCCTCATCAGGAGGATGACTCTCAATCTCCTAATCCTCTTCCTCCTCTTCTACCCATCCATGCTGAACAGATGGAATTAAACTTCCATGGGTACTACCCTCTGTAGTGGAGGCAACCGTCTCCTGCTCCTCCTCCTTTTGATCCAATTCGCGCTGAGAAGACAAACTAGGCGTGGTCTGGCTATCACCCTGTGTAATGTCTTCCCCCATCTCCACCTCTTCCACATGCAAATCGTCCGCCTTAATTGTGAGCAGCGAGCAATTGAGTAGACACAGAAGTGGGATGGTTACACTAATAATAGCTTTATTGCCACTCTCCATCTGTGTTGATTCCTCAAAGTTGTGTAAAACCTCAAAGAGGTCAGACATCCATGCCCACTTGTCGCTTGTGAAGAGCAGAAGCTGACTGGAAAGGAGATGACTATGTTGCAGCTGGTATTTCACTACTGCCCTCTGCTGCTCACAAAGCCTGGCCAACATGTGGAACGTGGAGTTCCAGCGTGTGCACACGTCCCACAACAGTCAGTGAGCTGGCAATTGCAAGGGCTGCTGCAGCGTTTCCAGGCCGGCGGAAGCTGTTGATGACTTGCGAAAATGGGTACACACACGGCACACCTTCACCAGTAGCTCAGGCAAATTGGGGTAGGTTTTGCTGAACCACTAGGTTGAACACGTGGTCTAGGCATGGTATGTGTGTGAGCTTGCCGAGCTCCAAAGCCGCCACCAAGTTACGGCCATTATCAGACACAACCATGCCTGGTTCTAGGTTGAGTGGCGAGAGCCGCAGCTCAGTCTGGTCTTTTATCCCCTGCAACAGCTCTGCGGCGGTGTGCTGTTTGTCACCTAAGCAGATTAGTTTCAGCGCGGCCTGTTGCCGATTCCCCACTGCAGTGCTACACTGCTTCCAGCTACTGACTGATGGCTGACTGGTGCTGCAAGATGATAATTCAGAGGTGGAAGTGGAGGAGGAGGCGGAGGAGGAGAGGGGGGGGGGGGGGGGTTTCAGCCACTCACGTAGGTGGTGGCGGAAACCTTGATGGAAGTAGGGCCCGCAATCCTTGGCGTTGTTAGCACCTGTGCCATCCCAGGGTACGAGTCGCTCCCGGCCTCCACAACGTTCACCCAGTCTGCCATTAGGGAAATATAGCGTCCCTGGCCAAAAGCACTTGTCTATGTGTCAGACGTTAAGGGGACCTTCTGAATAACTGCGTTGGTCAGGGCACGGGACACATGCTGGTGTAAGGCTGGGACTGCACACCGTGGAAAATATTGCTGGCTGGTGACAGAGTAACGCGGGACGGCCACTGCCATCAGGCTGCAAAAAGCCTCAGTGTCCACAAGCCTGAATGGCAACATTTCTAGGGCCAGCAATTTGGAAAGGTGCTCATTTAGTGCTATGGCCTGTGGGTGGGTGGCTGAGTATTTGCACTTTCGTTCAAAGGCCTGGGGTATAGGCATCTGTACGCTGTGCTGGGACACGGAAGTGGATGTGCTAGCTGATGGTGCGTGCGAAGGTCTAGGTGCATGGCGGGAGGCATCCGGGCCTGTGTCTTGGACAGGGGATTGGCCAGCACGTAAGACAGGGGAAGAGGAGGCAGTGGTGTGACCCACAGACGTTAATAGTGGACCCACCTATTAGGGTGCTTTGATGCCATGTGGCGGATCATGCTGGTGGTGGTGAGGTTGCTAATGTTCATGCCCCTAATTATTTTGGTATGGCACAGGCTGCAAATGACAATTATTTTTTTGTCCGCACTTTCATAAAAAAAGCACCAGACTGCGGAACACCTACCCCTTGGCAAGAGAGATTGCCGCAAGAGGGTGCTCTGGGGAACATATGCAGGCCTGTTTGGTGTGGCCCGCCTTCTCCCTTTTGCCACCCCACTGCCTGTTGCAGCCTGTTGCGGTGCTGCAGATCCCTCCCCCTCTGTACTGCTGTCCTCGCTCTGCTTGCCACCTTCGCAGGTTGGGTCAGTGACTTCATCGTCCACCACCTCCTTTTTTACTTCCTCACTCTGGTCAGCCTCCTGACTTGTTGAACTAACAAAAACCTCAGTTATTGACAACTGTGTCTCATCCTCATCATCAACCTCTAGAGACATTTATTGCAGTTGATTTATCGGCAATTGTGTCTCATCAACATCAGCCACCTCGTGAAACACTAATTGCTGTTCCCCATTGTCATCTTCTTGTTACTGTGGATGCTCAAGAGTTTGTGAATCAGTGCACAAGATCTCCTCATGTCCATCTACAAGTGGGCTTGTTGGGAGGCCCAAATCAAGGAATGGCAATAAAAATAAATAAAAAGAGCTCCTCAGAATATCCGAGTGTGGGATCACTTGTTTGCCAAGACTCTCCATGGTGGGTGGAAGGAGGATCAGGGTGAGGATTCTGTTGACCAGACTCTTGGCTACTGAGACTGGACTTTGTGGAAGACAGGGTGGTGCTTAACTGACTGGAAGCATTATCTGCTTCAATCCAACCGACCACCTGGTCGCACTGGTCTGACTTTGAGAGTGGTGTCCTGCGCTGCCCTGCAAACTGGGACATGAAGCTCAGTATCGTGGATAAGTGTGTTTCTTGTGCTCTGGCAGCAGGCACAGCTTCACCGCGCCCAGATCCACGGCCTCTGCGTTCACCATCAGCAGCGCGGCCACTTCCCCGTCCCTTACTGCTCGCCTTGTGCATATTAAATGGTATATATGCTTGCAAGTATGTCACACGTACAGTAGCGCAGGTTTTGTAAGTGTATGCGGAAATAAAGTACACAGAATGTCAGATATTTTTAGGATGCGCAACACGGTAAACAGGAGATGTAGCACAGATAATGTCGCTGTCCGCAGCGTCTATGAAAAAAGTACATTGAATGTCACAGATAATTTTAGGCTGCGCAAACGTTATACAGGAGGTATAGCGCAAGTAATGTCACTGTCACCAAGGCCTAATAAAAGCTCTGAACCCGGACATACCTCCCTTTTCACCCAGGCAGCCCCCCTGACTTGAGCATCAGAGCAGTTCATGCTCCGATGCTCTCTTTTGCCCTGCGCTAAATTGCGCAAGGCAAAGGCTTTTTCAACAGTTCGGGTGACGTACCTGGCTCTCCATGGGGCTGCCAGGAAGCCCGGTGACATCACCGACACTGATGGGCGGGCATTAGCTCTGCTCTAGCCAGTAAAACGGCTAGGGCAGCGCTAAAGTATGCCCATCAGAGCCGGTGACGTCACCGAACACACTGCTGGGCAGAAGCCAGAAGGTAATGTAACTGTCCGCAGCGGATGCCGTCTACGGACAAAGTACACTGGATGTCCCAGAAATCTTTTGGGCTGCGCACATGTTAGACAGGAGATGTAGCGCAAATAATGTCGCTGTCTGCAGCGGCCAAACAATTGCAAGCTATTTACTGCAGGTTGCGCTACAATATATATATTGCTGCCAGATACAACTATAGTCCTTAAAACGGAAGACCGGAAGGACGGTTCCAACATTCCGGTATTTTGAATGCCGAATCCGGCACTAATACATTCCTATGGGGAAAAATGACGGATCCGGCATTCCGGCAAGTCTTCAGTTTTTGTCGCTGGAGATAAAACCGTAGCATGCTACGGTTTTATCTTTTGCCTAATCAGTCAAAATGACTGAACTCAAGACATCCTGATGCATCCTGAAAGGATTGCTCTCCATTCAGAATGCATGGGGATACGCCTGATCAGTTCTTTCCTGGTATAGAGCTCCTGTGACGGAACTCAGCGCCGGAAAAGAAAACGCTAGTGTGAAAGTACCGTAAGAGTGAGCCGAACACGTGTCATTGGGTGCTATATAGCACCTGATGATGCGTTCATGCCAGCCAATCACTGTAATGCCAGTAGCCAACAAGGCTACGACATTACAGTGAATACCAGCACTTACCTGCACGCTTATTGGCTGCGTAGCAGGCAACAAACGTGCGGGGAGGAGACTCAAGCACGGCGCTCGAGCACACGCAGTGTTCGGCCGAATACTGCGATGTGCCGAGCATATCGATGCTTGAGCCGAACTGGTGTTCGGTCGAGCATGCTCGCCCAACACTAGTAGCTATCCTATAAGTTGATGTTTAAAACAGATTATAGCCAAGCCAGTACCCAATTTATGAAAAAAGAGCTAATTTACATACCTCGTTTTTTTCCAGAGGAGCATTGCATGGCCTATAAGACTCCTTACACCTTCTAGACACAGAAGCATAGTCATAACAAACCAGTAGTTTTACAGAATTCATAGTCAAAAACATCCAAAAACTTAGAATAACAACAGAATTTAAGCTATGTGGTCAAAAAAAGACAAAAGATTACCTTTTGTCCGGACCTGGTGAGTACATTCATGACATGGATGACCATTCTTTTGAGTGGCTGTCATGTAATACCACATTAAAGCAGAGGACATATAAAGACCCCTTTAAACCGGCCGAGCATTGGGCAGATAATTTCTAACAAGGGTTCGTAAGAATGCTCGTTAGCAATAATCTGCCGGTGTAAAGGTGCCGCCGATGGCTGAAATGCTTATTTATTGGGTAATAAGATAGTTTGTGTGGTCAACTAAGTCCTCGTTTGCTGGCAGCAGATTGTGATGACTAAGTAGACTCTTCTGCCGGCAAACAATGATTCTGTATTGGGACATGGGATGGAATTAGTCATCGCTCCTCCTCATACCGTGGAGGAGATGTAAATGTCTTCTTCACTGACAAGCAGACGATTGCCTGGAAGGAACGCTTCCTTCCTGACAATCGTCTGCTCAGTTGAGCAATGTAAGTCTAGACATGGCTTCCCAGCACTAACCTGAATCCTTGGCGATCAATTGATCACCTCTTCGGCTTCTTTGTGAGACAACCTATGTTGTGTTGATTTTTAGGTTTTAGTCCATTTTCATGTAAAAGATAGGAGGCTAATTATATTTGTACCAAGCCTAAAGTATTTTTATAGCTTCAATTTATCAGAAACCTGGATGCTGAAATTAGAGCAATAGCAAATCAAAGCCAGAAGAGGAATCTAATCTAATGGGCACACTGGATATGCAACAGAGGCGCTGTCCGCAAGGGGTCCCTTTAAGATGAGATAAGTGTTTTGTAACGCCAGTTGCAATGAAGCAACAACGGGACAGAGTCCCTTTAAGAAATGGTGTTGGTACCCAGGTGTAGGAATAGCCGAGTGGTATAGGGTGGCCTATAATGTCCCTTAATGTCTTGTGCACTTGTCACGGTGCTCCTACCTGGATACACTGGAACTCCAGGCGTTGGCTCTGAAGCAGACAAAGGGGGTAGTTGAATGATGGGATGAAGAATAAATTGAGTCCAGACCTTGTGATGAAGTTGAAAAGCAGCTTTACTTTGCATAAACGTTTGTCCAAACGGTTTACAGACTTTATCTTGGTCCCAGCAGGCTTTAGCATCAACTCTGGCAGGCAAACAAATTCAACTCTGCTGCATCAGTTGCTCTCTGGCTCTGCTGTACTGACAGGCTGTACTGACTGAATAACTTTGCTTTAGCTGTATGCTGCACTTTCCTTCTGTAGTCTGTCTTTTAAGTTATACCAGTGAACGTTCTTCCTGGCTTCTGAGGCTTTAAGCTTCTGCCTCCATATCCAGCTGAGCTTAGGGTGCTCTGGCTGGCTTGGTTTGGGCTTGGGTACATCCCAAATATACGTGGCCCTGCACACCTTCACCTAGCTTGGGGTAAGATAGGACTAACCTCTAACTGGTCCCCACCCTTCCTGCAGGAAGTGGGACTCACCCACTCCTCCACAGAGGGGGGTTTAGAATGGAATGGAAAGCTCCATTCTACCTAACTGCAGCTCTGCCTTGTTTGCTGCCACCTACTGGTGGACCAGGTAAATTACTCGAACAATAACAGTTGCAAGGAATAGATATGCACAGTGTAGTGGACCTGGAATAAATACACAAGATGACATGAGATTAGGCCAATAAATACTGTAGCAGGGTGTTACAGATATACCTAATACAGACCCCAGGGACAACACTGAAGATCAGGCAATGAAAGCTGAGCAAAGTTTAGATAACCCATCAATAATGCCATCATCGGAAAAGCTATAAAGTTGCAATGCCGGGGCCAGAACGTATTAAATGCAGCGCCATTCAATGTCTAGGGAACTGACCAATATGGGCGAATCTATCTCTGCCATAGAGTTTTAATGGAGAGCTAGACCACCACTTCATTCAAGTCCTTCTGGCCATGGTCTTGCAGCTGGTGGTAACAGGGGACACCAAATCTGTGGATCCGTTAATATCCTAGTGGTTGTACCGATCTATCAGTCATCTCCAATCTAGAGCCTGCCAATCTTAGAGGACTGCCAATGAAGGTGGAGCTCCCAATACTTTATTCTTCCTCATCTACAGATCAGCATGATGGAGGAGAGAAGGTGACGGACAAGGTATTGCAGCTCTATGACTTCGCCATATAACGATAAATACAGGACAATCCCCCATGAAAGGTGCCAGCCATCCGAAGATGAAAGACCAGCTGACGAGTATGACCAGCCTTGGGAGTGGAAGAAAGATGACATCAGCAGAGCATTCGCAGGTAGGGGAGTAGGAGACAAGTATGGCTGGTTTTGTTATAGTAGGTAACCTAACCTAACCTAGGAAATCTTTTAGGTGCTATTATAGCACTGTACTCATTATATGACCTTCCAAATTGGCAGTCAGGGATTGGTTAATAGTGTACCTATGCCTATTCATTAGTAGAGATGGGTCATATGTTCCTCTTCCCTGACAGCCATTAATCCCGATTCTTAAGAGTCAGGACTTTTCCTAAGATGCCCATGCACATAAGACCAAAGCCAGCTGTACCTGATAGCAGATGTCAGGGGAAAAAGAAAGATTTCAGCACGTCTGATCCTATGTTCTCAATCTCGTTGACAGAGATTGAGCTGTCAGGTAGACTTGCCATCTTAAAGGTGACCATACACCTTCAACAGGTTTTGGCTGAACAATTTCATCTCTCCAGACCACAACATGAGCATGTATATGTTCTCAATCAGGAGAGGGGAATATATTGTTGACAGCTTATCAACCTTGAAAACACAAGGATGAGGCATGTTGAAATCTGTTGGTGGGAGAGTTGGGACTCCTCTATTAAATGATCTACAGGTCACAAAATCAATGGGTTTGGCCAACATTCATCTAATATGTATGACGAGCTTGAAGCAGAGCTTACCTAATATTGACAATTTCATCCAAATTAATAAAAATTTACATTTTATATAACTTTTTAGCCAGTGGTATATGTAGGAGGCCTCATAGCAATGATCAAAATGGGCCCACCGTGGCTCTCCTTTCCACTTCCTTTGGGCCACTTCTTAACCCCTTGTCTGGTAACAATTCAGTTCCTCTAAACAGTGGAGTACTTTAAGTTCCTCACCATTCACTTCTCCCCAAGGGTCCTATCGGAATAGCATGGCCTACCTCTATGGCACATACGCCCTTCCTTGCAGTGTACACTCGAATTGGTGGTATCCACCCAACCCTTGAAGAAAAACCTTAATGTGTTCTCTTTTGTCATTTTCAGTACAGTTTGAGAGCTCAGCCTGGTCTTGTAGTTCTCCCCACATGAGAGCAAGGCTTCTACAGTCCAGTCCCAGAAGTCCGGTAAATCTCAGACCATCTAGCCCTGAGATGGCCGCTCATCTGAGAGAACATGGGTCTCCCCCTAAAGAGCTTATGGATTACTCAAGGGTGCGGAAAGCTAATTTTGTAGAGTTACAAAGACAAACGTGAGTCTTCCACCAGCAAATGTTGATGCAGAATGGGGAATACATTAAAAGATGACGTCTAACCCAAGTCTATCTCATATACAGGTGGTTTCATGGAGCTCTGAGCTGCACAGATGCAGAGAGACGCTTGCACAAAAGTGAACCTGGGAGCTTTTTAGTGCGTACAGAGGCTGAGAGTATGTTCTTCCTATCAGTTAGGTAAGCATGGGATCGGTGGGTTCTGTCCTATTCAATGCTTTTATTAGGAAGAAGAATTACAGTACTCATGGATGAGAGGAGCCCCATAGTAAAAAACAAAAAACAAAAACAAAATGGGAGCTTGAAATGGTAATCCTGTCTTACATTGACGGCATATACACAGGATATGCCATAAATGTACTAATTGATTTGTGTTGCACATGTGGAATCCTCACCTATCTCAAGGATTGGTGACCACACATGTTTATCTCCACTCACCTCTATGAAAGTTATGGAAACATCCATGCACTCTTACTGTTATCACCTATAGAAATGAATGGGGAGAGCCATGCACAGGCGTGGCCACCTCCCCATCCTTCCTTCACCTAAATGCAGTGGCAAGTGGCTGTTCTGGAAAAAGGTGAGGGTGGGAATCCCATCTATCAAACATTTATTGCACATCTTGTGCTTATGATGGTAATTGCCCTTAAAATCATCCCTCAGAAGTACCGTATTCCAGGATAGAGAGGCCCTGCATTTATTTCTCAAGCTCTTCATCAAAGGAGAGAAATGGTTGTGGCCCTTGGGCTGGTTATCTTTAAGCGATTGCCTTATCATGCCAACTGCTTACCATAGAGGCAGACCACACCACTGCTAATGGAGCGAAGGTGAAGGGTGCAACATAAGACCACTTGAGGAGCTTGGTTTAAAGAGCTTTTATAGCTTTTATTGAGCTCAATGGCAGCTGAATACATGTCTATACTGATTGTCTGCTGTAAATACATGGCGCAATACATTGTTGAGAATGAGCACCATATTTAGAAAGCATCAGTTCTACTTTACCAAGTTTGAAGTTGGGTAAAGAGTGAAACAGAATGTGATTTTTTTATTTTTTATTTAAGAACACGTAAATTTGGCTGAACTTTTACAGGGAGGTGGTGGATCATACTACGATTTACCCTATGCCCTATGTCAGTGATGGCTAACCTTGGCACTCCAGCTGTGGTGAAACTACGACTCCCAGCATGCTCCATTTATTTCTATAGAGTTCTGAGAGCAGCCAAGCAAGGGGGGCATCTTGGCAGTTGTAGTTTTACCACATCTGGAGTGCCAAGGTTAGCCATCACTGCCCTATGTCATCTGTGTACATTCCTGCTGGCTACAAAATGTCTTAATGCACATGAATGACGCTCAGACACCTCCACTACACTCCAAACTATACCCTTCTTATATTTCTGTACCCCTCTTTCATGTAAAGACTGCTGCTGAAGATATCATTTTTGCTTGATGGTTGCAGGAGAAGCAGTGAAATAGTAGGTGACTCACACTGCATGTCTGTACTTTCTGTGAGTGTTGTGTGCAGAATCTCCAGTGTATTTCTATGAGCTGTAGCTTCACGCTACTCTTCCTTTCCTATTTCTTGTAAATGCTAATAAGGATAGACCTATCACAAGCAGCAGGCAGATGAGACAGTCTGAAGCTTCATCACATATGAATACACTGAAGATCCTGCACACAGCATTGATGCATCACACGGGAATGTATGGAGACCAGGTGGCAGTTAGGCAGTTCTACATCACTGGTCACTGGGAAGTGCCTCCCCTGTCTCCTCAAAGCCAGAGGCATGATGGGAAATGTATTCTGCATTAGGAGAACCATTTAACCGAGTGTAATAAGGAGTAAAGATGTCAGACAATAGATACATGGCTCTTCATGTAAGAGAACAACTTAGGGGCTTTACTCTTCTTTAGCATGAATAAAATGGATGGAGGAACCTCATCCTAATGGACTTCATCTTGATGTGATTTCTATGACCTAAAATCGAGCTCTAATCAGTCAATAATCTGAAAGTCCTTTATATTTGACAGGGGACGTGGAAGCATCTTACATGTGAAGGTGATAGGCCTGCCAGATGGTCGGTACATGCTCGGTGACAGTGGCCCATCTTTTCCATGCATCATTGATCTGGTCCAGCATTATATCCAGTCTCCACTGCTCTTCCCGGGAGAGGGACAAGTGTGTCTTCAGCATCCACTGCCTGCAGCCATACAATAATGAAACCAAACAGTGACTCTATGATTGTGACTTTACCATTAACCATTGGTAAAACGAAGGCCTTAAAACCAAAATGGAAGAAGAAGCATTTTGGACTAAAGAGCTTGTATTTTTTACTTTTTGACAAAAAACATCAATCATAATTGCAACTTACTTTTCTAAAAAGCATCTCATAAAGACAGCATGGGTGAATGGACATGTGATGTCCTCCTCCACCTGGACTCAGTGTTGCCTGGTGGATCAAGTAACCTGTGGCATAGGGCTACACTGCCATTTCGGCTACTTGACCTAAAGAGGAAATATGCTTGGTTTTGCAGTGGAGCCCATTCACTTGAATAGTACTGAGCTGTAATACCAGACACAGCCTGTGGACAAGGGTGGTGCTGTTTCAGGGGTTTAAAATAATAACTTGTTTTTCTTATCTCATAAGCGACTTTGAAAAGGATCTGTCGCCTCTCCTAAGATGCCTGTAAGCCCCCCCCCCCATGTGCCGGGGCCCCCACGCTGAATATACTTACCTGGGTCCCCGTTCCCTGCGCCACTCCTGGTCCCCGCACCGCCGCTGCTGCTTCTCCCTGTGCCCGGAGGAAAACATCTGGTGTCAGGGGGGAGCAGCCAATAGCAGGTGGGGATGGGGATGAGCCTCCCTAGCATCACCCGCGATGCTAGGAAGGCTCGTCTCCGTCCCCGTCTGCCATTGGCTGTTAACCCCTTCCCCCTGACACCAGATGTTTTCATCCAGGCATGGAGAGAATCAGCTGCGGCGGTGCGAGGCCAAGGAGCGGCGCAGGGAGCAGGGACCCGGGTAAGTATATTCAGCGTGGGCGGCCCGGCATATGGGGGGGGGGGGGTTTTTTTAGGATTGGCTAACCCCTTTAATAAAGACCACTTGAAAAAATATTTTTTTAGCCCAAAATTTGTAGGAATGCAATAAAAAAAATTCCTCTAAAAGGTATCCATTGCCTTTAAAGTGTATCTCAAGTTTTCAGAAATGAATAGTACAGGTGACTATATGAAACTTTGTAATATATCTAATTAAAGATGATGTCACTCAGCCACTTGTTTCTATTAGCACTCTGTCTCCAGCCTTAAAAAGTCTGGGAAGAGAAGAGGATGGACGAGGAGGCTGCTGCCAGCTAGTAAGTGATGTATTGCCGCTCTCTGAACAGTGGTAGAACCTTATCTTACTAGGTATAGGAGAGTCAAAAGTGGTAAGTGTAGCAGAGCTAAGAAACTGCAATTTGCGTGTCTCTCATTCAGCAGCCTCCTCCTCCCTCTCTCTCCATAGACATCAATTTTAAAAGCAAGAAGGAGCAAAGCAGAAGACAGAAGCTTTTTTTTTAAACAAAATACATTACAAATTTTCTTATATTCATCTGTACTCTTCATTTACGGGAAGTTTTTTTTACAACTGGAGGAACGTTTGCAACAAATACATTCTCTGACTGACAGCACGACTTATCTAACCCTGAGGATGTGTCCTAACAATGTCCTCACCCCATCACCTGCTGTGTTCTTCATTTGCACATTAAATAGGGCGATGAGTGACTAAGGTTTAACCCATTGTTGGGTTTACCTCCTGCCTGGGACACTCAATGCTTCCAGAAAGGTAAATATATTGTCTCCTCGAAGTCATCATTATCTACAGCAGATTGAATGAACCATGAAGACCATGGACCCTCATGGTCCTTTCTGTCCTCTTGTGTCATCCACTTTTTTGGGATTTTCTGGTTACCACAAAATAAACATTTTATATTTACAAGGCCTGTTTTCTTTTGAGTTACTATTGTCGTTGTCCTCTCTATGCCTAGGGTGAGTCATCTCAGGATGTTCCTTAAGGCCTCCTGACTGACACCTATCTTGCACATTGGTTCCTCATGTAGTACAAAGAGAGGGGTTAAAAATAATTACTGGTACACAGTGGGGGAGGGGGTTTCCATGAGCAGTTGTCTAATATAGCATAAAACATGCTCATCAGAATGCCGGCCATACCAGGCAGCAGCTGGAGTCTTATTATTGTCAACCTCCAGCTCTTAGGGACATTGTCATCTGGACCATCCCCCTTCCTCTCCCTCTGCACAGCATCTGGAGTTTACCGTGACCCTAGCGGCCATAGGGTAGGAAGAAGGGTGTTGACTGGGCTCCGTTGACATATTTCAAAGCTAGGAATCTGCTGCATAATCATACTACTAAAACTCCCATCTGCCCTGCAGCGTATGGACAGTGTCCCATTTTTTAATGTCCACCATGTTACTTGATAGCCCCTTTTTTCTCTCATATGTGATCTTCTGGAATTCAGGATGACCATAACTGAAGTTCAGAGCTTAGGCAGAAAAATGTCCTGCTTCAGCATGTTCTCCTCCATGCATAAAAACAGGAAGGGAGCCTATCAAGGACTAAGCGGTGTTAACCCCTTATGCAGACCCTGCAACATCCTGAAAGAAAAAGAGATCATATATATTCCTCTAGCCCCAGTTTATAGAGTCATATACCACACAGTGCCGACATAACACCTCTCGACACAATCCATATGGTAGTGATATCGATATCTGTGCCCATTCAATAGTGCCTGCTACAGCGCCTATATAATACACCTGCCATTCTGTCCACATTATAGATATGTTAGTCTATCCACTGTAATAATGCCTGCCTGCCAAGTGCCTATATAATAGTGAATCCTATTGTATCTAAATAATAGTGCCTTCCAAGCAGGGGCGGGCTATTGCAATTGTCCCCCAGGCTGCCCTAAAAAAACGGCCGCTGGGGCGTCTTTAACAAATATTTATTTATTTTTTTAATTCCTCAGGGCGGTGTTCCCCTGTTCTTCTGATAGATTACAGGCACTAATGCCTGCAGCCTATCAGACTGTCATTATCATCGCGCCGCCTGAGCCGGGTAGCACACAGCGCGGGACACAGGCCGGAAAAGGCCTGCATCGCATCGCTGCTGATGGAGGTAAGTATTAGTGTTTTTTTGTTTTTCCTTTGCGGGGGGAGCTGGCACTATGGGTGGAGCTGGAACTATGGGGGGGAGCTGGCACTATGGGGGGCTGGCACTATGGGAGGAGCTGGCACTATGGGGGGGCTGGCACTATGGGAGGAGCTGGCACTATGGGGGGCTGGCACTATGGGGGGCTGGCACTATAGGGGGGCTGGCACTATGGGGGGAGCTGGCATTTCTTACAGCCCCATTTTTTGGGGGGTGGCATTCTGGGGGCATTTATTTCTTGCCCATTTGGGGGGGCACCATGGGGGAGAGGAGCACTATGGGGTATCTGAGGGCTCTAAAGTGGCATTTTTTTTATTATTGGCACATTATGGGGGGCACTATAGGGGTGAGCGGCACTGTGGGGAAGTGGGGGCTCTAAATGGGCCTTTTTTATTGGCACATTATGGGGGGCACTATGGCATCTGGTGGCACTAAGGGGGCATTTTTTATCGGCACATTATGGGAGGCACTATAGGGCATTATTTGGGGGCATTATGGGGAAGGGGGAGAGGAGCACTATAAGGGCATTTGCTGGGGCACTATATAGTGGTATTTTATACTGGCATACATTATGCGGACATTAGCTCAACTCCGGGCCCTAAGTGGGGGTATTTCATGTACTGTCATATTATAGGGAGAATTATTACTACTAGGAGGTATTATGGGGAGCTTTACTACTACTGGGGGCTATGAGGAACATGATTACTAGTATGGGCACTATAGGGGCATTATTACTACTAAGTTTGCTCTGGCAGAGAATTATTTCTATTGGTGGGATTTTGGGGAGCACTGTTACTTTGGGGGGCACCCTGGCACAGTATCAACTTAGCACAATTATTTTTTGGGGACATTATCTTCATACTATTAGTGTCTGGGAGCAGTTATTTTTTAGAGCACTGTGTGCCAATAATTGTTGAAGGGGCACTATCTGTGTGGTAGCAGTATTTCCAGGGGGACTGTTTCTGCAGTATAGTATTGGGGGCACAGCAGGCACAGTATTGGGGGCACTATTTGTGTGGTAGTAGTGTTTCCAGGGGGACTGTTTCTGCAGTATAGTATTGGGGGCACAGTGGGCACAGTATTGGGGGCACTATCTGTGTGGTAGTAGTATTTCCAGGGAGACTGTTTCTGCAGTATAGTATTGGGGGCACAGCGGGCACGCTATTCGGGCACTATCTGTGTGGTAGTAGTATTTCCAGGGGGACTGTTTCTGCAGTATAGTATTGGGGAGCACAGTGGGCACAGTATTGGGGGGCACTATCTGTGTGGTAGTAGTATTTCCAGGGGGACTGTTTCTGCAGTATAGTATTGGGAGCACAGCGGGCACAGTATTGGGGTACTATCTGTGTGGTAGTAGTATTCCCAGGGGTACTGTTTCTGCAGTATAGTATTGGGGGCACAGCGGGCACAGTATTGGGGGCACTATCTGTGTGGTAATAGTATTTCCAGGGGGACTGTTTCTGCAGTATAGTATTGGGGGTGGCAGGAAAGGGTGTTCAGAAGATGTGAAGATGATGGAAATGTGGGAAACTAATGTCTGTCTGTTAATCTTTGCAGAGACGGGAGATGGCTGAAAAATCATCATGGCGGTCTGGTCTGAATGGAGAAGATGAGGAAAGAGAACGTCTACAACAAAGGTGACATCACTGGATGTAGGAGGTAGGGGGTGCTATGTAGGAGAGGAGATGCTCCGGATCCCACTCCTGCCATTTGCAGAAGGAGGATTCAGAGCTGGGTGAGGACGGCCAAGGGGGGCAGCAGGCCACGGGCGGGTGGCAGATGGTGGGGGGAACCACAGGCCTTCAGCAGGATCTGGGGAGGGAGGAGAGCGGAGGAGCTTCCTGGCTGTAGCCGGCTGTCTATTGTATAATGTGAAGCAGTCAGTGCAGCCAGGACGGGCCTCCCCCTCTCCGTATGATGTGTAGAGACAGGCCGCAACTATAGAATGTCAGCTGTACAGTGTTTGTTGGGAGTGGCCTTTTATATGTAGGAGGGGCTTTTAATAATAGGTGGGGCTAAAAATGGGCCACTTGACTGGATTTGCCCCCGAGGACTAAGGCTGTCAGCCCTCCCCTGGCTCCAAGTGCCTATATAATAGTGAATCCTATTGTTTCCACATAATAGTGACTGCCAAATGTTACATGATAATGTTTGCCATTGGGTCCACATAATAATGATAAAAAAAAGCACTTTAATTTGTGTAGATATATCTATGGGTTCTTTGAGCAGGATCCCATCATGTGTCTATAAATACACCACTGATAGCTCATTTCAGGTGTTTTAGCAGGAGGTCCACTGATCTAGACTGGAGGGATCTCAATAAAAAAAGTTCCTGACTTAAAAGAGAGTGCAATGCTTTATTTCACCTGTGGGGGTGCTGTAGAAAGAAACTAATCACTTGGAACTGGTTTCCTCCACAGATTACAGCTGCAGCAGGGGACCCTGTTATCAGCTTATCTCCCAGGCGACTCTTGTAACTAAAAATGGATTATCTAAATCTGGTCTGGCTGTGTGACCAGTATTTTTCCAAGAAATGGTTTAAACAATGCAAGGCAAGGAGAAAAACATGTTGGGAGGGCGGTTGGAGTTTGGGTATCTTGACAGTATATAAAAAAAGATAGGAGAGCAGTAGAGACATTACACATTCTCCGCACACTAGATGAGATACTTCAGAAGAACAGTCAAGTCTAAATCTAGGTAAGTCAACATTATTATTAATATGTGATATGTAATTAATGGTGTAGTCTATGAAGGCTTCAGTCAGGGTGGCTGAACTTAAGCAGGTTCTACCCTTTTTCCCAGAATTTAGGACAGTAGTGTTTCCTATGATATCTACGAAGGTGACTTACAATGTACTTTTCCCAGTTTTATAAAAAATTAGACCCTGAGCAACAAGGAAGGTGGTCCTAGTCAGTTTTATTCATGAATGCCCTGGTGGCCTCATCACAATGCCCGCCATACCAGGCAGCAGCTGGAGTCTTATTATTGTCAACCTTCAGCTCTGAGGGACATTGTCATCTGGACCATCCCCCTTCCTCTCTCTCTCTCTCTCTGCACAGCATCTGGAATTTACCGAAATAATTAATTGTTAATTTCCTAGGTGGCCTAGGGTAGAGGAGGGGTCAGTTTTACATTTTACATTCCCTGGCAGTAAGGTCTGCTAGGAGGCTCCAAGTGTCCAGTTTATCACCCCCTAAAACCAGCCTTGTAGCCATTTCAGGCCGTGGAGAGGCTGTCTACAGTATTCTACAACAGGAGGACTGGCAGTAAGAATAGTAAAATCCCTGCCCCTTTGATCACCACTAATACAGTGCTGCTTGCAAATTTGTGAACCTTTCAGAATGTTCTATATTTCTGCCTAAATGTGACGTACATCGAATTTTCACACAAGCCCTAAAAGTAGATAAAGATAATCAAATCAAAAAATTTGTCAAAATATTAGGCTCTGTCATTAATTTATTGAGTAAAATGATCCAAGATCACACACTGTGAGTGGTAAAAGTGTGGGAACCTTTGCTTTCAGTATCTGGTGTGACCCCCGTGTGTAGCATTAATGGCAACTAAACGTTTCTGGTAATTGTTGATTAGTCCTGCACATTGACTTGGAGGAATTTTAGCCCATTCCTCTGTAGAAAAAAGCTTCAGCTCTGCTATGTTGGTGGTTTCCACCCATGAACTGTTCGCTTCAGGTCCTTCCATAACATTTCTATTAGATTAAGGTCTGGACTTTGACTTGGCCATTACAAAACTTTAGTCTTTAACCATTTTTCGGTAGAGCAACCTTGTATGCATACGGTCTTTGTCTTGCTCTATGGCACATGTTCTCTTGGGATTCAGCTCATGGACAGATGTCCTAACATTTTTCTTTACAATTTGTGGGCATTATTCAGAATTCATGGTTCCAGGACTGATGGGAATTCATCCTGGTCCAGATGCAGCAAAACAGGCCCAAACCATGATACTGCCATCACTGTGTTTCACAGATGGGATGACGTTTTTATGGTGGAATGCAGTGTTTTCCTTTATCCAAACATAATGCTTCTCATTTAAACCAAAAATTTCTATAATGGTCCCATCTGTCCACAAAAAATTGTTCCAATAGTCTTTTGGCTTGCCCAGGTGATCTTTATCAAACTACAGGCGAGCAGCAATGTTCTTTTTGGAGAGCAGCAGCTTTTTCCTTGCAATCCTGTCATGCACATCATTATTGTTCGGTGTTCTTCTAATGGTGGACTCATGAACATTAACATAAGCTAATATAAGAAAGGTTTATAGGTGCTTAGAAATTACCTTGTGTTCTTTTGTGACCTCACAGACTATTACACGCCTTTCTCTTGCCATGATCCTTGTTGGTTGACCACTCCTAGAGAGGGTAACAATGGTCTTGAGTACCCTCTATTTGTACACAATCTGCCTGAATGTGAATTGGTAGAATCCAAACTCTTTAGAGATTGTTTGTAATCTTTTCCAGCCTGATGAACATCAACAGCTCTTCTTCTGAGGTCCTCAGAAATTTCCTTTGTTTGGGTCATGATGCATTTCCACAAACATGTGTTATGATGAGCCCTGTTCTTTAAATAAAACAGGTCGCCCACTAACTCCTGATTGTCATCCTAGTGATTAAAAGCACCTGACTCTAATTTCATCTTCAAATCGCAAACGTTCACAAACTTCTGCCACTCATAGACATGTGCTATTGTATGATTTTCCTAATTAAATAAATAACCACTAAATGATTATTTGTATCTACTTTTAGGACTGATGTAGTTTTAGGACAAATAGAAAATTCTGAAGGGTTCTGAAACTTTCAAGCATCACTGTATATGCCCTTTTTTTGAGAGCCTCCCAGAATATAGTACATGTAATGATGAGTGACGTATAGATAACATCCACCAGAGTGATGCCCTGTTTCTGTGTTTTGTGTAGGATGAAGATCCCACTTGTGCTGTTTGTGGTAATCATTGGATGTTGTGCCAAAGAAAGTAAGTCACTAAGCTGGGCATTTCAGACATCTTCTGCATGACACTCCTGGTCTGATGTTTTTGCTCTGGTCTGGAGTATGAAATATTTAGAAGGTCTGTTCCGGGGCATAATGTATTTAGCGGGTGTGATCTGGTGTCTGTTTAATTCAGTGTATTTAATCTCTGATGTGTTTTTTTTAGAGGGTCTGGTCTGTTTAATTTATGGGGGGGGGGGGGGCTATTCTGGGATCTGATTTATTTAAGGGATCAGATCTGAGGTCTTAAGGTAGGTTTACACTGGCCGATTGTTGGGAAGGAAGCTGCTTGCTCAGTGAAGTAGATCTCCTTCACAGTATGAGGACAAGAGATTGCTATAGAAGAATTCTTGTTTCTGGGCAGCAGATCGCTGTTTAGACAGCACGATCTGCTGCCCAGGAACAATGATTGGAGTACCTGCATGAATGACAGGATCACCTGATGAACGAGCGCTTGTTCATCGGGTGATCGGTGGCATATTTAGATGACCAGATTATCGAGAACGAGCGTTCCCAATAATCTGGCCGATTATTGGTACATGTAAATCTACCTTATCTTTCGATCCTATCTCATATCCATCCACATACACATGGAACTGGGCCTGGCTGGAGCCCTACCAGACCCTGTAACAGTCAACGCCACATTAACATGGGGGGAAAATTGGCCAAACAAAAGCTCACGATCAATGCCCAATGTAAACATGTCCAGTGATCAAATGATGAACAACAATTTGTTTGTTTGTCTTAGTCACATCTTTTCCTATGGCAAAAAAAAATAAAATCACTGTGTAAACAGGGGATGTAATGAAAACAGTTTGGAGAGAGGTAGATCATACAAAATGTTGGGGGATGCAGATTGTAACGGATCTCCTGGCACCCCGACCGGGTACCTCTGTTAATAGATGCTCCTGAGGCTTTCCGAGGACTCCAAGCACTCCACTTGACACCGTAAGCGCTGCAGACCCCACGAACTGCCGAAGCTTGGTTGAGGTCTCACCGTCTCCTACCCACCCTGAACCTACGACAAGGCCCCAGGCTCCAGTGGGTGAACCTCTCCTAAATCCAGAGAGCAGGAACAGCTCTTACAAGAGCTAATAGTTATAGCCAGGGGAGTATAGCAAATCTTCAGTGTGTAGCAATCCCCAGTGTCAATCAGTTACCCAAACACCAGCCTCAACATGATGAAGGGTAAACCAGGAACTCTTTATTGAACACACAAGCATTGACTTATACACATTTTCAACAAGGTTACCACCCCCAGGGTTTTGTAACAACAGCCAATACAATACACTCAGACACTCCCACACAAAATCCTCCCCTCTGCCTGTGATACAATTACCCCACACAATGGGTTTATGCAATTGCATCACAGGCAGGAGAATACACAATGTCTTCTGTCCTGGAGACAACCGAGGAGTAATTCAATTATCTCTTAGGACAAAGGGAAATCGCCAATATACACGTGGGAACAATAGGACAGACATCACTACTCAAATATACAATGTCCCACCCTTTACAGTACACATAGACATTTAACATATCCCAAAATGGCACGAATTAGCCCAGGGTTTTAAAAGTTAGTAAAAGTCCTTTGTGAACAAAGGAAGCCTGGCTGATGAGAGGGCCCATAATCCTGGGGCAAGAGGCTGGTAGCCAGGCCTCTCCACCACCCAGTGGCGAGGTTGGTTTCAACACACAGATCATACCAAATGTTCATATTTACAGAAAAAAGGCCTAATAATTGAAACATATCAATGCAATTAAACTAGCGTCTATCGACTTTGTATATCATTAATTGACCCTCATTAAGATCTGATTTGGACTTTGCTTCGGACATCATTGTTTCTTTCTCTTTTAGATTTGCATGGCACGTCTTTCCTGTTTTCTAGTAGTCCCATAGCAAAAGTGGTTTTGAAACCCACCATCTCCGAACCTTTGAGAAATATTACCATCTGTCTGCAGTCCTACACGGACTTCATCCATAAAGACTCACTCTTCAAACTGGAGACTAAAAATTCCTATCCATTCCATCTCTTCCAAATCTCAGACTATTACTACATTAGAATAGACCGAGATCAAGTTTACTTCAAGACCAGCAAAGAGAGCATGGAGTGGAGACTCATCTGTGTTTCTTGGGAGTCCAGCACTGGAGTCATCCATTTTGTTGTCAATGGGAAACTCTTTCCAAGGAAGGTCTTAAAGCCGGGTTTCATCATAGACTCAGAGGTTACCGCGATCCTTGGGCATAATATTGGCTTTTCTGATATTCGTCTTGGTATGGCTGAACCTTCTTATGTAGGTGAAATTAGAAAAGTTAACATGTGGGATCAGGCTCTCCACCCCAGTGAGATGCAATCAATGTATTTTAATAATTGTTATAACTGTAATGGAAGTGTCATTAGCTGGGAGTCTGTGGACTATGAGATTTATGGAGATGTCCTCTTGTATAAGCCATCGAAAAAACCTTAGTGGATGTAACTAAACTGTTGAGAAAATCTATAGCTGATCAAAATTCTAGGGATGCTATTTTGTAAGTGTGTCTGTGAAGGTTGTCATTTATCCAGGTCGTGGTATATCTGTAAAGAATAAATCAAGGCAACTAGACGTACTGTAGATTTCTTGAAAACGTTTCACTCGTTTTTCCAACAAGCTTTCTAAATTCTGAGTGACTGAACAAGAATTCTCTGAGAATAAATATGTAACCGAATAAACATCTGGTAATTATACCCAGCATGGGGTCATAGGTCATTATACCCAGCATGGGGTCAAAGGTGTTGATTCCATTATCCTAATTGGAGTCAGTAGGTGATAAAGACTTCCCAGAAAAAGGTGGCAAGACAGCATTGTATGTGGCAGACATCTAACCCCCCTCCCCCGCCTCTATTTAAGCTTGGCTTCTCCATTTTTACGTAGATGGCCTCCTTCAAACCTCGTTTGTACCAATCGGCCTCCTTATCCAAAACACGTACTTGACTGTCTTCAAAGGTGTGACCTGTTTCTTTTAGACTTAAGTACACGGCTGAATCTTGACCAGAGGTTTTGGCTCTTCTATGCTGAGCCATACGCTGATGTAGTTGTTATTTTGTTTCGCCGATATACAGTTCTGAGCATTCCTCATTGCACTGGACTGCGTACACAATGTTGTCCATCTTGTGTTTAGGCGTTGGGTCTTTGGGGTGAACCAGTTGTTGCCTCAGTGTGTTGCTGGGTTTAAAGCAGACAGGGATGTGATGTTTATTAAAAATCCTTTTGAGTTTCTCAGACACCCCAGCTACATATGGGATACCCATATTCTTGTGTCTGTCAAGCTTCTCGCCCTCACTGGTAGTCTTGGTGCTCTTTCTTCTCCTTCCTTCTGTTTTGACAAAGGCCCAAACTGGATACCCACAAGTTTTAAGTGCCCCTTTGAGGTGTTTGAATTCCTTCACCTAGGCCTCTGTGCTGGTGGGGATTTTCTCTGCCCGGTGGTTTAGAGTCTGGATGACTCCCAGTTAGGATAATGGAATCAACACCTTTGAGCCCATGCTGGGTATAATTACCAGATGTTGATTCAGTTACATATTTATTCCCAGAGAATTCTTGTTCAGTTACTCAGAATTGAAAAAGCTCGTTGGAAGAACGAGTGAAACGTTTTCAAGAAATCTACAGTACATCCAGTTGCCCTGATTTATTCTTTACAGATATATTTTGTAAGTGAACCTCTGGAACCCAAGTCAAGTTAAGCAATAAAAGCATGCTTCTGGGCGAAATCTGTATTAGGGACATTACATAGGCCAAACATAATAAAGATGTTGTCTGCTCACTGTATTGAATCCAAGTTACTTTGCCATTATTCAGACAGTGCAGGGGAAAAGAGGAACACTCTGTATTAGCAGCAGGGAAATTTGCACTTTAATAGAAACTTGTTGCACTCGTAATTAACATATTTAATTCTTTAGTCCACATCCATTAAAAAGCAATCATCACTGGTCCAAGAAAATGTTAACACACCTGTGCCTGTTACCCTGATCTGTTTGGATGCCTGTGCACCGTCTTCTGCCTGATGCCTGGATTCTGACTCCGTCTGCCCTGACTGGTTCTTGGATTACCCTGCCTGCCTGACCTCAGCCTTATTTTGACTATGTTTTTTGCCTGATCTTTTGATGCTTTGCATTAGTGTCTCTGACCCTGTGGGTCAGCTACCAGTTACATCTAGACCATTTCAAGAGGTAGTGGCCTGGTGGCTAGATCTTTGTATAGGGATTAAAGGGTGAAAACCAGAGGACTGCCAGGACCAGGGGCGTCGTTAGGTCAAAACATTCGGGGCTTGAGCCCCGGATGTTTTGACCAGTGCCCCGAATGTTATGCTGGCAGTCATTTCCACACAATCTTCTGCACAGCCCGGAGCCTGACTCGGCCCACTCATGTGACTGATCACGTGCTCCTGACATCATGAAAGGTCCTTCTGCCCACTAGTAACTATCAACTCCTGAGGTAGGACATGTGAATGGAGCATTTCTAGGTGCATGTTTTGGCTGTATTCTGCCCCCTGCCCTGTACTGTACCCCCTATGCTGTATTTTGCCCCCTGCCCTGTACTGTGCACTCCATGCTGTACTGTGTATACCCCCTGCCCTGTACTGTACCACATATGCTGTATTCTGCCCCCTGCCCTATGCTGCACTGTGTGTGCCTCCTGCCCTGTACTGTACCCCCTATATTGCACTGTGCCCCTATGCTGCACTGTGTGCCCCCTGCCTTATACTGTACCCCTATAATACACTGTGCCCCCTATGCTGCACTGTGTGTGCCCCCTGTCCTGTATTGCGCCTGCTATGCTGTAGTGTACCCCCTGCCCTTTAGTCTGCCCCCTATGCTGCATTGTACCCCCTATGCTGCACTGTGCATCCCCCCCTTGCCCTGTACTGTAGCCCCTATACTATACTGTGCCCTGTACATTGCAGCCTCCCTTCTCTGTCTCTAGTGCTTGCCACTTGGCACTATCATGGCACACTAAGGCCAGTTTTACATCACGTTTTGCCATTCGTCTAATGCAGGGGTAGGCAACCTACGGCACTCCAGCTGTTGTGAAACTACAACTCCCAGCATGCATTATTGCTCTGCTCTTCTCATAACTCCCATAGAAATTAATGGAACATGCTGGGAATTGTGGTTTCGCAAAAGCTGGAGTGCCGAAGGTTGCTGACCCCTGGTAATGTATACATAAAATGTATATGTTAACAGGTGACTCAGACTGACACCATCAAAAAAAATGATACGTTAATGTATACATTTTTTTTTTAACAGACTTTGCAGGTGTCACGGAAGGTGTACAGGAAACAAGACAATGCAAAATAAATATATGACTCACTGGAACCAAAACTAAGGAACAAAAGGGAGACCCCTGCATAAGACCTGGCACTCTCCCTGACTGCTCAGCCTATGCGAACACCCCAATGGTGGATGATCGCATATCCTTGTACCTCGACTATATACCACCTTAACACCCTACAATAGTGAGGGGACACGACCACCGGCTCCCTACACTAGACACGGAGGGAGTCAGGGTCACCTGGGATCCAGCAAACAGAAAATCACAAATAAATGTACAGCACTTATTTTGTAGAAGACTGGAAAATAGGATCAGCATGCACACACACTCCAGGAAGTTGTATAAGCCGCACACTAATGCATTATGGGGAGGAATTTAAAGGGATGCAATCAGTCCAACTACATGACAGCTGAGAGAGGCTAACGAGATGAGGAACTGAAAACCAAAACAAAGAAAACTCAAGGAGGAGGTTCTTAAAGGCTTCTGTCAGAGCTTCTCAGCTGTCTGGTTGTGACAGTACCCCTCCCTCTACGAGTGGACTCCGGACACTCAGAGCCCACCTTCTCAGGATGGGACCTATGGAAAGCCCTGATGAGACGAGTGGCCTTAATGTCCGTCACTGGGACCCACATCCTCTCCTCAGGACCATAACCCTCCCAATGAACGAGGTACTGGAGAGAACCGCAGACAAGACGAGAATCCACAATCCTAGAGACTTGAAATTCAAGATTCCCATCAACCATAATCGGAGGAGGAGGCAAAGGCGAGGGTACAATGGGTTGAACATAAGGTTTCAATAAGGACTTATGAAAAACATTATGGATCTTCCAAGTCTGAGGAAGATCAAGACGGTAGGCAACAGGATTGATGACAGACAGGATTTTGTAAGGCCCAATAAACCTAGGACCCAACTTCCAGGAGGGAACCTTCAATTTAATATTATTGGTAGACAACGACACCAGATCACCAACATTCAGGTCCGGACCAGGCACTCGTCTCTTATCTGCCACACGCTTATATCTCTCACTCATGCTCTTTAGATTATCCTGAATCTTTTGCCAAATAGATGACAAAGACGAGGAGAATCTGTCCTCATCAGGTAAACCAGAAGACCCCTCTCCCGAGAAAGTCCCAAACTGCGGATGAAACCCATATGCACCAAAAAATGGTGACTTATCAAAGGACTCCTGACGACGGTTATTTAAAGCAAACTCAGCAAGGGACAAAATATAACACCAATCCTCCTGATTCTCCGCCACAAAACAGCGCAGATATGTCTCCAGATTCTGATTGACGCGCTCTGTCTGGCCATTCGACTGCGGGTGGAAAGCAGAAGAGAATGACAACCGAACCCCCAAGCAAGAACAGAAAGCCTTCCAGAATCTGGAAACAAACTGCGTGCCCCTATCAGAGACTATGTCTGAAGGAATACCGTGCAATTAGACAATGTGATCAATAAATGCCTGCGCCAGCGTCTTAGCATTGGGCAAACCAGGAAAAGGGATGAAATGCACCATTTTGCTAAAACGGTCCACCACCACCAGAATCACAGTCTTCCCCGAGGAACGAGGCAGGTCCGTTATGAAGTCCATGGACAGATGTGTCCAAGGATGGGAAGGAATGGTAAGGGAAGGAGAGGACCTGATGGCCGTGAATGAGGGACTTTGGCACGAGCGCAAGTCTCACAGGCTGCCACAAAACCCTCAACCAACTTATGAAGCGCAGGCCACCAGAATCTCCGAGCGATGAGATCCACTGTGGCTCTTGCCCCCGGGTGCCCAGCAAGGACCGTATCGTGGTGTTCCTTAAAAATCTTGTGTCTTAAAGCGAGAGGCACAAACAACCTCCCAGGAGGACAAAGATCAGGAGCCTCTGACTGGGCTGCCTGCACCTCTGCCTCCAATTCAGGAAAAAGAGCAGAGACCACCACACCTTCAGCCAAAATGGGACCCGGGTCTTCAAAATTCCCACCTCCCGGAAAACAACGTGACAGGGCATCTGCCTTCACATTCTTAACCCCAGGGCGGAACGTGACAACAAAATTAAACCTTGAAAAGAACAAAGACCATCTGGCCTGTCTCGGGTTCAGACACTTGGCTGACTCCAAGTAGGCCAGATTTTTATGGTCAGTAAACACGGTAATAGGGTGTCTGGCTCCCTCTAGCCAATGGCGCCATTCCTCAAAAGCCAACTTGATGGCCAACAATTCCCTATCTCCCACATCGTAATTTCTCTCTGCGGAGGAGAGTTTCTTCGAGAAAAAGGCACACAGTCGCCATTTGGCAGGAGAGGAACCCTGAGACAAGACCGCACCCACACCCACCTCAGAAGCATCAACCTCAACTATGAAGGGTAGAGAAATATCAGGTTGTACCAAGATGGGAGCGGAAGCAAAACTCTCCTTGATATTAGAAAAGGCCTTACGCGCCTCTACCGACCAGGAAGAAAAATCTACCCCCTTTCTGGTCAATAGAGGAATAATTCAAAATAAACTTCCTGTAATAATTGGCAAAGCCCAAAAAACGCATCAGCGGAGAGAAGAAACCCCAGAAATTGAATTTCTGGAACCGCAAACACACATTTTTCCAGTTTTGCGTATAATTTATTCTCCCGCAGGATGAGCAAGACCTGACGGAAGTGTTCCTTATGAGTTTTGAAATCAGGAGAAAAAATCTAAATTTCATCCAAATACACTAATACAAATTTTCCCATTAAATGATAAAAAATGCTGTTCACGAAATGCTGAAAAACGGCTGGGGGCATTCATCAAACCAAAAGGCATAACCAAATTCTCAAAATGGCCCTCAGGGGTATTGAAGGCTGTCTTCCATTCGTCTCCTTCTCTGACCCTGACCAGGTTGTATGCCCCTCTTAGATCTAATTTGGAAAAGACTTTAGCCCCAACAATTTGGTTAAACAGGTCCGTGATCAGAGGAAGCGGATAAGGGTCACGAATAGTGATACTGTTCAGCTCCCTGAAATCCAGACAAGGTCTTAAAGAACCATCTTTTTTCTTAACAAAGAAAAAACCAGCGGCAACAGGTGACTTCGAGGGTCGTATGTGTCCTTTTCTCAGACTCTCCGAGATATAAGCACGCATAGCGACCCTTTCAGGTTGGGAAAGATTGTATAAACGAGATTTAGGTAGCTTGGTGCCTGGGATGAGATTAATAGGGCAATCGTACTCCCTGTGCGGGGGCAAATCCTGAACTCCACTCTCAGAGAAGACATACGAAAATTCAGAGAGAAAAGGTGTTACAGTCTTAGTAGAAACCTCAGAAACAGATGTCGTGAGGCAATTCTCTCTGCAAAAGTCACTCCAACCATTTATTTGCCTCGCTTGCCAATCAATGGTGGGGTTATGTTTAGTGAGCCAGGGTAGCCCCAACACAAGAGGAGTAGGTAATCCACTAACGACGAAACATGACACATCCTCAACATGACACATCCTCAACATGAGCATCACTCACAATTAAACGGATATTGTGAACTATGCCCTTTAATGATTTCTGAGAAAGTGGAGTGGAATCAATAGCAAAAACAGGAATAGCCTTTCCCAAAGTGCACACCTGGAAACCATGAGTTATCGCAAAATGATTATCAATGAGATTGACCGCTGCTCCACTATCTACAAAAATCTCACAAAAACATTTCTTGCTCTCTAGCACCACCCTGGCAGGCAGGACAAAACGGGAACAACAAGCAAACGGAAAACCTTCAATTTCTGCCTCAACCCTGCCAATAGTAACAGATGGAACATTTTTAAAAGATTTTTTCCTTTTTGTTTCTTTATTACTCCCAGAAAACTGCCTGAATCTCCTAGAGGGACAAACATTTGCCAAATGATTTATACCTCCACAACAAAAACAAACCTTCCCATGCGGGCTGAATCTTCTATTGTCAGAGGCAATCAACCCCAGCTGCATGGGCTCCTGCTCAGAAGGGGCTGACAGCGACTGAGACCCCTGCGCACAAAATGAGACCGCTGCACTGTCCTGGGACTGAGTATGACAGGAAGGAGAGGAGAGATCTCTCCTCTCTCTCTAAGACGCCTGTCAATACGAACGGCCTGAGACATAGCAGAGTCCAAGGAGATAGGCCTCTCATGAAAGGCAAATGCATCTTTCAATCCCTATGAAAGACCATGGCAAAATTGACTTCGGAGTGCAGCATCATTCCAACCAGTATCAGCTGCCCATCTCCGAAATTCTGAGCAGTATATCTCTGCGGATTGTTTACCCTGGCATAACAGACGTAGTCTAGACTCAGCCAAAGCAACACGATCCAGATCATCATATATCTGACCCAGGGGTAAAAAGAATTCATCCACTGGACGGAGGGGCCGTGCCCCCACCGGCAACGAAAAGGCCCACGACTGAGCGTTACCCCTGAGCAGCGATATAATTATCCCCACCCTCCGTTCCTCATCACCAGAGGAATGGGGAAGAAGGCGAAAATGGAGTTTGCAAGCCTCTCTGAAACGCACAAAATTCTCACTACCCCCGGAGAACGTATCCGGGAGCGAGATCTTAGGCTCAGAACAAACTCCATGAACGCAAGCTGAACCGGTCACTAGAAACTGAGAAAGAGTCTTACGGAGATCAGCTACCTCCAATGAAAGACCCTGGAAGCGTTCAGTCAAAAGTGAAACCGGATCCATGCTTGAGACGGTTTTGGCGGCTTATAATGTCACGGAAGGTGTACAGGAAACAAGACAATGCAAAATGAATATATGACTCACTGGATCCAAAACTAAGGAACAAAAGGGAGACCCCTGCATAAGACCTGGCACTCTCCCTGACTGCTCAGCCTATGCGAACACCCCAATGGTGGATGATCGCATATCCTCGTACCTCGACTATATACCACCTTAACACCCTACAATAGTGAGGGGACACGACCACCGGCTCCCTACACTAGACACGGAGGGAGTCAGGGTCACCTGGGATCCAGCAAACAGAAAATCACAAATAAATGTACAGCACTTATCTTGTAGAAGACTGGAAAATAGGATCAGCATGCACACACACTCCAGGAAGTTGTATAAGCCGCACACTAATGCATTATGGGGAGGAATTTAAAGGGATGCAATCAGTCCAACTACATGACAGCTGAGAGAGGCTAACGAGATGAGGAACTGAAAACCAAAACAAAGAAAACTCAAGGAGGAGGTTCTGAAAGGCTTCTGTCAGAGCTTCTCAGCTGTCTGGTTGTGACAGCAGGATACAAAGCGTAGTGTGCTGCGCTTTTGTATCCCATTTTCCAACGTAAACATTAAACGGATGGCAAAAATGTGATGTGAACTCTCCCTTACATATGCACATATAGGATGCCAGGATAGTCATGGAGGGGGGGGGCCCATACAAAATTTTGCTGTGGGGCCCAGTCAGTTCTAGCTATGCCCCTGGCTGGCTTATGATCTCATTACTATCTTACACAATCAGCTCCGGAAACATGCTGTGCTGGTGGCGCTCGCTCACTGACGTCACGCGCCTGCTCCTCCAACTAGGCGGTGCAGACGCGTGACGTCAGTGAGTGAGCGCCGCCCACACTGCCTGTTACTGGAGCTGAGTGTCTAAGTCAAGATAGTAATGAGATGAGCGCTGATTTAAAGTTCAGTTACTGCAGGATACGGATTACTGAGGGGATGATCTGTGGGGTTGCCCAGACGGCTAGGCCCTTCACAGTAGTTATTAACCCATTTCAGCAGTCCTTCATTCACTGAAGGGGGGATTGCTGAAAGGGCTTAATAACTACTGTGAAGGGAGGACTGCTAAAAGGGGTTAATAACTACTGTGAAGGCCCATGGGGGCGTGGCTTCATGGGTGGGGCGTGGCTTCACAGGGGCGTGATACAATGGGCTTGTGCCCCGGATGTTTTCAGACCCTAGCAATGCCCCTGGCCAGGACAACTCCCCCAGAAATAGCCCAAAATCAAATCAGACATAGACGTTGTCCTTAATATCCATATAATAGTGCCTTCTATTGTATCCACATATCAATGCCTGCTATGTGTCTGTCTGTGCCTGCTTTAGTGTTCACATAAAAGTGCTTGCCAAGTGTCTAGTGCCTCCTATAGTATCCACATAACAATGCCTGCCAGATGCCTGTATAATAATGCTTCGTATTATATTCACAAAATAGTGCCTGCCAAGTACCTATATAATACCTACAAAATAGTGCCTGCCAAGTACCTATATAATACCTACAAAATAGTGCCTGCCAAGTACCTGTATAATACCTACAAAATAGTGCCTGCCAAGTACCTATATAATACCTACAAAATAGTGCCTGCCAAGTACCTATATAATACCTACAAAATAGTGCCTGCCAAGTACCTATATAATAGTACCTATATAATACCTACAAAATAGTGCTTGTCTTATTGTTCACATAACAGTACCTGCCAAGTGCCTATATATGTAATAGTACCTCCAGTGCCTGCCAGGTTTCTATATAATAGTGCCTCCTATTGTATCCACATAATATTGTCTGCCAAAGTGCCTTTATCATGCTGACTGCCATTGTGTCCATAAAAAAACCTATTTGATGTGTGCAGATGTATCTATGGGTGTATGGAGCAGGATACCATCATGTGCCAAATGGACAAACCCTACCCAAAGCCCTATTAAGACATATGTTCATCATAAAGAGACCCCCTTCATCAGCCAGAAAAGAGCAGCTCCTGCATGGCACACTTAGTACAGCCATGTATTCCATGGATGTCCAAGCAAAGGAGATAACAGGGTACAGGAAAAGTTCATTGTAAGAAAGCAAAATCTGTAATAGGGCCCCCCGCTTATTATATACCAATAATAATACAATAACTGGCACCAGAAACTGGTTGCAACTGCTACCTCCACGTCTTCTATGCCAGCTGATCTCAGATGTTTCAGCCCTTGTCTACACTGCTATAGGGTTGAGGTTTGTTAGGAGGAATCTCAATAGAAGAAAACCTGCTTTCCCTAACTTGATAGGGGTTGCAGTTCTTTAATTCACCCGTGGGGGTGCTGCAGAGAGGAATTGATCACTTTTTACTACCATCCTTAGATTGCAGCTGCAGCAGGACATCCTGTGATCTGCTTATCTCTCAGGAGACCATTGTAACTAAAATTGGATTACCAGTATCTTTCCAGGAAATGTTAAGAAATTGTTTTAACAAAGAAAGAATGATAAGGAGAAAAATATCTTGGGGGAGGGTCAGGGGTTGGGTATCTCGGCAATATATAAAGTAACGTATGAGGGTAGTTCAGTCATTACACAGCCTCTTTACACACTAGATGAGATACTTTGGACCAATCTCTGAATCCAGGTAAGTGAACATTACTTAATAGTGATGTGTAATAAATTATGTAGTCTTTGTGGGCTTGGGTCAGGGTGGCTATGCTTGAGTAGATCCCATCCTCATTTAAGTAGTTTAGACAGTAGTAAAAAGCTTTTGTTGGAGCTGCTCTGAAGGTGAATACAATGTACTGTCCTACTGCCCTGATTCAGGACCAGTTTTCTAGAAAATGAGAAACAAAGTGCCCCTTAGTTACTTTTTATCATAATTTCCCTGGTAGTCTAGGGTAATAAAAAGACCTAGGTGGCCTAGGAGAGAGAGGGTTTAATGTTATGTTTCCTGGCAGTCAAAGTTATGTGAGGGGAAAAGACACATTTTGGTGGTCTTTGGAGGCTCCTAGGAGATGGGGGTCATGGACAAGTGCCCAGTTTGTCACCCCCTAATACCAGTCCATGCAGCCATTTTAGGGAGTGGAAAGGCTGTCCATAGGGTTCTTCAAAAGACGGACTGAGAGGAAGAACAGTAAAATCCCTGCCCTTGTAATCACCCCTAATATATCTCCAGTCCTGAGAGCTTCCAGGAATACGTACATTTGAGGAGTGATGTAGTAACATCTTGTGTCTATGTTCTGTATAGGATGAAGATTGTGGTTCTGCTGCTTGTGGTCATCTCTGGATGTTGTGCCGAGGAGAGTAAGTCTGTCACTAAGCTGGGCATTTCAGGGATCTTCTTCATGGCACTCCTGGTCCCTTTGGGTGTGGCTGCTGCCATACTGGGTTCAGATGCCAAACAAAACCAAGGCATAGTGTGCATCAGCTCATACAATATACTGATGCTGGTCAGCATCATGACTTAGAATGGCAGTGACCAGAGGAGGAAGGACCTGAGAGAAGAAAGCACATGGTCTGTGGCTTGAATTTGTATTTAAGCAATCTAATATTTTTGTCCTGTCTAATAACTATCCACATACACCTGGAACAGGACCTGGCTAGAGTCCTGCTGGGCCCTGTAACAGTCAATGCCTCTTTCTTTTGGTTTAACATGGGGCGATAATTCCCCAAACCAAAGCTATCTGCCTGTGTAAACAGACTCCTAGAAAGATGACAGAGATGTGATCTGGTCCTTGTTTTTTTTTCTCTTTTAGATTTGCTTGGTGCATCTTTCTTGTTTTCTAAGACTACTAGCTCAGATAGAGTGATTTTGAAGCCCATCATTACCGAACCTTTGAGAAGTATCACTGTCTGTCTGCAGTCCTATACAGATCTCACCCAGAGAGATTCCCTCTTCAAATTGCAGAATCAAAATGTGTATCCGTTCCATCTCTACCAAGTCTCAAACATTTACAACATTAAAATAGACCGAGATGAAGTTTCCTTTAGGAACAGCGGAGAGAGAATGGAGTTGAGACTCATCTGTGTGTCCTGGGAGTCCAGCAATGGTGTCATCCATTTTGTTGTCAATGGGAAACTGTTTCCCAGGAAAGTCTTAAAGCCAGGTTTCAGCATAGTCCCAGGGTTTACTGCGGTCCTCGGGCATAATCTTGCAGTTTCTGATGCTGGTTTTGGAGTAGGAGGACCCTCATATGTGGGTGAAATTACAAACGTTCACATGTGGGATCAAGCTCTTCACCCCAGTGAGATGCAATCAATGTATTTTAATAATTGTCGTAATTGTAGTGGAAATGTCATTAACTGGGAGTCCGTGGACTATAAGATTTATGGAGACATCCTCTTGTATAGGCCATCAATGAAACCTTAGTTGGTCTAAATTACTGAGGAAATCATCATATTATTTGATTAAAATTGTAGGGATGCTATTTTTAGGTGAACCTGTGGGACCCCTACTTACCAAAAAACAGGAAACCCCTAACCCCAGTTAGGCAAGTCAGGCAGATTGCTGCATATAGTTAACAGGATGGAGAAGCTTGAACCAGGTGGTCACTGAAGCCTGGAAAGTACACTTGACTGTTTACGTACCACTACCTTACATAGGCTTTTTCAGTTGCTGCAAGGCTATCTTTACTTGCCGAACTAGGGTCAGGGATCCACATTCTCCTCCATATTTAAGATTCCCACCTATCTGACATTTTTGTAAGAAAAAAACCCACAATGGCACAACATAGGGCGTTATCCCAATAAAAGAAGATGGGGGATATGCAATGAAATATGCCCATCATGGATGGTTGTGCTGGGAGCACAACATCCATGTAGACACATAGATAAGTGTGGCTGCAACCCAAGGTCCATCTAGAAAGCTTGTGGAACTGGTGAAAATTAGAAGTACATCCTGGAAAAATGAAGTGTACAAGGAGCCGCTGAGGGTAGAGAATCCCGAGGTATAGTCCCTTTGACCATTTTTTACAATGCAAAAGCAACTTTTTTCAGGACTGGATTTTTTTTACAGTGTAAAAGCAATGCGTTTCAGGACTGGACTAGTCCAGTCCAAAAACACGTTGCATTTACATTGTAAATAAATGGTCAAAGAGACTACATCTCAAGATCCTCTATTCTTGGTGGCGCCTGGTATAGTCCTTTTTTCCAGGACATATATTTGACATTTATTACATAAATACTGCATAAGTGGGGCTTCTTGGTCTCGCTTTAAAATCTGTAATAGGGACTTCAGTCACCTCACATAGGTTAAACATAATAAAAAAATGTGTTTGCTGGGAATATACGCAATTTAATTGTAACATTTGAGGACCCCAGCACTCGTAATAATTATCTTCAGTTCTTTGGTCCATATCTATTAAAAAGCAATCATGAGCAGTCCGAGATGAAGCTAACGCATTACATGTCCTATAATGTATGTTATAATGTTCTTTTATAATACACATTTGATTTAGTCAAGTGTTGTGTAGTCTCTTTTCTACCTATAAATTACATTTGTAATCCAATGTCATCTAACACTTCTCTTTGTCTGGGCTTCAGTTTCGCCCTTAATATTCCTTTAATAATGCTCATGAATATTCAACAGGCATTTGCCAAAGATTTCCATACTGACAACTGACTGGCCTGTTATGTGACCACGCTTTTAAGCACCATAATGGCAGAAGGGCCTTTAAACACTTTTAGGCACCTCTTATAGCTCCACCCCTGAGGAGCTGATCTTAGAGGTTTAACGAGACAGACCTTTGTCATTGGTCTTCAGTGGTTCAAAATGATGTTGTGGCAGTAGCAGAGGACAACGCAACTTTTATAAGATAAATGTTTGTGTGAAGGGATGGCCTTAAAAGAAACACCACTTTTATGACTTGAAGGGGTAATTCTAATGCAAAAAAAAAAATCAAAAATGTATATCAGAGCATAACCAATCTCCTGCGGCTGCCGTTATGAGCGTAGCCAGGTCAGGACATCTTGACACAGCAGGAAATAGCTAGGAATGACACTTAATCAATCAAAAGCAGAGGTGGGTCATCACTGCAGTCTCTGATTGGCCGAGTGACATTCCCAGCCATTTGTTGCTGTGTTGCAACAGGAGCAGGAAGTGAAGTGTAGTAGGGACCTGGACACTGTCACAACCACAGCAGACTCAGCAAGGTGAGTATAAGCTAGTTTGAGGGCCATCCAAAGTCACCCCATTAATAGAGGTGTTGTAATCTGAGTACTGTTACCAAGTGGAAGCCAGACAGCTGTAGAGTGAAATAGCCTAACCATGTTTGGAAGCCAGTGTCTGGTCAGTATAGACTTTGTAGGCACACAGCTTCCCTTGGGCCCACCACAGATTCTCTGGTACTCTGGTAGGCCAGTCTGACCCTGTAGGCACCTGACCAAAGTTGGAGAATGACCTGCAGATAAAGAGAGAGACAATGGCTTCCTTTAAGGTCTAGTGTGAGGCCTTAAGGTCTAGTGTGAGGCCTATTACAGTCCTGCAGTGTGAGCAGACTGGTGGAGTGTGAAAGGGTAATGTTAGGGGGAGTCTGTCACCAGAAAATTCTCTGTTACACCAGGCACAATGCCTTGTAGGGGTCACTCAGCTGAATGTAATGATACCTTGATTCATTCTGGAGAAAAAGCACTTTTATTTCATATGCAGATGAGCAGTTAAGGGCACTAAGGGTGGGCCTAAACCACTCTGTGCATCCTTCCTCCTCCTTCACCTCTGTCAACCCCTCCCCCGCAGGGCCAGGTTTGGTGAATATGCTGAAACCGGCACCTGTCAATCAAGAAGGAGAAAGAGGAGCTGTCAAAGGAAGGCAGAAGAGCAAATGTGTACAAAATGTCTTGGTGCTCTTAACTGTTCATCTGCATCTAGACTAAAAGTACTTTTTCTCCAGAATGAAGCAATAGGTCACTAAGTGAAAGGTATCATTACTTTCCTCTAAGCTTGTCCTATAAGGCATTGTGCCTGGAATGACGGTAAGCCAGGCTGTGGCTGGGGTTGCCTCCCAGGGAGCCACATTGCCACCACAAGAGCAGGAGAAAGCTGACATTGGGTGCAACCCAATTATGGTGGATTAGTTGGAGTTCCTCATGGTCTCTTGCCCCAGTGATGGACTGCTCAAAATGTTCTTTACTGTGCCACCAAATGTGGTCCTGTAACCATCAAGCATATTGTGTCACGTGTTCTAAAACCATCAAGCATATCATACCACTGTTATGAAGGAAATAAAGTTATTTCTTTCACCCTCAAAAGTTCTCCGTCATTCTTCAAGTTACAGATCCTCCTACAGAAACATACCCCCAAATGGCATCTCTTGCTCTGTAGGATGTGGCTCATCCATGAATTACATGGACAGCTTATACATTTCAGTGTGATTTTTTCTGATGGGGGAAGAAATGAACATATACATACAACTGGGTTCCTACGCAGATTCAGCTGGACACCTGTGATCAGTGTTTATCTTCAAGGGATCCTTCTAAGAGAAAGGGAGAGCCCAATGGTGTTTGTCAGGCTTTAATTCTCATAATCACATTCCAACATTCCAATACTGCCAGACCTATATCTCTCTTCAGGTTTTCCTACACTGGATTTCCGGTCTTGCGGTTTCACTAGTTTATTCCTGGAAATGTTGAGAAGTTGATTTAACATAGGAGTATATGTACAAAAACAGATGGGAGGATGGGGTAAGGGGGTTGGTTGGGGTAAGGGGGTTGGTTGGGGTGGGACATCCCAACAATATATAAAATATGGTATGAGGGAAGTTCAGTCATTACACAGCCTCTTTACACTCTAGATGAGATACTCTGGACCAATCAAGTCTGAATCAAGGTAAGTGAACATTACATAAGATGTGATATGTAATTAATAAAGTAGTCTATGGGGTTTTGGGTCAAGGTTGCTGGACTTGAGTAGGTCCTAACTCTTTTTTAAGTATTTAGAAAAGTAGTGACAACCCCTTGTTTGAGCTGCTATAAAGATGATTACAATCTATTATTCTTTGTCATCAGCCATTCGGGGCCAGTTTTATAGAAAATGGGTCCCTGGGCAAAAACCAAAGTACCACCTTCCCATAGTCAGATTTTATTCTAATTTCACTAGTGGCTTAGGTGGTCAAAGGCGCAATGAAAAAGTTTATTTTACAGACAGTCAAGGTATTTGTATTGGTCCATTTCACAAAGGACCTGTAGCCATTTCAGGCAGTGGAAAGACTGTCTATAGGGTTCTTTAAAAGAAAGACTGAGAGGAAGAAAAGTAAAATCCTTGCCCTCGTGATCACCACTAATGTATCTCCAGTCCTGAGAGATTCCAGGAAAATGTACATGTGATGATTGGTGATGTAATAACTAGTATTGATCGAGTGCCAAAGTGCTCCGGTGCTCTGGCCGAACACATTGAGCACCCGAGCACAATGGAAGTCAATGGGAAAACCCAAGCGTTAAGAGAGCCTGTAAGCTACAAAGTTGCTTCATATGTGTTGGATGGCTTGTGTGGACTTGTGCACCTAGATCATTATCATTAGGGTGACAAAAAGTTTTCTGATTGTCCTAACATAATATTCAATAACCTTTCTATACAGTTTTGTCATGTAAACTCATTTGCATAAACATCATGGGCATATGGGAAAGACAATGCAATGAGCAGAATCTGCCTTGTTTTTCAGCTGAAAATCCATTTGCATGGGAAATTCACGCAAAAAATTCGCAATTAGAATATTCGCGATCTACACTACTCATGAATGAAAAGACTATGGGCCAGATTTATCATTAGCTCAAGTCAGTTTTCTGAAAGCCTTATGTGAAAGTGGAGTGAGCTGTCAGAGTCATGATAAATCTGGCCCAATGAATCCAATAGATGGCGCTGTTCATGACCCATGGACAGCGCCATCTATTGGTTTCATAGTCTTTTGTTAAATACATTTTATTAGGTTTTGATATAATTTGCACATTTACATTCAAAGGTACATATTGGATCAACTTACAGGTCATATTCCTTTTTACAGATATATGCAGTGAAAACAAAGATAAAACACATATAAACAGTGCAATAATCCTTTCCTTACACATTCCACCCCAAACCCCCCCCCCCCCCCCTTCTATACAGGTGATGTGGTTAAAAAATTTTTTTATTATAGGTATTCCTGCAGGTGTGCACTGTCTTATTTTGGAGTTCATGTGGATTTATTGTCGTGTAGTCTCATGGTAGTGCGTCTTTATGTAAGGATTGATGACGCTTTATATGTTATTGGTTTCATAGTCTTATGACAAGACTATGAAACCAATAGATGGCGCTGTTCATAAGTAATGTTGATCGCGAATATTCTAATCGTGAATGCTGTTTCAGCTGAAAAACAAGCAGATTAAGCTAATTTGCATATGCCCACAATTATGCAAATTAGTTTACATGACAAGACTGTATAGAAAGATTATTGAATATTATATTAGGACAATCAGAAAACTTTTTGTCACCCTGATGATAATGATCTAGGTGCGCAGGTCCACCCAAGCCATCCAACAGTTATGAAGCAACTTTGATGCTTACAGGCTCTCAGTCAGATGAGAGCTGGTTTGGAATGTCTCATAGTGCACAAGGCTGCCATTGTAAGGTATGTTGACTGTATCTGTCTCATGGATAGATTGTTGGCTTGCACATACCCGGCTTTTGGCATATAGCCTTTGTGTGGTTGTCTATTGTATGTCATAGGTAGTGGGAGTCCGAGATGCATCCAGACATTCTCCCCATGCTGTTTCCAAACCATTTCGGTGGTGTTTCCATCAATTTCTAACCTTTTTTTCTGAAAACCAGGCACTCTCTCTTCTTCAGAGCAGGGGGTGCCTGGTTTAATGCTCGAGTCTCCCGTTCATTTTCATTGTGCCCGAGCATACATAGTATTTGGCTGAACACTGCGATATGCTCGAACCGAACTGCTGCATGCTCGCTCGACACTAGTAATAACGTATAGATAGCATCCACTGAAATGAGGTCCTGTGTCTGTGTTCTGTACAGGATGAACTTCCCGGTTCTGCTGCTTGTGGTCATCTCTGGATGTTGCGCCAATGAGAGTGAGTCAGTTACTAAGCTGGGTATTTCACTGGCACTTGTTATCGTCTTTCTGTCTATCATCTATGTCATATCTATCTATATATCTATCCTTTATCTATCTTTCCATCCACCACTTATTATCTATCTATCTACCTATTCTATCTATCTATCTACTGTATCTATCTATCTATCTATCTACTGTATCTACCTATTCTATCTATCTATCTAATCTCTTTGTTGGGTCGTATAACAAAAATTCCCCTTTTGCTCTGTCACTACTTTTCACTCTTCCCCTAGAATGATGACAGGGATCTGATTTGAACTTTCCTTTCTCTTTCAGATTTGCATGGAGCATCTTTTGTGTTTTACAAAATCGGCAGAACAGCAAAAGTGGTTTTGAAGCCCACCACCACTGAACCACTGAGCAATATCACTGTCTGTCTGCAATCCTACTCAGACACCACCCAGAAAGACTCCCTCTTCAAACTGAAGAATGAAAATAATTCCATAGCACTGTTCCAGCTCTACCGGCAGCTAGATTATTACTTCATTGTCCTAGACCAACAGTATGTTTACTATAAGGTCAGCGAAGAGAGCATGGAGTGGAGACTCATCTGTGTGACCTGGGAGTCCAGCACTGGGATCATCCATTTGGTTGTCAATGGGAAACTTTTTCCAAGGAAGGTCTTAAAGCCAGGTTTCATCATAGACCCAAAGGTTATTGCAGTCCTCAGGCAGGATCTTGCTTAATGCAGGACTTCCTTCTTATTTGGGTGAAATTAGAAATGTTAACATGTGGGATCAGGCTCTCCACCCCAGTGAGATGCAATTGATGTACTCTAAAAGTAGTTATAATTGTTGTGGAAACTGTAATTAACTGGGAGTCTGTGGACTACGAGATTGATGATGTCCTCTTGTATAAGCCATCAAAGAAATGTTAGTGGATTTATTTTAAAATTTTCAGGATGCTATTTTGTAGGTGAACCTCTGCGACCCCAACTTATTAAGAAAACTAGAGACCTCTAACCCCAGTAGGGCACAATAAGCAGTCTAGTTCATATAGGGGACCAGGTAGAGAAGTGACTTTTAGAAGCTTTGGCAGGTCCCTATGACTCTTTGTGTACCATACTGTACATAGACTTCAAGGGGGAGAATCACGAAAAGGTGTGACCTCTTTTCCACACAATTTCCTAAGAGAAGGTTGGCCATGTTTATGTGCCCAGCCAGAGTTATGGATCCACATTCTCCTCTACCTTTGAGACCCCCACCTGACATTTATAGCATTTGTCCCAATGTAAAATCTGTAATATGATCCCCCCTAAGCATTAGAGAAGAATGTGGCTATTATCTCTGCAGACTGCACCCCCAAAAAGCTATGTCCCTGTGGGATATTCCTATTTCACTGGTTGAAAAGAGACAGAGATTCATCAAGTTCAACCACTCTCAACTCTCCTAACTTTAGTTACCACAGGTTGAAGTTGCAGGAATCTTGTCAGAAGGACTTCTCTACCTGTGTCCCCATGACCATTCTTCACCAATCCTGAATGCTTATTATTATGATAAGGGTAACGGGTTTAATTAACCAATCAGAATCTGATTTTCCTTTTTCTAGTACAGGTTAGTGTTGGGACCCACATCCATCTCACACTGATATACCATCATTGTCTGTAAATGGTAGTCCTCCTTCAAAGGGGTTGTCCCATCTGAACATTTATGGCATATCCATAGGATAAGAAAGGGGCCACGACGTGGTCAAAGAGCATGCCCACATGCATCCTTCCTCTCCATTCAATCCTATGCATGCATACTCAGTTATTTTTTAAAGTCCCACAGCAATTAATGGAGTGGACGCTGTGTATTTGGGGCCACCTCTCCATTCATCGCTATGGGACCTCCAAAATAACCAAGCCAGCGCTCAGCTATTTTTGGAAGTGTCATAGCAGTGAACAGAGAAGGCCAGGCATGCGCAGCTTGGTCTCCATTCACCGTCTTGAGATAGAAGCTGGTCCCAGAGGTGGGGTTGTAGGACATTTATGGTATATCCTATCGAAATGCCATAGATGTCCAGATAGGACGAACGCATTAAGGACTCTTGGATACAGCTGTGTGCACCATGCTTTTTTATTGTTATCCAGGGTTTTATAATGTACCCTTATAATCTTCTAATATACAACTTATTTACGTGGAGGACAGACATTTATTCATTGCAATCCTATGTTATTCTGTCTCTCTGGGCTTGAGTTTTGCCTATTATATTACTTTCTACAAAATGGCTGATCATTACCATTTATCAGGGGTTTCCCTAAAAATAAAATATTATAAGACTTCATCCATATGCTGACCACTGTCTGGCTTGTCATATGACCTCACATTCAATTCTTAGCACCAGTGAACCCGATTGGTCAAAACTCTGATCTACAAGCTCCACAGACCTGCTCATGGATAGTTCAAATGGCTGCCAGATGTTGTACTGGGGTTTACCCCCAATGCATCCCCATGCACAGAAGTGCCGTAGAAACTGAACTTTGTTTTACTTCTTTAAAAGTCACACCAGTCCACAGGAGGAGGACCATAGTGGTCAAAAATGTACCTGGATTGTCCTGAATTTCAGAGACACTGGCAAATTTGGCTTGTCCAAGCTCAAAAAAGAGGGATCATGCAGACTCCTGCAGTCACATAGGCCTATCACCGCCTAGCAAAATCTCTGCAAAGACTCTAATAGTGACTCGGACCCACTCAGGCAGCACATCTGCTGTATGAACTCTTTCAAGGCTATGAGCCAAGCACTGGACCCTGAATGATGAAAACAGCTTCTGTTTGTCTTATTAACACCCCCCAGTTGTAGACCCATGGCAACTGTGCTGACCTCTGCAGTTGCTGACATGGACAACTCCCATGGGCATTGAAAATAGGTAGGTTTCTTCCCTGATGCTAGTCCTAAATGGAGAGACACAAAATAGGCCTACTCCTTAGACACATTTACACCTGTAGTCTTAAGGTGCCATACTACAGCACCTATAGGCTTCAATGGAACCATACTGTACTTTTGTATGCCTCAGGCTTTAAATACTCTCTATCAGGGGCCGACTGGGAACTTAAAGTGGCCCTGGAAAAAATACTAAAAGTAGCCATATTTTAATTGATGGAAGGCAGGGCCAACACAAATAGGCGGGCCAGAAATACCATACTGTGGCACATTATACCACCCCAACAGAGCCAAATACCACAATTCATCACAAAATACTTCCCCCATCAGCACAAAATACATCCCCAAAAACCTCCTTTGTCCGGCCTTTAGGAGGGCTCAGGTGGCCCCCTTGGCATCGGCCCACAGGGAAATTTCCCTGTAAGGTCTATGGCCAATCCTCCTCTGCTCTCTATTTAAAGTTGGACTTACTCTGTATTGTCTTTTATATATTTACAAGGATGAAGGCAGAGTGTGGGTCCACAGTGGAGCAGTGCATTGATGAGTATATTGTGAGAAACCCTGACCAGCCACAATTAAGTCAGTTCTACTTCAGCCAGAACCCGTAACTCCTCCCTGGTCTGACTAAGTGTTAAGTGAGTCTCTCTACCATGCTAAATTTCCAAACTGAGAGGAAGTTATAGATTCTGGACAAGAACTAATATATGCACTCATAAAAACACAAATGCAATAGCACTCTGCGACCAGCACTCTGCCCTGCCTCTATGCTGGATGTTGAATGAGGCATTGGTGTACATTTTGGCCAAAGCGTAATAAGCCACTCACCACGTCAAGGTCGCCTCCATGAGTGGTCCCTAACACTAGTTCCTACCTGTTATGGGCCATGACAGCCACACAAAGTCCAGGGAGCGCAGGTACAGCATGCACGCCAAGCACACTCTGCTTTTAACCCCGTCCGGTGCCATTACAGCTTTCATCGGATCCAGGGATGCAAGTACCAACATGCATGCTGAGCCCACTATATACTTCTCCTGGAGCCAAATGGCTACTGGTAGGTGCTATATAAGCAGACTCAGTTTTATACTGACTTTAAAACCAGCCTCTAGGGCAGACAAACTGGTCAGGTGTGCATGACTGCATGAAGATGGAGGCTGCCCTGGAGGCTGGTTTTAAAGTCAGTATAAAACTGAGTCTGCTTATATAGCACCTACCAGTAGCCATTTGGCTCCAGGAGAATGTACACCAATGCCTCATTCAACATCCAGCATAGAGGCAGGGCAGAGTGCTGGTTGCAGAGTGCGATTGCATTTGTGTTTTTACGTTTGTATCTGTATTTCGCCATAGCAATGTGCACCTGCATACAGGGTTGTGCGGGTTGAACCCCCCACATTTTTTTCTTTGTAATATATACACTCACCTAAAAAATTATTAGGAACACCTGTTCTATTTCTCATTAATGCGATTATCTAGTCAACCAATCACATGGCAGTTGCTTCAATGCATGTAGGGTTGTGGTCCTGGTCAAGACAATCTCCTGAACTCCAAACTGAATGTCAGAATGGGAAAGAAAGGTGGGCTACAACAGCAGAAGACCCCACCGAGTACCACTCATCTCCACTACAAATAGGAAAAAGAGGCTACAATTTGCACAAGCTCACCAAAATGTGGATTTCTGTTGAGACATTCAAATGGTAGAGCCCGAATTTGGTGTAGACAGAACGAGAACATGTATCCATCATGCCTTGTTACCACTGTGCAGGCTGCTGGTGGTGGTGTAATGGTGTGGGGGATGTTTTCTGGGCACACTTTAAGCCCCTTAGTGCCAATTGGCCATCGTTTAAATGCCACGGGCTACCTGAGCATTGTTTCTGACCATGTCCATCCCTTCATGACCACCATGTACCCATCCTCTGATGGCTACTTCCAGCAGGATTATGCACCATGTCACAAAGCTCGAATAATTTCAAATTGGTTTCTTGAACATGACAATGAGTTAACTGTACTAAAATGGCCCCCACCGTCACCAGATCTCAACTCAATAGAGCATCTTTGGGATGTGGTGGAACGGGAGCTTCGTGGCCTGGATGTGCATCCCTCAAATCTCCATCAACTGCAAGATGCTATCCTATCAATATAGGCCAACAATGCTATCAGCACCTTGTTGAATCAACGCCACGTAGAATTAAGGCAGTTCTGAAGGCAAAAGGGGGTCCAACACCGTATTAGTATGGTGTTCCAAATAATTCTTTAGGTGAGTATATGTGTTACAGGCAAAGTTTATGGAACCACTGTGCCAACCAACCAGTTTGAATTTGGGTTAGACTAGAGATGAGCGAAGCGAATCAGGTGAAGTGGAATTCGATCCGAACTTCAGAGAAAATTCAATTCGCAACGAATGCGAATTTCCTTGCGCTTTGTGGTATAGGGAGGAATAATTTCACAGCATTGGTTAAATGTTAATTACCTTACGGTACAAACTTACACTGGCGCTGGTAGGTAGAAATATAACAAATCGAGTGGAGTGGCTAGATGAATGTTCCGGGTTCCCGTTCCTGTGTGTAGGGAAGTGTAGGGAAAAGTAAATCTTCTCTGCTCACCTACCAGCATTCACACTGCTCCGGCCGGTAGCTGTGTGGTGCGAGGGAGCAGACTACAGATTCGGAGTCCAGGATTTTCTGTGCGTGTGACGTCACCGCGAAGTACTACTGGTGCTCCCAGAGATCAAAGTTCATCCGACGCGTTTCTGAGCCACTCCACTCGATTTGTTATATTTCTACCTACCAGCGCCAGTGTAAGTTTGTACCGTAAGGTAATTAACATTTAACCTATTTTGTATCCTGGGAGGCAGCAGCAAAACCCATCATATACACTGTGCAGCGGACCTCCAATTGGAGGTTGGTGGATTTTTTGTATGGAAGCGCAGGAGTATTTTTGATTTTCTTTGTAATAATTTCACAGCATCTTAGTGTAGGGAGAGACGTCTGAAGTCGCTTGGGACAGTGCTAGAAAAACCTCATTGTGAAAAAAAACTGATTTACAAGTGCAGGGAAACATTATTTGGGGATCCAAATAGCCATTAGACAGCTCTGGCATTCTTGCAATTTGTTCTTGTTATTGGGGTGCAAGTGCTATGTTGAAAAGCCTTTAGTGGCTTATATCTGTGGAAAAAGAAAAATATATTCTCAGTTCAGTTTTGCAGTTATTTGTGTAGAAAGAGTTTAGTGGCCTATTTCAGTACAAAAAAGGAAAAAATATATACGCACTTCACTGTGGCATTTATTTCTGAAAGTGTTTAGTGGCCTATTTCACTACAAAAAGGAAATATATATACGCATTTCACTTCTGCAGTAATATGTGGTGAAAGAGTTCGGTGTCCTATTTTAGTACAAAAATGAAAAAAATATATACGCACTTCACTGTTGCATTTATTTCTGCTGAAAGCGTTTACTGGCCTATTTCAGTACAAAAAGAAAAATATATTCTCAGTTCACCTCGGCGGTTATATGTGTTGAAAGCATGGCTGGGAGTCAGCAGGGTGGCAGCAGTGGGAGGTCGGGAGCCAAATGTGCCTGGGGTAGACCACCTGCTTCGCAGCAGCCTACCTACCCAGGAAGTAGTCGTGCAGGGGTTCACGGAAGTAGCAGCAGTAGCAGTCAGTCAGTGCGGCAGTTATATGTGTTATTTTGTTTTCCAGTACAAAATGAAAAATATATTCTCAGTTGACTTCGGCGGTTATTTGTGTTGAAAGCGTTTAGTGGCCTATTTCAGTACAAAAAGAAAAATATATTCTCAGTTCATGTTGGAGGTTATATGTCTTGAAAGCATGGCTGGGAGTCAGCAGGGTGGCAGCAGTGGGAGGTCGGGAGCCAAACATGCCCCGGGTAGACCACCTGCTTCACAGCAGCCTACCTGCCCGGGAAGTAGTGGTGCAGGGGTTCACGGAAGTAGCGGCGGTAGCAGTCAGTCAGTGTGGCAATTATATGTGTTATTTTTTATTTCAGTACAAAAAGAAAAATATATTCTCAATTTACTTTGGCGATTATTTGTGTTGAAAGCATTTAGTGGCCTATTTCAGTACAAAAAAAAATATATTCAGCGTTCACTTTTGCAGTTATATGTGGTAAAACCTTAAGTGACGTATTTCGGTAGAAAACGATACATTTATTCTGCGTTCAGAGCCACAGTTATATTAGTACTAGTGAGCAAAACTTAGCAAGATCTGTAAAAACCAAATTGCTCAGTTTAGAGACACCGATACATGGCACAGAGGGAACAGGTAGTACATGTAGTGAATAACAGGCAGAGATCAGGGCTGACAGAGTTTGTGGGAATGCGTGAAACAATCCAAAGATCAGGGCAGGCAGCATAGGAACAATATGGTGAACTCAGGTTAGTAACCAGGAATCAGGCATAAGACAGACAAACGTATAAAAGCTCTTTTACAGGCTCTAGCTAGTGAGCAAGACCTAGCAAGATCTGTAAAAACCAAATTGCTCAGGAAAAGAGCAGATGCACACGATCGTGGTTGACCCAGGACACATATTCCATGTTTCTGCTGGATTTCCCGGGCTGACCACAGATCCACTGAACTAAACTGACTTTATCTTAGTGTTTCTTTTAAGATGCAGTCGGTTGATATCCATTTGCAGTTAACTACAAGAGATCCCCGATCAGATATGAGCTGACGGCATCATAAAAACATGTAATATACAGTCGGTTCAGTTCAAGGTAAGGTTGGAGAATGGAGTACGGAGTTCTATACATCAAATGGAGACCATATTAGTGGAAGGACTGTTTAGTACAAATTTTTGAGCTTTTTGGAACAGTTGAGTCTTAAGAGAGGGTCTGTAGCTTTGGAGGGCTATGGAGTATCAAACGGAAAGAGGTGGGGAAATCCCAAAATGAGGGAAATGCACGAAAGAAGTCTTGAATCTGAGAGCATAAACAGAGTATGGTAGAGTGGAGGTGACATGCGAGGTGAAATCTGAGAATTGACCTACCGGGCTGCTACGTCTTTTTGGTCTTGGGCTAATCTCAAGAGTAGAGTCAAATGATTTACTTGGTAGTCACCCTTTTAACCCTATACAGGAATATGGACTTTGCTGCAGGGACTTCTGAAGTTGCTTTCCCAGGAGAGGTCTCCATTAGCAACAGCTGATGTGAAATGGGCAGATGACATCAGCATGCTGTACCAAGTAGGCAGGCGGTTTTCATAGTCAGACAGTTAGAGATCATGTGTATACGTGACACAAGTAAGGGGAGCTCATACAATCTGCAAGTGAGGTGGTGCTACAGTTTGGGAGCTGTGGTCGGATGCTCAGATGTGGGTACAGAGGGGAGAAGACTCTTCAAAGAGGGAAGGAACCAAGGTATGCAGGTTGGAAAAGTGTTGGGAGGAGAGCCAAACCCCTTGGTTTAGGTGCTATAAGGACTTCTTCACACAGATGGAGAGCCCTTTTCTCCTGTGTTGGGACACAGTACAACTACTGAACCTCTGATCATAGCAGTAGTCATGGAGGGAAGGGAAATTTGAAAGAGAAGTACACGACTGAAAAGTTTTCCTGGCTAATGACTAGCTATTTTAATATTTGCTAGAAAACCGATTTTCGGTCCGAGGAAAGATGTAAGGGGTTTGAAGCCTGCCATTACCTGCCCTAAAAGGGCAACACCACACAGAAGCCTCACCCTAATGCACCATATAATGTTCCTACACTGTCCCAGCCCATTCATTAGAGAGCATATTTCATGTTACCTTCTCAGACACGTGGTTGTGAGCTCTATGTATTTTTATACACTTGTTGATTTTTTCCCCTATGGTAAGTCCTTTGCTGAAGCCACACGTGTCGGGACAGTGTAAGGGTGTAAGATTCCTGTGGGTCTTCCTGTCATTTTGGACAATCCTTCCCGGGGCTGAAGGACCGATGTCCACTATAACTTCTTCATTCAGACCCAGACTAACAATTTACATTATGAGATTTTTCCGTAAGCTATTAGAATGATTGTTCATGGTGTTCTACAGCCACCTGGTGGGAAAAATGTAAAACTGTGTGGCTTTAATTATGCAACACCTGACAAAACACTATCCATAGGCTATAGTTGAGCCTATGGATATCATGGAGGTGGGATTCTCTTCTTGGGACCCTGTCTGCAGGAGAAATGTATTGCCAGCTGCATTTTTCAGGAAGTCCTTAGGATAGTCAATTAATATGTGATTTGGGAGAGGAGGGGGGGGGGGGACTGGTGGTATGGAGACTCCATGGGAAAACAATATGCAAAGAGCTAACTCCCAAAGAAACAGAACCGTCTCGCTAGTGCCATTTTCTGGAAATGGCTCCCTATGAGTCAATGTCCAACTTTTTAGCAAGTCTTGGAACATAACAAGGGAAGATAGCGCTATTGGGAAGGTTGTCTTTCTCGGGCAGATACCTCTTTGCTTATTAGAATAAATTGAAAATTCAAATGATCTCCATATACCCTGCATAGATATCAATGATATAATTCTAACTGCCAGCTGCCACCACTAGGAGGAGCTAACTACATACTGATTATATGTTAAAGTTTTTTTTTTCTGGGACTTAGATATTGATGACCTTTCCTCAGGATAGGACATCCATATCAAATTGTTGGCACCCCACTGATCAGCCAGAAACTATACCATGGATAGAGCAGGAAGCAGAAGGCTCCATCCATTGTGTAGTGGCTGGGCCAGGGTGCTGCAGCTCAGCATCCACTCCAACTACATAGTGGAAGAGCCTTCTGTTCACTGTATAGTTTCCGTAGCTGGCCGCTACCCAAAACAGATGATCGGTGGGGTTACCGGTTGTTGGATGCCCTATCCTGAAGATAGGTCATCAATATATTCAGGCTGGAAAGCCCCTATAAACTCAATGATAATGCATACAAGGACTTTTTTGCCTTTTTTTTATTTTTATTTTTTCTCATCAATTCCAAAAGTTATCTTAAGTTTTCTGCTGGCATAGCCATATGAGGGCTTTTTATTTTTTTTATTTTTTTTGAGGGATGAATTTAATGTACCATATATTTTGATATTGTTTTTCTTGTTTCATATTCACCAAGTCATATTAATGACATGAAAATTTCATTCTGCACTTCAGCACAATTATGGTTAGGGCTGAGTGAATCGAAGACAAATTTCCTTGTGCTATGTGATAGCAAATTTATTTTCCGTGAAATGGCAATAAAAAAAAACATACCTCATCCATTTGAGCATGAAGAAGCCACCACGGCCATCTTGATTAAACATCCCGCGCAAAATATCGTGTGCAGTGACGTATGATGTCACCACGCCGGCCTTCATGATGACGTCAACATGAACCGTGCGAGATGTCGCACAGGGTCTTCAATAAAGATGGCCGTGGTGGCCTCTTCATGCTCAAATGGATAAGGTGAGTTTTTTTATCGGATTAACCCCTGAAAGCCCTCACTATTATTCTTAGATGCTGTGATTAGTGATCAGCGTGGCACCTGAGGGATTCAATGACGGTGCTTTGTGATAAAGTGATTTTCGGTGAAGTAGCCTAATTTAATTTTTCTACATTTCGCTCAACACTAATTACGGTATATATTTTTTCTTTTTAAGAATTTCACATCATAAAAATTTTTTTTTTTAAGGGAATGTAACTTTTTTCATTTTCAGGTTTCGGAATACATATGACATTTTGATCACTTTTTGTTTAACTTTTTGGGGAGGCAAAGTCACAAAAAAAGCAGTTCTATTTTTTTTCCGAATCTGTCATGCAGGATAAACAACTAGATATTTTGTACTTTTATGAATGTAGTGATACCAATTATGTTATATTGTTTACTTTTTTACATTTTAAAATGTTTTTATCTGCACTGTATATTTTTGCTCTTTATACCTGTTTTTCATGTCAGCACTATCCTTCTGGCAGGATGCCTACATGCAGAACTTCCTGTTTTCATCAGCTTCCTGCTGGAACCAAACCCAGTATGCTTCGCTTTGTAATGTTTCACATGGTTAACATAGAGAGTGAAGGTGTTGACGGCATGGCTACTTCAGAGAGAAATGTAGGTGTACCACAGGTGAGGCGCCAATTCCCACGCAAAGTAGTGTTAGGTGCACCCCCCGATTAAAAATACATTAACAGATATAGGGGGCTGAGTGAAATCCTCCTGATGAAGGAGGACCATTAAGACCCCGAAACGCGTTGAGCCTATTGCCTGCTTTTACCATTAAAGGAATTAACAAGAAAACACCCTGGTGTGGAAGTTGCTGTTTCTTCCTAACACTCTATAAGCGACCCGGGCGAGGGAGGTTTGTTTCTGTGGGTGTCATGGATTCATCCCACAAAACACCTCCCTGTTAAAGTGAGTAACTTTTTAAACTGTTTGCATTTTCAACAGTTTTTATCCTTACAGATTCTGACAAGAATACATGTGCATTAGTCACTTTTACTCAGCCCCCTATATCTGTTAATGTATTTTTAATCGGGGTGCACCTAACACTACTTTGCGTGGGAATTGGCGCCTCACCTGTGGTACACCTATGTTTTTCTCTGCTTATATCTACTTATAGAACGGTTATCCGTACATATGTGACCACACCTGGCAGCCTTTTCTGTTTTCATACTTTCAATTTCTCCTTTTTTTTTGTTTGGTCTTTGGCACCCTGCGGTTATTCCCAGATCCCCCAGGAGTCACACCCAGGGGGTTTCTCAGATTAACACTCTTTTTTTCTCCTTATCCCTACTTCAGAGAGAACAGTGTGGCCGGTGAAGCAAGCCCTGAGAAACATAACAGAGCAAAGTATGCTGGAGTTGGTTAGAAAACTCAGCAGATAGTTGATGAAAACAGGAAGTCCTGCATGTAAACATCCATTATGAAACTGGAGAACTCCTTTATGTAACGGGGCACCAAAGGCGCACTTGGTCTCCCATCAGCCGCAGACCTGCTGCTTAGCTTCGGGAGCGAGGATCTGTGTTCAGCCTCGTTCCCAGGATGGCTTTGCTAGCTGGGAGGCTCCCTGCTCCTTGGTCTGCCTTGAGCGCCGAGCTGATCACTCGGTGCTCGACTTGTTTGTCTCTCGGTCATGTGACGCTGGCCAAGTCACATGACCCTCACTCCCCACTATCAATACAGGCAACCTGCCGGCTACAGGTTGCCTGTGATTTTGGTCCCTTAGGCTACGTATTATTATTGTTATTTAGCTTACCTTTGGATTTGACCCTTGATCTGCTTTCTGACACCTCTTCTGCCTGCTCCCTGAACCTTGACGCTACCTCTCGGATTTTGACCTCGGCTTGCTTTTGGATTTTGTCTTTGCCTCTTCTCTTGTACTGACGTGACCTCCTGAACTGACCCCGGCTAGTTGACCCGCCTCGCCCTCCCGTTTTTGGTGGTACCTTGCTTGTTCCACCTCTCTGTCCGCTCTAGTGCTACCTCTCATTGGCTGTCCGCTTCCCTGCTGTCTCTATCTCTCTGCTTGCACTTACTCAGGTCAGGGACTGTCGCCCAGTTGTGCCCTGTCACCTAGGGCGCGTGGTGCAAGTAGGCAGGGACAGGGGACCGGGTGGCAGCCTTGGGGGTGCACCTCCGCTCTCTCTTTAAACCCGCGACGCTACCCCGTGACACTTTAGCTCTAGGTTTATACAGGGCATTTGGAGCTCTGTATCAGAAAAATGGAGTGATGACCACTAAAAACAAATATTGAAGGGTGGGCCTAAAAAAAAATAAAAAATACAAAGTTTTAAGAATCCCCATTATAAAGTGATGTACAAAAGGTGGAAAGTCTTCAGATCTCAGTCTGTCACATTTCACACCCCTCCAGGCCCTTATTGTCATGTTCGGGTGTGGGAGGGAAACACCACACCGAACATAGAAGGGAAAGGGGTGAGGGAATAAGGCCTGGAAACTAGGGAAAGAAGATGGTCACCTCCTAGTAAAACCCTAATTAAAGTCCTGACTAACTACTAGTATGAACAGACCCCAGAGGTAGGTGAGTTTATACACAGGAATACCTAGTGTCCTAACTCACCCTATAGGACCCTGGTACTAATGTCAAGACTAAGACAATCTTTTCCTCCAAAAGGAAGGACAAACAGGAGTCTCCTTTAGGCCTTAATACAAATAACAGGGAATTGCAATCCAAACAAAATACAAAAGGGAAAGAAAACACTTAACTTCAAATGGCTATGGCAGCACCAGGAACTCAGCTTGGATCCACACACCAGCAATCCACAACTCAAATAGAAGCTATAAACTGCATAGCATGCTGGGAGAAACAACAATAAATAGAGAAGGTTAAATGACCATAATAGCCACACCTGGGGAAATAAGGTGTGGCAAGCATCAGAAACAACACAGACATCATTTGATGCAAGCGGAAAACATGTCAGATAAAACCACGTGTTGCCAGTCTCACTGATCTCCTGCCACCTGACGCGGTAACGTCCGCGACACTTATTCACAGACAACTTTTCAGCGGGACGTCTGGTCTTCTATATGGCAGCCAATTATTCAACTTCGGTCTAATTAAAAAAGACATAGTATTGTACGGGAACATAATACTGCTCCAGTAATGGTAATCAAATATTAACACTTAAGGCATAATTTGATCATTACACATTAGAAATATGAATATCATTAAGGTTCTTATGGATCGTACAGCGGAAATATTTCATATTCACTGGAATCGAAGAGGTTCGGCACAATAAGTATGATTTTTTTTCAAGCATTACAACATTGTTCCTAATCATTTCAAAAATAAAAAAAATAAAAACTTGGACCATCATTAATTGTTATTTTATATAATACATTTTGAAAAACGAGTTAATTTGTACTTTAGTTTCTGTTACAAAAATGCTTCATTTGCAAGATATTCTTGTACTTTCATTATAATGGCACCCCCTGGTGTTCACCCTATATAGTAATGTGCACAACCATCTACTAAGGTACATGCTCAGTTTCATCCTTCAGTTGAGACAGTTACAGCAGAAAGGACACACCGCTGGAGGGGGGTAATAGGGAGTGGCCTGAAGCAAAACACCCCCTGAGATGTGATAGAGGGAGAGAGATGCAGCAGAATGGATACACCCTCTGAGCTCCTAGCTTGAAAAGAATCTAGCAGAACAATTGGAACAATGAATGAGAAGACCTTTGGATCAATGTGAGGAACAGGGCTGGTTCTAGCTTTGTGAGAACAAAATTCTCATGTACTGTATGATGTCTGATTTCCTTTTTTTACATCATTCTTAGCATAACCCCTTTAAGCCTAAACAGGGCTTAAGGTTTTAGCATTATACTATCTCAGATGTTAGATTGGGAGGTAAGCTGTCATTAGGCGTCCTCAAGGACAGGATGGGGTTTCTATAGAATTAGGGATCTCATAAAAAATGGGGGTCCTGGGTTTTCCTTAACAACAGGGTGGAAAACAGAGCCAGTTTCCCTTGTGTGGTTCATACGGGACAAAGGGAAGTGGACATGTCGACCTGCTGGGATCATTTTTGCATTGGTGTCCTCAAGCTCCCCATACTCCTCTCATGGATGTCTGCCACAACTATGGGTTTTGAAGATGTAATTGTCTACTTTATTTGCCAATGGCCAGAGATTTTGTGTTACTTGACTTCTGCACAAAACCATGTGTCCAATAATTGCCAACAGTCCCAAATTTGCAGGGACTGTCTCTAATTTTCAAAGACAATTCAGGCAAGATCAGGCTGCTCTAGGCCAAAAATGGGATTGGCTAATGTAACCCCACCCAAAAATAGGCATTCTCAGGTGCGTTTGGTATTTTCTTGCACATACCAGAGGAAGGCCACTCTATCGATATGGGGCCAGTTCACTGGATAAGATTTACTTATAGGCCCTGTGGGGATTCGCTCTGGTAGTTAGGATAAGCGGGCGCAGTACAGAGGCAAAATACAAGTTCGTAATTCAAACTTCAGTGTTTATTCACACATGGTGCTAAAAACAAAACATCAATTTTGCAGTGTTGGTGTTACTTCACACCCAATGGCAAGTTAATATAACACAAAGTCATCTTGGTGGCAGTTCTGCCTCAGAAAGTCCAAATACAGGCTTTAGGCGGCCTGTTCCCCTGACACACGGGTCTCAGCTCTCCAGCCCAGCACAGGCCTCAGATCCCAACACACAGACATGGCTTCTGAGCCCAGCTGCCTATTTAAGGACAGCCAGGTGCTGCCAAAACCCAGACTGGCACTTAAAATCCGGTCTAGTATTTGACCTCACTTGGCTGTAGATCAGCCCAGCAGCACATGCTGTGAGGAAAATACCTGTTTTCCCAGACAAAACCTCTCCCTGTGTCACAGCCCAAAAAGCCTGGACTCTAGTAGAAAAGAAGCCACGTGAACATTTATCTATACACCAGACAGCGCCAGGGCCGTCTTTACCAAGGGGCAAAAGGGGCAGCTGCCCCGGGCCCAGTTGCTCCTGGGGGGCCCAAGGCAGCTGCCTCTTGAGCCCTGCTAGCTACTGCCCCGGGTGTCAAGCTGTCTGTGTACTTTAACGTTGTGATCTAGGACCTTAATGACATCATGACCATGTGACCAGTAACCTAGCAATTACTGGTCACATGGCTATGAGGTCATCACAGGTCCTACCAGGAGTGTTGCAGGAGAAGTTAACTGTGGAGCTTTTTTGTGTGAAGATTACATCAGAAAAAGTTGACAGGGGCTGTTATGTTAATATACTGTAAACTACTGTATAGTGGGGTGCTGTATATTGTGTGGGGGCCTGTATACTGTGGGGGGCTGTATATTGTGTGGGACTGTATACTGTGTGGTGGGCTGTATACTGTGTGGGGCTTTATACTGTGGGGGGCCTGTATACTGTGTGGTGGGCTGTATACTGTGTGGGGGGCTGTATACTGTGTGGGGGGCTGTATACTGTGTGGGGGGGAGCTGTATACTGTGTGGGGGGGGGCTGTATACTGTGTGGGGGGGGGCTGTATACTGTGTGGGGGCCTGTATACTGTGGGGGGGCCGTATACTGTGTGGTGGGCTGTATACTGTGTGGTGGGCTGTATACTGTGTGGGGGCCTGTATACTGTGGGGGGGCCGTATACTGTGTGGTGGGCTGTATACTGTGTGGTGGGCTGTATACTGTGTGGGGGGCTGTATACTGTGTAGTGGGCTGTATACTGTGTGGTGGGCTATATACTGTGTGGGGGGGCTGTATACTGTGTGGGGGGGCTGTATAGTGTAGGGGGGGCTGTATAGTGTAGGGGGGGCTGTATAGTGTAGGGGGGGCTGTATAGTGTGGGGGGGCCTGTATAGTGTAGGGGGGGCTGTATAGTGTGGGGGGGCCTGTATAGTGTGGGGGGGGCCTGTATAGTGTGGAGTGCTATACTGCTGTACTGTATAGTGTGGGGGGCTGTATTGTGTATAGTTTGGCGTGCTGTATACTGTGAGGTGTTGTATACTGTGAGGTGTTGTATACTGTGGGCTGCTATACTGCTCTACTATATACTGTGGGGCACTGTATAGTGTGGGGTGCTATACTGCATACTGTGTGGTGCTGTATACTATAGGGTGCTATACTGCATACTGTGGGGTGCTGGGGTGCACTGTAACACTAGAATGAGCCGAGCCCTGGTCTCCTTCCTGCAGAGCGGTGCCCACTTCCAGCCTGAGCCCAGCTGCCCAGAGCACTGATCCTGAGCTGCTGGAGTCTTCAGAACTGGAAGTATTTATATCACTGGACTCTACCAGATGTGTGGATTTTTTGTGTGTGTGTTGTGGTGGAGGGCGTGATTGCATGCTAGGGTGTGGGAAGGCGTGATCCAGGGGGCCCAAGTAAATTTTTGCCCAGGGTCCAATCAATATTAAAGACGGCCCTGGACAGCGCACATGAATATGTGTATGTATAGGCTAATTGGACTGTGGTAATGAGAGGAGGACACATAGGGAGGGACAAAGGGCTGGTTACACAGGGCAAAAAATCCCAATCTGGCGAAGAGTTGTAGCTGTTCTCAGGACCACTCCACCTGGTGGAGCCAGTGTCCTTACGTTATAGATGAGAAATCCATGGATCCTGGTGGAAATGAGCAGCAGATGTGTTTTTTTTGCTAATTTTTAACGACAGAGAAAGAAGCCGTTACCACATTTAAGGATTCACTATACAAAGACTATAGGAATTGGGCAAAATATAATCTAGAAATACAAGTAATTCTGATTCAGTTCCTCAGTATAAATACACTGGGGGAGATTTATTAAAACGGGTGTAAAGTAGAACTGGCTTGGTTGCCCATAGCAACCAATCAGGATCCACCTTTCATTTTCCAAAGGAGATAAAAAAAAATGAAATGTGGAACTTCATTGGTTGCTATGGGCAACTAAGCTAGTTTTCCTTTGCATCAGGAAATCCCCCCAAAGTATACTGTATGTAGAAATATCATAATGTGGAGACAGAAGAAGGACTTATAGATGAGTTGCTATTTCCATGTGAGTGTTAGATGAGGAACATCCCGGGGTCTGCATTCATAGCTGTCATGCTGTAATATTAAATTGTAAAGCAGCTGAGATGTGTATTAGGATGTTCTGCAGCAGCTGAGGTGTGTATTATGAGGTTCTGCAGCAGCTGAGGTGTCTATTAGGAGGTTCTACAGCAGCGAAGGTGTGTATTAGGAGGTTCTGCAGCAGCTGAGGTGTGTATTAGGAGGTTCTACAGCAGCGGAGGTGTGTATTAGGAGGTTCTGCAGCAGCAGAGGTGTGTATTAAAAGGTTCTGCAGCAGCTGAGGTGTGTATTAGGAGGTTCTGCAACAGCTGAGGTGTGTATTATGAGGTTCTGCAGCAGCTGAGGTGTGTATTAAAAGGTTCTGCAGCAGCTGAGCTGTGTATTAAGAGGTTCTGCAGCAGCTGAGATGTGTATTAGGATGTTCTGCAGCAGCTGAGGTGTGTATTATGAGGTTCTGCAGCAGCTGAGATGTGTATTAGGATGTTCTGCAGCAGCTGAGGTGTGTATTATGAGGTTCTGCAGCAGCTGAGATGTGTATTAGGATGTTCTGCAGCAGCTGAGGTGTGTATTATGAGGTTCTGCAGCAGCTGAGGTGTCTATTAGGAGGTTCTACAGCAGCGAAGGTGTGTATTAGGAGGTTCTGCAGCAGCTGAGGTGTGTATTATGAGGTTCTGCAGCAGCTGAGGTGTCTATTAGGAGGTTCTACAGCAGCGGAGGTGTGTATTAGGAGGTTCTGCAGCAGCGGAGGTCTGTATTAGGAGGTTCTACAGCAGAGGAGGTGTGTATTAGGAGGTTCTGCAGCAGCGGAGGTGTGTATTAGGAGGTTCTACAGCAGCGGAGGTGTGTATTAGGAGGTTCTGCAGCAGCGGAGGTGTGTATTAGGAGGTTCTGCAGCAGCAGAGGTGTGTATTAAAAGGTTCTGCAGCAGCTGAGGTGTGTATTAGGAGGTTCTGCAACAGCTGAGGTGTGTATTATGAGGTTCTGCAGCAGCTGAGGTGTGTATTAAAAGGTTCTGCAGCAGCTGAGCTGTGTATTAAGAGGTTCTGCAGCAGCTGAGATGTGTATTAGGATGTTCTGCAGCAGCTGAGGTGTGTATTATGAGGTTCTGCAGCAGCTGAGATGTGTATTAGGATGTTCTGCAGCAGCTGAGGTGTGTATTATGAGGTTCTGCAGCAGCTGAGATGTGTATTAGGATGTTCTGCAGCAGCTGAGGTGTGTATTATGAGGTTCTGCAGCAGCTGAGGTGTCTATTAGGAGGTTCTACAGCAGCGAAGGTGTGTATTAGGAGGTTCTGCAGCAGCTGAGGTGTGTATTATGAGGTTCTGCAGCAGCTGAGGTGTCTATTAGGAGGTTCTACAGCAGCGGAGGTGTGTATTAGGAGGTTCTGCAGCAGCGGAGGTCTGTATTAGGAGGTTCTACAGCAGAGGAGGTGTGTATTAGGAGGTTCTGCAGCAGCGGAGGTGTGTATTAGGAGGTTCTACAGCAGCGGAGGTGTGTATTAGGAGGTTCTGCAGCAGCGGAGGTGTGTATTAGGAGGTTCTGCAGCAGCTGAGGTGTGTATCAGGAGGTTCTGCAGCAGCTGAGGTGTGTATTAGGAGGTTCTGCAGCAGCTGAGGTGTGTATTAGGAGGTTCTGCAGCAGCCAATGTGTGTATTATGAGGTTCTGCAGCAGCCGAGGTGTGTATTATGAGGTTCTGCAGCAGCGGAGGTGTGTATTAGGAGGTTCTGCAGCAGCTGAGGTGTGTATCAGGAGGTTCTGCAGCAGCTGAGGTGTGTATTAGGAGGTTCTGCAGCAGCGGAGGTGTGTATTAGGAGGTTCTGCAGCAGCTGAGGTGTGTATTATGAGGTTCTGCAGCAGCTGAGGTGTGTATTAGGAGGTTCTACAGCAGCGGAGGTGTGTATTAGGAGGTTCTGCAGCAGCTGAGGTGTGTATTAGGAGGTTCTGCAGCAGCTAAGGTGCGTATAATGAGATTCTGTAGCAGCTAAGGTGTGTACTATGAGGTTCTGCAGCAGCTGAGATGTATATTATGAGACTGCAGCAGCTAAGGTGAACATTATGAGGTTCTGCAGCAGCTGAAGTGTGTACTATGTAGTTCTGCAGCAGCTGAGATGTGTAATATTACATTGTAAAGCAGCTGAGGTGTGTATTAGGAGGTTCTGCAGCAGCTAAGGTGTGTATTATGAGACTCTGCAGCATCTGAGGTGTGTATTATGAGGGTCTGCAGCAGCTGAGGTGAACATTATGAGGTTCTGCAGCAGCTGAGGTGTGTATTATGATGTTCTGCAGCAGCTGAGGTGTGTATTATGAGGTTCTGCAGCAGCTGATGCAGCATCCTACTCCTGGAAGTCACGTATACTGCAAAGTGCAAAAGTATTTTGTTATCATGTCATGTATATTTCTGCAAGAACAGGCTGAATCTAACAGCCACCACTAGATGGGGCTGGTGTCACCGTATATAAGGTGAGGAGGGAGTCCGCAGAGTTCAGAGTATGTGTGAGGGAGTCTAGTCTAATCCAGTCTTAGTCTAAACCAGCAGAGAGTTTATATGTAGAGCTGACACTTTAGATCATCCTGGACTTGGATCCACGCAGAGTAGAGCTATAACATCTCGAAAGCGGACCAGATGATAGAGAGATGTAGAGCAAGACCCGTAGAGGTGAGCAGTTTCAAAAGGACTTATTTGGCTCTACGGCAACTGTGTTCAGGAGAAGCTTGAGGTCCCTGAGCACACACCAAATGCAGTTTGACCCCCTGTATTTACCTCCATGCCCCAAGGTGGAAACGTGGATGAGCAACCTGTGAAAGAATGGCGCAGAGGACTTTGCCTGTCGTTAGGGAGAACCACCCTGTTGGTTGCATTGCCTTAAGGGAAATTATTACACCTCACATCCAGCAGCTGAAGTCAATTAGTAAAGTGCAGGAAAAGAAAGATTCCCTAAAACATCTAAAGAGACACTGGTTTGGCCTATGGCTGTCTGTGCAGCTGTGAGACCTGTGCTATCTGAGGAGACTTTCTGTGTAACATCAGCTGGTCCATAACAAGTAAGACCTGTCCTGAATTGTCTGCATCTGAAGCTTCAGTAAACAATTGTTTGCCCTGCCTCGCACCGTAAAACATCAACATCAAGGGTACATCAACCGCCATCAAGCAGGAGAACCCCAGAACCAGAGCGTCCTCTGAAGAGAAGAACCTGTGCGCCCTGGCCCAGGGGGCTTCAGAAAACCGTGAGTACAACTACTGCACTTATCCGGCCATACCTCATGCGTGCCCCTGTGGCTTGGTTGCTGCACTGAGGTGTGTCTTATGAGGTTCTGCAGCAGCTGAGGTGTACATTATGAGGTTCTGCAGCAGCTGAGGTGTACATTATGAGGTTCTGCAGCAGCTGAGGTGTACATTATGAGGTTCTGCAGCAGCTGAGGTGTACATTATGAGGTTCTGCAGCAGCTGAGGTGTACATTATGAGGTTCTGCAGCAGCTGAGGTGTACATTATGAGGTTTTGCAGCAGCAGAGGTGTGTATTATGAGGTTCTGCAGCAGCTGAGGTGTGTATTAAGCCTCATTCACATGTTAATGTCTGTTCTAAAATCTGTGAAAGGTGGTCAGTGATGCCTCTGTGAAGACAACCATAAAGGATCTGTGCATGGTCCGTGTATCCGTTTTTTGCTGTCCATGTGTCATCCGTGTTTCATGGACACTTTGCAGCTGAAAAATAATTTTTAAAGCATCTCTTCCTAATGATCTGTGAAACATGGATGGCATCCATGTTGCGTTCATGGTTTTCACGGATCCATAGATTATAATTGGCATGATGGATCTGTGAACATGGTCAAAATAGAGCATGCTTCTGTGGTAAAATACGGATGTGTGAATGTAGACATTAAAATGAATAGATACATGGAACACTGACGTGTGAATGAGGCTTTAAGAGGTTCTGCAGGAGCTGAGGCATGTATTATGAGGTTCTACAGCATCTGAGGCGTGTATTATGAGGTTCTACAGCTTCTGAGGCGTGTATTATGAGGTTCTACAGCATCTGAGGCGTGTATTATGAGGTTCTACAGCATCTGAGGTGTGTATTATGAGGTTCTACAGCATCTGAGGCGTGTATTATGAGGTTCTGCAGCAGCTGAGGGGTGTATTATGAGGTTCTACAGCATCTGAGGCGTGTATTATGAGGTTCTACAGCATCTGAGGCGTGTATTATGAGGTTCTGCAGCATCTGAGGCGTGTATTATGAGGTTCTGCAGCATCTGAGGCGTGTATTATGAGGTTCTGCAGCATCTGAGGCGTGTATTATGAGGTTCTGCAGCATCTGAGGCGTGTATTATGAGGTTCTGCAGCATCTGAGGCGTGTATTATGAGGTTCTGCAGCATCTGAGGCGTGTATTATGAGGTTCTGCAGCATCTGAGGCGTGTATTATGAGGTTCTGCAGCATCTGAGGCGTGTATTATGAGGTTCTGCAGCATCTGAGGCGTGTATTATGAGGTTCTGCAGCATCTGAGGCGTGTATTATGAGGTTCTACAGCATCTGAGGCGTGTATTATGAGGTTCTGCAGCAGCTAAGGCGTGTATTATGAGGTTCTACAGCAGGGGTCTCAAACTCAATTTACCTGGGGGCCGCAAGAGGCAGAGTCTGGGTGAGGCTGGGCCGCATAAGGGATTTCACAAAAAAAAAAGTACTCAAATGCATCTGTGATGTGGAGTGCACATGGGCCGGTGCCCATGTATTGCGTTGCGGACCTGCCGTATGCGGGTCGCAATACAGCCATGGGCACACAATGGCCGTGTGCATGAGGCCTAAAACATAAACTCCTATAAGAAAATAATAATCAATAATACACTTTATTGGCAAAAATTCATAAGAAAAAAAATTTCCTCCTATGAATTTTTGCCAATAAACTCTATAATTGATTTCATGCGTTCTGGTATTTTCTTATAGGAGTTTATATTGTGTTTTACAGGCATGTGTGCTGCTGAGCAAAGCAACACATGGTAATTGCCCTCTATTCAATTATTGGCTCCTCTGACCCTTTATTTTGGAGTACTGTAGAGCTAGCCCCACGCTGCAGGCCCCCATGTAACACATGTAACTGGTCTTGGTCTGTTATTTGATTCTGTAGTTCACCTGAATTCTAAATGTAAAACTCCAGCAGCAGCTTCTGCCTTCTTCAGCCAGGTTTCCTCTGGGCTCGGCTATGCGTCCTGAATCCTGATCGTGAATCTTCTGGCTGCCCCCTGCCGATCAGCAGCTCCGTGGCTCCTCCCCTGTGTCCTGCGCTGCTGCGGGCTGAGGCAGGCTCACATACGTTACACAGCTGTCACTCTGTGGAAAGTGTACTGGCGGCGCATAGACTCTCTGCCTGGAGTCGGACTCAGAGATCATGTGAGAGATGGGCCGGGCGCTGCGCTGATTTTTGTTTTTTTCATTCATTAATTTTTGCGCAGGCCGGCCGTTGCGGGCCACAAAATATTGTACTGAGGGCCACGAGTTTGAGACCCCTGTTCTACAGCATCTGAGGCGTGTATTATGAGCTTCTTCAACATCTGAGGCATGTGTTATGAGGTTCTACAGCATCTATGGTGTGCATTAGGAGGTTCTGCATGAGTTGCAGTGTGTATTATGAGGCTCTGCAGGAACTGGTGTGTATTATGAGGTTCTGCAGCAGCTGTGGTGTGTATTATGAGGTTCTGCAGCAGCTGAGGTGTGTATTATGACGTTCTTCAGCAGCTGAGACATGTATTATCAGGTTCTGCAGCAGCTGAAGTGTGTAATATGAGGTTCTGCAGAAGCTGTGATGTGTATTATGAGGTTCTACAGCATCTGAGGCGTGTATTATGAGGTTCTACAGCATCTGAGGCGTGTATTATGAGGTTCTACAGCATCTGAGGCGTGTATTATGAGCTTCTTCAACATCTGAGGCATGTGTTATGAGGTTCTACAGCATCTAAGGTGTGCATTAGGAGGTTCTGCATGAGTTGCAGTGTGTATTATTAGGCTCTGCAGGAACTGGTGTGTATTATGAGGTTCTGCAGCAGCTGTGGTGTGTATTATGAGGTTCTGCAGCAGCTGTGGTGTGTATTATGAGGTTCTGCAGCAGCTGTGGTGTGTATTATGAGGTTCTGCAGCAGCTGTGGTGTGTATTATGAGGTTCTGCAGCAGCTGTGGTGTGTATTATGAGGTTCTGCAGCAGCTGTGGTGTGTATTATGAGGTTCTGCAGCAGCTGTGGTGTGTAATATGAGGTTCGGCAGAAGCTGTGGTGTGTATTATGAGGCATCAGTTGAGTCGTGTATTATGAGGTTCTGCAGCAGCTAGGATACAGAACTGTATAATGCACATTGTCTCTGCGGAGGAACCTCCTTGTAAAGGTATCAACAGGTCAGTCATCAGTTCTTGGCGCAGAAGGAGCTTCTTATCTTTGATCGGTGGCAGACTACTTCCACCACAGGAGGTAAGCAGTGCATACATTTGGTGCGCCTCTTCTCTATAATCGTCCGATGCTTATAGAAATATTATTTACAAGCATATCAAGAACATTTCCGTTGATGTGTATAATAATAATTCATTTTGTGATAGAGAACATGGACGTGCGGACCTTCACACGTTACAGCTCCCATGTGTCTAACTTTACTGTGCGGTTATAATGATGTCTACACCAAGAGAAAACATTGCCAGCAGTGAGGAGATCGATCAGGTTTCCAGCATATCAGCTGTAAATAAGACCCCATGTAAAGTGCCGTATTCAGAATTCCTCTTTATGGTTACTGTCAATGCTGGGCATACAGGTTTATAGTTACAGTCTTTACTGGGCATACAGCTTTATGGTTACAGTCTTTACTGGGCATACAGCTTTATGGTTACAGTCTTTACTGGGCGTACAGCTTTATAGTTACAGTCTTTACTGGGCATGCAGCTTTATAGTTACAGTCTTTACTGGGCATACAGGTTTATAGTTACAGTCTTTACTGGGCATGCAGCTTTATAGTTACAGTCTTTACTGGGCATACAGGTTTATAGTTACAGTCTTTACTGGGCATGCAGCTTTATAGTTACAGTCTTTACTGGGCATACAGGTTTATAGTTACAGTCTTTACTGGGCATGCAGCTTTGTGGTTACAGTCTTTACTGGGCATGCAGCTTTATGGTTACAGTTTTTACTGGGCATACAGCTTTGTGGTTACAGTCTTTACTGGGCATGCAGCTTTATGGTCACAGTCTTTACTGGGCATTCAGCTTTGTGGTTACAGTCTTTAATGGGCATGCAGCTTTGTGGTTACAGTCTTTAATGGGCATACAGCTTTTTGGTCACAGTCTTTACTGGGCATACAGCTTTATGCTTACAGTCTTTACTGGGCATACAGCTTTATGCTTACAGTCTTTACTGGGCATACAGCTTTATGCTTACAGTCTTTACTGGGCGTACAGCTTTATGCTTACAGTCTTTACTGGGTGTACAGCTTTATGCTTACAGTCTTTACTGGGCGTACAGCTTTATGGTTACAGTCTTTACTGGGTGTACAGCTTCATGGGTACAGTCTTTACTGGGCGTACAGCTTTATGGTTACAGTCTTTACTGGGCGTACAGCTTTATGGTCACAGTCTTTACTGGGCGTACAGCTTTATGGTTACAGTCTTTACTGGGCATACAGCTTTATGGTTACAGTCTTTACTGGGCATACAGCTTTATGGTTACAGTCTTTACTGGGCATACAGCTTTATGGTTACAGTCTTTACTGGGTATGCAGCTTTATGGTAACAGTCTTTATTAGGCATACGGCTTGATGGTTATTGTATTTATTACACATACAGTTTTATGGTTAGTCCTTATTCAGAATTCTTCTTTATTGTTACTCTCCATACTGGACATACAGCCTACTGGGCATGCAGCTCTGTGGTTACAGTCTTTACTGGGTATACAGCTTTATGGTTACAGTCTTTACTGGCCATACAGCTTTATTACAGTCTGTATAGGTATTGGTTACAGTCATTATTCTGCATACAGATCTATGGTTACAGTTTTTATTAGGCATACAGCTTGATGGTTATTGTCTATATTACTCATACAGTTTATGGTTATAGTCCTTATTCACCATTCATCTTTATTGTTACTGTCAGCACTAGGCAAATAGATTTATTGTCTTTATTGCGCAAACAACCTTATGGTTACTGTCTCTGTAAAGCTTACAGAGCAACTCGCACTATTTAGTAAATGTAGAACCACCATGGGCTTGGTACTGTTACAATCTCTGGTCACAGTTATAGGCAAGCATGACACAGCTTCATCACACCACAATATATGAACATGCTGGAAGTGGTCTGAAGCCACTTGCAAGATACACATGGCACTCTTCACCGGTCACACAGCACTCTTCCCGGCACACCCCATTAATCCAGTAATGCTTCAGATTCAAGGCACTGGCAGCAGTCTGCAACCAAGTGCTCAGTTACATTCTAAGGGTCAGTTTCCCTACTGCAACACTACTGGGTTCACACACGTAACAAGGAACTGCCCTCCAGTATACAATGCAAACATTACAACAACTTTTAAAGGCATGGCACTTGCAATATCAACTCCCCACGTTCCAATAATCATAACTTTTTTTTTCTTTTTACATTCACATAGCCATATGAGGACTTATTTTTTGTGGGACAAGATTAATGGCACCATTTAATTTACCATGTATTGTATTGGAAAACTTGAAAAATTCATTGTGACGTAAAATTGAAAAGAAAAAAAAAACACACAATCCCACCAAGGTTTTGGGGGTTTTGACATCATGAAGTTCACTGTACACTAAAAATGACATGAGGTCCTTATTCTACAGCTCAATACGAGCTCAGTTCCTTAAGCGCTGATCAATTTTTTTCCTTGAACTGTAGAAATAACCCCTTATATTTTGTTTTGTTTTTTGACAAGTAAGATGGTGAATTGTGGACAACTTAGAAGTGTGCTGAAAACAAAGAAGGAAAATCACTGTATAAATAGTGTATATACCCTAGGTATGAAACCGCTATAGGAATCTTCATGGGGGCTTTCAGCCAGGAGATGTTGGGTCAGGAAACAAGAGAGATGGGAAAACGTCAAAGCTCATGGTGTTATTGTCTTCTACAAAAGGTTAGAAGTTGGTTTATGGGTATGACGATAGTGATAATAATAAGAAATGCATGATGAACTACCTAAGGGGCAATTTTGTGGGGCTACTGATTGTGAGACAGAATCAAAAATGTCTCCTCAGCTAAACATGGTGAACCTAAGACCCATGCTTCATCCAGCCTAGACCAGAGGGCCAGACAATAGGATGTAGAGGAGAAAGAGGAACCATCTAACAAAACAAAAAAATTGAACTTATGAGGTTTTTATCTACTGTCTTCTGTATTTCTTTACTGACATCACTTCAGATTTCCTTCTCCAGTTTTCCTACCTCTCCACTAAAGTTTTTTTTACCACACAGCATTTATTTAAAATGTTTGTGCTTAGACAAAATGTTCTAATTTGCTGTCAATAAATGTATGTTCTAGCAATGATTTACTGTACTGTAACATTGATGAAAACGTCAACTTCAGAGAATTCTTGCCATGGTCACTGAGTTTTGGTCAAACTTTTTAAATGTCACAGAGAGATATCAAAAGTTTTGATCAGTGGGGGTCTGAGTGCTGAGACCCCCACTGATTGCTAGAACAAGGAGAGAGAAGCACCCACATATTATACTCTACCTCCTCGTTGCTGGAGACAAGCTTACCAGAAAGTCTATGGGGCCGTCTTGATTGTGTCCTCAACAGTGAACAGAGAGAGCATGTTATGCTTGTGCATCTCTCTCCTCCTTCTAGAGATTGGTGTGGGTCTGAGTGCTGAGACCCTCACTGATCGCTAGAACAAGGAGAGGGAAATAGTCACATATCATACAAGTATCTATTCAGTCCTCTACAGTGAAGAGAGAGAACTTTAAATGTGTGCGTCTCTCTCCTTCTTCTGCCGATCGGGGTCTTTGTGCTGAGACCCTCACTGATCTCTAGATCGAGGAGAGGGAAGTGCTCAAATATCACACTCATCTATGTGTATGAGCAAGTCTCCATTCAGTCTTGTACAGTGAAGAGAGAGAGATGATGTTATATGCATGCATCTCTCTCCTCCTTCTAGCGATCGATGGGGGTCTTTGTGATGCGACCCTCACTGATCGCTAGAAGAAGGAGAGAAAAGCACTCACATATTGATGTCCATTTTTTCACTGCGGGAGATCGGCTCAACAGAAAGTCTAAGGGCTTGTCCCATTTGTGTGCTCTACAGTGAAGAGAGAGCACATTATACTTGTGCTTTTCTCTCCTAATTGGAGCGATCCTGGGGGTCTCAGCACTTAGACCCACCGATCACAACTTTTGTTATGTCTCTACAACAAATCCCAGGCCCCCTAAAAAATTCTGACCCCAGATAAGTTAGTCAATAGTATTATGGTTTTGGTAGGGCCACACTATCATGTTAGACTTGGACCCACTAGACAATCCCATTTCAAACCTCTAGTGGGCCAGTCTGACCCGGAATGGACATGCCCACTGTGTTATATATCCTGTTATGCCCACTGTGAAAACTGTGATGGCGACCATCCAACTCTCAAATTAGTTTTTTAATTCTAGCATAAGGCGCCTTTTCTGAATATTGCAGAATCTAAAGGTTTTTCTTTCTCAAAGGCACCACTAGGGTGAGCTTGCTGCATATTTTTTTACATTGAGCCCATTGACTTCAACAATACATGTCCTCCTATTAGGAGGTGCAGAGTTTTATCATTTAGTTCTAAGGCAGTGTCAAGGGAATCTGTAAGGCGCACTCGGTCTCCCATCAGCTGCAGACCTGCTGCTTAGCTTCAGGAGCGAGGATCTGTGTTTGGCCTCTTTCCCAGGGCGGCTTTGCTAGCTGGGAGGCTCCCTGCTCCTAGGTCTGCTTTGAGCGCCGAGCTGATCACTCGGTGCTCGACTTGTTTGTCTGTCTGTCAGTCATGTGAACCTGGCCACGTCACATGACCTCACTCCCCACTATAAATACAGGCGGCCTGAGGGCTACAGGTTGCCTGTGATTTTCGTCTCTAGGGCTGTGTGTACTATTATTATTGCTTCCTACTTGACCTCTGGTATTGACCTTGTTTGTTTCCTGACCTCGCTTTGCCCGCTCCCTTGGTGCCTACGCTATCCCTCGGATTTGACCCCTGCTGGTTCTCGGATTTCGTCTCCTGCCTCGTCCCTTGTACTGACGTGACCTCCCGGACCGACCTCGGCTAGTTGACCCGCCATTGCCTTTCCCATCACTGGGTACTGTTGTCTTATCTACCTCCCTGTCTATCCGTTTGCCTTAGTCTTGTGTACCGCCTTCTGCCTTGGCTGTCTGTTCCTCTCTTTCTCTGTTCGCTCTGCTCTACACTTACGTAGGTTAAGGACTGTCGCCCAGTTGCGCCCCGTCACCTAGGGTGGGTGGTGCAAGTAGGCAGGGACAGGGTTGAGGGTGGCAGTTTAGAGGGTGCACTTCCTCGCTACTTTCCTCACCCGTGACAGAATCACTATGTAATCGATGTTGGGGAGGCACTTCTTAGTACTGTTGAACATTAGGGGCAGATTTGGCTTTTCTGGGGCCCCCAAGCAAAGGTATATCTGGGGACTTTGCTGCACAGCTAAGCTCTATTTTGCACTCTAGACACTTCTGCTATTGCTCTACATCTAGGAGATTGCCCCAGTGGACCCCCATTTAGCCTAATCGGCTGCATAGGTGGTATATCTGCCCCTGATTTAGTAGTTTTTTTCAGCCAACCGCTTGTGGCCAGCAGGGGGCGCTCTGATATCTGGAAAGAGAAATGTAAACACACAACTTGCCCCTTTGCATGGCCCATGTCCCAGCATGGCATCCCCTGATTGTGTGTTTGAACACCAGGGCTGAGTCTGATGGTACAGGATACCAGAAGAAAGTGCTGCCTCCTATGAGGCGACAACTCTTCTGGGGGTCCGAGGGGAATTGGATCTCTCTTCTTTTTTTTTTTTTCAAGGAGCCTCCCAAACGTTCTGGGAGAGTTGACAACTCTACCATCTGATGGCACTGTAAACGTGGGCACATTGAGAGTCCCTGTAGACGCTGCTGCCTGACAGTAAACAGTGTCTTTCCTGCAATGTCCTATTTTTTGGCAGTGCCCCAGTACGGCCAGGAGGGGGCAGCGTTGTACCTTCTTTAGCTTCCTGCATTATCAGCAGACAATAGAAGGCCATCGTTCCATTAGTTGCTGTACAGTTCCGGATAATTTTGTATTTCCTCGGTCAGTGAAACCATCGGCTTTCCACCGGTGTAATCATTTTCAATGCATTGATTGATTTAGAAATGGGGGAAACATTTGGCCGTATTCTTTCCTTCCCGGTGCCTTTTGAGAACAGCAACAATAAGAGGCAGACATTAACAAGCACAATGGCGGTAAACAGTATTATAGCACACCACAATAACCGGCGAGCAGGCGATGGATTTGTAATAAAAAGGCACAGCATTGTCCTGGTGTTGTCAGCCATGTCATAACAGAGCAGAAGGCGGCACTGTAACCCCACAGACCCTTCAGTGACTGGATTTCTGTGGTACTTTCTCCTCTACTTGAGCCACAACCATAGGAGCTAGCTCTCTGACACCTGGCTAGTCATATCAAGGCCCGTCATACCAAGATTTTGTACTACCACCCCTAGTCTGCCCTCAGTTCAGCTTTCTGAGGCAGATCGGTAGCTAGGGAGGCCACTAGCAACCAGACTGTCATTATAAGAGGCAGCTTTTTGAGCATCTGAATCAGACTGGTTGCTAGGGAGACACCTAGCAACCAAACTGTCAGTCATGACAGGAGGCAGCCTTGTCAGCATCTGAGGCAGACTGGTTGCTAGGTAGACACCTAGCAACCAGACTGTTTGTCAGTACAGGAGGTGGCCTTCTGTTAATCTGAAGCAGACTGGTTGCTAGGAAGAACCCTGGCAACCAGACTGTCTGTCATGACAACAGGCAGCCTTCTGAGCATATGAGGCAGGCTGGTTGCTAGGGAGACGCCTAACAACCAGACTGTCATGACAGGAAGCAAACAAGTCATCAAATTAATTTATTGGTGTTTTCTGAATATTGTTCAATGGAACTTTCTCTAGGTGTCCATCACCTCCTTGTCATATCCAAATACCCATTTTTGTATGAAATTGGAGACCCGCCTTTTGTGCATTTAGGCATATTCTTCAATAAGAGAGGGGGGCTGAAAGAGCACCTGTCAGCAGGAACAACTCCATTTACCCAGGCACATTGTCTTGTAGGGTTGACCCTGCTGATTAAAATGATACCTGTCTATTGAAAATTGGTTGAGGCATTCCAGAGAAAGAGAATCTTTTATACTTTACGCAAATAAGGGCTTCATTACGGACTGGGCGTGGCCTTCTACAGTCATGCCCCTAGTAATAGAAATGAAAAGGGTTGAGCTGTAATACCACACACCACCTGTGGACAGGTGAAGCGCTGTGATACTGAAGATCTCTCAAGGGAACAGCTGGGATCAAAGAAGGCTTAGATCATGGCTATTCAACCATCCCATTGTAAAGAGGTGGATGGTACGGCACTGGTTAGTAAAGATGTGAAAGGAGCCAGAGATGGTAGACTGCAGTTAATTAGTAGCAATACATGTCTCGGCAGATTACAAAAGGAATGCTAGGCAATGGTGGACTCCATATTTTTGCACAAGTTGACTTGCATGTAATGCCCTGGAGCAAGGGTACTTTGGACTATAGATGTTTGTCGATATTTGCTGTATTGTCACTACACAAAGCCATCAACTCACTACTTTATTGCACTTTGAAGGGTTAACTTGTGCTGTGATTTATGCCCTTGTTTACACTTATACTGATTTATATTGCTGATCTGCATTTTACATTTATTGTAATATATCCTGTTCATCTGCACTGTTGTTGCACTATATCTGCGCTGCAATCTGGAAAGGGTTAATACACAGACAGCTTATACTGAGAGACCTTGGGACTTTCTATCTGTGCACTGAGACGTTTGAAATCTTCCACAGTTACTATAAGGGACTATGCAAAGTTAGGAGGTTACAAACAGACATACTGAACTTTTGACTGTCTGGTTTAGGTCTATTGTTTATGTCTGAAGACTTATGTCTGGAAAAAATTGCTTATTCATTCCTATAGACTTGTATTGAAACTCTATACAAGTCTATGGCAGACTGAACTTGCAACAAGTGTTTCTGTTTAGGCTGCAATTCTCCACTCCTATCATCCCACTAGAAGGTTTTAGTTCAGCTACAAACGGTATAAAAGGAGACCAGCTAGAGCTCCTAGGATACAGATAGGGACCAGTATTTAGTAGAAGAGACTTTGTCAGACTGGACGAGTGATCATAAGACCCTGAGATGGGGATAATCTGCCACAGACCCTGGTTCACCTACCCTTTGAGCAGAGGGCCAACCAGATGACTGAGCCACAGATTGTGGGGAACCAGCTATTTGGCCAGGGTACTAACCTTCTGATAGAGAGCGAGAGAGAGAGACAGCTAGCTCAGGCCTTTCCTCAGCACAGAACCTTCTTCTGTCAGGGAGGAGACTGGAGAAGCCAGCTCTATGCCTCACCTATATTGTTTTGCACTTCAGTTTCTCCAGTAAAAAAAGCATACTGGTTTACTGTAGACCCTGACTCTCTGGACTTATTTTCCTTTGAGATGCACCATGCCTTACCAGCAACACATGGTGACACCTCCTCTGTGTCTGGGAGACCCAGCATGGCCACTGCAGGTAGCGCACCCGTTAAAAGTTCTGCATGCCTACAATGCTCCGGTGTCACTACTCATAATGGGCACCATGTTCTGTCCTTCAGAGCTTGTGCTTCAGCTTGCCCCACACTCTGGAACCATTTGGTACTAAATTACACTACCTTTTTTCCAGGGTGCCTCCCAGGTAGGTCACTCAGCCACATGCTTGGACCCTTTACATGGGTGAGGCCAGGGTAGTACCCCTCACTAGGGTCACAGCAATTGGGGCTTGTTACCCAGCACCCAGATGCTGGGTTCCAATTGGGCTGTAACAAGCCACTTTGTCTTGGCTGAGGATGAAGCAAAGTCTCTCTCCACCAAATGTGTCAACTATGGACCTCCTAAAGAACACAGGCCATTTTCACCGCTGCCTAGGACATCACCACCACGACCATGACATTAATAATAATGCCACAAGGTGGTGACAATCGCAAAACAACTTAGTTATGTATTAAACTCACATATCACATATATTACAGACGTATCTAAAAATCTTGACGGAAAGTCTCATTTGCCATAGCAAAATCTTCACCCAAAGCCAAGAATATGGGTTGGATGAATCTTGATGAGATCAGGAACCCAATGACCCAGGATGCATCAGTGATTTATAGCAATGACGCCAAGGCTCCCGTCAGCCTATACATATACCCTATGTGTCTTCCTCTGACCTTGGGCATTATCATTTATTTTCAGACATATTAAGGAAATGCATCGCCGTGTGTCAATTGTATATTGCAGAGAAACTGTAAATAACAGCAATACCTATTTTTACCACTAGGTGGCGCATTGCAACACTAAATGATCAACTTTTCTGGCATTTTCTCAGCGTTTTGGAGAGTCACATCTTCAGACTGTGCTGAAAATGTACTGCAAATCAAAGGACAGCATTCCTTAGTAATTCCTTCTTTTCCATGCATCAGGTTAACCATTTTCTTGCCGCAGTAGGGTATATTGGCATGTTCTGTTTTTGTTTTAACCTTGGGAGCCTGGGTATGACTGACATTGGGACTCCCAGATGTTTAACCCCTTAGATCAGATCAGTCCCGGGCATGCTGAGTCTCTGACTGCACAAAATCCCCCATCATCCCCTCCCCCAATAGTCATTAAAAAGAGTGTGATTTGAATAAGCTCTTTTTTACTTAAAGGGACCTCTGGAAATGAGCTGATCCCAGGGTGTCCTGCTGCTGCTGCAATCAGCTTTAGTCTTTAGGGGAATCCAGAAGACAGTGTTTAATTTGCCTGCAGCGCCTCGGCAGGTGAAATAAAGAATTTACCAATTGGATCCTCCAGAGAAACACTTTCTTGAACTGCTCTCCTACTTGTTGATAGAGCTCTCAAATGAAAGACCCATCTCTACTAAATCATAAATTCATAGGTATTTATATATGGTGATACTAAACCTAACAACTCTAGCCCAAATCACTCATTCCCCTTTGTCTCTGTAGCGTCACATTGAAAATAGGTTCTCCAATCCTATACTATATCCATTTGTTAGGACTATAAGATGATCACAAAGACAGTTGCAGTGGATGGGTTTGGGGTGGCCCCAAAGCTATCCAGGGTTCCCCAGACACCATTGAGGTATCACCACGTGTTGCTGCTCTCCTGAAGGGATGGTAATGTGTGGTGCACCCCAATGGCGTAGATAAACTTTAGAAAGGTCACGGCACTCTTAAACTTCAAAATTCTGTGTTTTATTACACGAAAGTAATCAGCAACGTTTCGACATCCAAGTCTTTCTCAAGCTACTATGTAGCTTGAGAAAGACTTGGATGTCGAAACGTTGCTGATTACTTTGGTGTGATAAAACACAAAATTTTGAAGTTTGAGAGTGCCGTGACCTTTTTAAAGTTTATCTACGTTTTTGTGGGGTTCCTGAGGCTGGGACCTGACGCCGCGACCACCTCCACCAGCATTGAATTGCCTTCAAGTAAGTGGTGCTGTCCTAATCCATTTTTTTTGTGCACCCCAATGGGAAATAAGTCCAGAGAGTCAGGGTCTGCAGTAACCAGGGTGCTTCTTTACTGGAGGAATTCAGGTACATAACAATACAGGTGAGGCATTGGGCTGGCTTCTCCAGTCTCCTCCCTGGCAGAAGCAGGGTTTGATGCTGAGAAAAGGCCTGAGCTAGCTATCTCTCTTTATTTCAGAAGGCTGGTACTGAGGACAAAAGCTAGTGATCTAAGGGCTGTGGCAGAGTAGCTCCATCTCAACGTCTTCTTCTGGTCACTCAAGTAGTCTCTTCTTCTAAGCGCTGTTCTATAACTGCAGAGCACTAGGGGCTCTGTCTGTTGTCCAGTTTCTGGCTGCACTAGAACCTTCTAGTGGAATGGGTGGAGTGAAGAAACTCAGCACAAACGATACAATGTCACAACTCCCAACTCTCATAGACTTACATAAGACCTTCAATGAAACTCACTGGCAATAACAGACAAAAACAAGTCTTCAGACATAAAAACAGAGATAAACCAGACATCCAAAATCTCAGTCTGCCTGGTATTGGTGGTAAACAAGTCTGGCTTTTCCCCTCCAAAACATGCTCTTCTCTATGGTAGCCGTGGAAAATTAACAGCTTCTCAGTATTAGCTAAAAAGTCCCAAAAGTCTCTCAGTATTCATTAACCCTTTCCACAGTGCTTGTGCAAATACAGTGCAAATGAGCAGGATATTTATGACTATATACAGTGTATGTCTGTGTGTGTGTGTGTGTGTGTGTATATGTATATATACAGTACAGACCAAAAGTTTGGACACACCTTCTCATTCAAAGAGTTTTCTTTATTTTCATGACTTTGAAAATTGTAGATTCACACTGAAGGCATCAAAACTATGAATTAACACATGTGGAATTATATACATAACAAAAAAGTGTGAAACAACTGAAAATATGTCATATTCTAGGTTCTTCAAAGTAGCCACCTTTTGATTTGATTACTGCTTTGCACACTCTTGGCATTCTCTTGATGAGCTTCAAGAGCTAGTCACCTGAAATGGTCTTCCAACAGTCTTGAAGGAGTTCCCAGAGATGCTTAGCACTTGTTGGCCCTTTTGCCTTCACTCTGCGGTCCAGCTCACCCCAAACCATCTCGATTGGGTTCAGGTTCGGTGACTGTGGAGGCCAGGTCATCTGGCGTAGCACCCCATCACTCTCCTTCATGGTAAAATAGCCCTTACACAGCCTGGAGGTGTGTTTGGGGTCATTGTCCTGTTGAAAAATAAATGATGGTCCAACTAAAGGCAAACCAGATGGAATAGCATGCCGCTGCAAGATGCTGTGGTAGCCATGCTGGTTCAGTATGCCTTCAATTTTGAATAAATCCCCAACAGTGTCACCAGCAAAGCACCCCCACACCATCACACCTCCTCCTCCATGCTTCACGGTGGGAACCAGGCATGTAGAGTCCATCCGTTCACCTTTTCTGCATCGCACAAAGACATGGTGGTTGGAACCAAAGATCTCAAATTTGGACTCATCAGACCAAAGCACAGATTTCCACTGGTCTAATGTCCATTTCTTGTGTTCTTTAGCCCAAACAAGTCTCTTCTGCTTGTTGCCTGTCCTTAGCAGTGGTTTCCTAGCAGGTATTCTACCATGAAGGCCTGATTCACACAGTCTCCTCTTTACAGTTGTTCTAGAGATGTGTCTGCTGCTAGAACTCTGTGTGGCCTTGACCTGGTCTCTAATCTGTGCTGCTGTTAACCTGCGATCTCTGAGGCTGGTGACTCGGATGAACTTATCCTCTGCAGCAGAGGTGACTCTTGGTCTTCCTTTCCTGGGGCGGTCCGCATGTGAGCCAGTTTCTTTGTAGTGCTTGATGGTTTTTGTGACTGCACTTGGGGACACTTTCAAAGTTTTCCCAATTTTTCGGACTTACTGACCTTCATTTCTTAAAGTAATGATGGCCACTCGTTTTTCTTTACTTAGCTGCTTTTTTCTTGCCATAATACAAATTCTAACAGTCTATTCAGTAGGACTATCAGCTGTGAATCCACCTGACTTCTCCACAACGCAACTGATGGTCCCAACCCCATTTATAAGGCAAGAAATCCCACTTATTAAACCTGACAGGGCACACCTGTGAAGTGAAAACCATTTCAGGTGACTACCTCTTGAAGCTCATCAAGAGAATCCCAAGAGTGTGCAAAGCAGTAATCAAAGCAAAAGGTGGCTACTTTGAAGAACCTAGAATATGACATATTTTCCAGTTGTTTCACACTTTTTTGTTATGTATATAATTCCACATGTGCTAATTCATAGTTTTGATGCCTTCAGTTTGAATTTACAATTTTCATAGTCATGAAAATAAAGAGAACTCTTTGAATAAGAAGGTGTGTCCAAACTTTTGGTCTGTACTGTATGTGTGTGTGTGTATATATATATATATATATATATATATATATATATATGTGTGTATGTATGTAAAGCAGTTATAAGTCAGTATAAGTCAATGCAAGTTAACCCTTAATTGTCCACAAGTATCCAAACTTCAAAGTACCCCTGCTCCTACACAATGATCATCTGTAATCTGGTTGGAAACTTGGCAGTTAGTGTACAGGTTCTCTGCAGTGCCACCACAGGGGAAATTAAGTATTAAAAAATTGGGTCCTCCAGAAAAAAATGGATTTCTTGAACTGCTCTCTGACTGGTTGATTGAGGTCTTAAATGAGAGACCCCTCTCTATTAAATCAGAATTTCTTAGGTATTTATGTATGGGTTTTCCAAACCAAACAAGTCACTCATATGGTGAAGGTCCTTGACAATAAGATGACCACAAATACAGTGATCATCTGTAATCTGGGAGGAGACCTGACAGTAAGTGTTCAGCTTCCCTGCAGTGCCACCACAGGGGGAGTTAAAAAGCATGTATTAGCAGGATCAACCCTGCATGCTGCCTGGCAGAGTTGATCCTGGTGATTTAAAATGATACCTTTCTTGTTTAAAACCCATGAACCCATTCATGAAAAATCAGCTGTTTATTAATTTTGCTAATAAAAACTTCAGCGCAGTGGACAGTGGGCCCTAGCCTTTTGGAGCACCCCAGCTCCTTGGTTTTCTACCCCCTTGACTGATAGGGGTCAAGCATCCTCCCTGTCTTTTTGCCTGGCCCTGTAACCCTGCGCACGTGTCACTGGATCATCAATCGGCATGTGACCAGTTAGCATCTCAGCATCAGAAAAAGTTGACAGCTCTACTGTGCATGTGCTGATTGGATATTCAACAGCGCATGTGGGGGGGGGGGGGGGGGTTACAGGGCCAGGCAAGAGGACAGTTAGGCTGCCTGGCCCTAACAGTCAAGGGGGGTGGCTAAGGGTGGAAAGCGGAGATACTGCCCTTCAGTGCATTGAAGCCTTCATTATTGTAATCAATAACAGGAAGATTCCTCATTAATGGTGCCATGGATTTTAACAAGAGAAGTATTGCAATAATCAGCGAGATCAACCCTGCCAGACAGGTTGCCTTGTTTAATAGGGTTGATCCTGCTGACATATGCTTTTTAGACATTACACCAAGCCCATTCCATCCTGGTAATTCAGAACAGGACAGGTCCTCTAGCATGGAAATGCTCTTTAAAGCTGCTCTCCCCTGGCCAACAGATGGGAGTCCTTAACCGCCAACCCCACTCTATTAACTCTTTAGGATTATCTAATGGGCCTATGAAAATGTGATTTTATGAACTAGACAAACCCTTAATCCTGGCATTCGTTGTAGAGGCCTTCTGGCATCATTGATAACAAGCATCACTGTAGTTCAATGCCAGTCAAGTGCTATAAACAACAATCAAATGGCCACAAGAAAAGAGAAGGCGCTCATAGGGTACTGTGAACAAGATATTGCCACTTACTCCTATCCAGGATGAGTGGGTGTTACTCACCTGGTTTGGTTGCACTGAGTACAGTGCAACTCTGATGGAGGGAGGCTTGAAGGACTGAGGCTGTCTGGGTTTGTGCTGCTGAGTGGTGTCCTAGTCAACCATGAGCGGGGGCCAAGCCGCCACTTTGGTAAGTGTTGGAGTATACAAAGAGGAGGTCGTCCGCACTGGGTCCATGCAGTGAGTGGATGGACACAAGGCGCAAGACACAACCCAAGCTTAGATACAAAAAATTTGAATTCATGAAAAGACCAGGACCCAGTGCGGACGAGCTCCTCTTTGTATACTCCAAGTGCTATAAAAGACCCAGCATTATATAGTTTAAGAGGTTCTTATGTAAGGGCCACTTACTGCTGGTTTCAAAAATTGGCCATATACTCTCCCCTTCCACCTACTGGTGATTGTCAGTCTCCCCCTTAGTTATCACTCCCTAGGAGAGACCTGCCAATCATCAGCAGATGGTCGAGAAGAGCAGGAGTTCCTAAATAACCATGGCTCTTCTCGGGCAGCTGTGACTCTTTAACACGTCAGGGTTGTGATGATTGTGATGATTACGATTGGTGTTGAGCGAAAGGAAGTATTTGAAGTGAACTTCGATCTGAATTCCAGTGAAAATTTGATTTGTCACAAAGCTTGAATTTCCTTGTGTTTCGTGGTAACGAATCAATAAAAAAAATAAAAAAATCATACTCGCCTCATCCATTTGAGCGTGAAAAGGCCACCGTGGCCATCTTGCTTAAAGATGCTGCGCAAAATCTCGTGTGTGGTGACATATGAAGTCACCATACCAGCCAGTATGATGACTTAATCACGCACAGCTCAAGATTTCACGCTGAATCTTCAAGCAAGATGGCCGCGGCAGCCTCTTCGCGCTCAGATGGATAAGGTAAATACAATTTAATTTTTAGCTGATCAACCCCTGAAAAGCCTTAATATTAATCTCAGATGCCGCGATCAGTGATGAACGCGGCATCTGAGGGGTTCAATGATGGTGGTCCGCTACTTACAAAGAAATGCGCTTTGTGATGAAGTAATTTTTCTAATTTTTTGAAGAAGCAGCCAAATCAAATTTTTAGGAACTTCACTCATCTCTAATTATGATGCTGGTCCTCAGCAACTACTTACTTTTAGTTCATGAATGACACACCGCTGGAATCCGCAAGTCCCTTTTGACAAGGAAGTGCCCCTACACCACCTTAAAAAAATGCAATAGATTGAACTACTGCATATATACAAAAAAATTGAAAATTGGAAGCTAAAAGCCTCTGAACTTGGGTAATAGAAATATTCACCAGCCAGTCATTGTAACAATTCATGTGCCAGGATCTGCACCTGGCTCCGTACTCACCTTGGATGCCAGATAAATCATGTTCCTCTCAGGACATCTGAGTTACATTGAATTTTTCAGGCGATTTATTAGAGACTGTTTCAGAAGAACATGTATACGCTGCCGTTTAGGTGTGATGTCAGATTGGTAAGGACTAATTAGTGCATTGGGGTATTAGTTTGGAAACCAGAAGTTCTTAGTCTAGCAGCCCAGCAGATCAAAGCTGAGGACTAGCATGGATGCTACCAGCCAACAAATTCTTCTGAGACTTCCATCGGTTTACAAATTAATTCTCCACATCTGACAATGTTTGAGGTTGTATTTCATATTACTGTGCAGCACAGATTATTAGTATATCCAGGCTTACCTGCTGTTAATTAGAGGCTGACTTTCTATGATGGGAAACACAAGTCTGGGGGGAGACACTGTTTATTGGCACCAGGGGTATATGGCTATAAAGAAATAAAAATATCTGCTCAATGTTCTGTGTCATAACATCCCATGCTTTTATTATAGTTTGTATCTCTTCTAGGAGACAAAGGTGGTCTTTACCAGTTTTATTATCCTTGCAGGCAACTATGTCCCAATGATGACCACAAGTCAATGAGCAATTGTTTAAAGTGCCTTTTACCGTACATGGCCCAAGGCAAAGTGAACAGGCATGAATAATCATAATTATGATTGTTCGACACTGAGCCACTATCGGCAGCACATTCCCTTTTTACACAGGTTCGTTTGCCGCCTAAGGATTATAATTTCAGGTAGGATCACCTGACAAAACAGAATTTTGCTCATTCATTGGGTGATTGGTGCCACCTTTACTAATTATTGGAAATGAACATTCATGTGAATGTTTGTTCACGATACTTGATCCAATCCTTGGCCAGTGTAAGGTTGTGGGCATGATTTCCCATGGTCAGAATCACAATACCCATGAGGAAGATGAACCACCAAACCTTTGCTGAACCACCAAGGCCTTGTTGAGATTGAGGAGCCTCCTGTCAAAACTGAGAAAAGTTAAGGAAAGACTGGTTCCTAAAAAAAATGTCAGCTCTAGATTTTACTTGGGATAAATGGGCTCAGTGTTTTCTTGCTGATTGTCCTTAAGAAGATCCAGTTGGTAAGAAGTCTTAAGGTCATTGCTCCTTGGGAAAAGGTATGAAAAATAGATGGCCTCCAGAAAGACTGTCTATTTAGTTCTAACTACACTTTTTAAGTCAGTGCCCAGCGCAAGCCTCTAAAAAAGATCACACATTGACTTAGAGGGTAGCCACATATAGTTGCCACTATACAGACAATTTCCTTCCTTCTGAGGGAGAGCTATTTAAAGAGATTGTCAGGGTTCAGAGCTGAACCAGGACATATCTCCTTTTCCACCCAGTCAGCCCCTCTGAATTGCGCAGGACGAGGGAATTTTCTTGAGATCCAGTGATGTACCGGGCTCTCTATGGGTAAGCTAGGTGGAGGCTTCCACCTCGCAGTGAGCCTGGTGATGTCCCCGGCACTAATGGGTGGGATTAAGCTCTGTCCTAGCCTGTAACACCGTAAACACAAGAGGCCCATTAATGACGGAAGAGGAGGCCCAATAATGACGGTAGAGCTGCAGACACAAAAAAAATATCTAAAGTATAAAACTGGGTAAAATTGCTCAGAATTTAGAAACCCTGCCTTCTCGAACAGTTGATCGGCAGGCGTCCGGCGTGTTGGACCCTCACCGATCAGATACTGATAACCTATCCAAAGGAGGTGATAGTCCAAGTCTAATTCAGCTATTAATAGAGCAATCTATGTAGCTGCTTTGTGCACTGCCCTCTCACCAGTACAGGCGCTGGCACACTCACAGGCGGGTACAGGCAGCCTAAACACGGGCGCACACTCATATATATCATACCATGTACAAATTGCAAGGAGACACAAAGCTTTATATATACAGCGAGCACATGCTCTGACGATTACCCTAATTAATTCGGTATCAACAGCACAGATGGCAGGTGGAAACGCGTTGAGTAACATACAGTTAAAATCCAAGCGTCTAATCAGCAGCCGGCCTTGTAACCCATCACAAACCGCAAGGCTTTTCCCAGGCAAATTTGTACCAAGAAATCCCCCTCCCAGCCCCCTCCGGGCACACTTTCAAAATTATGTTAATCAGATAAACGCAGAGATACTCATTAGTTTAATTGACGTGATTTGAAATGCAAATTCATGTAACGATGTAAAAATATTTGCAACATCTATTTCAGATGTAGGAATGAGGGTGGAATCTGGGGAATAACCCCATTAACAGGTAATACGATGTTAACTAGGTGGCTAATGTTCCAGTACATGGATTACCTGTGTACTTGCGTGATTTACCTTTACATTCTCCTTGAGTCCTAGATTTTCTGTGTAGAGGAATGTAATATCATTATGCTCTCCTGTAAATCTTGGAATGGTGACAGCAAAATTTGGTTTATTTGTTCTGTTACTTGACTGTTCTGTCTTGGAATATAAAGAGCTCTAGATGTGGACGGTTCTGTCTTGGTTTATGGAGAGCTCTTTATGTGGACTGTTCTGTCTTGGTATATAAAGAGCTCTAGATGTGGACGGTTCTGTCTTGGTATATAAAGAGCTCTAGATGTGGACGGTTCTGTCTTGGTTTATGGAGAGCTCTTTATGTGGACTGTTCTGTCTTGGTTTATGGAGAGCTCTTTATGTGGACTGTTCTGTCTTGGTATATGGAGAGGTCTCTATGTGGACTGTTCTGTCATTGTATATGGAGAGCTCTTGATGTGGACTGTTCTGCTTTGGTATATGGAGAGCTCTATGTGGACTGTTCTGTCTTGGTATATGGAGAGCTCTTTATGTGGAATGTTCTGCTTTGGTATATGGAGAGCTCTATGTGGACTGTAATGTCTTGGTATATGGAGAGCTCTCGAAGTGGAATGTTCTGTCTTGGTATATGGAGAGCTCTCGAAGTGGAATGTTCTGTCTTGGTATATGGAGAGCTCTCTATGTGGACTGTTCTGTCTTGGTAAACAGAGAGCACTCTGTGTGGACGGTTCTGTCTTTGTATACAGAGGCAACTCTATGTGGACGGTTCTGTCTTGGTATATGGAGAACAATTTATGTGGACTTTTCTTTTTTAGCTACACAGAGAGCTGTCTATGTGGACTGTTCTGTCTTAGTCAATGTAGAGCTCTCTGTATAGACTGTTGTGCCTTGGTATATTGAGAGCTCTCTATGTGGACTGTTTTGCACTGTTATTGTACTGTATTGGCACTGACTTGTGGAAAGGGTTAATGCACAGCCAGTTCACACTAAGAGACTTTGGGAATTTCCAGCCTGTACACTGAGAAACTAGTAATTTTCACAAAGAACTGTAAAGAGCTGAGTTTTGGAGGGAAAAGCCAGACATAGTGAACTTTTGACCATCTGGTTTAGCTCTGTCAGACTGTTATAGTTATGAAATTATAACTAATAGCTGCTTTCTCATTCCCATTGATGTGAAACTGAGGCCCAATACAAGGCTTTGTTAGCTTTGAACTACAAAACTGTTTCTGTTAGGATGTGCATCTTCAGCTTCACACCTCCCACTAGCAGTGTCTAGATCAGTTAGAAACCATATCAAAGTTTAGCTGTCAGACCCCTATTTGCCTGCAGATAGGGACCAGTGTTTAGTTGGAGAGACTCTGCCAGTTTGCACAAGTGACTAGAAGAGGATGCTGAGACGGGCATACTCTGCCATAAACCCTCTGTCACCAGCCCTTTGATCAGTGAGCCAGTCGGATAACTGAATGACAGACCCTGGGCAACTAGCCCTTTAGCCAGGGTACTAGCCGTCTAAGAAAGAGACAGCTAGCTCAGGACTTTCCTCAGCACAGAATCTTCTTCTACCAGAGGAGACACTGGAGAAGCCTATATTGTTTTGCACTTGACTTGCTCCATTAAAGAAGCACACTTGTTTACTTGAACCCTTATCTTTATGGACATATTTCCCATTGGGTGTCTGGGGGACTCAGTATAGCATTGTGGGCCACTTTAAACCCGGCCACTGCAGAATGTTCTGTCATAGTATATGGACAGCACTCTGTGGACCGCTATGTTTTGGTATAGAGAGAACTTTCTATGCAGGCTGTTTTGAAAACCCTAACTATGACCCTGTTATGTGAGCTGTTATCTCAGAATATAGAGAGCTTGTACACATTTCTCACCGGGGCTCCAGAAGAGAGATAAAACGAGAGATGAATGAAAGACATTTCAGAAGGTCCAAGTCAAGTAGCTTTTCAGTATTTCATTAATGGAGATCACTTGACGATTTAGCATCCTTTGAACAGTCAAGGAACTCAGAAGCATGGAAGATCCTCATCTACTTCAAGTTTGGAATAAGGAATATCCATTTTTTAGGAATCTGCATCTTTTTTAGGGCAGTACTATGTGTCTTGAAGTCAATGTAGTATTATGAAGTATAACCTGTAAGGTTGAGAAGCAAGCTTACTCTATCAGTATTAACCTGGACCAAGACAACATGGAGGCATGTGATAATATGGCATTCTTTAGTGTCTCCTAGTGAACAATGAAAATCGTTTGTTGGGCGCAAATCCTGATAAGTTTATGTAAAACCTAACATAATGGCTTGAAAAGGACTTCTACCATTGAGTGACCTTGAGGTTTATGACTCCTTGGGCAACTGAGAACTAGTATAGACATCATGTCTGGTTTGCTGCTGTGAGGAGAATTGCTTAGGAGATGTGATCCACATCTAGTACTTGACTTTTGCTATGGAGAATAATGAACATACATCATATTTCATATTATTATTTTCAAAGTCTTCGTCTGTAGCTGATTACATGCTGGCTTTTTTTAAAGAGCAATCTTTTAGGTCTTCAACTGGAAGTCTATTTTTACTAAGTTTAGCCTTCTCATTACTATGGTTGGTTGTAATGGAATACAAATGTTTTGATGAAAAAGTTGGTGGACCCTTGATATCCATGTCATTGGACCGATCCACTAAACTTCCTCGTCTACACAAAAGCTACAGAGTGACAATTGACAGCTATGGTGCTTTGGGTCCCTATGAAGCAGGCCAATTTTGTAAAGGAGACAAATTACTTAACAGTGGGCAGGTAAAACAGTAAAACAAACATCTGATCATCGCTCTACGTAGTGCTCAAGGTACCTGCCCAATGCATACTTTAGGATCCTCAAGGGTTCTCTCAGGATTTCTATTTGCTTTTATTGATTTCCTCATCTTGAAGGAGTACACAGAGGACATGCCCATCAGAAACTGAGCTAACAGAAGACACGTCTCGCCACCAGCCATGCCTCTCACCCCTCCAGTCTTAAATCATATGTCTTAGGCTCAACATATATATCTAAATTATTACTGCCCTCTGTGGATTTAATGTACAGCTCACAGTTCTCACTCATAAACCATAAGGACAAGTTAGGTCAAGCTTATGATCGACCACATGATTCACCCAGCGGCTACTGCTTTATTTCATGATCGCAGCGACGTGATATGTATTGCAATCATGATATTACTAAGCATACACTACAATAATCTGACTGATTGCCACACGTTGTGAGGTGCCAAATAATACTATCACAGTTGTTATCACTATAGCAGAGGTATGTTTGTCAGGCTGTAAAACGAATAATGGCACCTAGAGGAAGTAGTGGTGCAAGAATCTTAAGAACTGCAACCATCAGTACTCTGTATGTTTTGTAGACATTTGTGCAATACATTTCCAGTTACCATTGGGATGAGCGAACCCGTGGAAGTTCGGGTTCGCCAGGTTCAGCCGAACTTCAGGTCAAAGTTTGGAGTTCGGGGTTAGGTTCGGGTCCCGAACCCATACCTCATTAAGGTCAATGGGGGACCCGAACTTCACTTTATTATTTTCCATTTTAACATGGTTATAACGGAAAATAATAGCATTCTTAAGACAGAATGCTAAATAAAATGGCCATTGAGGGTTTAAAAATAATAAATAAAAAAAACTAACCTCATCCACTTGATCGTGCAGCCGGTATCCTCTTCTTTCTTCTTTCTGCAGGACCTGCAAAAGGACCTACGATGACATCGTTCATCACGTGTCTTAAGAATGCTATTATTTTCAGTTGTAACCATGTTATAATGGAAAATAATAAAATCACCCTAACACCGAACTTCAGTGAAAAACTCCGGGTTCGGGTCTGGGTAACCGAAATCGCAAAGTTCGGAACAAACCCGAACTTTGCAGTTCGGGTTCGCTCAACCCTAGTTACCACATAGTCAACCAGCATAACTCTAGCTAGGTGTTTCTTCACTCTAGGCAAAAATTCTGTGTCATGTACCACCTCCCATAAAAAGTATCAGTGGTAAAGTGTTAAATTGCATTCTCATTTATGGAAGAATGACTACAGTATAGTGGTGCTCTGTCACAAGCATAAATAGTACTACATTACCGCACACTAACATAGTACTGTGACACCACACAAATAGACAGAGCAGCTGCAAGGATCCAGTAACAGCAGCTGGTAAGAGGCTCAGGCTGTTGTAACTTTTTGCAGTACAAACAGATGTAGGGGTAAGGCAGATAATGGTATCTGTTATATAATAAACCTGAAAATGGGAAATACGATGTATGAAAAGTTGAATGAAGATTTAAGAAAATAAAAATGATGAGGAACCAAAAATGTCCTGAGTGAATACAATGTAGACATGTTCCATACCTTATATTACCTCTCTGTTTTTTAAGTACCATCTTGTGATAACTTTCATGATTTATCTTGGATGCCAGTATTTCAAACAAGAGGGTTAATATACCAAAAATATAAGAAAATCCATAATATGTAAAAACATTCTGGTCTAGATTAGAGGTGGTCAATGTGGGACTAGGATTCCTTGGGTCTACTAGAGAAAACTATCTTCCAACTATACAGAACCTATCCATGCCTGTGAATGAGGTCTTATAGTTTACATGTGAATCAGCCCTTAAGAAATAGACCCTAGTGCTAGGTGATTCAAATCCACCTCCAGATTTGGCTGTCTACTGTTGGACCTTATAAGTAAAAGGAGTCCCACTGGGTTGCCAACTGATTTGACACAGGTATCTGTAAAGAATAAATCAAGGCAACTGGACTTACTGTAGATTTCTTGAAAACTTTTCACTCGTTCTTCCAACAAGCTTTCTCAATTCTGAGTGACTGTACAAGAATTTTCTTCGTGAAGAAGGCCATCTACGTAAAAATGGAGAAGCCAAGCTTGAATAGAGGCAGGGGGTTAGACATCTATTGTCTGCCACATACAATGCTGTCTTGACACCTTTTTCTGGGAGGTCATCACCTACTGACTCTGTGGCGAAACCAACCTCGCCACTGGGTTTTGGAGAGGGCTGTTTAAAAGCCTCTTGCCTCAGGATTATGGCCCATAGTAACTTTAAAGGAGAAGACAGACCGGCCGCACAGCTTAAATCTGTCTGTAGAATTGTATTTTATGTTATTATGCGTTCGGTTAAATTGTATGTTATGTGAGGGCACCCAGATAGCTAATATTATTGTATTCGTGTATTCTGAGTGCCATTCACCTAATGATATGCACTCAGACTTGAGCTATCTGGGGATATGTTAAATGTCTGTGTTTGCTGTGGGGGTGTGCCATTGTGTGTTTAAATGGTGAGGTCTGTCCTGTTGTCTCCACATGTGTATTGGTGATTTCCCTTTGTCCTGAGAGATAATTGGATTGCCTTCGGTTGTCTCCGGGACAGAGAGGAGGAAACCATGATGCATTGTGGGGATATGTTGTATCTGTCCTGTGTCGCAGTCTCCCTTCTGGTCCTCTGGGGGCGTGAACGATTGGTTGCTGTATTTACATTGTATGTGTTGTCAATTACTGATTGGTTGTATTTCAAAACCCTGTGGGCGGACCTGTATTTGCAACAACTGTAATAAAAACCAGGCTGGGTGTGCCAGCACGTCAGACCACTGCTGACCCTCAACACGGAGCCTTGTCTCGTCATTGGGGGGATTCCCTGTATGCTGTTGGAGACTGATTGCCAGGAGTGTAAGCTGACTGTACACTTTTCCTGTTCGTCTGCCAGCAGCTATTCGCGAGGTTCCAGTTTGGAGTGCTATTTTGTATCCAGTTCGGGAGGTTGGTGTTCTGCAGTAGCTGTGCCTGTCTCTCAGAAAGGGGCATATCGCCTAAACGGATTTTAACCCCTTGTCTGCTGAAACGGTCCATTACAGACTCCAATTAGGATAATGGAATCAACACCTTTGACCCCATGCTGAATATAATGACCTCTGACCCCATGCTGGGTATAATTACCAGATATTGATTCAGTTACATATTTATTCCCAGAGAATTCTTGTACAGTCACTCAGAATTGAGAAATCTCAGTGGAAGAACGAGTGAAACGTTTTCAAGAAATCTACAGTAAGTCCAGTTGCCTTGATTTATTCTTTACAGATATACCATGACCTGGATAAATGAGAACCTTCACAGACTATTTGACACAGAGCTTAACCAGGGAGAGGAGTTTAAAGGTTTTTGAATTCTTCTCCCTTAATCTTAACAATGTGGTATGGAATTTCTTGCAAGGAGTCCCCAGCTTGCAACACCCCAAAGTAGTCTCTTTTAGCAATGGCTGGTAAATGGAAGGTCCGGAGACAGCAATACGTAAAACCAAAGCAGCAGACCGGAATTGTAGTCAGACTATAGTTCTAGGCAGGCAGGGTACTTTGTAATTAGTTGATAGACAGGCCTAGGTCAAGACAGCAGCAAACAATTTAAAAAAAGGAAAATATACTAGTTAGGTCGGTAACAGAGAAACCAGAGATGAGCCAGCATCCGATTAAACTCCCTTGGGAACCATTATTTTGTCAGACACTTGGGCTTTTAATAGGCCAGACCAACCTTGGTGGTGATCTTCTCAAAAAGATGCTCTTCTGAAGAGATTTCAGTAAGAAATAGATCTAAACTTCCTAAAGCTCAAAATACTATTTTATATCACACTGTCAAGTCTTGCTACATATTTGTAGTAAAAACCCCACAGAGAAGATTTTTCATTAACAAATATGAACATTTTATCCTTCTGTATGGGTCAGGTCATGAGGGGGAAGAATGAGTGAAGTCCTTTTCAATAAGAAACACATGAAGGAGCACTGACCATGTAAAAACAGTATGAAAGGTACAACCGGTGATGTTTTTCCATGGCATTTCACTCGAGACAGCTGAAAGCAATTCTCACATTCAGTGTTAGAAATGGAAATGTCAAACATGGCTGAACTAACAGGGAATAAAGCCTTCGAAATGTTACATGTTATTACTAAATTATAGTCTCACCTACTGCGAACCAAAGGTGAACTGGGAACCAACATCACCAAGGCCCTTTCTACTTAATATTCATGGTGTGCTGGTTCCAAGGGTATACCTACTATGAAGGCAGATAATGCGGTTGTAGGGCGCCCTTGAAGGAAAGGGACCCAGACTGGCTACATTTCTGATATGATGAGTGGTGCCGGCAAGCAGAAAGTGATGGGATTTGGTGATTAAGTTAAGTAAGCCCAAGTCCTCCTGCCCCAGGTAATTAGGATTTTGGTTGTGTGAACCAGTACCATAATATGACCCCATTTAATATTTTAGGCCCCCCTCATCTCTATGTACACTCCAGGTACTTTATAAACACAGGCACATAAAAATCTATGCACACAACGAAGAAGTCGTTGGTATAAAGTAGCTTTCTTCTATCTGGAGGTGGGCTAATTTACCAGTTTTTCTCACTGAGCCTAAGGAGACCGCACTGCTCAGTGGGTCTATATAGTTAATAGCCACGTAGCCCCTTCAATACCACGTGGCCATTATCAATACAGACCCACTGAGCAGGGTCTCATTGGTTTAATTAGAGGCAGCTGCAGCACGTTTCGACCACCGCTTGGCTGCGTTGCAACCATGAAACCACCACACTGTGGTCATACCCTTAGTCTCCATAGACAACTGGATCTCTCAGTACTCCGAAACTACTGTACAAAGGCAATTGATCTAGCCAGCTACTACCTTGCTATGTACTGAAGAGGTGCAAGAACTCGAAACAGATGTCTACAGGCGGGTGCCTCTTCCTTCTGGATGAGTCTCTGGTTTGACTGGTTACCCCTTTTCAGATGGCCCTAATTTGGACGTATTTGAGTGCCTGTATTGCAGGCACAAATTCCAACCCAACTGGAATAATCCCATGTATTATGCTGTTGGTTTGGGTCTTTAGACGCATGATCAGACCATGATTTGCTGCTGTGATGTGAATAATAAAATCCGCTCACTTTACGGCCATCTGAGCAAAGCATTAGGGTGCACGAAAGTATGTCTGTACATGCAGTTTCGAGCATCCACAATAGCGGATAGGTGATAGTGATGAATATCGGGTCAGGCAGGTCATTCAGATCAGCTGGCTCTTTAGGGTCCTAAATGACTCCCTGCTTAAAGGGCTTGTCCAGGATTTAAATATTGATGGTACCCCCGCAGATCAGATGTATGAAGAGGCCGCAACACTCCTGATTTCATGTTGTTCATCAGTCACATGAGATGGTGCTATGCTTGGTAAGCTGTGAGGAGGCTGTGGTGCTCAACAGAGCTCAGTTGAGCACTGCAGCTTTCACAAACAGCTGAATGGTAGGGGTGCCGGGAGTGAGACCGCTGCCAATCTCATGTTGATGACCTGTTCTGAGGATAGGCCATAAATATGAAAAACTCAGAGAACCCCTTTAATACCCTTAGACAGTGGCCCTCACCCGTCCCCCATTTCTCTTCCTCCACCTTGCACCCCTCCCACTTTCAAAGTAGGAGGTATAAAATAAGGCTGTGGAGCACTGAAGGGTGGTTTTCTGGCTCTCAGATGACTGCCATCTCCCATTGATCATGTAGAATTTGTTTGATCTTATCCACACCATCACTAAAGAGTGAATTATTTTTAACCCCTTCAGGACCCAGCCTAATTTTGCAAATCTGACATAATATGTCACTTTATTTGGTAATAACTTTAAAACGCTTTTACTTATCCAGGTCATTCTAAGATTGTTTTCTCGTCACATATTGTACTTCAGGACAGTGGCAAAATGGAGTCTAAATATTTAATTTTTATTTATAAAAAAAGACAAAATTTACCCAAAATTATGAAAAATTAGAAAATTTAAATTTCTCTACTTTTAAAATAGATAGTAATATCTCCAAAAATAGTTATTACTTTACATTACCCATATGTCTACTTCATGTTTGGATCATTTTGAAAATGACATTTTATTTTTTGGGGACGTTAGAAGGCTTAGAAGAAGAAAATTTCCAAAACCCAATTTTTTCAGTACCAGTTCAGGTCTGAAGTCACTTTCTGGGGCTTACATATTAGAAACCACCCATAGATCACCCCATTTTAGAAAATACACCCCTCAAGGTATTCAAAACTGATTTTACAAACTTTGTTAACCATTTAAGTGTTTCACAAGAATTAAAGGAAAATGTAGACATTTCAGAATTTCATTTTTTTGGTAGGTTTTCCTTTTGAATCCATTTTTTTTTCCGCTATCAAAGCAAGGGTTAACAGCCAAACAAAACTTAATATTTATTGCCCTGATTCTGTAGTTTACAGAAACACCCCATATGTGGTTGTAAACTGCTGTACGGGCACACTGCAGGGCGCAGATGGAAAGGAACAACATATGGTTTTTAGCAGGCAGATTTGACTGGGATTATTTTAAGTTGCCATGTCACATTTGAAGACCCCCTGATGCACCCCTAGAGTAGAAACTCCATAAAAATACCCCATTTTGGAAACTACAGGATAAGGTGGCAGTTTATTTTAGGGTACATAGGATTCTTGGCTGCTCTATATTACACTTTTTGTGAGATAAGGTAACAAAAAATAGCTGTTTTGTCACCGTTTTTTATTTTTTGCTATTTACAATGTTCATCTGACAGGTTAGATCATGTGCTATTTTTATAGAGCAGGTTGTTACGGATGCGACAATGCCAAATAGGACTACTTTCTTGGTTGTTTATTTCAGTTTTACATAAATAAAGCATTTTTGAAAAATATTTTGTAGTGTCTCTATATCCTGAAAGCTATATATTTTTTAATTGTTTGGGAGACTATCTTATGTAGGGGAAAAATTTTTCGGTATGAGATAACGGTTTGATTGGTACTATTTTAGGGTGCATATGACTTTTTGATCGCTTGGTGTTACACTTTTTGTGATCACATGAGGGGTTAGGTCATGTGATGTTTTTACAGAGCAGGTCCTTACGGACGTCAAAATACCTAATATGTATACATTGTTTTATTTATTCAAGTTTTACACAATAATATCATTTTTGAAACAAAAAAAATCATGTTTTAGTGTCTCCATAGTCTGAGAGCCATATATTTTTTTAAAAATTTTGGGGCGATTGTCTTAGGTACGGTATAATTTTTGCGAGATGAGATGACGGTTTGATTGGCACTATTTTGGGGTGCATGACTTTTTTATTGCTTGCTATTACACTTTTTGTGATGTAAAGTCTCATGCAGACGTCCGTGAAACACGGTGCGTGAAATGCCAGCCTGGCATTGCAGGAGCGCACAGTGTCATTGGTTGCTATGACGCTGTGCACTCCTGTAATGCCAGTCCGGTATCTCACGGACCGTGTTCCAGCACACGGCTGTTGTTTTGGTCCGCATCTGATCCGCCGTTTTGGATGCGGACCCATTCACTTCAATGGGGTCGCAAAAGATGCAGACAGCACTCCATGTGCTGTCCGCATCCGTTGCCCTGTTCCGTGGCCCTGCTAAAAAAATATAACATGTCCTATTCTTGTCCGTGCTTTGCGGACAAGAATAGGCATTTATATTAAAGGCTGTCCGTGCCGTTCCGCGAATTGCGGACCGCAAAACACACCACGGTCGTGTGCATGAGGCCTTAAGGTGACAAAAAATAGCTTTTTTGACACCGTTTTTATCATCTTATTATTAATATCTTTTTTACGGTGTTCATCTGAGGGGTTAGGTAATGTGATATTTTTATAGAGCAGGTTGTTACAGACGCGAGAATACCTAATATGTCTACTTTTTTTATTTTTTATTTTTTTACATTTAAAACAATAAAAGCATTTTTGAAACCCCAAAAATTTTTGGGGGGGCGATTGTCTTAGGTAGGAGCTCTTTTTTTGCGGGATGAGGTGACTGTTAGATTGGTACTATTCTGGGGGCATACGCCTTTTTGATCGCTTGGTGTTGCACTTTTAGTAATGTAAGGTGACAACAAAAAGTTTTTTTTAACACAGTCTTTATTTTATTTTTTGGACGGTGTTCACCTGAGGGGTTAGGTCATGTGATTTTTATAGAGCCGGTCAATACGGATGCGGCGAAACCTAATATGTCTACTTTTCTTATTTTCCCAATTTTTTTTTTACTTTATTTTGGGAAAAGGACTCTTTTTTTTTTTTTTTTTTTTTTTTTTTTTTTTTTTTTTACTTGAAACTTTCATTTGTTTATTATAAAAATAAAAAAAAATTTCATTTTTATATTTGTCCTACTGTGGGACTTCACCTTTTCAGGGTTTGATCCCTGTTTTAATTCAGTACAATACATTGGAATGTCAGCGTCATTGAACAGTAAGACGCTGACAGTTGCCTAGGAGACCCAGCCCTCAGACTGGGCTTCCGTAGCTGGCAGGCTCCCGATGCCTGTGTAATGATCGGGGCTGCCCCTCCCTCTGTAAACCCCGCACGTGCCGCGATTGTAGCAGGGGCCCGGCTATCCCATCACGTACATGCACGTAGGAATGAGGTAAGGCACCACATTCCCCCACGTACATGTACGTGATTTTGCGGGAAGGGGTTAAGATTTGACAGGCAATTAACAATCGTAGAGAAACAATCAAAATCATCACCATAGAGAAGACCCCATTATTGTGAACAGCATTCATGTTTTAACGCATTTCCTTCCAACATGAAATGCTTCAAAAAGACTAAACAACTTAAAAAGCTATTTGGAAGTGTAAGCAGGAAAATGCTAAGAAAATGGCAAAATAATTAATTGGGACTCAAAGGAATTGCAGACAATGGCGCCGTAACAGATTGTAAAATTTGATGCCCTATTAACACATGGATTAGTGTTAACGTAACTGTAGAGAAAGTTGTCATGAATCACTGCAGTTAGTGCATTTATGGGCACGTAAGACAAAGGTCTATACAAATTGAAAACTTTAGATCTATTTTCCTTGCTAGGGTTAGGGTCTGCAAAGAATAAAATAAATGCCATGTCCAGCACTGCCTAGGTCCACCTTGTACCCTGATCTCCTCCTATCAAAAACCAGGGAAAGTCTTCCATTACTGGTAGAAGGACGTAGTAACTTAGTGTGAGGTCGGAGATGGTGGAATGTTACAGTATGTGATGTTGAAGACAAGTAGCGTGGGATTTCCAATAATACAAACATGTTAGAATGTTCATGGAATACATTACATTAAGGAGAATCATAGGGGTTTCAGAAGTAGCAGTCACATCTGGGTCCTGGTGCCCGAGAAGCCCAAAGACACCAGTGCTATGAATAATACATAGCGTTTTGTTCCAGATTTTGTGACATGGATCAGTGGGTGTGAACCCACTGTGCCACTGATTGGCTATACTCTGGAGGGGGGTGTCTAAGCAACAACCATTTTTTTTTTTACTAGACCCTCAGATGGTGAGGATACACTTGAGCCGTTAGGGTAGTTGCCAAGGGCTACTCCAGAGCATCTCCAAGTCAGTGGCAGCTGGTCCAGGCGGACCAGGAGATACCTGTGTAGGTACCAGAAGTACATGCCTAGTCAGGCAGGAGGGGTTGTTACCAGGACCAACAGTGCAGTACCAAAGGATGAGGCAAAGACGTAGTCAGACAGGCAAAAGGTCAGGGCAGGCGGCACATGTACAGGTCAGGCCATCCGGATCGGCAACAGGAGGGGCAAGGCAAGCAGGCAGGGATCAGACGATAAGCAGAGTCCAGGAACAAAGTATAAATCAGGAACCAACAAACTCAAGGACCTTGACACTGAGGCATCTGGGAAGAGGTCTGAGCCACTTAAATACCTGCAGGAGAGCCAGGGTTGGTCGAGGTCACCTGACCTAACCCACACATCTCAGGGCGTGATGCGCTGCGCTTAGAGCAGTGTAACACGAAACCAGCTGACCTCATGCTGTGTCCAGGGCTGAATGGAAGCTGTGGAGCGGAATCCTCAAAAGCAATACCACCTACAGAAACAGAGCCCTGGACCGCAGCAGTGAAATGGGAAGCACCGACCACAGGTCAACGGGATAAGCGGGGGAACAGCGGCGTACAGCAGCCGCTGTTACATGTTGGATGGGTCCAGGAGCTTTATTTTATAAAATTCAAAAATAATCAAATGGTGAAGAACAATGTACACTGATAAAAATGTAGCCAGTATCATTCTATCAAACTAGATAACGTGGTCTATATACGTTTATGTAGCACTGATTACAAGGGAGACAGGAACTTTCTTTTCTCGATTTTGCCTTTGATGAGATACAATAATTAATTATCATTGTGCCTCTCAATTATTTCGCCTCCTCCAATCCATGTCTGACTGACTCTCTGTAAAATGCCTGGACACGGCTCCATGTTTTATGTATCTGAGAGTCAAAATTTCTGAAGATAAGCTGTCTCTGTGTGATAAGTGGAAAGCCACTCCAGGAGCACATTGATTCTTCAACCTCTGGGACCATGTTGCCAGGTACTGGAAGAAGGAACAATCTCAGCTTTAACTATTTTTCTATGAATACCATAATTGTATTTATTATACAGAAATGATGGGTGAGCCTTATGTGTGGGTGGAAAATACCTGTATACAAAAACATAAATAATAGCCACAAAGAAGTAGCACATGGTCAAGAACATGGTCTTCTTCATGGCCTATGTCTGAGCTCTTTTGAAGTAACTTTTCCTAATGCCCAAACTGCCGTTGCCCCATTACTAATTCCCGAAGGAGCATATGCCATAGTCTTATGGTTCTGACAGTGAAGCAACTTTTTGTAGTTGGATGTTTGATGTATTCTCCTTTAACATCAAAGGTATCTTCAATGCTTGATTGATCTACGAGTGGTGTTCAATAAGTTATCTACCTGAATATGAAAACAACATTTTCTGAGAAAAATGAATGTAATTTCCCTTAACTTCAACACACTTAACCAACTTTGCCTCCAGTGATCAGATGTCCTCAGAATAGAAAGACACTGCTGATGGAACTCTGTTACCACCGCTTGGACTGCAATATCATCAGGAAATCATTGTCCACGGAAAAATGTCTTCAGGCTACAAAGTAGAAAGTATTCACTGGGAACCAGTTCTGGACTGTAGGGTGGATGATTAAAGGAGTTCTGCACTTTGTTTAAACTGATGATCTATCCTCTGGATAGATCATCAGCATCTTATCGTCCGAGGTCCGACACGCGGGACCCGGCCGATCAGCTGTTTGAGAAGGCAGCAACGCTCCAGCAGCGCCGCGGCCTTCACTGTTTACCGCCGGCCCAGTGACGTCACTACTAGTATCACTGGCCTGGGCAAGGCTAAGCTCTGTTCACTTGAATGGAGCTTAGCCCCGCCCAAGCAAGTTGATAGTAGTCGTGATGTCACTGGGCCGGCGGTAAACAGTGAGAAGGCCGCGGCGCTGCTGGAGCACCGCTGCCTTCTCAAACAGCTGATCGGCGGGGGTCCAGGGTGTCGAACCCCCGCCGATCAGATGCTGATGATCTATACAGAGGATAGATCATCAGTTCAAACAAAGTGCAGAACCCCTTTAAGCTTAATGATATTCCCTGACAGTAGCTTGTAATTTGCGAGACTTGTGAGCTGGCACATTGTCGTGAAGCAGCAACACACCTGCCGACAACTTCCATTTCTCTTTGATTGCTTCATGTAATGCCTTCATTGTTGAAGCATAGGCGTCTCTAGTAATTGTTGTCTTGTGTGACATGAATTCTAGTATTAAAATGCCTTCTGCATCCCCAAAATACTGTTGCCATAATCTTTCCAACTGACTGCTGCACACAAAATTTCTTTGGAATTGGTGATCCCCTTGTGCTTCCAGTGCATAAACTCTTGTTTGGTCTCGGTATCATGGTGGTGGACCCATGTTTCATCATCCATAAAAATTCTAGAATAAAAGTCTCCTGGATTTTCTCCAAGCATGTCTAAATTCTCTTGGCTAAACTGCTGGTGACAATTTTTTTTGCCCAGGCGTCAATATTTAGGGCACCCACTGGGAACTGACCTTTGACATCATCAAAACTTCATGAATGATACTGGAAACTGTGCCAACTGAAATGCCTAATTCATGAGCTATTACACTGACTTTGCCCAAAAGATCTTCCAAAATCAAGGCCTCTACTTTACAACAGGGGCGTTGCTTGGTCAAAACATTCGGAGCTTGAGCCCCGGATGTTTTGTCCAGTGCCCTGAATGTTATGCTGGCTTGGTAGCATTTTTTTAATTTGATTGGCTATTCCCCACCCCGCTTGTACTTGTTCCGCTACTTGCGGGCTGCGCGGGCATGAGTTTAGTCACTTCAGTGCGCAATCCCTTCCTACGGCGCGTGATCCAACGAGACCTGCCGCTCTAGTTCACGGGTCTAACGGGATCACGCACCGCAGGACGAGATTGCGAACCGAAGTGACTGAGCTCAGGCCCACGCAGCCCGCAAGTAGCGGATCAGCGGAACAAGTACAAGGGGGGTGGGGGGATGATCTGTGGGGTTGCCCAGATGGCTAGGCCCTTCACAGTAGTTATCAACCCCTTTCAGCAGTCCCCAATTCACTGAAGGGGGGGACTGCGGAAAGGGGTTAATCACTACTGTGAAGGGGGGACTAATGAAAGGGGTTAATAAGTACTGTGAAGGGCCTCCCCCCGGTGGCGATGGGCGTGGCTTCATGGGGTGGGGACGTGGTACAGTGAGCTTGTGCCCCAGATGTTTTCAGACCCTAGCAACGTCCCTGCTTTACAGCACATTTCCTCTGAAAATGCTTCGACAGATCGTGCTGAACACGGCTCATCTTCAATTGTTTCCCTAGCCCATTGGTGGTAGGACGACTCATACTCTGGATTCCTATAGATCCTGAGTCGCCCTGGTAATCTAATCCCTCACTAAGGAGCCGGGAAGAGACGACCTGTTCATCCTAGTCATGGAGGAACAGGCGTCTCTATCTGAGGCCAGGCTGCAAGGAGAGGGGAACATATACAGCATATGGAGATGGCAGGTAAGCAAAATCCATAACACACTTACCTGCCACAGACACACTGACTGGAACCCTGTGCACAAGTGCTGCTGTCCACACCAAGATTAAAGGACACAGCACACACCACATACCACACATGAACCCAGGACAACCAGAGCTGCAATAAACATGAGAAAGGGGAATGTCTAGCAAACACGCTGGACACCAAACATCACCAGCCATGTAACACCACACAAGACATACAACACCCTGAGCATAACCCACGCAAACCAAAACATAAGAAAGAAGGAGACACCATAAGAACATCAACATTTATGACCACAAGGGGGGCCCTCACTGGACAGCTGGAAAACCCTGGACTGGAGCAGAGCTCCAGCATCAACGATAGCTGAAGTACAACTGACTCCAGCCAGGAAACCACAGAAGATAAAAGCCAAGTGACCACACCCAGTCAGGGAGTTAACCCTTGCAGCACCAGACAGAGGAGGGGAGCCACTTAAAGAGGAAGTGCCCACACAAGCATACGAATCCACACATTACCACCTGGCAACAGCATGCGTGGCAACCATGTCACAGGCAATCACCCAGAAGGCCGAGACACTGCCACCGCATGCTCACACAGCAACACGTTGCCGCGGGCAAGCCGCAAGTGTGGCAACAGTGTCACAGCGCAAACCAAAGGCCATGACAATTTTGAAGGCTTCAGTGATGCTTTAGAAAGTGGTCCCTTCATTGAACTAGGCTACCTATCATATAACCACACATAAATCTTGAATTTCAGAAGACCGAAACAAGAAAAAGTCAAGAACACATCAAATATGCTTGAGAGTTTAGGAATTGTAAGAAGGTACCTGGAATCATCGTGGATGGTAGGTATGTGTCACGAGGTTCCTGGCCTCGGTGAAGTAAGAGCCGGTATTATATGTGTCTGCAGCAGCTATTGCTAATTGACACCTTGAGATTTAGCATGGATGTCATAGCTGATCCAGGACGGCTCTTACTGGGAGTAGTCAAAGTGCTGGATGGGAGACTACTCCCCATGTTTCAGGCTGGGTTTTGCCAGGCATAAAAACCAGCCAGCACTGCCAGATGGGTGGATTTACCTCCCTCTGACAGTGGAGCTCAAGAGTCTGTGTGCTGTAAACTGAGTGCTGTCCTGGGATTTGAGCTGGGCTGGAGGACTCGGGCCCCTCTAAAGGCGAACAGGCCGCCTATGGACTTGATAAGGCTGAACTGCTAACAGGGTGTGAATTAACACCCAGGAAAAAAGGTGGCTTTATTGATTATGAACTTTCCTTGTGTGTGAACAAACACCAAGCCACCTACATTTTGTGATGCACCTTATCTGCATTTTTTTATACACCAATGTCTGAATAAACACCGCTGTTTGATTCAAGAACTGTGTACTTTGCCTCTGTGCTGCATCCGCTAGTCCTAACTACCAGAGCGAATCCCCACAGAATGTATATAGCATGTGCATTAACCACCATTGCATCTTGCCTGTTGTTTGATATTACATTTTCCACTTTTCACTATGGAATATTGGATCATCCTTTACAATTTTGTGTAATGTCCTGGTGCACCTTTGTGCTGCTTAGGGTCCACTGGAGACCAGAAGACTCAACAGAGAGGAATTCTGGTTAATGAATGCACCTAGAGGTATTTTTTATGTTTTATATACTTTTCTATCGCTGCCCAGTATTACATAATACTTCGTAAACTTGCTGGTTTGGAGGAAATTTTCTGAATTAAGGTATTTCTTTTGTGTAGAGTTGAGGGATGCCAAGTTAAGAAAAAGGAAGAAGATGCATTTGCCTTGGGCAAAACATAAATAAGAGAAGTCCGGCACTGAAGACAAATGTATAAGAACCCAAGAAGAAATGAATCTTTGAAATCTTAAAGCATAAAGCACTGTGCTGACCCACAAGGACATACAGTACTTTCAGAAAAGTTCTTATGGGGGTGTAGACTTGGGGTTCCTTGAGCCCGTTAAAGGAGATAAATTTAGGGGCCATTATCATTGTATACACAAGACATCAATAAATAAGGTTGAGGTGATTCATTAATTAACCCATGAAAAACAGACCCTAGTGTGAAGTGATTGGCTCCAAAGTTACCTCCAAATGGGGTTGTTTTCTGCTCGATACTTTAACGTTCTTTTATAGTAGTAGCCTGTTATTGGATCAGAGCTTGTATCCACCCAAGGATCCTGTGGAACTAAAGTGCATTAGTCTGACACATGGGGGTACAGCAGTTGCATATCAGGTATTGGGGTAGCAGTTGTTACTCTTGTGCCTTGGTTCCTAAACCAAGAACGTTACCCTCACCTCCGTAAAGCTGATCAGGCAGAGCATTCCCGAATCTTTATGTTTGATCATAGAGAAATCTGTGTAACCATACAATTTTAACTAAATGGTCCTCACAGTTCTAATCCTGCACTCATATTTTAATAACCTCAGGTCAAAAACAGGAAGTTAAAGCCAAGACAGTTCTAGAGCCTGGAGAAGGGAGAACCCATGCTAGCCAAGGTGTGGAGTTTTTACCCTTCCACTGTCCTCCATCCAGGATCCTTACATAAAACCCTTCAATACCCTATACCAACAGAGATCCTTACAATAAAATTTTCACTGTTAAAGTCCCAGGGTTATTGGAATTACATCACTCACTGTCCACTGACCAAAAATTTCAGTATACCTCATGCTGTGGGACAACAAAGAGGTAATTTCAGTATTTTAAAGGGGTTATCCAGGAATTTAATATTGATGGCCTATCCCTTGGATAGATCATCAATATCAGATTAGCAGGTGTCTAAGTCCCAGCTGTTTTATGATGCCACTGTACTCACAAGAGCTTCGGTGAGTGCTGCAGTCTCTTTAGAGCTTACCAAACACAGCGCAGTACATTGTATAGGGGCTGCACTTGGTATTGTAGCTTAACCCCAATGGCACTGAGTTGTGCATAGGCCATGTGACCGATGTACTCTGACATCACTGGCCAAGGAAGAAGCCAAAGTGCTCATGGAGTCTTGTGGCCTCTTGGAAGAGCTGATTAGCAGGGGTCTGGTAGTTGGACTGATGTAGACCTGATATTGATGTCTATCCTGAAGATAGGCAATAAATAATAAATTCCTGGATAACCCCTTCAACTGAAGACAATGTTATAAATTAAATTAAAAATTACATGTGAGTTGAGACTGCTCGATGTGAAAGGAACTTGAGGAAGGGGTAGCCCAAGAAGAGCCTTTACTCCAGGGCCCATCAGCCATTACCTATGGCTGGGCCTATTAATTTAACATACAGTAGATATTAGGCCGGTGAACATATGTGCTGATTCACCAAGACACCAAGAGATTCTCACCTTAGATGACATTTCTGAAAAAAACTTCAATTTACTCTGCCACTTACCCTTCCAAAGCTATTCCATTCTCTTCCACAGCTGTCTCAAAAAATAAGCCTATGCTAAGCAATGTTTTACATTTATTTTAGAAAGACTTAAGTTACTTTCATCAAAGAACTTCAAATTACGCACACAAGTCCAGGAATGTAAAATAATTGCAGTTTGGCTTTCTCTATATCTCCCTTGAAAATCTCAGTCTCAAGTGATGATATAAATCCTTAGATATACAGTACAGTACTGTATATAGAGAGGCAGCACTGATAAAATGAGATATATTGACACAACTCTCTGACAGACACATTACCAGCATGAACCAGGAGATGTAAAGCCACCAAAATGTGGACACCTCCATAGAATGATTCATGATGTTGGACAGGGCATCTGGCAGAGTAGACATGGTCATAGACATAAGATTTCTTCAGTACAAGATGAAATAACCTATAAATGTCATTACCTGCCTGTTTCAGGTTTGTTAACCCTCATCAGTGCAAGATATGAAAACCATAACTCTATCCGGAAGGTTAATCTATGATGGTTCTCCTTACTCATTACCCTATAGACCATAAGAGATAAGCCTTCAGTGTTATTGAGCTCTATTCCCTAGTGTAATGGATTTCATACCTTACACTGATGAGGGTCACAATACAGAAACGGCTGTACTCAATAGTTAAGGCTTAGAAGACTGTCGCTGTACTATACACCAACAGATCTGCATATATAGCTGTCCACTGGAGCATAAAGGAACAATTCTCAAGTCTTTATTTATTATCCTTTCATATGTCTATGCAGATGATTCAAAGTTTCTGGATTAAAAAAAAGATTTCACTGTTAAAAAGATATGTTACCTATTAATAGGGTTTTGGGGTACTTTTATACTGGTGGCCTATCGTTTCGCTAGGCCATCGATATCCGATCAACGTGTGTCCACAATCCCGAAGCCTGCGGATCAACTGTTCTTGAGTAGCTCTGGAACTAGAACTACACAGCTCCATCCATGGTGTAGTCGACAGAGCTTAATCGCTATTCCTATTGAAGTGAATGCTGCAGTAAAGAGCTCTTTCCACTACACAATGGACACAGCTGTATATTTGGCATAGAAATGGCCCATGACCGCTGCTGCTTCACTCACTATGGCTGAAGCAGATTAAGGTGGGGGAGTGGCTGTGAGCAATAGGTTTCATAGCTTGCTAAGTTCATGTGATGGTTTTCTGTCTCTCTTGTCTGCCCTTGTACCAACTTTAAGCCTATTTACTGGACTCTGATCCTCCATTGCCTGACCTGACCTCCGCCTGCCGTGACCTAAGCCTATCCCTGACTACAATTTTGCCTGACCCCTCGGTGCTCTGCACCAGTGTCTCTGATCCTTGTGGATCAGCAGTTAATCATACAGAGGACTACTCTAGGAGGTAGCGGCTTGGTGGTTTCCCTACAGCAAAATCTAAATCCCTGTACAGGCATTGAACAATGAAAAACAGGGTATTGCCAGAAGAACACCCTTAGGAGTAGCACAAAGTCAGATCTTTTGGTTGACACAGTGGTTCAACATCCACTGCCAGACCAATATTTTTTATGTCAGCTTCCAGCATCAAAGCTACTGCAGTACAACTGATCAGAAAGACTTTGTGGTGTTGGACTTTCCATGTCATATACTGATGCCCTATCCTGAGGACAGGTCATCAATATAAAAGGGCTATTTCAATTAAAGAAACTAGCTAAAGAACTGTATATACAATTTATTACCAAGTACCAGCCACAGATTGGTAGAAACATACACATATATAGAAATTATACTTTTTTATTTGTTTTAAGAAATTAAAGTGATCTCATTGCCTGCTGTTGATAATAACTCATATTCACTTTGCAAGGTATATAGACAAACAGCTGCAAACTGTAATATAGATCATTGGTTCCTCATGGGTGGAGCCTAGCAAAATGCGTATTTCTATGCATTTCTTGTTTTTTTATAGATTTAAGTAAACAAATAACCAAATGTTCCCACACTTCTAGCTAATAAAATCATTAACTGTTGAAAACAGTTTTCATCTTACAACCATCAATTCTGCCAAGGTAGCGAAAATTTACCTTGGAATTCTGGGAGAAAAATCATATCTATCAGGAACAAAGGCTAATGTTATCTGGTTTCAAATATCCATTGTTGCTGTTGAAGATTAATTTCTAACACAACACATTCCTATTAAGCACAACATTATCATCCGTACACCCATTTAATTTAGATGCGAGTAAATATTAACTCCCCTAGTGGGTATTAATTACAAAAAGATTCAAAGTTTGTTATCATTTTAATATTACAAAGTGAATTTAAAATTCCAATTTAATCTAACGCCCCCAGGTTAACAATAGATGTCCCTAAAATAGAAATAAACAACCATTAAATTAATATGAACGCCTCCTCCCAAATTAATTGGCACTTATTTTCTTTATGATTATCCAGTTAGCCTTGATTTGTTTAGTGTAAAGGTGGAAAGACTCTTGTATTATGAATATTGTGATTTTTAGACCATTGAACGTTAAATTTGCCCAGTTAGAAGGACTACAATATGCAAGATGTATTACTTAAAGGGGTTGTCCAGTGAAAAATATTACTTTTCTAACTGTATATAATTAAAATTTTATTATAGTCAGAGTTATTTATGAAACTCTATCTGTAAAGCTCCGCCTGCTGTTTGTTCTTTTCCTCATCTCTCAGTCCACCTCGCTGAGGTGGACGCACAAGCTCAGTTTAAATCTTCAACTGCCACCAGCCATACAGTTGCAAGAAAAAGTATGTGAACCCTTTGGAATGATATGGATTTCTGCACAAATTGGTCATAAAATATGATCTGATCTTCATCTAAGTCACAACAATAGACAATCACAGTCTGCTTACACTAATAACACACAAAGAGATAAATGTTACCATGTTTTTATTGAACACACCATGTAAACATTCACAGTGCAGGTGGAAAAAGTATGTGAACCCCTAGACCAGGCATCCTCAAACTGCGGCCCTCCAGCTGTTGCAAAACTACAACTCCCAGCATGCCCGAACAGCCTACAGGTGTCAGCCTACAGCAGTGCATTGTGGAAGTTGTAGTTTTACAACAGCTGGAGGGCCGCAGTTTGAGGATGCCTGCCCTAGACTAATGACATCTCCAAGAGCTAATTGGAGTGAGGTGTCAGCCAACTGGAGTCCAATCAATGAGATGAGATTGGAGGTGTTGGTTACAGCTGCCCTGCCCTATAAAAAACACACACCAGTTCTGGGTTTACTTTTCACAAGAAGCATTGCCTGATGTGAATGATGCCTCACACAAAAGAGCTCTCAAAAGACCTACGATTAAGAATTGTTGACTTGCATAAAGCTGGAAAGGGTTATAAAAGTATCTCCAAACGCCTTGCTGTTCATCAGTCCACGGTAAGACAAATTGTCTATAAATGGAGAAAGTTCAACACTGCTGCTACTCTCCCTAGGAGTGGCCGTCCTGTAAAGATGACTGCAAGAGCACAGCGCAGACTGCTCAATGAGGTAAAGAAGAATCCTAGAGTGTCAGCTAAAGACTTACAAAAGTCTCTGGCATATGCTAACATCCCTGTTAGAGAATCTACGATACGTAAAACACTAAACAAGAATGGATTTCATGGGAGGATACCACAGAGGAAGCCACTGCTATCCCAAAAAAACATTGCTGCACGTTTACAGTTTGCACAAGAGCACCTGGATGTTCCACAGCAGTACTGACAAAATATTCTGTGGACAGATGAAACCAAAGTTGAGTTGTTTGGAAGAAACACACAACACTATGTGTGGAGAAAAAGAGGCACAGCACACCAACATCAAAACCTCATCCCAACTGTGAAGTATGGTGGTGGGGGCATCATGGTTTGGGGCTGCTTTGCTGCGTCAGGGACTGGACGGATTGCTATCATCGAAGGAAAAATGAATTCCCAAGTTTATCAAGACATTTTGCAGGAGAACTTAAGGCCATCTGTCCACCAGCTGAAGCTCAACAGAAGATGGATGTTGCAACAGGACAACGACCCAAAGCATAGAAGTAAATCAACTACAGAATGGCTTAAACAGAAGAAAATACACCTTCTGGAGTGGCCCAGTCAGATTCCAGACCTTAACCCGATTGAGATGCTGTGGCATGACCTCAAGAAATCTGCAAAAAAAGGGGGTTAGTCAGCACCTCCTAGTGCGCAGGTGCACCCCGCCATGGCAAAGACCTACAGGAAAAAAAGAGACAATGCAGCAGCACCCTGCAAATCAGATAAAGTACAATAATGCCAAAAATTATAGTGCTAATGCTACACTTCTTTATAAAGTGAGATGCTTGGCCAATGCATTTTGTACAAAACAATCTGAGCCCGTCTGCCGAACGTCAAGGCGATCTCTGTTAGACGGGTCCTAACACTAAATACTACCTGTTATGCGTCATAATGGCCGCCATAAAGTTCAGGGATTGTCGGATCCACATGAGCAGATGGTTTTGAACAAAATGCATTGGCCAAGCATCTCACTTTATAAATAAGCGTAGCATTAGCACTATAATTTTTGGCATTATTGTACTTTATCTGATTTGCAGGGTGCTGCTGCATTGTCTCTTTTTTTCCTCATGACCTCAAGAAAGCGATTCACACCAGACATCCCAAGAATATTGCTGAACTGAAACAGTTCTGTAAAGAGGAATGGTCAAGAATTACTCCTGACCGTTGTGCATGTCTGATCTGCAACTACAAGTTATTGCTGCCAAAGGAGGTTCAACCAGTTATTAAATCCAAGGGTTCACATACTTTTTCCACCTGCACTTTGAATGTTTACATGGTGTGTTCAATAAAAACATTTAATTCTTTGTGTGTTATTAGGTTAAGCAGACTGTGATGTCTATTGTTGTGACTTAGATGAAGATCAGATCACATTTTATGACCAATTTGTGCAGAAATCCATATCATTCCAAAGGGTTCACATACTTTTTTTTGCAACTGTATGTTCTGTTTGAAGCTGTGACCGTTACAGGACATGCCCACTGAGCAAGCACACACCCACTGTGCTACCAGCTTCAAATAAATCTAGCAGAGCAATTGGAACAATGAATGGGTGAGCTCTGGATCCATGTGAGGTACAAGACTGGTTTTAGATTTGTTAGGTCAAAGAATAAAAAAATTTATTGTCCAGAGTCCACCGTTTTTTTGGGCGCTGCAGGATCGATAGAAGTAGGTGATCTTCGCTGCAAACAAGTTCAGATATTTCGATCGGTGCTGCCAATATCCCAAACCAGAATCCAAAGCAGCTGGGAAGACCAAGTTCCTCCTCTCCACACGAGCACAGAGACAAACATTGCAAGCTAACTGTATTGCCTCTCTCTCTCTCTCCTGGTTTCCTTCTCCTGTAATCTCTCTCGGAGATAAACCAGAGAAGATCCAAGATAGTGATTTACTGCAACACTAGATATTTCTTATACTTACAGGATATTATATAAAACATGCATGTTATGATATTATATAACACCAGATGTCCTGGCAAGCCCGGCCCAGGTTTCGCCATGCTTTTTTCCTTTTTTTATAATTAAAATAATATTTTTATTACTCATATCAAGGAGAATATACAGACCATGATATGATGCAGCGTAATACAACAGCACCTTTTATCTGTTCTCTTGTATACGTAGACATCTGGATAATTTGTGAGGAGCTATCAGTAATTTGCTTACTTCAGTGGGTGAAAGTTGCCTACCAAGGTCCTGCTCCTACAGACCCACCACTGCTGACTTTAACTCAAGGAAAGGAGTTTTCATGGTTTTGTACAAATGCGAAATCTGATTTGGTAGGAAGGATTTACCAGCTACCAATTTTTCAAACCACAATAAGGTATGAGAAGCTGGTATGCATTTCGCCAACAGTAAAAGTTTTCGTTTAAGGGCTCCAAGTGACTAAAGCAAAGTTTCAGGTAGGACGAGCCTGTATGAGAAGACCAGGTCTGACAGAATACAGCCTTTGTCCTCAAAGAAGTACAAGACAGGTGTATTAAGGGATCTAGTTACAGTGGGTGGACTATCCCCAAATTCCTTAGGGGCTATAGCAATAATATCTCTAATTTGAAGCAGAGATGAAGATTATGGAAGAGCCTTATATGTAGCAGAGAACCACTCCCATACCTTTCATAATAGGACTGTGTAAAACTGGACAGGCCGGGAGTGGTCTGTCGGCCTGTAACCTAGCTCGTAGAGGGATTGGAGACAAGGCATTTTCAATCTTAAGCCAAGATTTGTGAGGTGGTGACCTCAGCCAATCTATCGCTCTACTTACAGTGGATATAAAAAGTCTAAAATGTCAGGTTTCTGTGATGTAAAAAAATGAGACAAAGATAAATCATTTCAGAACTTTTTCCACCTTTAATGTGACCTATAAACTGTACAACTCAATTGAAAAACAAGCTGAAATCTTTTAGGTAGAGGGAAGAAAAAATATAAAAATAAAATAATATGGTTGCATAAGTGTGCACACCCTTAAACTAATACTTTGTTGAAGCACTTTTTGATTTTATTACAGCACTCAGTCTTTTTGGGTATGAGTCTATCAGCATGGCACATTTTGACTTGGCAAGATTTGCCCACTCTTCTTTGCAAAAACACTCCACTCCAAATCTGTCAGATTGTGAGGGCATCTCCTGTGCACAGCCCTCTTCACATCACCCCACAGATTTTCAATCGGATTCAGGTCTGGGCTCTGGCTGGGCCATTCCAAAACTTTAATCTTCTTTTGGTGAAGCCATTCCTTTGTTGATTTGGATGTATGCTTTGGGTCGATGTCATGCTGAAAGATGAAGTTCCTCTTCATGTTCAGCTTTCTAGCAGAAGCCTGAAGGTTTTGTGCCAATATTGATTGGTATTTGGAGCTGTTCCTAATTCCCTCTAGCTTAACTAAGGCCCCAGTTCTAGCTGAAGAAAAACAGCCCCAAAGCATGATGCTGCCACCACCATGCTTCACTGTGGGTATCGTGTTCTTTTGGTGATGTGCAGTGTTGTTTTTGGGCCAAACGTATCTTTTTTGGAATTATGGCGAAAAAGTTCAACCTTGGTTTCATCAGACCATAACACCTTTTCCCACATGCTTTTGGGAGACTTCAGATGTGTTTTTGCAAACTGTAGCCTGGCTTGAATGTTTTCCTTTGTAAGAAAAGGCTTTCGTCTTGCCACTCTACCCTATAGCCCAGACATATGAAGAATACGGGAGATTGTTGTCACATGTACCACACAGCCAGTACTTGCCAGATATTCCTGCAGCTCCTTAAATGTTGCTGTAGGCCTCTTGGTAGCCTCCCAGACCAGTTTTCTTCTCGTCTTTTCATCAATTGTGCCATATTTTCTCCACTTGATGATGACTGTCTTCACTGTATTCCATGGTATATCTAATGCCTTGGAAATTCTTTTGTACCCTTTTCCTAACTGATACCTTTTAACAATGAGATCCCTCTGATGCTTTGGAAGCTCTCTGTGGACCATGGCTTTTGCTGTGGGATGCGACTAAGAAAATTTCAGGAAAGACCAACTAGAGCAGCTGAACTTTATTTGGGGTTAATCAGAGGCACTTTAAATGATGGCCGGTGTATGCTGAATCCTATTTAACATGATTTTGAATGTGATTGCTTAATTCTGAACACAGCTACATCCCCAGTTATAAGAGGGTGGGCACACTTATACAACCACATTATTTAAGTTTTTTTGTTTTCTTCCCTCCACCTAAAAGATTTCAGTTTGTTTTTCAATTGAGTGGTAGAGTTTATAGGTCAAATTAAAGGTGGAAAATGTTATGAAATGATTTATCTTTGTCTCCTTTTGTTTACATCACAGAAACCTGACATTTTAACAGGGGTCAGAGGCAGAAGAGTTAGTGTACATTGTAACGGTAGCGTTAATAAATCGGGCGGGGATCTGAAATTTATGCATAACTTTTTTGATAAGCAACCAATTAACCCTGTCAAATGCCTTCTCGACATCAGTGCCGAGAAGAACAGTGGAGTGTTTTTATGTGAGGCGTAGAAGAAGGCTTCTAAAACTTTGGTGGCATTGTCCTTCCCTGCTCTCCCCTGAACAAAGCCCATCTGGTCAGAATGAATCAATCCTGGTAGGAGAGATTGTAGTCTTGTTTTAGCTAGCAGCTAACATTTTAGCTAGCAGCTTGAGGTCTATGTTAAACAGGGACATAGGGTGGTAATTCGCACCTAGGGAGGGGTCTTTTCCCTGTCTGCTGATAAGGAATATTTGGGCACGTGTCATATCTATAGACAAGACTATATTACATAGGATGAGGTTATATACAGGAAGGAGATGCGGTAGAAGAACCTCTTTCAATGTGGAGTAATAAGTAATAGGTAGGCCATCTGGGCCTGGACATTTGCCTCTTGGTGTACATTTAATAGCAGAGTCAAGTTCTCCCAATGTGAAAGGTTCAGATAAAGCTTCTCTATGAGCTGGGGATAGGGAAGGTAAGCTCAGGGGTGTCAGGTTGTAGGTTATAAAGAGACTTATAGAACAGTTGGAATTGTTCCACTATGATTTTCGAGTCAAAAAAGATGCTGTCCTTGCTGAAAGTGATGAAGGGGACAAAATTGGATTGTCTACGCTTCTTGATTCTGTTCATCATGAACTTAGAAGCCTTGTTACCATGTGCAAAGAATTTCTGTTAAGATGACAGGAAGTACTTCTCAGAAGATGCATTTGGCAGATTTTTTTTATTCTGTCCTAAGTGAAGTCAAGGTGGTAATTTGTTGGGTAGCTACGGATTGTTTGTGGGCTTTTTCTAAAGTGTGGATTTGGGCCAGTAAAGAGGTTAGGCATATCGCAGCCATCCTCTTGACATGAGTACCTAGGCTAATAGGGTGCCCCCGTACAAACACTCTGTGAGCGTCCCATAAGTAGAGATGGCCTTGTGGTTCACCCGGCGGTCGTTACGCGGCAAACTTTGCTTGTTTGCGATTTGCCGAACATGCGAACATATGCCGATATCCTCTGGCGCCATATTCTTTTACATTGCGCTGAACTTTGACCCATGACACTCACATCAGTTGGGACAGGACAGCCAATTGAGACATTTCACCACATGGACACACCCCCACCCTATCACAGAACCCAATCTGACAGCTAATTTACATTCTATGTTTTGCAAGTGTAGGAGAGTTTGCTTTGTGGAGCAGGGACAGACTGTTAGGAACACCAAACGCTAGCTAATAACAGTCCTTTTAAGAACTGGCATAGGTGTGCTATCAATAGGTGTGATATACTGAGGGGTGTGATTTACTTATAATATACTTTCTAACATAGAAAGTATATTATAGTGCATTTGTATTGTGCAGTAGTTGTGTGTGGTTCTGCTTAGATACCGCAGGTATATAGACGGACAAGCGTTATTGGAAAAACTATTTGCAACAGATGTGATATACCTGTTGCCCCCCCAAAAAGTGATTGAGGGGTGCGATATACCTGCTTCCAGAAAATACTGATTGAGGGGTGCGATATACCTGCTTCCACCAAATATTGATTCAGGTGTTCTATATACCTGTCTCCACAAAATACTGATTGAGGGGTGCGATATACCTGCTTCTACAAAATACTGATTAAGGGGTTCTATATACCTGCTTTCACAAAATACTGATTGAGGGGTGCGATATACCTGCTTCCACCAAATATTGATTGAGGCCTGCGATACACCGGCTTCCACAAAATACTGATTAAGAAGTTTGATATACCTGCTTCCACAAAATATTGATTGAGGGGTGCGATATACCTGCTTCCACCAAATATTGATTGAGGCCTGCGATATACCTGCTTCCACAAATACTGCTCTTCTCTAGGGACTTTAGCACAGGGTCATTTTGAAAATTACAGGCAGAGCAAGAGGCAGGCTGTTCTGCAGGGGTGGTAGGGGTCAGGCAGGTGCACCAGTCCAGAGCCTAAGTGGGAAGTTGGAGAAGGTGTGTGCGATTACGTCAAAGGAGGCACCAGAGTGCACCCTCCTCATCCTCTGTTACTGCACCCTTCTCACTCTCTGCTGTGTGCACCCCCAAAGACACCAGCACCACCATAGCCCCTCCACTCAAGTCAGAGCAATTATTTTCCCATCCATTCCCAGACCTTCAATGTGCAGCCAATCTTGGCATTGGGTGAGGAAGAGTACCTCCTCTTCCTCACCCAATGCCAAGATTGGCTGCACATTGAAGGTCTGGGAATGGATGGGAAAATAATTGCTCTGACTTGAGTGGAGGGGCTATGGTGGTGCTGGTGTCTTTGGGGGTGCACACAGCAGAGAGTGAGAAGGGTGCAGTAACAGAGGATGAGGAGGGTGCACTCTGGTGCCTCCTTTGACGTAATCGCACACACCTTCTCCAACTTCCCACTTAGGCTCTGGACTGGTGCACCTGCCTCGCAACGTCCGCCACCTCGCAACGGCCGCCACCCAGTGGTCTGACGACAGTACCCAGATCAGCCCAAGGAGGTGGTCCCTGCTGTTGCTGCCTACTCCGATATCTCTAATGTCAGTGGGGGTGAAGGTGACGATGATGACGTGTAGATGGATGTCAGATGGGTGCTCACAAGAGAGGAAGAGGAGGGGAGTTCAGAGGGAGAGAGGAGCAGATAGGGAGGAGAAGGAGGAGAAGCAGGCAGAACTCGCAGTGCACAGGAGGCAAAAAGCAGACTGCAATTGTATCTGGAGTGAGCCATCCACCATGCACAGTCACATCTTGCGCTCCCAGGACGCCGGCAAATGGCTCCTCAGTGTGGGCTTTTTTTAACGTGTCAGCTGCTGACAATAGTGTTGCCATCCGCAGCCTGTTCTGTCAACTCATAAGTCGTGGTAAGCCCAACACTCACCTAGGGACGACCACCTTAAGAAGGCACCTGGCCTCTCATCACCAAGCCCAGTGAAAGCAACGCCGTCAGAACCCACAAAGCCACACTCCCGGCGCACCATGTGCTGTCTCTTCTCCTTCTCCTTTTCTTCTCCCATTTGTCCTCCACTCCACCTTCCACCGTGCCGTCGTCACGTTCATCTGACAGAAGGCAGGCTTCCATGGCCCAAATGTTGATGACGCAGGATAACCCTCTTGCCCAATGGCTGACCGCTGGCTTGTCGGAACTGCTAGCCCACCAACTACTGCAATATAAACTGGTGGACTCGGAAGTCATTAGAAAATTTGGGGCCATTGGCACACCGCAATGGAAGATCCCTGGAAGGAAATATTTCTCCCAGAAGGGCATCCCAGAGCTATATGGCCACGTTCAGTGGCAAGTAAACATATCTTTGGCACACAGTGTCGATGCCAAAATACATCTGACCACAGACATGTGGTCTAGCAAACACAGGAAGGGAAGGTACATAACTTTTACTGCCCACTGGGTGAACCTTCTGACGGCTGTCAAGCATGTAACCCGTTGCACCCGTGTGGATTTGGTGTTACCGCCACAGATTGCATGCAGGCCGGCCTCTTCTTCTCCTCCTCCTACTCCATCCTCCTTCTATTCCTCGGCTGACTTTTCCACTGCTACCGCCTCTTCCGCTGCACCCCCAAAGCTCCCCAGAACCCATTCAAAGTGCCAGGTGAGACTTTGCCATGCTGTGCTTGGCTGTTGTGCCAGGAAGCCAAGAGCCACACTGATCCTGCTTCAGCTCTGTGGTCACAGGCTGATCAGTGGCTAACCCCACTCAATTTGACAGTTGGTAAAGTGGTGTGCGACAACGGTGCTAATCTGCTGAGTGTGCTGAAACAGGACAAAATTACACCCACAGTGAAACTGGCGTGGGTACCAATCCTACCGTGCCTGCAAGAAGAGGGCGGTTTGAAGATGTGTTAGTCACTTCGGATATGAGATCATTCTTGCAGCCAACCTATCGACAGCCGCCCTCCGGATCCAGCCTCAGGGAACGCCTAGACAGACAGGTGCCCCACTACATTGGGTTAATGGCCGATGTGGATGCTCTGAGAAGCAAGGAACCCCTGGACTACTGGGTGTGCAGGCTTAACCTGTGGCCAGAGCTGGCACAATTTGCCATGGAACTCTTGGCTTGCCCCTCGTTGAGTGTCCTGTCAGAAAGGACGTTCAGCGCAGCAGGGGGGATCATAACTCAGCGCACTCGCCTAGCTCACGACAGTGTGGACTACCTCACATTTCTAAAAATGAATGAGGCATGGATCTCGGAGAAATTCAACACCTGTGACGACCACTTGTAATTGAATTTCCTCATGCCAGCCCACACATATCCGCCACCACACAGAACAAAGAATGGTCCTTGTCTTATGTATATACAGCGGCATAAAAGGCCTTTTCTCTCAGGTGAATGCCAAATTTTTAGGGCCTGTACTCCACTGGCCTACAGTAAAATTGTTATTCAGTGACCGCCTAATGTACCTCCAGCCACATAATCACTTGTTCTATTCAGTCCAGTGAATGCATAATTTTTGGGGCCTGTACTCCACTGGCCTGCAGTTAAATTGTTATCCACTGACCGACTAATATACCTCCAGCTACATAATCACTTGATGTTTTCTGTCAGGTGAATACTTAATGTTTGGGACCTGTACTCCCGTGGCCTAAAATAAAAAAAATCTAGGCTCCAGCAGGGCACATTTTGAGAGTTTCCCTTTAAGATGCATAAAAATGGCCCTTGATTAAAATAAATATTTTTTGTGGGAATTTTTGCCATTGACCCCCCTCTGGTATTTCACTGTCCATGTTGTGGGACTATTTGTGCACTAATAGTAAGTATTTGGTGGCTGCAAATATGACCTGAAGGTTTTTCAGGTTCGTCTGCCATTAAAGTGAATGTGGCTCGTTGCGAACACGCGGTTCGGGAGGATTCAATTGTCCGATGTTCGTCCTTCACTACCCATAAGGTCTGAGTGGAAATATCTGGAGTTTGGTTAAGTAGGAAATACTCTGTAAGGAGGTTTGTAATTTGTGTTATGTGCTTCTCAGTGGATATAAGTGATTTATGAAGCCTCCATCTTGGCATCTTACCTGGACTAGAAGCAGATGCAAGGTAAAAATAGACAGGGGAGTGATCCGATAAGGTCCTACTGCCATTCAGTGAGGTGAAGCATAGTTGCAGATGTTCTTTGGAAACAGTCAATTCTGCTGTAAGAGCTGCAGGCTTCAGAATAAAAGGTGTAGTTAATTATTGTAGGGTTTAGGCATCACCACACGTCCATCAACCCCATCTCTGCTAGTTTAGATTTAAGTGATCTTAGAGCTCTATAAGACAATGCAGAGTGCTTAGAGGATGTGTCTTGAAGGGGTTGCAGTGCTAAGTTGAGATTTCCCCCCATTATGACCACCCCCTCTCTAAAGGAGTTAAGCACTGAGAGGACCTCAAGGGGCCAGTGTCACGGCTGAGGATGGGGGAAACCCTCAGCCGTGCGATGCCAGGTGGTGTAGTGGCTACTCGGCCATGAGAACAGGATAGGGAGCAGGTCACCTCCTCACGCATCCCTACCCTGACCCTAACTCCTAACCTGCATGGGCCGACCTTGATGGTAGGAGGACCCATGCGCAGGAACCTCGGAGCCCTGTCTTACCCTCCGCAGATCCCTGAGCTAGGAGCTGGGTAAGACGACCTACTCCTCCTTGGCACGGAGGAGCAGGAGTCTCAATGGCCAAGCTGTTGGGAAAAAGGGGGACATGAACAGCCTCACGGGAATGGCAGGCGAACACCCAGTTCCACCAACCTGCCACAGCCTTGCTGACTGGATCCCTTAGCAGACAGGAAACCAGAACCGTGAGCTGCACCAAACATAAGAAAGTCCCAACAGAACAACATACAACCACACACGCATAAAGACATCAAACACTAAACAATAATTTTTTATGACCACAGGGGTGGCTCTCACTGGCAGGTCATAAGCACAGGAGGCTGCTCCAGCCATGGATGACTGAAGCAACCTACTGAGCCATGCCAGACACTCAGGCTATATAGGCCAAGAAGCCACACCCCACAGTCGGACACACCCAGTGACATCACTCACACACTGGGAAGGGATTTAACCCTTCCAGCACCACAGAAGGGAAAGTCACAGACAGGGGAAGTGTCCAACAGATCACACTGTGGCTGTTGCCGCTGGCAACGACATGGGTGGCATCCGTCCAGAAAGACAGCCCGAAGGCCAGGACACTGCCACCACATGTACAACATACCAAACGTTGCCACGGGCAACCACAGAGAAAGGAAGATGTCCGTGCGCACCAAACAATAACAAGTGCACACCAGACATACAAACAAAGTGCATCCACACACGCACACAACTCCCCGGGAACCGCACACATAGCTGTTGTCCGCGGCAACCGCACTGAGGCCAACTACAATATGCCTCAGCTGCGGTTGACACAACAACCACAACCGCGGGCAACTGTATGCGGCTCCCAAGGAGTCACGACCATAACCGTGGCCGTGACAACCAGATCACTTGGTCATAGTTAAGGGCATATACGTTAGCAAATGTATAGGTAATTGGACCTATCGTGCCCTTTACCATGATGTAACTTTCTTCTGGATCTTGGATATGGGTGTTATAAATGAAATGGAAACCTTTTTGGAACCCAATGCTCACCCATCTAGATGCTGGGCCATCCACACTGCAGTGATACCAGATTGGGTAGTTGGAGAAGGTCAAGTTAGGGTATTTATTTAACTTAAAATGGGTCTCTTGCAAAAAGATAACTGAACACCGTTCCTTTTTCAAGAGAGAATATCTGGCACCTCTTAGATGGCGATCTCAGACCTTTGACATTATTAGAAACTACCTTTAAATCAGCCATGAGGAGTGAGTTCTTTTTCGAGTAAACAGAACTAATCAGCTCCATAGATGGGTCTCTCCCTCCTCCCTGGATAGTATTATGTGCTAACTGAAGTCTAGGTCTCCCATGTCCCAGGAGAAAAACAACAAAACAAAACATGATAACTTCAGAATACTGAAAAAGTTCAAGGTAAAGTACGGTTGTACAGACAACCAGTGGCATAAACAATGGAGGTCTAGCTCCAAGGGGATAATTGTGCAAATACACATATAGAAACTGCTCATAGCTGGATCTAAGAAATAATATAGCCCAACATGATAAATATTAATATATTGCTATGGTGGGGTGGGTAGGTTGGGGAAAAGGGGGAAAGGGGAGGGTGGGGGGGGGGGAAGGATGAGAGAGATTGGACCACAGCAGACATTATACATATTGTTAAGTAGGCATATCTATTTTGAGGTAGAATAAGACAGAATAACCAGAGGGGTCCACAAGGCCTAAGTGTTCATCCAGGAGATCTTCTTTGAGTGAGTCCTCCCCTACGCTTCTTGTGCCTTTGTTGCTTTGGGGTGGACACTTTTTCCCATGGAATGGACCTCGGTAGATCTGGAAGTGATGAGAGATCTTTGACAGTATCCCAGCTCTTGATATCCAAAGGAGATATTTCCATATAAGTATAGGCCTCTTGCAGATCTGTAAAAGAGGAGATCACCATACAGCGACCTGAGAACAAGAAAGCGAGGCCAGAAGGAAAAGTCCATCAATGTGGGATCTTCTTTGCTCGCAGGAGATCTTTCAGGGGTTTAAGTGCCCGTTTTTTTTTTGTAAAGTAGTGGGAGAGAGATCTTGAAAAATAGTAATGGGAGTGTCTCCCAGGCAGACAGAGATTGCATTTTTAGCTGCATTGAGGACCATTTCTTTGTCTTGAAAGTTTAAGAAACTGCATATAATGTCCCTTGGGGGATCAGTGTCCTTGGGACGAGGCTGCAGGGCTCGGTGGGCCCTTTCAATGGGTATGGCTGCGCTTTTTTCAGCTCCCAGTAAAGAAGTAGTAATCTGCAATATAGCAGCCTGGACATCCTCGGGCATAATTGACTCCAGGACACACCTAAAGCGATAGCTATTTGTCCTGCCCTGATTCTCCTGGTCCTCAATTGCATATAAGGATTTAAGGTGCAGCTGATACACAGTGAGGTATTGGGATACTGCTGCCTGTGCTGTCTCTAAAGCCTCCACCCTGTGACCCACTTGCCTTATTTCCTGCGTCAGGCTAGATAGTTCTTGCTATAGCGGGCCCAGGGCATTTTCCAGAGCTTGTCTGATGAAATGCCTGGAGACTGGTAGGCTGTGCTGTTCTGAGGTAAGTTCGCCATCGCTATTTGCGTCTGACATCCCTTTACCTGGCTTGTCTTGGGCGTCGCATGATGCCGGCGCCATCTTGCATTATTTTGCTACTGTGGCTGCAGGGTGTTTTTTCAGGAATTTTTCATTCCACCTTTTGCATGTGGGATTTTTACTGAAGCAGTGGTCTTTCCTTGTCTTGCCCCACCAATTTTGATCATTTTGGTGCCACCAGGCTAACGTTAGCAGGGTGCAGAGCAGCTAAGAGCACTGAGCTCAGTGAAGTGCAGCTATTTGGCTCAGGCGCAGGCACTGCCCCCCGTTTTGCCACACTTTTTCAAGGGCCTTCAATTTTCTATGTGCTAGTGTGGAGAGGAGGTACTTGGTCTTCCCAGCTGCTTTGAATTTCTGGTTCAGGATATCAGCAGCACGGATCTTAATATCTAGCTTTGTTAGAAACTGTACTCTATGATGCCTGATCTGTCTGATTTTTTGCCAACTAGTGCCACCCCTGTCAGCAGGCTGTGTATTGTATTGAAACTTAGCCCCATTCACTCCAATGGAGTGAAATGGAGCTGTTTGCAGGTTCCTGAAACAACCACCATTTTGCATGCTTTCTGCTTGATCAGTCACAAAAGATACATCAATGAGAGAATGCGTGGTCCTCAAAGAGTTCCTTGTGGCTCGGGTAAGGGTGTTCAGTTTCTTGCTTCAGCCATTATAATTTAATTTATTTTGTAGAAGCAAATTTTATTGGGAACTTCGACAGCAACTGTGGTGTCTATTAGGAAGTTCTGCAGGGGCTGGGGCTATGAGATTCAGCAGCGGTGTGGCCTGAATTATAATTTTCTTCAGAGGTTATGGTCCACAGTATGTGGTTCAGCTGTGGTTTTGGTCACTGTTATGGGGCTCTGAAGCAGTTGTGGATAATATTAAGTGGTTCTGCATGTGCTGACGTTCGGCAGCAGTTGTAATCTATATCATGAGCTTCTGCAGCAGTTGTGGTCTATAGAATGAGGTTGAGCAGCAGTTTTGGTCTATGTTATGGGGCTCTGAAGCAGTTATGGATATCATTAGCACATTGTGCAGAAGCTCTGGTCTAGGTTACAAGGTTCAGTATCAGTTGTGGTCTATCTTACTAGGTTCTGCAGGAGATGTAGTCTATATTATGAGTTCAGCAGCAGTTGTGCTCTATATAATGAGTTCAGTAGCAGTTTTAGTCTATATTATAAAGAGGTTCAGCAGGAGATATGGTCTATATTATGAAGTTCTGCAGGGGGTGTGTTCTATATTATGAGGTTCAGCAGCAGTTGTGGTCTATCTTACCAGGTTCTGCAGGAGATGTGGTCTATATTATGAATTCAGCAACAGTTGTAGTCTATATTATTAGTTCAGTAGCAGTTGTGGTCTATATTATAAAGTTTTACAGGGGCTGTGGTTTATATTATGAGGTTCAGCAGGAGATGTGGTCTATATTGTGAAGTTCTATGGGGGCTGTAGTCTATATTATAAGGTTTAGTCGCATTTGTGGTCTGTATTATGAGGTTTAGAAACAGTTGTGGTCTGTTTTATGAGCATCTACTGCAGTTATGGACAGCATTAGGACGGTCTGCTGCAAGTTCTTTTGAAAACCTGGGGCCTTCTTAGAGGTTTTGGAGGTTCCATGACCATCACTAGTGCAGAAGAAGAAAGACAGGAAGAAAATGACTTCACCAGTACTTGTTCCATGAAGAAACGAATATCAAAGAATTTAGTTTTTTAATGAGAAACATGATCACCCATATTCAAAGACAGTATCACACTAATTTGAATAGGGATGAGTTGCTAAACCAGACACAGCCCATAGACAAGTGGTGCGGTTTCTGTGGGGGAAAAAAAGTTGACTTATTTTTTAACTCCTTGGTAACCCCTTTAAAATCTGTTACGCATTGTACAACGTTTGGACTTAAATAAGGCTGTTAGTGATAGTGGAGCCGGCTATCAATATGCAGAGAGGAAATTTAGATGTTCATGGTGCCAAATGTAGGCACATGACATGAGTTATGAATACAAATGTTAGTCTTGACCATTTTTTTTTAATTTTTGGACAGGCCACACTGCATTAGATTTGGCACTAGGTGTCCCTACCCATCTTTCTCAATGGATGTACATCAGGATATGTCTGGCACAAGCTGTACAAAAGCTTTTAGTGAGGCTGGAAGCAATTTCTTTTTTACATGTGACTCTCGTTAAAGCAATGGTAAAGAGCTGAGGCCTACAGATCATCTCAATGATGGCTTAAAAAAATGTAAGCCTTTTGGATATTATTTAATGTTTACATAGTAACATAGTATAAAAGGCCAAAAAAATACATGTGTCCTTCCAGTTCAGCCTGTTATCCTGCAAGTTGATCCAGAGGAAGGCAAAAAAAAAAAAACTGTGAGGTAGAAGCCAATTTTCCCCACTTAAAGGGATTGTCCGGATTTAGAGCTGAACCCGGACATCCCTCCATTTTCACCCAGGCAGCCCCCTGACTTGAGCATCGGAGCAGTTCATGCTCTGATGCTCTCCTTTGCCCTGGGCTAAATCGCACAGGGCAAAGGCATTTTTTGGAGATCCGGTGACGTACCGGGGCTCTCCATGGGGCTGCCCTGCACTGATGGGCAGTATTTAGCGCTGCCCTAGCCAGTAAAACGGCTAGGGCAGCGCTAAAGCCCACTCATCAGAGCCGGTGACGTCACCGAACACACTGCTGGGCGGAAGTTTACGCCTGGCAGCGTGTTATTGAAAACAAAAGAACCCATGCCCTTGCAGGGCAAGGGAGCGCATCGAAGCATGAGATGCTCCGATGCTAGTCTCAGGGGGGGTTGCCTGGGTGAAAATAAGGGTATGTCCTGTTTCAGCTCTGCACCCGGACAACCCCTTTAAGGGGAAAAAAATTCCTTCCCGACTCCAATCAGGCAATCAGAATAACTCCCTGGATCAACGACCCCTCTCTAGTAGCTATAGCCTGTAATATTATTACACTCCAGAAATTTATCCAGGCCCCTCTTGAACTCTTTTAGTGAACTCGCCATCACCACCTCCTCAGGCAGAGAGCTCCCGTAGAGAGGCAGAGAGCTTACCGTAAAGAATCCCCTGTTTGTGTACATACCTTCTTTCCTCCAGACGCAGAGGATGTCCCCTCGTCACAGTCACAGTCCTGAGGATAAATAGATGATGGAAGAGATCTCTGTATTGACTCCTGATATATTTATACATAGTAATTAGATCTCCCCTCAGTCGTCTTTTTTCTAAAGTGAATAACCATAATTTTGATAATCTTTCAGGGTACTGTAGTTGCCCCATTCCAGTTATTACTTTAGTTGCCCTCCTCTGGACCCTCTCCAGCTCTGCTATGTCTGCCTTGTTCACAGGAGCCCAGAACTGTACACAGTCCTCCATGTGTGGTCTAGTGATTTGTAAAGTGGTAGGACAATGTTCTCATCACGAGCATCTATGCCCCTTTTAATGCAACCCATTATCTTATTGGCCTTGAAAGCAGCTGCCTGACACTGGTTTTTGCAGCTTAGTTTGCTGTTCACTAAAATTCCTAGGTCCTTTTTCCATGTTAGTGTTACCCAGTGTTTTACCATTTAGTATGTACGGGTGACTTGCATTATTCCTTCCCATGTGCATAACCTTATATTTGTCAGTGTTAAACCTGATCTGCCACTTATCTGCCCAAGCCTCCAATCTATCCAGATCACTCTGTAGTAGTATACTGTCCTCTTCCGTGTCAATTACTTTACACAGTTTAGTGTCATCTGCAAAAATGTTATATATTACCGTGAAAGCCTTCTACAAGATCATTAATAAATATATTGAAGAGAATAGGGCCCAATACTGACCCCTGAGGTACTCCACTAGTGACAGTGACCCAATCTGAGTGTGTACCAATAATAACCACCCTCTGTTTTGTATCACTGAGCCAGTTACTTACCCACATACAGATGTTTTCTCCCAGTCCGAGCATTCTCATTTTATATACTAACCTTTTATGTGGTACAGTGTCAAAAGCTTAGGAGAAGTCCAGATACATTGATTTGCCTCTGTCAAGTCTAGAACTTACCTCCTCATAGTAAATGATTAAATTAGGTTGACATGACCGATTCCTCATGAAGGCATGCTGATGTGGTGTTATTTGCTTATTTTCATTGAGGTACTCCAACATAGCATCTCTTAGAAAACCTTCAAACAGTTTACCCACGACAGATGTTAAACTTACCGGCCTATAGTTTCCAGGCTCTGTTTTTGGACCCGTTTTGAATATTGGCACTACATTTGCTATGCGCTAATCCTGTGGAACACTCCCTGTCAGTATAGAGTCCGCAAATATCAGAAATAAGGGTCTGGCTATGACATTACTTAATACTTTTAGGACACGGGGGTGTATGCCATCTGGTCTTGGTGATTTGTCTATTTTAATCTTTTTAAGACGGCACTGTACTTCTTCCTGGGTCAGACAGGACACTTTTAATGAGGAATTAACTTTTAGATTCTGCATTTCATCTGGCAGTTTATTTTCCTCAGTGAATACAGTGGAGAAATAAATACTTAATAGCTTTGCTTTCTCCTCATCGCTCTCTGCAACCCCCCTCATTACTCTGTGGAGGGCCGATAACTTCAGATTTATACTTTTTACCATTTATATAATTGAAAAACATTTTAGGTTTAGTTTTGCTTTCTTTGGCAATGAATCTCTCGGTCTCTAGTTTGGCTGCTTTTATTTGTTTTTTAAATATAAAATTTTTTCCTTATAGTTTTTCAGTGCTTCCTCGTCACCCTCCAGTTTTAGTGATTTAAATGCTTTCTATTTGTCATTTATTGCTTTCTTTACAGTTCTATTTATCCACATTGTTTTTTTCTTGTTCTTTAACCTTTTATTCTCATAAGGTATGTACCTCTCCCTATTAGATTTTAGGATGTTTTTAAAAATATCCAATTTTGTGGCTGTATTTTTATTTTTGAGGACTTTGTCCCAGTTAGTTAGGCCTATGGCTTCTCTTAGTTGGCTAAATTTAGCTTTTTTGAAGTTTGGTATTTTTGTTCCTCCCTGAAGAAAGACAATTTTGAATGATAATTGGAGGGTTATTACTTTATGGTCACTATTTCCCAGGTGTCCCCCGACCTGCACATCTGTTGTTCTGTCAGGCCTATTGGTTAATACCAAGTCCAGTATGGCCGTTCCTCCAGTCGGGTCTTGAACCAGTTGGGAAAGGTAATTGTCTTTGGTTATTGCCAAGAACCTGTTTCGTTTATGAGATATATACAAGTTTCAGTTTCCCAGTCTATATCTGGGTAGTCCCCCATAATACCGACCTCATTATGATTTGCCACCTCATCTATCTCGCTTAGTAGCAGATTTTTTGTGGACTTCGTAATTTATTATTGTTTTTGCCTCCATGTATTTCTACCCACAGTGACTCCACATGTTCATGTCCCTCACTTATATCTTCTCGGACTGTGGGCTTTAGACAGGACTTTACATAAAGGCAGACCCCTCCCCCTCTCCGGTTTTGACGATCCTGTCTAAACAGATTGTAACCCTGTACATTAACTGCCCAGTCATAATTATCATCCAGCCATGTCTCAGTTATTCCCACTTCGTCATAGTCCTCCTCACACATTACTAATTCCAGTTCCCTAGTTTTATTAGTCGGGCTTCTGGCATTAGTATACATGCATTTTAGAGGTTTATGTATATTTTGTACCCTACAATTTTCCTTCTGAGCTGTTATAGTCCCTCCTTTCATTTCTCCTCCAGTCCCATTACCTTGCCCCCGTCTCTATCTGCACTATCTTCCCATCCTATAATGTAATTACCCTCCCTTCCAGCCCCTAGTTTAAGCACTTCTCCAACCTTCTAGCCATCTTCTCCCCCAATACAGCTGCCCCTTCCCCATTGAGGTGCAGCCCATCCCTACAATAGAGCCTGTAACCAGCAGAGAAGTCAGCCCAGTTCTCCAGTAACCCAAACCCCTCCTTCCTACACCAGTTTTTGAGCCACTTGTTAAGCTCCCTAATCTCTCGCTGCCTTTCTTGTGTGGCTCGTGGTACCGGTAGTATTTCGGAATAAGTTTTCCATAGTTTTCTGACACAGCGTTCCAAATGTACTGCTTTCTTTCATAACTATAGAGTTAAAGGGGTTGCCCAATCACGAGCTATTGGTTTACAATAGTATAAGAGGTAATATGCACCTTACCTATCCCCCACTGTTTCTATTCCGACACATCTCGTCCCCTGCTTGTTTCTGTGCCCTACCCTTCAGCTACAGGTCGTAGCAGTGACATGTTACCACCCATAAGGCCAAAGGAGTGGCCAGAGATTGTCTGGAGCGAGCACATATCTGTGTTGATATGTCATCACTGGCGGGAAGCATTGGAATGGAAATTATGGGGGATCGGTAAAGTGACTATGAGTTCTTTTATTTTATAACAAAAATGTTAGATGGCTGGACAAACCTTTTAGATGATAATATTCTGGATGTCTGTAGCCACCACTAGGGGGAGCTCACTGAAAGCTAATTTATTATTGAGTTTAAAGGGAGCTATATATATATATATATATATATATATATATATAATCTCCTTTTCCAGCCAAATCTCTATATTTGTGTAAAGAGATGCAGGACATCTCTTTATCAGATAAACAATTTCGGCCAGATTGTCACCCTAAAGTTGTAAACCAGAGCACCCCCAGGGCCATCCAGCCCTGTTCAACTGACACCCCCTCCAGGTATGCAACACCAGCTGTTCCATTTCTGGTCCTTCAGTTTTACCATACTAATCATCTGGCTCAGCTACATCCATGAGTTCAGCTCCACTACAGTAAGGTGACCACTTTAGTTGTCAGTTGCAATCCCAAATTGGTTGGTCTTCAGTTCTTCTGTAGGTTTTATGTTGTCACCTGGTAATCTGGTAGAGCTGAATTTGTAGTAGGATGGATAGACAGTACTGGCATAGCAGAGCGGGGAGGTTAATCACAGCTGGTATAGTGGAGCTGAAGTAACCAACTTGTAGGCATGGTTGTAGTGGAGCTAAACTCATGGATGTAGCAGGCTGGAGTCCCATTGTAACAGAGCAGGAGGCCAATGTACAGAGCTGGAGGAGACCCGATATAACAGAGCTGGAGGCCTTATATAGCAGGCTGGGGGCCTCCTGTAGTAGAGCTGGAAGGCCTGTGTAGCAGCACTTGAGGACCGATGTACAGTGCTAGAGGGCCAGAATAGCAGATCTGGATCACAGGGACACATGTAACAATCCTAAAGGCAGCGTCCCACCTCCTGAACTTGGTTTAAATAACCCATCTGGATGATGCTATCAGAGTGCACAGAGTTGCTGCCAGTGGAGAAATCAAGAAGGCCAAAGAATTGAAGAGGGAGCAAGATAGCTGGATCTGGGACAGGTTTATAGCTGGTAGGATTTTTTGGGAGCAGTAGGGATTTGGATTCCCTAAAAGCTGTTGGATTAGCCCTACTTACAACTGCTGCGGTTTATTATTAACCATATGTTTGGGAATTATTCATGATGAAATGTACATAGTGAATTCTCCTAATACATTAGCCAATGTGCCTCGAGAACTTTAGGTAGTACTGAAACGATACAGGAGGAAGGATACAGCATTGCCTTTGTTTGTCTTGTCAAAAATCCATTCCTTTCCCTAACTTGAGGATTCATATCACCAGCCGGGGTTGGTTTAGTTATAGAAAACACACTTGGCATCATGAAAGTAATGAAGAAATTAAAGACTAGTGACAGCATCTGCCACCAGCTGAATATTACAATACAAGCGGGACTCCACGGCATAGTATTTCATCTCTCCATTAGAAATAAACACACAGAAATGATGTGCCAATGTTACGGCCTCGCTCTTAAAGCCACTTCTCTCTGATCTTAAGACGCACCTCTAGGGCAATCACATTTTTCACCAATTTCTTTAGCGCTGGGAAGCTGAAGATGTGAAGATACGGGGGGAATAGCTGTGTGACTGATATAATGCTACCACGCAGGCAGCCATTAGGCGATATTGGAGCTGTGTACGCAGAACTGTATAATTTCCTCTCAGTAGAGTGTGCTGCAGGAGCTCGAGCCTCGAGACTGTATAGCGAGCAGACAGGACGTGCCCCTCTGACAAGAATCAATATGTCACACGGCTAATTCTTCACAACATTTCGCAGATTTTGATTTTATTTTTTCAGAAGAATAGATTTAGATTTTGCCACCAGAGGAACCTTGTCCTCATTTCTTTCAGAACACTTTTACAGGAGAAACAGTAAAAAAACTGTTCTTTTTTCAGTAGATAGCTGCTTGGAACTACCAGGAGATGCAGGGACCTGAGAGAGGAATAATGTTATCACCTGTCAGTGGTATAATTTGAGGGTGGCTGGTAAGGCTTGTGCCTTAGGAGCTTGGGCCACTAATAGTGTTGAATGAACTTCTGTTTTCGGCGTACAAGGTTTGTTTTTGGGTTATCTAAGAATTCCGTTATGGATTCCATAATGGCATTCTTAGATAACCGGAACCTTGTACGCTGTCCCTAGTCATGCCTAGTCACTAATAAGTCACTCTGCTTTGGCCAGAATATTTTTATACAAGACTATGGCAAAGAACTGAATATTTTTAACCAGATTTAAGGAAAGCCTGACTACGACTACGAGTCACAGGTAATACACCATCCCAGTGTCATGGTCCCTCTCATGACAGAGGTGATAAGATCTGAGAGACTGATGGTACGTAAGGGTATCTGACAGTCTCTCTGTTTTCTCCTTGCAGTGTTGTTGTTTTGTAATGACCACACCTATTGTCAGGTGCAGCTTGTGGTCATTACTGAGGCTCTATTTAGTTCTGACTCACACTGCTTACCATGCGGTTGATACTTCCTGCTGGAGTTGGTTGAGCTGGTGTGCTGTTCCTTTAACTCTCTTGCTTCTCCATTCTTCTTTAAGCTAAGTGCATTTTGTTTTGCATTTTGTTGTTCCCTTGTGTGTGTTGTTGTCTAGGCCTCAGGGAAATGTTGGTTCCTTCATCTGGTGAGGAACCAGTAGTCTCATTCCCTGCCACCACTCTTAAGGCCTTCCAGGTTCTCCAGGGCTTAGGTTCCAGTGTATGAGTATTTCCACCTTCAGTGTCTACTCATACTAGCAGGAGTCAGGGAGAGGTCCAGGGATTCCTAGGTCACATCCCTCTCCCTTAGCTTTGAGGCCTAGACTCCGGTCTATTCCTTCTGTTTGTTATCTGGTGTTATCCCCTTCTCATTACCCGTGACACCCAGTCATAATAAATTCTAAAGTTGTGGAAATACTGAAGATTTTGCTGATGGATTTGCCCCAGAAAACTCTCTATAGTTTAAGGCAATAATATTTTAACAATTTCCACCCAGATTTTGGAATCTTCATCATGTCAATTTCTATTGCGGAATGATCACAGACTAAATTCACAACTAACCTACTGTTACCGATTTTACTGCAGCTTATCTGCAGACCCACAACAAATTTGCCTACCAATCTCTTGGTACTCCTGTGTTGATGGTTACATGGTCCACCATCGGGCTCTATATACCGGCCTCAAGCATTGACATGTCAGCACATGAGCCCTGTAGCCAATCACAGGTCATCTCTGGAGCTGGGTGGAAAAAATCTGGTAGGGGACCTTGGAAGCTTTGACACATGGTATGGTAAGTAAACATTTTTTTTTTTTTTTTTTATTTAGTGACTACAAAAGGAAAATCCACTACAGAATGTGTACCAAAATCCATACAATTTTGGCTAACTTGTGGTGGAAATTTTACGTGTGAGCTTCCCCTTACACAGATAAGATAGGCAGTCTCCACAGATTCCTAAATTGCCTCCAAACAGGATTCACATTGTGCCAATATACAGTACAGAGCTCGTCCCTCCCGACACACAGCCTATCCACATCACAATAAAGCAATATGTAGGTCAGCCAGAGGTACCAACCTTGGAAGAGGATCTCTGTAAAAGTAAGTGGGTTGGGGTATCTTACTAAGTACTATGAGGGTCATTTACGATCAGAAATACGCCTATATTAAGCATATTTCTGGCAAAGATTGCGGCACAAAGGTAATTTGCTGTAACAGCGGCTGCTGTGCGCCGCTGTTCCCCTGCTTACCACCGCGGTTCCAGGCGCCGTGTTCAGCGATTGATCTGCGGCCGGTGCTTCCCATTTTACTGCTGCAGTCCTGGGCCCTGTCTGTGTGGGTGCTGCTGTTCTAGATCCGCTCCACAGTTTTTCTCAGCCCTGGCCACAGCATGCTTGCTGTTTGTTCCTGCTGCACTTCCTTAAGGGCCGGCTGGCGCGTGTCACTTCCTGGGCTTTGTGGCTTAGGTAATGTGACCTCACTGACCTCTCCTAGCCCTCCTGTGCATATATAGTGGCTCAGCCCCCTTCCCAGATGTCTCAGCATCAAGGTCCTTCTGCTCTGCTAAGGCTCCTGATAACCATTTGTGTTCCTGACTCGCATTTGTGTTATTGGATTCTGCTACCCATCTGATCCCTTCTTGCTTGCCTTGACTCTCCTGTTGCAGACCCGGATTGCCTGACCTGTACTTGTGCCACCTGCCCTGACCTTTTGCCTTTCTGACTACACCACTGCCTCATCCTTCGGTCCTGCACTGTTGCTCCTGGTAACGACTCCGCCTGCCTGACTATGCCTGTACTTCTGGTACCTTTACTTGGTACCTCCTGGTCCGCCTAGACCAGCTGCCTACCTCCTCAAGAGGTAGCGAGCTGGTGTTCCCCTCGGGAAAGTCTATCCCCACCATCAGTGGTACTGTGAGGAATCGAGGGGTTCACTTAGACAACGCCCTTAGAGGAGGTAGGACACATGGCACAGCGCTGCAATCTGCGACTTTTCCCCGCTCACGGCAGGTCTAAAAAAGTGGGAGTGCGTTGTCGGGGAAGGGGACAGGCTGGTAGGCACATCTAAATGAAAATTAGAAAATGGTCTAAATGTAGGACAGCAAAGAAGCTGGCTTACATTTAGACCGGCCTTGGATACACTGAAGTAATGTAGAGGCCTGCGTCTCTACATAACTTCGGTAGATCCACTGTCAGCACAGGGGCTTATTAAGACCGGCATCTGAAACACTGGTCTTAATAAATGACCCCCTATATGTGTCCGAGTGAGCTGCTTTATTTGAACCTAGTGATTTTAGGCTAAAATAACATTCCTGGTGGTCTAGGTGTTGAAGGGGCGTTTCTTGGACCAGAAACCTTTAGGCTTGCAGTGCATTTTTGGGGTCAATGTTGTTTTTTTTGTTTTTTAATCCCCTCATTTTCTGTCATGGTTATCAAATAGACAGATTTTCTGCCCTGCTTGAAAAAAGGCAAGTGCCAATGTATTTTGTGGTTTTCAATGACCAAACATGCCTAAAAATAAATAAATAAAAATAATGCACATTTTGGGATGTTTTTCCCCCAAAATAATCACAACTAAAGTGCCTGACATATGGCACCAGCCCAACAGAAAATATCTCTGGTGGAATAGGGTTGTTAATGGTCAGTTGCCCTTATTGGCCTATGGCAGGAGGTTGAATATGATAAGCACATTTATACAAAAGTTTTGTGTATGATTACGTGCTGATATTAGCTGCAGTCCCTTTGTAGAAGTAGGTCCCCACTTCTTTCTGTCAAAAACGTGTAAAAAGGGGTTAGCGTCCGCCCTGCAATAAAGGAAATCTTAGGGGTAACACAAAAATCACTGGTTATTTTTATGCCGCTTCTTCCAATCTCCTCCTTCGCAGCTTCTTAGTCTCTGAACCAACGAGCGGTAGTGGTTATGCTTCTCACGCCTTCAAAGAGAGTATCAACATAGCACATACCCGCATGTAAAATAGTTCACGCTTCTTTACTATACTTATAAAATCGTAATCTTGAACATCACATAGAACATATAATAAAGCCCGACCCGGGTTTCGCTCCTGCTTCGTCACTTTCGGGTATGGGCGGTATTTGTCACCACGTCACATCCTCTCACTCTTTATCTCATTGCCAAAAATGCCCTTATACCATTTCCTCGTTATTATGGGCCTGTTTTCAGTATTGCTCAATCATTTAAATACTCATATGCATATATGTAAAACACTCATAAATAAAATAAATTAGAACAACGATCAAAACTTGCTCTTCTTTTACATGTTCACCTGATGATGTTCTAAAATAGCAGTTCCGTGCGAAGCGATACTCCTGAACGGATCAATACCTGCATAATTGCCCCACATGGGCTACACGCGAATTCCCGGATCCTAAGTATCCTGTAAGAAAAATTAACACTGGTATAGGCTACATCAATCCCATCAATGCGACAAGGTACCGCATCTCGCACCATTCTCTACACAGAGAGACTCCACGTGTTCTCACCGCGATCCATGTCATCTTCCCACAGGACGCCGCTACACAATGAGTAAAGAGCCCTGTATCCTGATACCTAGTACAGTTATTTTCTCCTACTTTCCTCCATGCGTACTACCCTCCTGTCCTTCCCTTACAGCCCCAATCCCCCTCCTTTTCCATGTGACCATACCATTTTAACATCCCTAACTATCATAATGCTATCTCCTGGTGTTGTGAGTACTACAGTCATGTGAAAAAATTAGGACACCCTTTGAAAGCATGTGGTTTTTTGTAACATTTTTAATAAAAGGTTATTTCATCTCCGTTTCAACAATACAGAGAGATTAAAGTAATCCGACTAAACAAAGAAAACTGAAGAAAAGTCTTTTCAAGATCTTCTGTAAATGTCATTCTACAAAAATGCCTATTCTAACTGAGGAAAAAGATAGGACACCCTTGCCCCTAATAGCGAGTGTTACCTCCTTTGGCTGAAATAACTGCAGTGAGACGGTTCTTGTAGCCATCTACCAGTCTTCGACATCGGTCTGAGGAAATTTTACCCCACTCCTCAATGCAGAACATTTTCAGCTGTGAGATGTTTGAGGGGTTTCTTGCACGTACAGCCCTTTTCAAGTCACCCCACAGCATCTCAATGGGATTCAAATCTGGACTTTGACTTGGCCATTCCAGGACTCTCCATTTCTTCTTTTTCAGCCAATCTTTGGTTGATTTACTAGTATGTTTTGGGTCATTGTCATGTTGCATGGTCCAGTTCCGCTTCAGCTTTAATTTTCTAACTGATGGTCTCACATGTTCTTCAAGCACCTTCTGATACACAGTAGAATTCATCGTGGATTCTATGATGGTGAGCTGACCAGGTCCTGCTGCAGCAAAGCAGCCCCAAACCATGACACTTCCACCTCCATGCTTCACAGTTGGTATGAGGTTCTTTTCTTGGAATGCTGTGTTTGGTTTACGCCAAACATGTCCTCTGCTGTTGTGTCCAAATAATTCAATTTTGGACTCATCTGTCCAAAGAACATTATTCCAGAAGTCCTGGTCTTTGTCAACTTTATCTCTGGCAAATGTCAGTCTGGCCTCGATGTTTCTCTTGGAAAGCAAAGGTTTCCTCCTTGCACACCTCCCATGCAAGTTAAACTTGTACAGTCTCTTTCTGATTGTAGAGGCATGTACTTCTACATCAACAGTAGCCAGAGCCTGCTGTAGTTCTCGAGATGACACTTTAGGGTTTTTGGAGACCTCTTTTAGCATCTTGCGGTCTGCTCTTGGGGTGAACTTGCTGGGGCGACCAGTCCTGGGCATGTTGGCAGTTGTTTTGAAAGCCCTCCACTTGTAGACTATCTTCCGGACAGTGGAATGGCTGATTTCAAAATCTTTTGAGATCTTTTTAAATCCCTTCCCAGACTCATAGGCTGCTACAATCTTTTTTCTGAAGTCCTCTGACAGCTCTTTTGCTCTCACCATGGTGCTCACTCTCACTTCAACAGTCAGGAGCACACCAAACTAAATGTCTGAGGTTTAAATAGGGCAAGCCTCATTCAACATGCAGAGTAACGATCTACTAATTATGTGCACCTGGTGTGATATACCTGTGTGAGATCTGAGCCAATTTAAGAGGGAATACATGTGAGGGTGTCCTATCTTTTTCCTCAGTTAGAATAGGCATTTTTGTAGAATGACATTTACAGAAGATCTTGAAAAGACTTTTCTTCAGTTTTCTTTGTTTAGTCGGATTACTTTAATCTCTCTGTATTGTTGAAACGGAGATGAAATAACCTTTTATTAAAAATGTTACAAAAAACCACATGCTTTCAAAGGGTGTCCTAATTTTTTCACATGACTGTATATACCATAAGGCCAACCAAACTATAAAGCCCTTCTGAGGACCCGTTGGGTTGTAATGTGTTCATATTATAAATCCATTCTGGCTCCTTTTTATTTATATATTTGACAGGGTCTCCCCCTCTCCATTTATTCCATACTAACTCTAACCCCATAAACTTCAGACCCTATGGATTCTTATTAGGAACTTTCCTAAAATGTGCCGAAACGCTATGCGTCTCCGGCCTCTTTCTTATGTTTCTTATGTGTTCACTGATTCTTATCTTCAGTTTCCTGAGTGTTCTTCCTAAGTATTGGAGTTTACAGGAACCCTCCAACACGTATATAACTCCTATACTTTCACATGGTGACCTTTTACTTTCAATTCCTTATTTGCCGTTGCAACCATTTTATTCATGTTCATACTCCATTCTCCTTTCCGTCTGTTTTTACATCCAGCGCAGAGGCCGCACCATGTGAACATGCCACTTATGGGTTGCGGTTCTCCTTTCTGCAGGCAGCTATGTATGATCTTATCTTTAATTGTTGGGGCTCGTTTAACTATAAACGGAGGTCTCTCTGGATTAGAATTGCCTAAAACCGGGTCATTTCTCAATATTCCCCAGTTTTTCTTAATTACCTCTTTGATCCGAGGACACATTATGGAGTATTGCGTAGAGAAGGCAAACCTATATTTACCACTGTCGGATTTTATTTTTTCTTTCTTCCCTTCGTTTCCTTGCCTTACTTTTTCTTTGCTACTGATTAGTTCCTCCTCTTTATAACCTTTTTCTTTAAACCTTTGTAGGATTTTTCCACTCTGTTCATCATAATCATTATTTTGGAATAATTTCTTTTTATTCTCTGAAATTGGCCTACGGGGATGTTTTTTTATCCAGGGTTTATGATGGCAGCTGCTGACATTGATATAACCATTGCGATCTGTGGGTTTGAAAAAGGTCCTCGTTTGGATTAACTCTTCCTCCCCAAAAATGTCAAAACCGAGGAAGCTAACAGTTTTTCTACTAATGTTTAACGTAAATTTAATATTCCAAATGTTATCATTAATATACACAATAAATTCTCTCAGAGTTGCTTCCTCCCCTTTCCAGATACATAGACAATCATCTATGTATCTTTTCCACAGAATAAGACTGCCATCACTGTCACGGGACGTCGAGGCGCTTGCTCTCCTCAGCGCTGTCGGCGTCCTGTCTCTGTGCAGGAGCGAAGACGCGCACAGCATCCTCGTCTCCTAGGTGATGGGGTGCGGGACGGCCGCACGGAGGAGACGTGCGCGGCCGGCGTCCTCAGTTTCCCCGGCAACCAGGGGAGGTCTGAGCACCGAGCTGGGCACTCGGTGCTCAGCTGTATTCACTAGTGTGGGTCATGTAGCGCTGGCCACGTCACATTACCCCAGCTAGTCAGTATTTAACAGGCAGCCTGCTGGCTACAGGTTGCCTGTTAATTAGTTTCTTTGCGATTTTGTTACCTGGCATACTTACCTGTTCCTGTGTTTCCTGACTTTCCTCTGCCTGCTACTCCTGTACTGCGCTGCTCTCCTGGTATTCTGACCCTGGCTTCCACCTGACGATTCTTTGCGGACTACTGTGGTACTTAATTACTCTCCTGGTATTTGACCCCGGCTTCTCCTGACTATTCTCTGCTTTATCCTTTTGTACTGCGTTGCTCTCTTGGTATTGACCCAGTCCATTCTCTATCCGTTATTTGTCTTGTCTGTCCTCCCAGCACGTATTCTAAGCTAGGGATTGCCGTCCAGTTGTCCCCTGTCATCAGGACTTGCGAGGCAAGTAGGCAGGGCCAGGGGTGAGGGTGGAGCGCAGTGGTCACTATCCTCCCCCCTGTGTGTGTATACGTGACCGTTACAATCACCCTTCTCTCTACTTAGTAAGGGGTCAATATACAGTACAGACCAAAAGTTTGGACACACCTTCTCATTCAAAGAGTTTTCTTTATTTTCATGACTATGAAAATTGTAGATTCACACTGAAGGCATCAAAACTATGAATTAACACGTGGAATTATATACATAACAAAAAAGTATGAAACAACTGAAAATATGTCATATTCTAGGTTCTTCAAAGTAGCCACCTTTTGCTTTGATTACTGCTTTGCACACTCTTGGAATTCTCTTGATGAGCTTCAAGAAGTAGTCACCTGAAATGGTTTTCACTTCACAGGTGTGCCCTGTCAGGTTTAATAAGTGGGATTTCTTGCCTTATAAATGGGGTTGGGACCATCAGTTGCGTTGTGGAGAAGTCAGGTGGATACACAGCTGATAGTCCTACTGAATAGACTGTTAGAATTTGTATTATGGCAAGAAAAAAGCAGCTAAGTATTGAAAAACGAGTGGCCATCATTACTTTAAGAAATGAAGGTCAGTCAGTCCGAAAAATTGGGAAAACTTTGAAAGTGTCCCCAAGTGCAGTCACAAAAACCATCAAGCACTACAAAGAAACTGGCTCACATGAGGACCGCCCCAGGAAAGGAAGACCAAGAGTCACCTCTGCTGCGGAGGATAAGTTCATCCGAGTCACCAGCCTCAGAAATCGCAGGTTAACAGCAGCTCAGATTAGAGACCAGGTCAATGCCACACAGAGTTCTAGCAGCAGACACATATCTAGAACAACTGTTAAGAGGAGACTGTGTGAATCAGGCCTTCATGGTAGAATATCTGCTAGGAAACCACTGCTAAGGACAGGTAACAAGCAGAAGAGACTTGTTTGGGCTAAAGAACACAAGGAATGGACATTAGACCAGTGGAAATCTGTGCTTTGGTCTGATGATGAGTCAAAATTTGAGATCTTTGGTTCCAACCTCCGTGTCTTTGTGCGACGCAGAAAAGGTGAACGGATGGACTCTACATGCCTGGTTCCCACTGTGAAGCATGGAGGAGGAGGTGTGATGGTGTGGGGGTGCTTTGCTGGTGACAATGTTGGGGATTTATTCAAAATTGAAGACATACTGAACCAGCATGGCTACCACAGCATCTTGCAGCGGCTTGCTATTCCATCCGGTTTGCGTTTAGTTGGACCATAATTTATTTTTCAACAGGACAATGACCTCAAACACACATCCAGGCTGTGTAAGGGCTATTTGACCATGAAGGAGAATAATGGGGTGCTGCGCCAGATGACCTGGCCTCCACAGTCACCGGACCTGAACCCAATCGAGATGGTTTGGGGTGAGCTGGACCGCAGAGTCAAGGCAAAAGGGCCAACAAGTGCTAAGCATCTCTGGGAACTGTTGGAAAACCATTTCAGGTGACTACCTCTTGAAGCTCATCGAGAGAATGCCAAGAGTGTGCAAAGCAGTAATCAAAGCAAAAGGTGGCTACTTTGAAGAACCTAGAATATGACATATTTTCAGTTGTTTCACACTTTTTTGTTATGTATATAATTCCACATGTGTTAATTCATAGTTTTGATGCCTTCGGTGTTAATCTACAATTTTCATAGTCATGACAATAAAGAAAACTCTTTGAATGAGAAGGTGTGTCCAAACTTTTGGTCTGTACTGTATATATGCTCCCAATACGCAAATTTTGCACCCATCGCCGTACCATGGGTCTGAAAGTAAAAACAATCCCTGTATCAAAAATAATTATGATCTAAACAAAAGCGCTTTTGGTTCTTTTTAAGTTCCTCATCCCTATCTAGAAAATATTCTACCGATGTCAGGCCTACTTCTTTCGATATAATAGTGTACAGGGACATCAAGTCTACTGTCGCTTGGAACATATCACCAGTAAAGGATTGTTGTTCTTTTAATATCTTCAGGACTTGCCATTTATCTTTAAGAAAATAAGGGGTTGTTGGTACATATTTTTGAAGGAAAATATCCACATACTCAGAGACTTTGCTTGTGATAGACTATCTCTGAAACTATAGGTCTTACAGGGGGTTGATAGGTTTTATGTACTTTGGGTAGGAAATATATCACTGGTGTATTAGGATGTGAATTATTAAGGTAATCATATTCTCTCTTGTTTTAAAATTTCCTGTTTTAATCCTCTATCTAATAGTTCTTTTAGTTCTTTCTTATAGTTTGACTGGATTCCCTTTTAATAGCTTATAAGTGGTTTGATTGCCAAGTATCTTCATCATCCCCTGTTTAAATACCACTATTCCTCCCCCTTTATCAGCCGGTTTAATTATTCTTGTAATTTTTCTCCAGACCTTTCTCTAGACCTTTCTCTAGGTTAACCCCTTCCCGCATTATCACGTACATGTACGTAAGCGAATGTGGCTCCTTGCCGCATCCTCACCCGCTGCCTGTACGTGATGGGATCAGAAGCTTCAGCCACCCGAACCGCAGCACAGGCCCCTGCTGCATCCGCTGGCATTGGTGTCCACTGATACCGGTAGATTAACCCTTTCACGTGCGGTGGTCAGCGCTGACCGTGGCACGTGTAGGGTATACAGAGGGAGGGGGCTCACTGTGAATCCATTGCCCCCCACGCTGCGCTGGCAAGGGGGTCGATGGTTGCCATGGCAGCCCGAATGCCTTACACAGGCATCGGAGCTGCCAGCCTACAGAAGCCCAAGAGATCCAGCCTGAGCACTGGGTCTCCTAGGCAACTGTCAGCGTCTTACTGTGTGAAACGCTGACAGTTCAATTGTCACGGTCCCTCAGGTGACTGGTGTCAGGAGATCAGAGAGACTGGCTGAGCATGGAGGAATATAACATCCTTCTTGATTTATTTTTATTCAGTGTTGATAGGGTTAATGACCACTTCCCTTTTCTCAGCTGTTGCTCAGTGGTCTTCACTTCTACCCTTTATAGTATGACCCACCCTTCTGACTATGCGGTAGATGGCTTCATTTGGGTTTGGCTGAGCTGGTGTGAGGTCATCTCTGGTGTTCCTGTTCTTCCATCTCTATAGAAGTTATAGGGTTTCTGTTATCAGAAAAATGGGTATTAAGCTGGCTGACATTAGCGATGTGCTAATGTCAGCTGAACATAACTATATTAGTGCCATCTCACTGCCTAAAGCTTTTATTGAGAAAAACAAACTTTTATAATATGCTAATTAGCCTCTAGGAGCGGGGGGGGGGGGGGGCATTGCACCTGCTCCTAGAGGCTCCGTTTGCCCACCTCTTTTCACGCTCTTCTTCTCTTGATTGACAGGGCCAGGGCAGTGCTGCTCTCCTCCTGATGGCCGTGTCTGCAGTGTAAATCTCGCGCCGTTCATTATTCGGCGCAGGCGCAGTGAGGAAGTCAGCAGCCGCCGAGCGTCCTTTCCTCACTGGAGACACAAAAAAAAATATTGGTATTTGGTATTGTCGCGTCTGTTACAACCTGATCTATAAAAATACCACATGATCTAACCTGTCAGATGAACATTGTAAATAACCAAAAAATAAAAATGGTGCCAAAACAGCTATTTTTTGTTACCTTGCCTCAAAAAAGTGTAATATAGAGCAACCCAAAATCATATGTACCCTAAAATAGTACCAAAAAAATGGTGCGGGATGAGGGACCTTGTTGCATTGATAGGATTGATGTAGCTTATACCAGTGTTAATTTTTCTTACAGGATACTTAGTATCCAGGAATTCACGTGTAGCCCATGTGGGACAATTATGTGGATATTGATCTGTTCAGGAGTATCGCTTCGCATGGAACTGCTATTTTTAAACATCGTCAGGTGAACATGTAAATGAACAAAGTTTTGATTGTTGTTCTATTTTATTTTATTTATGAGTGTTTTACATATATGCATATGAGTATTTAAATGATTGAGCAATACTGAAAACAGGCCCATAATAATGAGGAAATGGTATAAGGGCATTTTTAGCGATGAGATAAGTGAGAGGATGTGACGTGGTGACAAATACCGCCCATACCCGAAAGTGAAACTGAAACGCCCCAGACGAAGCAGGAGCAAAACCCCAGACGAAGCAGGGGCTTTATCATATGTTCTATGTGATTTTTGTGTTACCCCTAAATTTTTCCTTTATTGCAGCGCGGACCCTAACCCCTTTTTATATGATAAGCACATTAATCTTTCTCTTCCTAGCAGAAGCATCGGCATCGAAAGGCAAGATACCAACACTTTGATACTATTTGATGACAGGCCAGGGATTGCCCAAAAGCCGTAACTTGAAGCTCCTTGGCCCCAATATGTAATAGGTCCACACACCATCCATGAGGCAAATTTAATATTGGTTTCTTCTTTGACCTGGGCTCCGGTACTTCTGAACCTCTCTTTATAGTTTCATGGGGATCACGAACTGTAGTCAGGTTGAACATTGTACCAAATTATATTTTACATACAATAATGGAAGCTTGAAGAGCATTTGTAAAGAGTCTCTCACTCTGGAGGACCTGTATTGTCCCACATGACAACCCATTGATGTAAATGGGCAATAAGTATGTAATGCTTCATTTCCCCTGTGGGAAAGATAGAACACTTGCTACCAGGTTTCCCTACAGATGACATCTCAACTCTGAGGAACCTAGCAGCAGGACATTCTGCTTATTGTGAAGGGACCTTTCTATTGAGTAAGTTTTGTCCAAAGCAGACGCCCCCTTTAAGAATAACTGAGTGGTTAGAAGGTCCAACTTCACCTCTTTATTTTCACATGTTCACTAAAAGGTTGGTGGAGCCGTGTTTGTAATTAAGGTATACAAGAAAAATGGGAAACCCATTAGATGAAAACCATTTCCTCTGTACACAAAAGTGAAGTTGAAGGTCAGCGAGTCAGAGATCATTGGCTTCAATAAGAAAAATTACATTTATTATTCATATAAAAAATAAACAGGTCGAAAGAGCCACTGAAACAAAATCTGTTAGATACATCAAAGCCAATTTGTTAATCCTGAGGGGATGTAAAGGTGACAAAACAATCAGCTGCCAACAGCTGTCTCGTATAATGTGTAGTACCCGTTTTTGACTCTTTCAGGTCTGGTATAAATTGCCCTTTAAAGAGGCAGGGTATTATTTTTTAACTAGTAGCTCAAGAAATCAGTAAGTTGGTTACCGATGCCTCCAAAACATCCAGCACCATCCATTGTATAGTGGGTGTGCTTGGTATAGCAGCTCAATCCCATTCACTTGAATAGGATTGAGGTACTTGCAGAAAGTAACTCATGGACTTTCCAAATGGTGGGGTTGCTGGGAGTCGTACAGCCACTGATCAGACATTGATAACCTATCCGCCTTAAGTTCTAGACTTCCTCAATTGTCCTTTGCACCACACTTTTCAATAGTTCATGATTCATCATTTCCTAAAAGTTAAGTAGGAGTGGAGGAGTTAAGCAAAGTTACAGAGTGGAGCATAGAGCATAAAAGATGCCAACGCTCTGCTGACTCAATAACTGTAGAGTCCAAAACTCCTCTAGCATTAACAATGGCACAAATATTGTGCACTGGGAGCTTCATGACTTGGCTTTCCATGACCGAGCAGCTACATGCGAGACTTACATCACCAAGCTCAATGCCAAGTATTGGTTGAAGTGGTGTAAAGAACACCACCACTGGACTTTGGAGCAGTGGAAATGTTCTGTGGAGTGGCGAATCACACTTCTCTATTTGGTGGTCTGATGGGCGAGTCTGGGTTTGGTGAATGCCAGGAGAATGTTACCTGCCAGACAGGATTGTGCCAACTGTAAAGTTTGGTGGAAGAGGGATAGTGCTACAGGGTTGTTTTTCAGGGGTCGGTCTAGGCCCCTTAGATATAGTGAAGGGAAATCTTACTGCCTCAACAGACCAAGACATTTTGGACAATTGTATGCTTTTAACATTGTGGGAACACTTTGGGCAATGCCTTTTTCTGTTTCAGCATGACTGTGCCCCAGTGCATAAAGCAAAGTCCACAAAGCTATGGTTGGGTGACTTTAGTGTGGAAAAACTTGACTCACTGCACAGAGCCCTGACCTCAACTCCATCTGACATCTTTGGAATTAACTACAATGGAGATTATGAGCCAGGTCCTCTTGTCCAACATCAGCGTGTGACCTCACAAATTCCCTCCTGGATAAATGTGTAAAAATTCCCACAGACACATTCCAAAATCTTGTAAGAAAACCGTCCCAGATGAATGAAAGCTGTTTTAGCGTGGGGACAAACTCCATATTAATGCCTATAGATTTAGAATCGAATGTCACAAAAGCTCCTGGAGTTGTCCATATGGTGTGTCAGACCTCAGCTACTTTGTATGCCAAACCAATCAATATGTTCACCTTAGCTTAATGAGGTTGCCCAGGACTTTTATGTCCCTTTTATGGGTTATCTGAAAAATATGTTAGCTTTTTCCCCCAGAAACAGGTCAACCCTATTTGAGTCAATGGAACTGACCTGCAATACCAAACATACCTCATAGACAAGAGTGGTGCTGTTTTTGGTAAAACAAAAGAAGACTATATTTTTTTCTAATCCTGGAAACCTCCTTTAAATTCTTAACATACCACCTACCTTTTATAATTTCCTCACATCTCTTTCCAATCTAAGAGCAAGATCCACCATCTGATGGAATTCCAGATTTCCTATTTTGCTTGTTGCATCTATATATAGAGCATTTATTTCAAGCAATTTTTCATGGCTATTAGTTATGTGAATGAATAAGAAGCATCTCTGGAGTACAGATGCCGAGCATATTTGGAAGGTGGCAAGAAATGTTTGCTTTTATGAAGGAAAGTAGCTGCACCTTCTCAGTTAACTTGGTTTTTAAGGCACTTGGAGCCCTGCTGAAAACCTCACTTTCCAATCAATAGGAAATCCTTTTACGTACGAGCGGCTACACTTTCAGGAAGAGAATACAAGACCAACCGCGGGCTGGAGAAAGAACATTCGGTATGCTAAAATGTTTTCTAGAGAGGGGAAAGGAAACTTACATACTGGAATCTAAGGGTCATGGAAAAGGGTCTCACAAAAGTGAGGTTTTCTCAATCATTGCCGCGTGTTCTTGTTCTAGATGATTCAGTTACTGTGAAAATAGGAGGCTTAAGAGAAATATGATCATAAATTAGGAATTACGGTAGAGAGAAATGTAGCATGTACCAAATTACAGTTTATCGGTAGGCATTGACCTTATATTCCTGCAGTTTAAGGAAACACCGCAGTATATTTTTTATCCACTAGGTGGCAATTGCAGTATTGTACTAGATATGATTGTCCACGGAATATCCTTCCCAGAACAGCACTCCATCAGGCCAATAATGGTATTACAAGTAAAAACTTCAAATATATTTAGTGAGCTAAAAATGATTAAAATTATGAAAAAATTCATTAGGTCTCATATGGAGGATCAGCTAAGCCAATCTGGAAAGTCCCGGTTAGCTAATTACAGAACAGAATATTACACTGTTCTCATAAGTTGGATACTGGAAAGTGAACCATAGAGGGGTGTGAAGATGGAATTCACCTTTAAGTTCTATCAATGTAAGAGAAGCAGAAGATAAGTAAGGATTTGAAATAGGTACTAGGTGCAAAGACACCCAGAAAATTAGAGCATTAAATCTTCTACCTGAACGAAGTCACCAGTGAGACGATTGGATTTGACGAGCTCAAGATCCCATAAGAGCACTCCAAAGCAAACATACAAGAGAAATAGTCCTTGCCAAAGGTTTCTATTAAAGGGAACCTGTCACCTCCAAAACACATATAAACCCAACATCATTACCTTACAGTAGCCCCCAGTGTGGTCACAATTATGTTTTTCATTCTTCCATCGGTTGCTGCATACTGTAAAAAAAACACATTTTTAATCACCCTTCTCGCTATCTTCAGAGTCAGCTTGAAGTCAAGGAGGCAACGGCTTCAGGCGCAGGAGAACGCAAGACAGTGGTCACGCTTCTCCTCCGACCTCACCAGCATCCAATATTACACTATTTAGGCACATTATCCAGGAGCACAAATATTAGATTACCTCAAAAGAAATGCTAGACGCGCGCGGACGCTTGAAACGGCCGGCGCATGAGCAGTGAGAATAAAGCTGGCGGCTGACTGCGGGAGCCGGAGATGGGATCGTGCAGTAACATGGAGCGCATCGGGCATGCGCGATCCCAGCCTCTAGGCAGGATGTCAATCAAAGTGAAGAGGACGGGTAAGGGGCAGGCTTATTTTTACTTGAAGCAAGGATGTAAGGCAATGATGTCGGATTTATAAGTGTTTTGGAGGTGACAGGTTCCCTTTAAACATTCAGATGGGTGCCTCTCTGCATCTTCCAGTACACCTATACAATATAGGTTGAGGGAACCCTGAGCACATGAGGATAATATGAACCTCTTCAAGATGTTGACCTAGTGGGATCTGAGTCCATGGTGCCTCTCCGTCATTATCTTTCTTCTTGACCTTTTTATGTAAGCCCAGTTCTGTTTCCGGATGTACACACCATGGACCCATGTGCAATGTGCCACCCCCCAGGGCACGATTGAGGAAATGCCGAGTGGTGATATGCCTTAACAGTTTGTGTGTCACGGTGCTCCTACCTGGATACCGTCGTTCACCAGGGTTAGGCTCCATAGCATTCAAAGGAGCTGTATTTGGAGGAATAGGTCAAGTCTAGACTTTGTAAAGTTAAACAGTTTTACTTGAATAAACTTTAATCCAGACAATACTTGATATTTATCTTCGCTCTAGCAGGTTTTAGGGTAGGCAAACTTGAATATCTTGCTTTATCTTTCTCTACTGTGCTAATTTCTTGCTTCCATCTGGTTACTGGACTTTCAGGCTGTTGACTCTGTGAACTGCCTTTAGCCATGTAGCTCTATGAGCTGCTTCCCTTGAAAGACTCCTACTGCAGGAGGGGGGGGGGGGGGGGGGGGGCGCTCACTGCGCCATGTCTGTTCTCTTTCCAACTCTCAACTCCACTCTGAACAGGCAAAAGACCCCTCCCCTTGGATCTGTGCAAGCCCACTCCTCCAAGGAGGGGGAGACTATAAAATGGTTAGTTCTACTCTACCTATAGCTCGCTGCCAGACACACTGCCACCTGCTGGTAAACCAGGCACAGTGCATAAAATACAATAAATAACGCTGCGTTCACACCTGAGCGTACGGGATGGAGCGCTCTGTATGCGCGATTGTATGTGCGTTTACAATCGCGGCTCCGGAACAAGCGAACGCCCATTGTCGCGTGTTCCCGGAAGTCTATGTACGGGAACGCGCGACAAGACGCCCCAAAGAAGCTCCTGTACTTCTTGGGGCGTCGGGCGTTTTACAGCGCGATCGTACGCACTGTAAAACGCACAGGTGAGAACCATTCCCATACGGAATCATTGGTTCTTGCCTGCTGAGCGTTTTACAGAGCGTAGGAATGCGCTGTAAAACGCTCAGGTGTGAACCCAGCCTAACAGTTACATAGCAATATTATTAAGGCACAGTATAAGTGTCACGGCTGAGGATGGGGAAAACCCTCAGCCGTGCGATGCCAGAAGATGGAGTCGCTGCAAGGCCAGGACAGAGATCAGGGAGCAGGTCACCTCCTATCATATCCCTAACTCTGATCCTGACTCCTAGCTGTATGAGCCGACCCTGATGGTAGGAGGGCTCATACTCCGGAACCTTGAAGTCCCTACTAGCCCTCAGGGTTGCCCTCAACTAGGAGCAGGGTAAGACTACCTTTTCCTCCTAGGCACGGAGGAACAGGAGTCTCACGGGCCAGGCTACAATAAAGGGGAAACATAAACAACTTATGGCAATGGCAGGTAAATGTAACAAGTATAGCACCTACCTGCCACAGACACAAAGCCTGGAACCCATGCAGACGCGCTGCTGTCCAAAGAACACACACGGACACAGCACACAACACACAGGAACACAGGACCATAAGCTGCAATAAACAAGCATACCAAAAACACACCTTCATAACATCATGTGTGACCTAACTTATGACCACAAGGGTGGCCCCCACTGGCAGATGGTGAATTACCAGGAGGATGTCTCCAGCAAAGCATGGCTGAAGAACCCCCCAGCCTCAGGTCTCCAAAGAGGCTTTATAGCCCAAAGTGGCCACACCCACACAGACACACACAGGAAAGGGAATTACCCTTCCAACACCAACCAGGGAAGTGAAACCACTTAAAGGGGAATACACACACAAACACACTGGAGCTGTTACCGCCGGCAATGACATGCGTGGAAACCATGTCCTGGGAGTCAGCCAAAAGGCAGAGACACTGCCACCACATGTACAATATAGAACACGTTGCCACGGGCAGCCACGGGCAGCCACGGGCAGCCACCAGTGAAGGGAAGTGTCACAGTGCACACACCTAAACCTCGTACACACCAAACACATACACAGACCTCATACACAAACAGCAAGCTGCCACATAAAGATGTTGCCAGCGGCAACCACAGGTGAGGCAACATACTTTAGCCCTCACCTGTGATTGACAACACAACCAAGACCGCAGGCAACTGCATGCGGTTACAGGAGTCACGACCATGACCATGATCGTGACAATAAGAGGACCTGGAATTAATACACAGATAACATTATTGGTTAGCCGTTAGAGACAGTAGTGCCACGAACCAGTGGGTGTGAACCCACTGAGACAACGCCCTTAGAGGAGGTAGGACACGTGGCAAAGTGAACCCCTCGATCTTCACAGTACCCCTGATGGTGGGGATAGACTTTCCTGAGGGGAACACCATGTCACTACCTCTTGAGGAGGATAGGCACGTGAGGCAGCTGGTCCAGGCAGACCAGGAGGTAACTGAGAAAGGTACCAGAGGTACAGAGTCGTTACCAGGAGCAACAGTGAAGGACCAAAGGATGAGACAAAGGCAATGTCAGACAGGCAATAGGTCAGGGCAGGCGGCACAGGTACAGGTCAGGCAATCCGGCAACAGGAGAGTCGAGTCAAGCAGGCAGAGATCAAACGGGTAGCAGAATCCAGGAACACAAGTACGAGTCAGGAACACAGGCACACAAGCGGATATCAGTAACCTTAGCAGGACACATGGACTTTGGCACTGAGGCATCCGGGAAGGGGGCTGGGCCACTTATGTATGTGCAGGAGGGCTAGGATTGGTCAGCAAGGTCACATGACCTAACCCATAAAGCACAGGAAGTGACCCGCGCGCCGGCCCTTAAGGAATTGCTGCAGAAAACAAGCAGCAAACATGCTATGGCCAGGGCTGAGAGGAAACTGTGGAGCAGATCCCAGAACAACAGTACAAACTCAGAGAGAGCCCAGGACTGCAGCGGCGAATGGGAAGTACTCTGAACACGGCGCCCGGGACCGCGGCGGTAAGCAGGGGAACAGCGGCGCACAGCAGCCGCTGTTACAAGTAGCAGAGTGTAGGAATGGTAGTGCCCGCTCCGGGGTACTACACATGTGATATGCGAGTGGAAGGTGACCGAATACTTGACAAAGGTCATTGTGCTGAAGATCAATAATGATTCATTTGGATCACTATCTGGGCAGATTGTATAATGTACCTAATGCTTATTTAAGGTGCAGGTGGACGGGGACAAACATACTGGGTTGGAATTAACTCTTTCTTTACCAAACAGGATGCATTAAATAGGTTTAACCTGTGCTAACAGGCTACATGTAACTTGTCTATATATTTAGAATTGTCTTTGTATGGCCCACAGCTTCAATCAGGATAATATAATACTTGAACAGTCTCTGTACCTCTGTGATCGCTCTTGAATGAACTGAGGACAGCATCACAACAACTCTGCATAAACCATTTCTGGTTATCTATGTCCCGAAGATATGACTTGTCCAAGTTCTCTGGCAGCACTGTGGCATGTACACCCCTGGGCTCTTTCAAGCTGTGTTTGCTGCCACCTGCTTTAGGATCTTCCTGGTTCCGACACTCTACTGCTGATACTCTACACTGCGACCATGAATTCATAACTTCACACTCTGACTGGTCTGTTTCTCAGGCTTTAGCACCAACTGAGCTACACACTTGGTCTCTGCACACATGTGCACACACCAGATCTTGAGCAAGGATCTGGTGTCTTCTGTTGGAGTTACAGCATCATTACACCTTTGCCTATCGTAGTATTTTTGGCACAACCCCATGATGTATGGTAATTGGAGCACCATTGTAAGAAGCTCTTTGTCCTTGATGCCAGAATCAGCCTGGTTCTGACACTCTGCTGCTGATACTCTGAATCGGGACCATGAGAACATAACTTATCTTTTCCACTTTGACTGTTGTGATTTCTAGACTCTAGCACCGACTGAGCTACACACCTGGTTTCCGCACACACTGGAACAGTATTTTCTTCCACAATCTGGGTGGAATATCGTTTCCTGGCCTTCCTAACCAAGGATCTGGTGCACACCAGGTCTCTGCCCACACTGGAGCAGCATTTCCTCCTACAATGTGGGTGGATTCTTCTTTTCTGGCCTTCCTAACCAAGGATCTGGTACGCACCTGGTTAATGCACACACTAGAGCAGTAGTTCCTTCCACAATCTGGGTTGAATCTCCTTTCCTGACCTTCCTAACCAAGGATCTGGTGCACACCTGGTCTCTGCACACACCTGCACACACTAGAGTAGTATTTCCTTCCACAATCTGGGTGGAATCTCCTTTCCTGGCCTTCCTAACCAAGGATCTGGTACGCACCTGGTCAATGCACACACTAGAGCAGTAGTTCCTTCCACAATCTGGGTTGAATCTCCTTTCCTGACCTTCCTAACCAAGGATCTGGTGCACACCTGGTCTCTGCACACACTGGAGTAGTATTTCCTTCCACAATCTGGGTGGAATCTCCTTTCCTGGCCTTCCTAACCCAAGGATCTGGTACGCACCTGGTCAATGCACACACTAGAGCAGTAGTTCCTTCCACAATCTGGGTTGAATCTCCTTTCCTGACCTTCCTAACCAAGGATCTGGTGCACACCTGGTCTCTGCACACAACTGCACACACTAGAGTAGTATTTTCTTCCACAATCTGGGTGGAATCTCCTTTCCTGGCCTTCCTAACCAAGGATCTGGTGTCTTTTCCTGGAGTTAGATGTTACAGCAGCATCATGCTTGTGCATTGTGCAGTATTTTTGGCACAACCCTACGATGGATGGTAACTGGAGCACCATTTTAAGTAGCTTTTCGTCTTTGACTCCCTTTTTAAGCCTCTCCTGAAACTCATAGCTTTTGCAAAGCCGTTCAGTATAATAGCAGCATAGAAATTACAGCTCTGTTCTAAAATATGACATTCTGACAAATTTAGCACCTTCTTAATTTAGGAGTGATTGTGCTTCCTTTATACTAATAGGATTGCACCTTTATGTAATCACAAATCCGGCGTCTGATCACTCATTTCTCAGTAATATTAATGGCCTTTGCCACATAACAATTTTGTCACAGAGATTTTTATACGGATATAATTCTCAGCTAACGCGGGGCTGATATTGTTTATCTTGCCGAATCTAAGGCTGTCAAATCTCTGTGTACAAAAGAGGATTACTGACTGTAGAGCGGAGATACGCCACATGACAATGGGACTGAAATGCCAGAGCAAGCCAAGCGCGAGCTTGTGTTCATTATGTGGAATGCAACTCATTCATATTCAACTACGTTTTTTGACAATTATATATATTATTTTTTTAAACAGAAGAACCAATAATTGCCTACAAGTATTAACTGTACTGTGAAGGGACCTGACATGGTGCTGCTGTCGCGGTATTGAACATATTAAGGGTCATTGATCATTGCCCCTATGTAAGAAATCTGCGGTAAAAAAGCCACAAGCTGTGGGTTTGCAACTTTTTAAACACCACCCTCATCATTCTCCAAAAAGGGCCATGGCATGGTGAGATTTATCATAATTTACTCCATTTTTTTTTTTGCATAATTGATGAACGAAATCTATGTCCGCTACAAGTTTGACATGGATTTTGTTCTAGACACGTTGACTGACGGAGGATTTGATTAATTTATGATGAAGCGTGAACATAATCATAAATTAAGCATACCTTTTGCTGGCAGAGGAGATATCGAGCAGAAGATCTGAACAATTTATTAAGAGGTGCATCCTCCACTGTTGTCACCGATGGGAAAACGGGAACATAAACTAGGCAAGGACACCCAGGAAAGAGAGCTGGTCACCTCCTAGAGCAACCCTAATGCTAGTCCTGACTAACTATAAGTATGAACAGGCCTCGATGGTAGGGAAGTTCATACACCGTAACCTAAGACCCTGGTTATAGTGTCAGGACTCCTCCACCAGAAGAATCAACCAGAATCTCCCTCAGGCCTAGAAACATAGAGACATGACAGTGAGCAGCAAACTGGAATCCATGCATATGTACTGGAACCCAAACACCATACAGGACACAGTACAAACAACAAACACAGAATCCAGCACACCAGTAACTGCTTGGACCCCATACGGACAGGATGCCTGGCGGTCCCAGGCAAAGCTGCTCACTAACTCTTTGTTCCCCCTCCAGGGAACCCAGGAGCCCTCTCACCGAAGGCACAGACAGACAGGACTATACACATCATAGACAGACCAGACATGGAACAACAACTAGACATACAACACCAACCCATGCATACCACACCACACATAGAAAAGGGCAGGGGTGGCCAACCCGCGGCTCTTGAGCCGCATGCAGCTCTTTGGTTCTTCAAGTGCGGCTCTAGCTGTGGAGCCAGGAAGCAGTCAGGCCGTCCCAGTCTCCACCCCATGCTCAGATCTCTTTTCCTGATCGGGCTCTGTTGCTACTCTGCAGCTTCAGCTTACTCTCCACTTCGTCTTGTTGCAAACAGTGTGAGAACCTAGTACGTGAAGACACGGACTATGACCTGACGTTGTGTTTATCAGGTCACAGTGGAGAGCGTGTCAGACCTGCAGAGTAGCAGAGGGAAGAGATATTTTTAAAAGAACTGAGCATGGGGCTCTGATCTAAGCATTGGCGGTTCTGATCTGAGTATGGGGGGGTCCTGATCTGGGCAATAGGGGTCTGATCTGAGCAATGGGGGTCTGATCTGAGCATGGGGGGTAGACCTGAGAATAGGGTTTCAGATTTGAGCATGGGGGCAGATCTGAGCATGGGGGGGGGGGGCATATCTGAGCACGGGGGGTCTTGTTTGAGCATGGGTTGGTCAGGTCTGAGCATGAGGGGTCAGATATGAGCATGGGGGTCTTGTTTAAGCATGGGTTGATCAGGTTTGAGCATGTGGGGTCAGATCTGACAAGGGGGAGATCTGGGCATTTGGGGGGGGAGGTCTGAGCACTGAGGGTCTGACACTGGGAGTCTGATTTGTGTTGTCTGATCAGAGCATTGGGTGTCTTATTTGGAGGTCTGATGAAGTTTGGGGATCTTATTTTAGGTCAGATGAGGATTGGGGATCTGATTTAGTAGTCTAATCTGAGGTCTGCTAATGAAAAATAAGAAAACATATTTTTAGCAGACCTCAGATCAGATGAAAAATATTTTTTTCTCTTATTTTTCATAAAACCCAGGTGCATCTTGTAGGGCGAGAAATACGGTGACTCGTGTGTAAATGTATAGCTTGCGGCTTCTGTTTTTTTTTTGGCTCTTTGTGTCTGTAAGATTGGCCATCGATGTCTAACAAGGCTAACGTGTCATGAGACCGCGACACAGCCGTGATAGAACACCCAGGACAGGAGCATAGCTCCAGCACCAACAGAGGCTGGAAGACAACTCACCCCAGACTACCAGCCACAGGCTAAATAGCACCAAGTGACCACACCCATAAAGGAACATAACCCCACACGCACCAGACAGAAAAGGATCCAGAAGAAAGAAGCAAAGCACACACAGGCTGCATAAACAATACGTTGCCCAAGGCAACCAGCATGCACGGCTAACGTGTCACGGTGAACAACAACGAGACCATGACACAGCCGTGACTACTGTCCATGCACTTGATCTGAAATCTACCCCAGCCAGGAGGTAGTGTAGATTTGCTTTACTGGCTTTTAAAGGACCAGTGTGTGCGTACCCTATTTCACACAGGCTAATAAGTACTTTCCATAATAGGAGTGTACCTGAGAAATTACGTTCCTTAGCTTACTAAGTTCCTGTGCTGCATTCTGTTGTCTGCTCGTGTACCGACCTTTGCCTATTTACTGGATTTTGACCTATGCCTGTCCTACATATTGATCCTATGTTGCCTGCCCTGACCTCAGACCGTTTATCGTATTACATGCACTCCGCCAGCCCTGATCAAAGCCTGTTCCTGACTATGATTTTGCTTGACTCTTCAGTGCTCTGCAGCAGTATCTCAGACCTCCATCAGTCAGCTGTTACCTCCTGGAATAGTCTCTGTGTGGTTATCAGCCTGGAGGTTCCCCTGCAGCGAAGTCTAGATCCCTGTGCAATGGTTAAATGGTGAAGAAAAGGGGGCTAAGAGGACAATGCCTTTAGGATTAGCCCTAAGCCAAATCTGTTGGCAGTGGTTTCACACCTACTGCCGTAACAATTCATAAACTTCTATCAGGAATAATAGCGGAATTGTTATTGAATGGGGGATGCAATTAGTTAGCAGATAGTGGAATTCCCAACACCTTGCAGCAGCTTGTAGTTTCCATTCTCTGTAGAGGTTCACAAACAAACAAAAATGTGTCTAATGTAAAGTAAGTAGAGACAAAGGAGATGCAGCTGCAGCAGTGTGTCTGTGAGACTACATGCTTGTCACGGCTGAGGATGGGGAAAACCCTCAGCCGTGCGATGACAGAAGATGGTAGTCGCTGCTCGACCAGGATGACAGAATTAGGGAGCAGGTCACCTCCTAATCGCATCCCTAATCTGACCCTGACTCCTAGCTGTATGAGCCGACCCTGATGGTAGGAGGGCTCATACTCCGGAACCTTGAAGTCCCTGCTAGCCCCCAGGGTGGCCCTAAACTAGGAGCAGGGTAAGACGACCTGTTCCTTCTGGACACGGAGGAACAGGAGTCTCACTGGCCAAGCTGCAGGGAAAAGGGGAACACAAACAGTCCTATGGATATGGCAGGTGAACTGAACTAGTTCCACCTACCTGCCACAGCCTTGCTGACTGGATCCCTGTGCTGGCAAGCTGATGTCCACACAACATAAAATGAACCCAGCAAACACACATCTACACACAGGAACCCAGATCCATAGCTGCACCAAATAACAAAAGGAAAATATCAACTGAACATCACATAGACATAAACTTAACATCACATAAACATATAGTATCACAATTTATGACCACAAGGGTGGCCCTCACTGGCATATGGTATATGGGACCAGGAGAGTGCCTCCAGCTTACTACAAGGCTGGAGTACCCCCCAGAACTCAGGTCTCAAATGAGGTTAAATTGCCCATGTAGCCACACCCACACAGACACACCCAGTGCTCACAGAAAGAGGGAGTTAACCCTTCCTACACAATGCAAGGGAAGACAACCACTTAATGGTGAAAGTGCACACATAACATGTAACACCCTGTGCACACCGATAAAAAGCACACCTATAAAGAGAGGTTGCCAGGTGCAACCGCATGCACATTGCAGCAAACTGCCTAGCACCAGCTCAGGCTGCTATACTGCCACATACATAATAAAAACATGTTGCCAGCGGCAACCACAAGTGTGGCAACAAATAAGCGGCCACCTACCTGTGGTTGAAACAACCAAACGAGACCGCAGGCAACAGCATGCGGTTCAAGAGTCACGACCATGACCATGGTCGTGACAATGCTGTGAGAGGGGAGAGAGAGCTGCAAAGGAAGCAGTTAATTGGCTTTAAACACAGCACATCTACCATGGCCTACCAGACAGTTCTGACCAATCAGCATGAAGAGTACAGTAGAGTGAGAAAATGTGACCCAGAAGCAGAAAGACCCGAAATATTAATATTTCTCCAGTTTTAATTTTTAAATCATATCTTCCCCATTAGAAGGATTTTTTTTAAAACCACTGTTTCTAGTCCAATTTTGTAAGTGCTTTTACTGCATTTTTTAAAATTTTGCATTAGTGTAAGGCTTGGCAGCCTATATCAGCGGAATCTGCCCATGCAGCTCCAATTATGTATCCAAACAGAACATTTAGCAGGCTTTTCTTTGGAAAAATACACTGGCATTGTCACTGCCCATACTGATCTGTCATTCTTCTGATGAATGAATGCCGTGGCAGAGTCTGGCACACGCTGCACATGCTGCATGTGAATGAAAGCCCAGCAGAAATGGCATGTGCGTGGGGGGTGTTTGGCTTCGTTACTGACATACTGTATGGGTTACGCTTGTAGAATAGAGATTAGACAGGACGCTACAGAATGGTAAGTTAAGATGCAGATTTTAAGGAGGCTGAAGCTAGGGACGCCATATTGTATTGTGTCTAAGAGAAGAAGAATTTCAGTAAGGAAATGGAATGGAGGAGGTTCTGACTCCAGGAAAAAATTCAGGCAAGTTTTATTGACTCTTATCTTCCCAAACGTTAAAGGGGTTGTCTCATCTCTGACATTGGTGGCATATCGCTAGGACATGACACCAATATTAGATACGTGCAGGTCCCACCTAAGTGAAGGAGAGTGCACTAGGCAAATGTGGCCACCCTCCATTCACCGATAGAAGCTTGGTTATTTTCAGCAGTCCCAGAGTGGCGGGCACACTTGCGTTTTCTTTGCAGAAGGACAAACTGCATATTAAGAGTCTACAGTCGGAGGAAGGGCTCGTTGTCCTGGATGGTGGATTCGTTGAACCCAGGGAAAGATCTTATACGGAATTCTAAAGGATGTGATATACCGACTAGTGCATATGGGGCAAAAAAAGAACATGAACTGGATGCGATCCTGAAGGTCTCCTGCTTCACTGGTCATGCCGATCTATAGAAGTCCTCCTACTTTCTACTTCTTCACATATGATCGCTAAATATCCTGAACATTGGCTCAAGTGCATGCCGGGCAAAGATAAGGGCAGCAGCACTGTCACGGGATATACCTACGGTGGTGGTCCTCTTGTTACAGGTATATATAGCTGTTGTGACTTTTCACAAAGGTGAGTATACATAAATCACACTAAGCACTCCTGAAGGTCAGAGGTATCACACTAGAGGCGCTGTCAATGTCTCTTTTTCTTCTTTCGTAAATGGTCAAAATGTGATAATGAAGAATTTGTTGTCAGAATTTGCGAGATCCGTGAATTTCTCTGCTCACTACACACTTAGCTGGTTGCAAATAACCTTGCCGTATACATTTTTTACCAATCTGACTTAGTTTTGTGAATTATATATAAACCCAATCCTGTTATCAAAGCCAGCTGCCAACTCCAATTGCTGTTTGAATAGAAGGATATTTTGTCAGTCCAAATGGGACCTTCGAGGCTCATGTTCATGGCTGTTCTGTGTACTGCTCAATTGTAGACCAGCATTCCAAATAAGCACAGTGAGGCCATACTATCGAATGAATGGCTGCACCATGGGGCTTCTTTGCTGTTACAGTGACCATGTGCAGTTTAGTTTTTTCCCTGTCTTATGTGACATAATCATGTGACATCACATGAGAGGGAGGGAGTTAGGACTCGGGGATTAGTACATTTTAATTTGATCACAGCCAACTCCTCCTTCATGAGTGGTGGCCTACTAATACCATACCCCTACTAAAGGGGTTGGGCAGGATACAAACAGCATACAGTAGTTGCTTTCTACTGAAATCAATGCCCCATCTGTTCATCATTGTGGTCGAAGCTCGGGTAGAAGGTACTTTATTACTTAGGTAAGTTGGTAAAATAATCTTTGTTGTTTGAACATCCAAGTCAGGTCTGCTGACTATGACACAGAACATAGAGATGCTGGTTGAGAAGCAAGTAAAGCCCAAACGAGCTGGTCGGGGAACTTATTTTAGAACTAAAGTGAGTGTTAAGATGTGCAGGACCACATGTGGGGCCAAAACTGAGCAGACAGTAGAGACTGTATAGATACAACGAAAGAGAAAGTGCTACTGAGTTTATTTGCCCTACTGACCCAGTGTGGGAATAGGAAACCCTTTGAGAGAAAAGGCTATGGGATAGTCAACCAAAATAGCTGGTCTGATATTATGCTGGCATGTTCTTAGAGAAACGATTCCCCATCTTAGAGACTAAGAGTTGTTATTTGGCTTGGCTAGGCCTGGAACTGTCCCTGTAATCCTTGTCAATGCACAGAAAGACATGTGGCATAGTTTCTGTCCCCCAACCAATGAGTGATCTTACTTATATTGTGAGAAAATTGGAGTGGACTGGACTGTGGTGTTCTAGCTTTTTAAAGGGGCTTTCCACCTTCTAAACTCTTTTTCAATTTTTTTTTAAAAAAAATGCACTTACCTGCTCTCCTGCCACTATCTTCCAGTGCATAGCCTCTGGTCCCCTGTCCTTCTGGCCCCTAATGTGTAAGCTTCCCAATGGGATAACTTGCCCCACTGCATTACTTCACTGACATCAGCAGTGACATGTCCCCAAGTGGCACATGACCAAGCAGTGATAAACCATAAGTAACAAATTAGCACTGAGGTCAGTTTGGAAGATCACACCTCTTTGGAGTAAAATTTTTGTTCTTTCAAACATTTGATGTTCGCAACCTTCCTAATCCAATGTGAAGAGATTCTTTATCCCCAATGTGACCTGTCCACAGAACCTCATGTGTTGACCTATAAGACATGAAGGCCTTACCCCTTTTGATGGCCGTAATTATCAATAATACATTTTTCTTGCACCGATCCTCGAGCTGCTCCAGCCCATTATGTTACATTTTGTAATAAAGGTCTTCGCTTCGAGAACCTTCCCAGTAACCTCCTTTTAACTGGTATTCTCTGCCTCTGTAAGAGTGCTTTACACAATTTATGCCTGTGCTGGTTGTCGATACATCTTCTAAATCATTTATGACCGAATAACCAGTTATTTACCTCTCTGACTTGGCTTTTCTGTCATTAGAAAACTGTTGTGTGTTGAATAATTTAAGCCTTTTCTTAATAGTCCTCACGACGGAATGCAGAAACCAGAATTATTTAAGGGGGTCACACTCACAGATATCTCGCCAGACAACGGATTTTCATGTCGAAACTGTGCATCTTGTCATACAGGATAGTCCAGTTATACATCACTGGGTGGGGTAAGGTTCCCACACCGCCAGCACTTAAAACACAAATAAACTCCTGCCCGTCTAGGCACTACCTAAACAAAATATGTCCCTACCTCACTCGTAGAGCACAGTTGACACATGGACATCATATGCAGCTTTCCTCAGCCAACATCAATCCAGCAGCCTCCAGGCTGTGGCAATTCAAGTACCTTTTGGGGATTGTGGACCAGTAGTCCTCCCGACTTTGAGCTAGTGACCCTTTTTCCGCAGGCGTCACTATGTCCCCCAAACTTCAGGCTATACCCTAGCCTTGTGGCCCCTGAGGCCACACACCCAGAGCCTCAGCAGGACTTTGCTTCACAAACACTCTTTCTCTCCCTCCCCAGACTGACACACTGGGAGGTGCTTTATGTCAGCCTGATTACAGCAGGCCTCACCTGCGATCACCTCAGGTAAAAAGGAAAACATGCCCTGGAATGAGGGGGTGGATTGGGAGGTCCCACTGCCAAACCTACCATCCCAATCCAATAAAATCCAGCCCTGAACAAATAAAGAAAATAGCTTCAGCAACTAGGTTTGCTGAAGCCAGCGCCATCTTCCTGGACTTTACTGATCTCACCTAGATGAGATATACACCCCTTCAGGGCTTCACCGTACACATCACTGTTCACATTACCACAGCACATAAAGCATAATAAGGGTATAATACAAGGTGAAATATCTGTCATTTAACACAAACCCTCTTGGTTTACTGCAAAAGGGTGAAAACATGCCTTGGACATGTGTTCTTCACACTGATGGATGTTCTATAGCATCATATTGATGTGACATGATGAAGATGAATTTTCATCAATGAAGAATCTCATTCCAGGAGATCTTTACATTGTTGATGAATTTATATACTCTGTATTGAATTAAATTGGGGAAAAAATAGGGTGAATTATTTTGCACCATTTATTTCCACACGTGTTACCGCAATGTGGCTTTCTAGAGATATGTTTTTGGACCATAGAGCTAGGCCACCAGGATCATACTGAAAACAGTATGTTCACCAAGCCTTGTTTAGTGGCGTTTCTTTGTGTCAAGATAGAAGGTCTTAGTCATCCAGTCTAATATCCATCCAGATTACAGCGCATATTCCATGCCCAAATCCATGTGAAATCCTCCCACATACCACGCCCATTGATTTCATCGGGAAGTTCATGTGGGTGGTGTGGATTTTTCCAATGTGAATTTAAAATCTGTGTTGCAAAAATCTGTGTGTGGATCCACAATAAAAAATCGGAGTGTTTGACTCAGATTTCTGCTGCAGATACTGCTGTTTGAACATGACCTAAGAATGTCGAACACATCACAAAAGCCTTAATGGTGTTGTCCAACCCTTACCACTATTATAGATGTGGCCTGGTATCTGCTCTGTCTTAAGAAATAAAGCCACTTACCCAGTCACCAGTGTTACGCTCCAGTGCCTCTGAGTCTCATACTCACTGCTTCTGGTCCCCTGTGGAAGTCTGACACCCTTTCCATCATCTCGTGGACTTCTGCAGCCTCAATGGTGATACTGTATGTTCCCATGACCTTAATAATGCAGAATGACTGCAGTAGTCCACGTGACCACAGACGAGACATCACACTTCTGTTTCACAGAGGAATGGAAGCAGCTCGGATCCTTGGTGAAATAATGGAGCACCAGTGACTGGGTAACTGGCTTAGTTTTTTTAGGCTGAGCACATTTGCAGGCCATATCTACAATTTCAGTGGTGGTTGGATAAGGATGCATTCACATCACCGTTTAGCTTTCCGTTCTTCTGATCCGTCAGAAGAAGAGAGAGAGTAAAAAAAACCCTGTAAAATAACAGATCCTGTTGCATCAGTTGTCATCCGTTTGAGCCATTTCCATCTGAGATCCGTTTTTAGAAGGGAAAAAAAAGTACTGCATGCAGTACTTTTGTCATCATTTAAAAAAACGGATCTCAGATGGAAATGGCTCAAACTGATGACAACTGATGCAACTGGATCAGTTTTTTTTTACTGGATCCTCAAAAAAAAACGGATCCTATGCAATTCTATGGGTCAATTCACACGTCCGCAAATGGATCTGCATCCGTTCCACAATATCGGGAACAGGTGCGGACCCATTTATTCGGACCCATTCATTCTCTAAGGGCCCAGGAGAGATGCGGAGAGCACACTATGTGCTCTCCGCATCCGCATTTCCGGATCGCGGCCTCAAACCCAAAATTCCGGGCCGCGGCCCTGCAAAAAAATAGAACATGGCCTATTCTTGTTCACAATTGCGGACAAGAATAGGCAGTTCTATGGGGGGTGCCGGCCGGGTGTATTGTGGATCGGGTATTTATTTGTTTTACATTCTTAAAGGTCTGCGTATGCGCAGACAAGAAGACCGGATCCATCAATGCAGGAAATTTTATGGCGGATATGGCACTAATACATTCCAATGGAAAAAATGTCGGCAAGTGTTCAAGATTTTGGGCCGGAGAGAAAAATGCAGCATGCCAGCGTCCAAATACTGTAAAAGGACTGAACTGAAGACATCCTGATGCATCCTGAACGGATTGCTCTCCATTCATAATGCATTAGGATGAAACTGATCAGTTTTTTTCCGGTATTGAGCCCCTAGGACAGAACTCAATACCTGGAAAACTTGCAAGTGTGAAAGCACCCTAACCCGGTTAACATAACCCCAAAAATGACCCATTCCTGCTGAAATCAGCATCGGGAAAACCATATCAAAAGCCATTGTCCAAAAGGCTTTGGAAGACCAATGACTATCAGGATAAATATGCTCTACACATGTCAAGCCAAGGATAGGGTAGATATGAAAGAAGGTCGTGCCATATGGCTTGGATTTCATGCAACCTGTGTAGAGACTGGAAAGTGGTTTAGCCGAAAGATAAACATGGCTGCTTTATTTCAGAAACAGCTCCACCCCTACCCATATGTTATGCCTGGTACTGCAATTCAGCTTCATTGGCATGAGGGAGGCAAAGCTGCAATATCACATACATCCTACGGACAGGTTTGGCACTGTTTTTGGAAGGAAGCAATGTTTTTCTTATCCTCTATTGCAGGGATCAGCAACCTTCGGCACTCCAGCTGTTCAGAAACTACAAATCCCAGAATGCTTCATTGACATCTTGGGAGTTAGAAGAACAGTGAAGCATGTTTGCATGCTGGGAGTTGTAGTTTCACAGCAGCTGGAGTGCCGAAGGTTGCTGATTCCTGCTCTATTGCATTCCTCTTACTCTTAGTCTTAGCGCTGTTTTGGTGCAAAGTTGCGGTACATTTTCTTTGGTCAAAACCAGGATTTGATCATAAATCATAAATGAAAGCAAATTCGGGAAATACAGTAGAGTCCTTTTGGAAGTGGATTCCTTAAGGAATATCCATTCCCTAATTGAAAATAATAAAGTCGGCCATGGTCAGAATTAGTCTTATGGGTGTGGTGGAAAGGACGTAGACTAATAGGGTCACCATGAAATGCTGCAACATATCTGCAGCTCTTGTTTTTTTTACTGAATTTCTGCTGATCACAACTGTGCGTAGACAGATGCACAGCCTCAAGCAGGTGCCGCTCTGTACTTAATAAGTGCAAATATAAAGGATACAAGGTAAAACATATGTCAACTAAATTAATAAGTGGTTATGGAAGATGGAAAAGCTGTTCAAATTAGATTGATCTCCTCAGGAGAGAACTGGATGATATAATTGTCTTATTGAAAAATATGAAGATGTTCCGCACCAAAACTTTTCTACTAGGTGTTCTGGATATCATGGGTGGATTGAGCAAAAGGCTATAGGTCAATGTGACGTAACTGGAGGATTGTGAAGATCTGGAGGCCACTGCCAGAGTAGTGGTTTCTAGCAGATGCTGTCTACATGTGTAGACTTCCGTGAAGTGGTCACTTGAGCTGATTGAGTAAAAGTATATGTCAGGAACCAATGGAAGGGCTGTTCGGTGGAGCATGGTGGTAGCTAGACACTCATAGCCCTAATGGAAAAGTATGGCTTGCATCTTCCGATACCTGTCTGTAAACTTAATTTGCATCACTGGCAATGTTCTCTATAGTAACTGTATCCCTGGTGGCCTAGGACAGTTAAAGGGTTAATGGCAGACTGGATTTAACTTCCTGTTTCTTCCCTGCACTGATCACAGAGATGTGTGCAGGGAGGGTTGAGAGAGGACTGTGCAACTGTAACTGTACGGCTGCACGGTTCTCTCTATGATCAGGAAGAGCAATTTAAGACCACTCTTTGGAAACATTAAGCAGAGATACTTCGTTTGATGAAGGGGGCCTGTGAGTACCCCTGGATTAGGGCTCAGTAGCAACTGTGACCACTAGAACACTTATTGTCACACAAATGGGCCAAAGGTAAGTACCATAGTGGCTAGCACCCTGGAGTGGTACTCGTGGGCTGGCAAGGCATATCAGTTGGAAAAGTTAGAGACAACTTGACTTCAGTGACAAGAAGTCAGAGAAATCGAGAAACACCAAGAATAGAATACTCCTGGGACTCACACATTGAATCAAGAAGTTCTAAACAGTTTTGGTTTAATTTTGCTCCAGTTTGTAAGATGCTACTGACAGCACATGTGACTTTTCACAGTCTCAAAAACCTTTGTCAAATTCTGTGCAACAACTTTTTCTTCGGGTGTAGACGTCACTGAGGACAGGTAAGTAGCACAGTGGCTGAGAGCTTGCTTCTATCACATAATGTAGACAATGGATCCAGTCCATCATTAACAAATTACTTCCCTTCAACAGACACCGTGTTGGCCAATCAACGGTGTGGTGACATTACCAATCCATGCACATGGATTCACAAATCTGTAAGTCCATTTATATTACATATGTTCTCTAGATGGGTTGCAACTAGGTCACCAACAATTCCAGTGCAGTTTCTTTTTAGAGGAATCATCATCTTCACTATCCAGTAGCCTCTAGTAACCTATTGTCTGCCTATAAAATCTCTGTAAATGTTTAGAAACCTCTCCAGCATACCCAGTAACACCATGAGGTAGAGGTGAGAGGAGGGAGGTGAAGCTGCAGGGTTTCTCTCAGTGAAACAGCATGAAGGAATTGAGGAACATCAGGGGGACATCTGTGCACAGCAGTAACTTCACAGTAGAAAGGAACTGTCCAATCAATTAGAATTTTCAAGAATGGAACCCAGACTAGCCTTTGGGTACCCACCACTGAACAGCTGTCACGATAGGTAGGGAAGGGAACAGCAAACTGAAAGACAAACTAAAACGGACTAGGACCCACAAGCTAGGGAAAAACAAGGTACCTCCTAGCAATCCCTGACACACTTTCCCTAGGCTGCTAAGCCCATGTGCATGCTTCAATGGTAGATATACACATGTCCCCGTGCCTAAGACTAGAACACACTAAACAGACCCTCAACAATAGGGAAAAAGGGTAAGAGACACCCAGCGCCTTCTACCACCGAAGGCGCTAGCGTCCCCACTAGAGGCCTAGACAAAACAGAAACCAGAAGGGAAAAGAGAAGGGAAAAGACTTATCTGATATGAGAAGGAGCAGACGATCTACCAAGCATCCAAACCTCACACAAGGTAGAACTATAACCTGCAAAGGCTATAGGGAAAAAGGGAGGTAAGAATAGCTTCACTAATCACCAAAGTAACACCACCTGGGAGAAGGTGGAACTGTGCTCAAACCCACAACAAACAAATCAATCTTGGTGATGGATGAATTTCTTCAAATTCAATTTGGGTCAGATTTATGTGAATCAGCCTTGTAATTACATTTGGGTCCAAACTGATTGTACCCAAATCAAAAGTGCTTTGGATTGCCTGAAAAAAGTCCCTCTCTCAAGTCTGAGAAAATTCTCATCAATCAAATCGCCAAAGATTCTCAGTTTTTCAAAAACTTAACCTCCTCAGTCTCTTTCTATTCCATTTTGGCACCCACTGACACTGGCTATTTAAAACAGGTGGTCCTACGGTGGAGAGAATGTGATTTGCAGTCATGAAGTAAGGACTACATCTCCCATGAGCATACAGCAACCATGTGAGGTTTCCGTATGCTGAGATGTAGTCAAAGACAGCCAAGTAGTGCACAGTAAAAGTAAGGAGAGAATTTGCACAGGACTGTGGTGTAGAGGATGGGAGTAGTAGTGGCCCTGATGTAGTGTAGTTGTGTCACGGTGTCCTATGTACCTCAGGCTGGCGCTCTCTGGGGTCTGTTGCAGTGAAAGTTATAGTAGTGAAGAATGAGGCCAGAGTTGAACGTAGCAAAGTCCTTTTTACTAAGTGCCACGTAGAACTTGAAAATACACTACAGTAGCTGAAGGCTTTAGTGCAATTCTTCTCTGGACCAACTGAGGAAGTATGGTGGCAGATTGGATGGCTGCAGATCTGCACTTAGATGTTGCTGGGGCAAGGTTTTTTTTTTAGCCCTATTTTCCCTATCTCACAACAGGGTCTGTAGAAGCAATGTCTCAGATCCCTATTCTGTGTTAGAACCTATGATTAGATATTGCAAAGTTAGTGAGATGGCAAAGATCCTCTGTTTGGTATCTGTGATGCAGTGGGATAACATTTAAAACTTGAGTCAACCCCTTCCTGCAGCCACCACAAAGAGGAGTGGGGTGGAAGGTGGCTTAGGAGATTACTGTATACTGCGCATGCGCAGTGATTAGTTACAACACAGTATGTGATGAGCTCAGCTCGTAAGCTCCCTCTAGTGGCAGATAGATTTCTAAGCAGGAGATTTGGAACTCTGTACCTTCTGCACTAGGTTTTGTCACTATACATGGTTAAATTGATGATGACTTCTTCCCAACCCAAAAATGATGTAATTTATTAAGCACATTCTACCGCACATTGCCCATCCCCCTTCCACGCCGGGCTTCTTCTACAGGTAATTAGAATATTTGGCAGAGCTGTTTGAAGCTTTCTGTATAAAAGCTTGTAATTATGTTCCGGTTCTGCTGCCCACGCTGTGTACAGTACACTCTAAATACGGTATATATTAGAAGGTGGTTACAGGATAATGCAGCCTGTGTTTTCTAAAGCAATGCTCCTCAGCTTTGTATTTCACCGGCCATTGAGAGGACAATATGTGACTGCTGATATATACTAATGAGAACAGATTGCCCTCATACCATGTAGACTCCTGACGACTTGACCCCTTCAAAGATATTCTCCTCTAGTGTGGGCACCTATGATCTTATACATAGCTTGATAACTATAGAGGATCTCGGTGTCCTCATATGAACATTATCTAAAAATGAAAGCTTTATCTTTCTTAGTTCTCCAGTTTCTATTGAACTTTCTTCTCTGGTGGCAACTATAAATATTTGTAGATATTGTCCTCACTACTTTTCTCTACTTGAAGGGCTCTACTTTTCTGATACCGCCTTCTTCCCACTAAGTTGTCCAACACATTTTTCATGTTGCAGCTACCACCTTATAGACCTACCCAACCATCTTCCTCATGCTAAAAGACTCCTCCATCTTTATTTTGAGGGCACCATACCATAATTATCATGTCCTGTCTTGGTCACCCTGTCCCAGGCAGGTTCGAGCTCTGCAAAACCTACACAAAGTTTGGCAACTTTCTACTATTATGGGTTTCAATTCCTAGAAAGTAGAAACAGAGGATGGACAGGTAGCATTGGCATACTGTCCCTGGTGCCTCAAGGTATCTAAAGGTTCCTCTATCAAGTAAGAAGACACCAGTATGATAAATGGTACATTGTACTTAGACCATTTCCAGCATCTTCTTTTGATTTCCACGAATGGAAGCCTGAAAGGGGCTGCACCAAGAAACTAACACCCTACCCACAGAATAGGGTATAGGTGTCTGATTTGTGGATGTCTGAATGCTGGAACTCTCACTAATCATGTCAATGCAAGCCCTCCAAAAACATGCTTCATAGGGACCTTAGATTGTGAGCCCCACTGGGGACAGTTGGATGCTAATGTCTGTAAAGTGTTGCGGAATATAACAGCGCTATATACAGTAAGTGCATAACATAAATTGATGGGGAACATTTTAATTTTTGTTTTATTTTAGCACAAGGACCATAACGTGAAAAAATTGCAAGGGTCTGAAGACTTTCAGAATGCATTGTATATGTGATAAATTAGATCTGCTGCTCAGGGTCAGAATGGACCCACCAGAGTACCAGATGATCCTCCTGTGGGCCCAAGCTTTGATAATAATGAACCCCTAATAAAACAATGCTCTTAGGGCCTATATACACAAAATGTGGGCCCTCATTTCTTCTAGTGGGCCCAAGGGACTTCAGTCTTATTCTGCCTGCACCTTTGTCCAGAATGTAGGTCCCTCCCTGAAACCAGTTCTATGGGAGGAATACTTCCAGGTGACATGTCTCCTCAGACTGATACATTTATAATTTTATAGAAAGTTGTAATAAAAAATTCACCCTTCTCCTTACCAGCTTTATCCTTATTCTATGTCAGAAAAAGTGTTAAAGATGCTTCATAAATATTTCTCAATGTACTCCCACCAGACAATTGGAATAAATACTTTGATACATCTGCTTCCTTTCACCCAGTGTATTATAAAGCTGTCTGCAGCCACCACCAGAGGGAGCTGAGTGCTTAGGAATTTCTACAGTTGTCATGGAATGCAATGGAAGCTGTAAATAATTTCTTTTGGACTGAGCTCCATCTAGTGGTGGGTGCCAGAAATTGCAGTGACTCTGGAGCAGGAGAAGCCGCTCAGAACTGGGCCTCCATCATCGACCCCATAGGAGTTATGATAGGTACGCTACTGTAACATAATAAGAATATATGTAATTTTTTATTCCATTCTCTTGTGACACAGAACTGCAAGGTCATCTAGAATATTCCGTTATCGGGCATTCATCATGTCTAGATTAAAGCGACTTTGCTGCATTATTCCTTTCCTATTGTTGCGATATTATACCGCTATTCTTAGTATCATATTGATGTGCCTTCTATGTGAGAAGATATTCACTAACGCTGGTTTAACTTCCCAGGGAATCTACGAGGGAATAATGCTCATGTCATAGGTGATAGCAATGAATAGGTCCTGCAGATCTTCAGCTTGGTCCATAATCTATTATGAGCATTCATACACACAAGTGACATTCAGAAAATAGCAGTGCGTAGCGATCAATAACTGTATTCACTTCCACCTATTACCTGCTTCCCACAGTGCCAGCAACCTGGTACGGAGGATGTGTCGCAGTCTCCAGATCGGTACTTATTCCTGCCAAGCTAATCGCAGCGTCGCTTCTGCATGCATTGGCCATTTCTGGAAGCCCTGCAAGCATATGGGCAGTGATGGGAATCTGTAGCGTACAGCAGATGATACAGTTAATCAGCAGGTATACTACCGATGCCATGAGCCAAAGATGAATGCAGGAAATGAGAGCACCATGGGCTTCTTCACCCACAGGAAAGATTCAGTGTGTGGCGCCAAGTCCACCATAACGTAATGCTATGCTGCACATAAAAATATACCACATACATATGGTACGTAAAACTACAACATACATACTGCAAGTCATATTTCTATACCACACACTTACCTATACTATATATATATATAGCACTACTATATCACCTACGTAGACTAGACGTTTCCACCTGCACTTGGTCTGCACACACCGTTGAATCTCAGCATGCTCAGGACTAGGTCAAGTGTGGGATTAGTGTTGATGGGGGACTGTAGAGCCATATAATGTCCAGAAGATGGAAAATGTTGGAAAACAAAAATGTCACAATGCCGAAGCCGATGTTGCACAGCACCTGGACTCCCTGCCGTTCTACAGAACTGAACTTACAGTGGTACTTGAAAGTTTGAGTCCTTCACAATGTTCTAGATTTCTGCATATATTTGACCTGACACGAGATCAGATTTAATAAAAGTCCTGAAAGTAGATAAAACAACATAAAATAACCAAATCAAACAAATGACTCAAAAATATTAAACTTGTGTGTGTGTGTGTGGGGGGGATGATTTGACATGGTACTCTAAACAGAGGCAGAACTTGAAGCTCCTAGGTCCCCTCTCTCCCACCATCTGCCATTATAATACTGATGAGGCAGAAGGGCATGTGGGCCACCTTAGATTCCAGGCCCTAGTGTCACTGTATCTCTGCACCCCATACAGTTACTTCCAGTGGATCTGAGGGACAAATGACCAATTGGGGTCTTCGTAAAGGAACACGTAGAGTAGGCCATAATCTCCTTTTATTGTCTCATAGACCTGACTTTGCTTCTATTGCAGTCGACAGCTAAGAATGAACTGCGGATACAAATATTAAAGTAAACTTTCCGAACAATCCTTGCAACGAAGTGGCTGACCACTTGACAGCCAGCCTTCAAAGACAAAGTTTTCAACCGCTGATGAGGGATCTCCCTAACAACAGAAATCCAGATCAGAGACTGTCACCTTAGATGTTAAGCTTTGCATAATCAAAAATAATAAAAAGAGAGAGAGAAAAGAGACGTGCCAGGAGGGAGTCAGAACTTGCATCTTTATCAAGCAGCCACCGGTCTCAGTGACCTCTACTTCCTAGCTTCTATGATTCAGGCAGTCCTGGCCTTTACCCTTCCCTCTGGCGAGCTTCAGGGTATATTGCATTGCTCCTCTCTCCATTCACCAGCTTTTCATCTCTTTCTAGTTCACTTACTCAGTGATGAAGGCACACAGCGTGCATTCACAGAAACAGAAAAGAAACGAGGGCTATGTTCCGCAGAATTCATCACGGCATGCAATAATCTATCCGGCTCCATAGGAAGAGAAGAATTCTACATCCGTTACATGATGGTGAGAAAAAAAGAATGAGAATATTGACTGCTAGGATTGGGACATTTGGGCTGCGCTCTCATACACTGTTGACCGCTTGGTCATACTTTCGAAAGAAGATAAAAAGGGATCGGATATTAGAACAAGAAGACATTGTATGTGATGGACAATAGTTGCCCACAAAGTTGTCCGTTATATTCATGGCCTAGGTTGTCCCGAGAACATCTGCACCTTGTGATGTTCCCCTTTGGCTTTCTTTTCAGGACCCAACTGTTATGGTTCCCCCCAGCTGGCGCTGTCTTTGTGCGGCAGCAGCTCCCTGTTGCCAGGGGAACTAGATCAACTGTGTGGCCTGCTCTGAGATCAGTGCCCCGGGCCAATGGTGGGGCACGCCAGGGCACCAGAGTATCAGAATGTTCAGCTAACAGCTGCGTCCGGCGAGGAGGGATGCCAGTGCAAGGCTGTTCTCGGCACACTATATAAGGCTGGCGCCTGCATGTTCTCCTGTTGCCTTGTTGTATGTAAAGACTCCTCTGGCTTGTGGTTTCCTGGACTGGTATTGTGACTACGATATTGGCTTCTGGTGATTTGGTATTGTATCGATCTCCTGGTTCTTGACTTTTGGTGTGTTGGTTTTCTTCTTTGCTTCTGGCATTTTTGTACTTCTTTGTCTGACTGGCATTTCACCATTTACCGTATGACTTCTCTCCGATTGTTTTGTGTGTTGTCCTTGCACGTATTTCAGTATAGGAACTGCCTGCCCACTTGGGATCACTGCCTAGGGTGACCGTGAAAGTGACCAGAAAGTTTTAGGGCTGCACTATCCCTGTTTGTGTGTGACGGTAGTCGCCTTATCCTGACACCAACATTGGGATAGTATCAGCTTCATCAATGGCGGCCTTGTCTACCCTGAATTATACAATCATGTCTCTTTGTTGCACACCCCACAGGATAAGGTTACCTGCCTCCAGTTTCAGCTCTGAAAAGACCAACTTTTAAGGCTGTATTACACACCCCAAATTTTTCAGCAGATAATCGATAATCGCTCATTAGCGATCTTCTTGCAGTGTAATACTGCCACCGATTACTAGATGAACAAGCAAACGCTCGATCATAGAGCAATCCAAATATTTTGACATGTTTAAAAATTATCATTTGTAGGAGGCAGATCATGGCTTCTATTAACTAACTATAACTAATATACAGCATGGGGATGAGCGATTGCATAGTTATCGCTCCTCCTCATGCTGCAAAGGTGGTCACTGCATGTACTCACAGTGGTCTCCTCTGTTAGCGAGCAGGTGATTTCCGGGCAGGGACGCTTCCCTCCCGACAATGGTCTGCCATATTGGCCTCTGTAATACTGCCTTAACTCAGGCTCAAGGTCATTCCCGAAGGAAGGAACAATCTTTTACAACCATCACTTGAACTCAACATGTTATATACAGATATCAACATACCAATGACCACTGGATGGAAATGGTGGCTTTACCTCTTCTTGGCACTCTTTGCTCCACTTGCAAGTCTCCTGCCCTTTTGCCTAACTTGACAAACTTAAATCTCTGAAGTCAGTTTTGCCCTACCAGTCTTCATGGACCAGTGATCCTGCTAACACCTGAAATGGTGTCTCATTCCTTCAGGCTAAGTAGAGTATGCACCAACCTGGTACCTTCTCTGTATCATCAGCTTTTCTCTCTTTCTCTCTGGTAGCCTTATTTTTTCTAGTGGCGTCACTCCCTGTCACAGTCCGGGAGCATCTTTTTGTTGCACAAGCTAATATCCAACTTCTTTGGTGAAAAAACCCATAGCCTTTTATTTGTACTACACTAGTCCCTCTCAAAAACACATAGAGCATAGCATCCCTAAGTTCTTTACATGTCCTTCCAGGGTTCACTGAGTAGAAGATAATTGAAAGACCATGCCTCCTACAACACATTATCCAGGGCTAAAAGTACTCAGCGCCATGTTACCCTAAGAAACACAGGGCTATTTAAACATTACATGAATAAAAAATATATACAAACAATGTCTCTTGGACAAATCGGGGAGGAAGTAAAACTGTTGGACATTTAGCACATTATAACATATGGAAAGGGTAGACAAATGGCCCAAGTTGGTTAGACCTTCATGTCAATAAATGTCTACTTGGTTATTGCCTACCTGGTTTCAATCATAGTTGATTTTGCAATTTCTGTGCTTGATCAGGCTAAAAAAAACGTATTTGGATTGTTATCTATGGGGATAATTCTCCTGCTGGGAGACAACATTTCTTATAAGGATACCCTGTCACAGTGGTGGTTCAAGGCTACCACTGCTCCACTCACCAGATCCCGCCCTCTGCCTCTCGGTGGCATGGACCTGCCTCTGGCTCTCTTCATCTTCCTAGGAGGCTCCCCGTGTTGATATAATGCACTTGGGCTGTAGGATGTCAATCGAGTCAATAGAGGAACCAGCCAGCATGACTCCTTGGGACAGTGGCTCCACTCCCGTGACTCCAAACTGAATGCATAGATCACGCCAATCCCAAAAAAATTTAATCTAAATACAAAATTCTGCTGACGCATCATGAGCTGTTATTAAAGGTGCACATCTATGCCATTAAGGAGCTGGAGTAGACTTCTAGCATGATGTACAGCAGTTTTCTGGCATAAATGGGGGTAAAGTTCTACATTTTGGCGCAAAACAGGACACCAAAATTAGCATCTTTAAAATACATTTATCCCACAGTTTTCAGAATAGCCTGGCATGGGGAGAAATGTCTACTGGGTGGTTCTCCTCTGGGTTCTGCCCACCTGATGTATGTCACTAAGTGGAAATAAGAACTTATCAAGCAAGTATAAATTAATTCCACATTTCTTTAACGTCTACCTATATAAACCACCATAGTCATGTGCTGCAATCTTCTAAACTTGTGCTGATGAGTTTTATGAGGGGTGACCCCATTAAGAAAGTACAACAGCACCAAGCACCATGTCATTGTTTTCCTAGATCAGGAATTAATCACATTCAGGACTTTTTAAATGTTTCTTTATTTTGGTTACAATTATGATTTCCAGCCCATATAATACACAGCTGGCGAGGACATCTGCAGAAAAAAAGAGAAAATAATCACACTGGAAAAAAACAATCTTTACCCAATTTCTGCATGCAAATAAAAGCTTCCCGGGAGCCTTCTTTAAAGTGACTCTGTGAAACTAGTAATTCTTAAAACAAGCAGCACTTCAAAACATTTTACTGGTGGCCTTAAAAGGAAAAATAACTTCTTAGATAATCCTCAGAAGCACTAAAATGAATTAACCCCAAGCTCCAGGCCTCCAAAAATAATGGAGTATTGTTACATAGCAACTGCAAAATTAAGACAGCATTTTCCCTTAAATCAAAAATATCTGCCCCTGAGTTGTCTCCCTGTGTCAAGTCATTCCATGATTTATTCAGTAGCTTTTTTTTAGATATCTCCAGCAGGACACTATCTTGGTGGTGTAATAAACTCACATGTCCGGGCTTCTACTGAGTCTTAAGTTGGGATAGATATGGTTGCCAAGTGGAACATCCTCAGTGTTTATAGCTATGTAACCAATTAACACTCAGTGCTACTTACTGCCTTTGTGCAACCTATGTTTCTTCTGACCTTGGCCCTGATCACAGATTGTCTTAATTGTTTTCCCCAGGAACTCATAAAAACTCTGGCTGACCTCCGTTGCTAGATTCCAGACTTTTTGACTACATTCCTCTTTACTCCATGGTACTGCACCCCCATTCTTCCTGATTGCTGTTACCAATCTTGGTTAGCTTGAGTACTTTTACTTGGCCTTTTACCAAACAACCTTCTTTTGGTACATTTCTACATTGACTTTCTAATGTTTACTAGAACCGAGCATCAAACATTGGACTAGCTTATGTAGCTAGGGACAGCCAAATACCTTGACAGGAGCTGTATTCATGAGAAATAGGGATCCAGTCGGTAAATTGTTATTTATTTATTTTGGTTGCCATTACAGGTGGCCATGTGGAACCCATGTTGGAACCTGGCCAGTATGGCACCATAACAGGTAGCATTTAGAGTTAGGTTCCTGTCCTATAGAGATCGCCTTGACGCTGGTGGACAGGCACAAATAATTTTGTACAAAATGTATTTGCCAAGAATCTCAAATTTATAAAATAAGCGTAGCATTAGCACCAGAATTTTTTTATATAACTATGGTATTATTGTACATTATTTGTGTTTACAGAGTGCTGTTGCATTGGTTTTTTTGTCTAGGTGTCCATGTTTGGTACTCACATTGGTTGCTCTTTTTAAACTCTGTCTGAGTAAGGAAAGGAGAGCCTCTAAATGAGACTGAAACTATAATGAGATTATTGATTTTAGCCAATTTCTTGGGTCCGTTTTCATTCATCAAATCTCAATGTGGTGCATTGTAACATTGCGCCAAGCTGCCGTCCCCAATGGTATTGTTGCTGGGATAACCCGAAGGTAAATAGGACAAAAGATCCAATTCTCCACTCCACTATAACGATTTTAGGGCTGTTACACACACAGACCTGTCCTCAGAGGATAAATGTCACGGATGGTGTTACAGAAAACTAAAAGACACAAATGAGATCCGACTGACTTGATCCAAAACTAAGGAACAAAAGCGTAAGCCCTGTAACAGCCCTAGCTCTCTCCCTTACTGCTCAGCCTATGCAAAAATCTCAATGGTAGAAAATTGCATACCCTCGTTCCTCGACTGTATGACACCTGTACACCCTATAATAGTGAGGGGACACGACCACCGGCTCCCTACACTTAATACGGAGGGAGTCAGGGTCACCTAGGATCAAGCCCACAGGAAAACAGAAATAAAGAAACAGACTTATCTTGTGGATGCAGCAGTAACAGCTTCTAGCATCAGCACACTCCAGGAAGTTGTATAAACCGCAAGGTAAGGCAGTATGGGGAGGAGATATATAGGGAGGCAATCACTGCTAATAGATGACAGCTGGGAGAGGGAGGAGTGATGTCAAAACGAAAGAAAAACAAAAGAAGATCATGCAGAAGGTACTGAAGAACGTCTAACAGAACTTCTCAAAGATCTGGTGGTGACAATAAATCTTCATTGGTGGCTCACTGCCAAGCTTGGACACGCCAACAATCTCATCACTGTGACAGTGATGTATTCAGAATTATTTAGAGATAGAGGATTGCATAGTAAATGCACACATAAACAAGCAGTCATACAATCAAGCATATATATATATATATATATATATATACACACTGTGATTAGGATAAGACCTTCAGAATCAGATATTCGGTCAACAGATGAAGTTGAAGAAGCCAGTAGAACCAAGACCCTAAGAAGAGAACTTGACAAGTTCAGATGAGAGTTTAGTGATCCCCTCAGAAACAAGCATTTGCTTGAAGCCTCACTCGGGCACCCCATCTCTGTAGGCTACTTGAAAGCTCATTTAAACAAGCTCTAAATTGAAAACTCTCCAGGTGAGACGTTTCTAGGTACAGAATGATGGCAGGCTATAATATTCATTATTATTCTTTTATTTATTAATATTTATGCCTCGTTCTTCTGACACTGGATGAAAATTATAGCTTGCCGTCTTCCTTTTAAATCTAAGCACCTTTCACTTTAAGCAATGATGGCTGCTCCATTTGACTGGAATTTGTTTTAGTGCCCCTGGTTCTCTCTTGCTGCTAACATGCCATTTAGACATTTCAACCACAATAAACCAGATGGATGTTTAGTACCGTAAGTGTACGGTAACATTATGTCGGATTATTTAATAGTCTGCTTTGATGCAGCTCATTTTCCTGTATAATCTTGTTTTGCATGGGCAGTAACCGAATCTCTTCACCACTTATCTTTTTCTTAATGTCAGCCTATTTATATGGATGAGCTTGTTAGTAGTACGTATTAGTGGGCGTGCTCAAGAGGGTAGTAATAACACGTTATCTTACATTGTTAGTATCTAACATGCCGCGTTAGACGATGTCAGGATTTTAACTCATCCATTGCACTGCACCAGAATCCTCAGAGTTGCCGACTATAAGGACGAATAGCACAACACCCCCATAGTCAGAAATGATACCTTCTGCCTTTTTTATTTAGAGCAAATCCATTGGAAAACTTCAATTTCGAAGCTCCGCAGGCAGTGCATATATTGTGCATCATCTGCTATTCTCCCCTCACTGAATAAATTACATACTCTAAGTAATTGTAATACAATAGTAAACCATGTGGATTACATCTGATAATGAAAATCATGGCACTTAGATGGTTCCACCATTATATGGTGGTTTAGAATCCAGAGCAATATGTGCATGGATTAAGGTGAGATGTGCTCTGACTTGCTCATGAATGTGGTTTTCCGTAACAGCACACCACGTGGATAGGTGCGGTATTACAAGTAAATTGTTTTAACCACTTCGCATCTGGGCCATTTGCCCCCTTCCTGACCAGGCCTAATTTAGCAAGTCTGACATATCTCACTTTATGTGGTAATAACTTTGGAACGCTTTTACATATCCAAGCCATTCGGAGATTGTTTCCTCGTGACACATTGTACTTCATGCTAGTCATAAATTTGAGTCAATATATTTCACCTTTATTTATGAAAAAATCCCAAATTTACCAAAAATTTAGAAAAATTCGCAATTTTCTAAATTACAATTTCTCTGCTTTTAAAACAGAAAGTGATACCTCGTGAAATATTTATAAACTTAACATTCCCCATATGTCTACTTTATGTTGGCATCATTTTGGAAATGTCATTTTATTTTTTTAGGACGTTAGAAGCAATTCTTAAAATTTTTAAGAAAATTGCCAAAACCCACTTTTTGAGGACCAGTTCAGGTCTGAAGTCACTTTGTGGGGCCTACATAGTTGATACCCCCCTAAATGACCCCATTGTAGAAACTACACCCCTCAAGTCACTTAAAACCGATTTTAAAAACTTTGTTAACCCTTTAGGCGTTCCACAAGAATTAAAGGAAAATGGAGATCAAATTTTTAAATTTCACTTTTAATCCAATTTTTTGCTTTAACACATCGATGGTTAACAGCCAAACAAAACTCAATATTTATTACCCAGATTCTGTGGTTTACAGAAACACCCCACATGTGGTCATAAACTGCTGTATGGGCACATGGCAGGGCACAGAAAAAAAGGAGCGCCACATGGTTTTTAGATGCCATGTCCAATTTGAAGCCCCCCTGATGCACCCTTACAGTAGAAACTCCCAAGTAGTGACCCCATTTTGGAAACTAGGGGATAAGGTGCCAGTTTTATTGGTACTATTTTTGGGTACATATGATTTTTTGATCATTCATTATAACACTTTATGAGGCAAGATGACCAAAAAATTTGTTGTTTTAGCACAGTTTTTATTTATTTATTTTTACAGCGTTCACCTGAGGGGTTTGGTCAAGTGACATTTTTATAGAGCAGATTGTTACTGACGTGGCAATACCTGATATGTATACTTTTTCTTATTTATTAAAGTTTTACACAATAATAGCATTTTTGAAACAAAAAATAATGTTTTAATGTGTCCATGTTCTGAGAGCTATAGTTTTTTTTATTTGAGCGATTATGTAGGGATGAGGTGACAGTTTTATTGGTACCATTTTGTGGGACATTCGCCTTTTTGATCACTTGGTGTTTCACTTTTTGTGATGTAAGGTGACAAAAATTGCTTTTTTTTTACGGTGTTCACCCGAGGGGTTAGGTCATGTGATATTTTTATAGAGCTGGTTGTTACGGACACGGCGATACCTAATATGTATACTTTTTTTATTTATTTCACTTTAACACAATAATAGCATTTTTTAAACCAAAAAAAGTGATGTTTTAGTGTCTCCATGTTCTGAGAGCTATATTTTATTTTATTTTATTTTTTAGTGATTTTCTTATGTAGGGGCTCATTTTTTGGGGAATGAGGTGACGGTTTTATTGGTACCATTTTGTGGGACATGTGCCTTTTTGATCACTTGGTGTTGTACTTTTTGTGATGTAAGGTGACAAAAATTGCTTTTTCTGACAGTTTAAAAAAAAAAATTATGGTGTTTATCAGACTGGGTCGATCATGTGATATATTTATTGAGCCGACCGTCACAGACGCAGCAATACCAAATATGTCTATTTTATTATATTTTTTCTTTTAAAAAAAAAAAAAATATATATATATATATATATATATATATATATATATATATATTCCTTACTTGGGGATATATATATATTTTTTTTTAGCACTTTCCTTTTTTTTACACTTTTGGTCCCCAGATCTAGTCTAGAATACAACTCTTCTTAGCCAGGATGAGCCAGAAGTAAAAACCAGAGACATAGGATAAGCCAGAAATAAAAAACAGAGACCTAGTGAGGATGAGCCAGAGATCAAAGCCAGAGACATAGACAGGATCATCCAGAAGTAAAAACCAGAGACATATTTAGGCAAGCCAGAAGTCAAACTTAGATCTTCTCTAGAAGGCTTTGTAGACACTGGTATTCAACATTTCCACAGAATTCTTAGTTATGTGCTGTGTAACATGGAAAAATTATCAGCCCAGTGCCTATTTTAATTTTCATTATTAGATTTGGCAGCTGAAGGGTTCAGGAAGTATATGTGTCACCCCGCAGTTAGCATAGGCCATTGTGTCCTGCAGGGATTCTATTATACATCAGGCTTAGGATTGCTACCTGTGGCTCTCCAACTGTCATGGAATTAAAAGTCGAAGCATGCCTTAGCAGTCTATCTGGAATGAAATGCTTGAACTTGTATATTCTCAGAAGCAAGAGACCCACAAATTGCTTAGCTCTGTTGCCGAGATATATTAAAATCAAGGTTTATGGATTTTACATTGGAACACATTTCTTAAAATACATACATAATGACCTAGATCTGAGCCATGAAATCTGGAGATGATGGTATTGCAAATGTGGACATGTAGGCTGTGTAACTATTGGAAGGACTGGGACAGAGAGGGCAAGGGGATTTCCTGTATAGGCAATTACCCAGGGTGCATTTCGACGGGCAGGGGGCATAAGTTACGTAGTTCAACAAACATAGGCAGCAGTAATGTACAGTCTATACGATACATAGAATGAAACATAGAAACATAGAATGTGTCGGCAGATAAGAACCATTTGGCCCATCTAGTCTGCCCAATATACGGGATACGGGATGCATTGAGATACTAAGGAGTGAACATCTGAGACGCTAATGGTCACAGTAGGGTAGTCAATTGGCCCCGCAATGAAAACTGCGCATACTGTGAGGGGGATTGGATTTGATAAATAGGGGAACTATACAGTTTGGTGGAGAAGTAAGGTGGCAGATAAATGTCAACAATGGGTTTGGGGTGCATTCTGGAACCTCTTGCTTGAACACCAATAGATTGTGTCCCACCTTCGTCCTTCACTCTAGATATATTTAACTCTTTGGCTGTCAGAGGTTTTTGGCAACTTTTCACCAGTGCCGGCCACCCCCCTTGGTGCAGTAAGGCTGCATGAAGAATAAAAGTATTTTTTCTTGGGAACGCAGCAACCAATTTTTGCAAGATAGGTATTGTTTTATTTACAAGAATCAACCCTACCAGCATCATGTATGGTTTAATAGGATTGCTCCTACATAAAACCAGCTAAAAATAAAATTTTAAGATGTGAAGGGTTCCTACATGCCACATATGCCTATGTGTACAGATAGGGTATGATCCAGATAGGAAAACTTAATTGATATTTGTGTGTAGGGTGCGAGCGTTTGGTGCGACTTATTTCGCATCACAATCAGGATGCTGGTAAATGTCCAGGTTGTGGAGTCAATAGCCAACCTAATTAGGCATAGCCGGTTGATTAGATGGCCAAGTACTCCTCTCTTTCCCCCCATATGTGATGTCTATGGCTACCTTAAAGGGTTTTTCTAGAAAAAGGATAGCCTATCCTTAGGATAGACCATAAAAATCAGATCCAGGTGGGGGTCCAACTTTCCGCATCCCAACTAATCAAACCGATTGACGGGAATACAGTGCTCCAGTCTACTTCATTGACTACCACAGTACTATATTTTTAATAGTGGCCAAGCCTGGTATTACAACTCAAAATAAAGCAGAGACACTACCATAATTTTGGAACTGTGCCTGGTACACCAAAGGGTATGTAAGAGTAATTATTGAAGGTGCCCATCTGATCCTGATGCCCTATTCGAGGAAGATTTTTCAGTGGTCCACTAGATTTAGCAACCATCTTTCATGTTCTCTTAAAAACAAGCTGATACAAATTCTAGATATGTATCTAGCATATACATTCGATAAGGGTTTTGTGTAAGCTAATGTAGCTTGCAAGGTTGTAAGTCCAAATGATGAAGGCGAAGAACCAAGTATTATAGAGAAAGGGTTAATCAATTAGCATCTGAGGCTCACTGGTCTTTCCATCAGACAAGGGGATTAACATTGAATATTCCAGCAGAGGCCACTTATGAATTTAACCTGCTCTTAAATTCCTTCTAAGGAAGAGGTGAATTCCAGATAATTGGGCCAGATAAACGTGGCAGAGAGCGCAGAGGGCAGGCGGAAAGATTTATGTGTTGAGAGTATAAATTGTGGTAATGCAATGGAGGAGAAGAGAAAAAGGAATGTATCGGAGAGAAATGTATATGTGGAAGGAAGCAATGTCATGATAATATACTAGTGGTTTCCAACCTACGGCTCGTCAGCTGTAGTGAAACCAGTCCTATTGTGCATGTGCGGAAAGTGCTGGAAGTTATAATTTCAGAACAGCTGGTTGCCAGAGCCATGGTTTGGAGACAACAATACTAGACAATGGAGACTGAAAAAGTGAAGACCATGGTTTCCTCATAGAAAAGAATATGTAGAGGTATAGGATTAATACAACTATCTTACTCATGTCCATCATGGAGGTGCTCGCTCAAGGACATAAACAGTAGGTGCATCATGCCTGATGGGGCCTAAAGATCCCTTTGCCACATAGCAAGACATCAGTATTTTAAATGACACAAAGGACCCACATTGTGGAGGGCCAAGGTCTTTACAGTGATGATGCTACTCAAGGTTCCATGGGCCCATACTACTGAGTTTTGTCACCTTGTGATGTTCAATACATGACTTTGACTATATTCAATTAACTATAATTGATGTTTGGCCTGTGAGTTAGACTTATGTGACTCATCAATCTTCTGACGTTCCTACAGTCAACAATACCTCAAGTCAGAAGACTTCAGGCAGTTTGTTCCTTCACTAAAATGAATGGTCCATTTACACGGGACGACGATCTAGCAGATTGTCGGGAAGGAAGCGTTCCAATCTGCTGAACGCTAGCCGAGGAGCCCGGTGCATTTACATGTAGCGATCTCCAGAGTATGGGGAGGAATGATCGCTAATGCCATTACTCTTCCCCATAATCTCTTATCGTTTCCCAGCAGCAGATCGTGTTTACACAGCGCCATCGGCTACTGGAAAACAATGATCTTTTGTGCTGCACAAAAGATGCAATTACCGGATGAACGGGCGTTTTGCTCATGTATTGTGTAATTCTTAACAATAAGAATAAGAACTTTGCTCGAAACGCGTCAATGTTGCTACACTAGTGGGTGTATGTCCTGTACATTGCTTCTACTGCCTGAATAAAGACGAGGATTTTAGCTACCAAAGAAAACGTGAGTGCTGGAACTTTTTCTTGTTGAATTAGATGACAATGATGTAGTTCAACAATGATGCTCTGCAGACCATATAGGTGAGTACTGTATAGTTAAATCCAGTGACTCACAGGTGACAAATTCTCTTATTGTTGTTTTTCTGTCTCTTTCTTGTCTATTCACCTCAGCCCGCCTTGATAACTTCTCCTGATGATTGCAGCATTTGCAGATGAGACCTCTTTAACCCATTGCTTTTGCAGCCATTTCCAGCAGCACAAATAAATTAAGCCCCTAGGCTAAACCCCTAAATTCAGACTTTTATAGTCATGTGACATCCATGGCACTTTTCCAACATCCTATAATTTGAAGATTTATTTTTTTTCGAAAGATATTTCTGGTTCTCTGAAGAGAGGAGAGAAGGTGAATTGATAGAAGGAGTTTGTAGGGTACGGTTACATAGAGCAGAAGTGAGCAATGGTGTGGCGTTGTTGTTTATTTGTACCCTATTTATGTTTGTGTCCTGTCCCTGTGTCATTCCCCTACTTTTATATGATTACGGTCATATCCTGCTGTGGCTCTGGGATTGGCAGGAAGACTGAATAGATGCCACCATAATACCATAATACACCTATTGATGCCTTCAGCCTTTCAGAACTAAGGACACTGGCTGGAGAGTTGTCTAATAGTAAATTTAAAACCTCCAACGTACAAGAAGTTTCTTCTAAGAATACCCTGGCTAAGAAAAACATGCCAAGGTGTCACCTTGGCTCCAGAACACCCCTGCTATTACAACCATTGAACAAACTCCATTAACTGCTTTGTAGCAAATCACAGATTTTCCTGCCATTGGGGGTAGAAAAAATTGTTGTCTTGGGTCACCTGTCTCTGTCACCCTAAGCTCAGTTATGTGAAAGGTGTTCCAAATTTCGAGACTCTTGATGAATATATGGTAAGGATGAAGAGACATGAACAAATACACTTACAGTCCAGTTATAGTAGACATAAAAGAACATACATAGAGAAATAATGTAGTTGGAGCAAGTCTTGTGCCATAAAGATAGATTAAGTCAGATGGGTGTTTGCAAAGGAATGTGCTGAGTTGGCGTATACCGAGTGCCACACTATTACAATGTATAGAGGCCCTAATTGCCTTTATATAGGGTAATAAAAGTTATTTAAGGACAATAAAAAGACAGTTAAGTAACATCTGTTGTATTTCAGATTACCCAAATGTGAAGTAATTGTTTTTTGATTGTGGAGTTCTTCTTATAAAGTAATACAGTAAAAAAAAAAATCTTCAGGTCTTTCTTTCCCAATGGCCTGGCATACTATAGTTCTGGGAACAAACAGTCTGAATCTGAAGGATACAAATCTGATATAAAAGTACAGGGCAGAGTCAAAGAACATGAGGAACTAAGGAAAACATTGCAGAGAACGTCTGTGGAAACATTTGGCCCACTTGTCTGTTAAGATGTCCTAATGCAAATATATAACATCTAAATGATTTGTTGTTTGTCATGTCTTACTATTGTGTCAAGTCCTTAAGTCATGTAGGGAATTATCTTCAGATGTTTTAGAATCTCATCTCCACATGATAATGTGGCCAATAAGCTTTTGTGTTGAGTACACATAGGTTTGGCCACAGGACAAAAAAGTGAAGTTAAAAAGACAAGAAAGGACATACTTTGTACAGCTATCAGACGTTCTAGACCTTCATTCTCTACGGAGAACTTGGCTGGGAATGCTGTAGCCCATGTTTGGTGGCCTATGTTAATTGCATGGTCTTGACCAATATAACCAATATGTTGTCGGAGAGCATGGTGCACTATATATCCGTGTCCAATTATAATGCTATGCAGCCACCCTGCAGCCACTCGTGAATGGTACGTGTAGGTGTATGGCTGGCTGTTCTCCAATATTTCACCATATAACGTGTGACTTATCCACATTTTGCTTGAAAGAGCGATTTTGACCTTCCTGTCTAGTTGAGTAAAGTTCTGTTTACTCTCCATCAGTGGGAGTATACACCAATATGCAACCCCAAAAGAACCCTATTATAATTCAATAGCGTCCAGAGATGATCATTTCTATTGGGTGGTAGAGGGAAGTCAGATGGTATCTTATAAAAAACAATCTCTGATCATATGTCCTTTTAAAAACCCTCTTCTAGGAGCAAACACATAAGGCTATTCTGATGGACCAAGCTGCCATCAATACCACATTCTCCTGGAGTGGTCACTGCAGGGGAATTGATTGGCCAAGTGAGACCTCTCTTTTTGATAACAGCTGATCACTGGAGGTTAAAGAAGCCAGACCCATGTGGAGCTGGTAGTGAGGTCCAGAGTACGGGGGATGCACAGTCAAAATCTTGAGTACTCAAATACTCCTTTGTTAGGCTCTAATATACATACTTTATCTAGCCATACTCCTGTAATATACATAGGTGCTTCTGTGCTCTAACTCTAGCAGTGGAAACTAGATTCTTGGTCAGAATGGCTAGGGAAGGAGATTTAGTCTAGACAGGATGTGAAGGGTGTGGGGGAATACTGGTCCAGTATGTGCACATGTGTGCAGAGACTGAGTGTGTAGATCAGTTAGAGCAAGAACTTGCTACCAGAGCAGTCAGAGTGAAGAACCAGAACTATAAGAAGTTACGTCTTATGGTCAGGGCATCAACGGTAGAAAGTCAGAATCAGTTTCAGCAGATGACGGCAATTGTGTAGAAGCCTCAGCACTGCTGATGTGCACAGGCAAATCACCTTCTCGGGACAGACCTCCCTTGAAAAGGGCTCCTGATGTTTACAGAGGGTGAGCCCAATTTTATTATAAAGTTGTCCTCAAGCATTATATTATCTTGATCGCTAATGTTTTTAAGACTGTATTATACATACTGTAAAGCATCTGTTTACCACATCCTGTTCACTAAAGATAGAGTTAATCCCAACCCAGTCTGTTTGACGCCTGTCCACCGGCATCTTACACATCTTCAATAGTTGTCCCACAGCTATATCTCTCCATTATCATTGATGAGAGAGGAAAAAGCCTCTGCCGGACACCTCTGATGGTGGTTTAGCACCCTTGAGAACACAGAAGTGGACATGTCAAAATTCAACATGATAGATCCTTTTTACTTCGACATTTGCTGAACGAATGCCAGTCAAACACCTCATAAATATTAGATGGCTGGCTGGTCTCTTTCTTAGGTTCGGACGACATTAATCTAGTGTGTATGACAACTTTTATTCCAATACTTTGATTTGTCTTCAGCACTCTATATGATATAATCCTCCAAGGAAATGTTGTATATTTTCCTTGCATTAGTATACAATATTAATCAGGACAGGTCATTGGTGTCCTGCATCCCTATCGGCCACTTGGGCAAAAAAGAAAAAAAAAATGATAGAAAAGTAAAAGAGGCAAATTTGTCTAACTTACAGAGAAAAATATCAGCCACGCATACATAACATAATGGACAGAGGGACAAATTCACCGTACAAGGCTGTGTGACATGCATCTGAATGACTGTTCTGAGACAGTCATGAATCTTTCCTCCCAGCCCAGGAACGGGAGAAGCAGACAATCAGAGGAGAAAAGGATGCTGGGAGAAAGAAAGATACAGGGCTTATTAATCAATAGGATTAGTGAAATTCTGCTAGCTCTATACAAATGGGTGGGGGAGGGGACAGCTCGGTGAGCGAAAGCCGCATTGGTTTGAACCTGTTTACGTGACCGTCTTTATAACATCTGGAATTGACATAAAATGAATGACACAATGGTTCACATTTTTCTAGCTAAGTCAATATCTCCGGTTTCTTCCAGACAGTTGATTCTCTAGGTCTCATTCACTTATATAATTTTAAGTACATTATTTTTTACTATGTAGCTTGCATAGGGTAAAGTACGGTAAAGCAATAATGTGTTACATGGTCAAACTGAGAAAATATTTTCTAAAATGGCTTCTCTAAGAACAGCCAAAGAGGTCCTCCAACCTAGTTTTTTGAAAAAAATCTGATCGGTCTTAAACTGGCCATACACATTCAATGGATGTCATCCGACAGCTATCTCTCCTGTCTTCCTCCCAGCTTCCCCATACACATACAAGTTCAACTCGGCTGAACGTGTCTGTGTATACCAAGGGGAGAGTGGAGAAAACTGCGGCCAAACACTTCTGGTGGTGGCTTATCTTCCCGTACAACAAAAGGATCTGGTGAAAATATTAATTTCGTCTGATCCTTCTATACCCTGATATAATTTTTCAGGGGAGAGTCGGAAGCTCTCACATGGCCAACCACAATGTACTCGGCTGGTTTAGCCAACAAAAGTATAATGTGTAGGGGTAGCTTTAGACTGGTTAGGGGATGGGATGAGTGCTCTGAAGCTGCCTAACAACATGGTCCATTCAGTGGATTTGTTATGCAACAACAACCATGAGGGAACAAAATCCACAGAGTGTAAAGTAGAGTGGAAACAGGACCCACTGGAGGTGGTAAGAGTACTGGTCACTTGTAGTTGTCATAAGCACAACTCTAGTGATGGTAGAGGATAGTTGGATGGGTCAGTCTGTCCTCTCTGCTTCCCAGTGTTCGGTCGATACTAGTGAATATTGACCATTCAGAAGAGAAAAGATCAGCAGAGAGGCACTGCCCTCTTGGATAGAATAATCAGTCTGTCTAGGAGTACTGAAGCCTTCAGTCAAAGGTGTAATATGCAGCTCCTAATGGACAATATAAAACGGAGCCCTTCACCTACAGTACCATCTGCCTTTTACAATTCTGGTGTCGTCTTCTTGTCTGATAGAGTGGGAGCCCCGATGCAACTTCTACTTCTGTGATGCCCATCTCTATTTAATATAATTTCTTGTAATAGGTAGTCCCCAAAGGTCAATCGAAAAAATGGACGATCATTTGCAGACTTCCATAAAGGCAGGATAAGAACGTACATCCCTATGAAGATCTCCTAAATTTGATCACTTGAGAAGACATTTGAGGTGAACAATGTACTGCTATTCCTGTATTTATGCTTTGAAAGAGGGTTAAACACACAATGGAGTAACTTGAAGATCCTGGGCCCCAGTGAAATATCTGTAACAGGGCCCCTATGTACTATTTGCTTTCTATAATACTGGTGCCTTTTTATGTGGCAGAGAGGCCTTTTGCCCCCTTAGGCTCCTGGCCCCACTTAGTGGATGCTACCTCTGCATCCTCTTTAGCTACACTGAACTAGTCAATGTTGGGGAGACTGGCAGGACATCCAATATGTATTGGATGTTCAACCAGTATTATTCAGCATATGGTGGAGAGAGGAGGAATTTTAACATACCTAATCCTTTGTCATCAAGGAAAATAAGTCACTGCCAGAGGTGTCTAGCAGAAGCTTATTATCCACTCCCTACTGAGAACACATGTACATGGTTGGCCAACGTAAGTGTTCTCAGGGTTCAACTGACAGCTATTAAGTGTAGATTCATGGACCATCTTTGAAAACCACCATGTTGACATGTCTAGGCCTCTGGTAGTGTGTCCCACTAATCCATAAATTCTAACTTAAAAGTTAAGGGAACCTATGGGGTAATGAAACAGTCGTGGAGAGAAACCAGGGGCTATCTTCACCTGATGATTTCAGGCTGGCCAGATCTGCACAAAAGATGGCACTTCATCATCGTCTTGTGACAAGTCAGCTGTACTAATGTAATTAAACACTGCCTAGCAAGACAGTCCCTGAATAATTTTAAGAGGACACTGATTTTAACAGAGTTTATTGGGCCCCTGGTTATGGCTTGGAATCTTTAGTTCCTACAATAGTTCTAAGCAATGAGGTCTGTGATGATCCCTTTTTGAACGTAAAAGCAGGTCCTATTTAGATTTTTTTTTATGAGTGACTGCATCTATTCTATGAAGGAGAATGTAATGGTGCTTTGTATCTTTGAGCTATTATTGTGAATATTAGGCTGAGATGCAATTGCAGAATGTTGCTATCTATAGTATTCGTAATAAAATGATGAAGTGTGTGTTATATGGTATTGGTCTATGTTTTCTAGATCAATAATGTCTCAAGTGCTCTTCATACCTACTCAATATTGGCTGTATGTCACAACTGTTGGCCATCTAGAATGACTTGTTGGGCTATAATCTGGAATATTGATTGAAACTCACCTTCACAGTGAATACTTTTCATATGGTAGGAATTACAGAATAGACTAGATCAATAGATTATTCCTTTCTCCATTTTCAGATGTGGACATAAATATATCTCCTGGGATGATGGCCACATAAATTTACTACTCAGTTGCTTTGTATTAATATCTAGAGAAAGCAGGTGGTCAGATTAATAACCCTCCAGTTCACCCGTGCAGATAAAGAAAACCAAAGTTAAGGAACCCATATTTCACCATGGGAGACAAGAGGCTATCTCCATCTGTAGACCACAAGTGCAAACCAGTTCTTCTCTAATATAGAGATGAGTACATTTCTTGAAATTAGTTTAGGGGTCTGTAACAAATCAGTCAGAAAATGTAATCAATTCTACCAGAATCAAAAGTTCATCAATTGGCCTGAAAATTGGCATATGACATGTGAGGTCTCCTAGGATTCATACATTTTTCTCTATTTTTGTACCCCCACTCCTCCTTAAGCGATTGTCGGGAGGGAAGCGTCCTCTCCCAGCAATCACTTGCTAGCTAGCAGAGGAGACAGTTGCTATTACATGCAGAGATTTCCTCCACAGCAGGGGGGGGGAAGCGATCGCTATGCCATCGCTCATCCCCATACAGTCTAGTAGTTTGCTAGGGGCAGATCGTTATTAGACAGCACGATCTGCCGCCTGCAAGCACTGATTTTTAAACATGCTTAAAAATCTGAATTGCCTGATGAACAAGCTTTTTCTCTTTCATGGGGCAATCAGTGGCAGCATTATACTGCCAGATCATCGCTTACGAGCGTTCATGTGAATGCTCGTTAGTATTATCGGCCAGTGTAATACAGCCTTAAGTATTAGTCAGAGGTGATAGAGATAGATCTAGTTAGTTTAATGCCCACCATCCCTAATGTTCTCACTCAACTTTAGTATGCAAGATATTTCCAAAAATGAGGAGAAACCTTTCTCGCTGTCCCCTAGAAAATCTTTTATCCTATACTTGAACCATCTCCTACGGGAAAGTGCCTGAGAAATGGGTTCCTAGCATGCAGGGGCGGACTGGGTACTTAAAGTACCCCTGAAGAAATAACTAAAAGTGGCCCCATGTTGTGGGCGGTTATAGATTGACAGAAGGTGTGGAAACACAAGAACGAAGAGTCAACACAAGTAGGTGGGAACAACAGAAGTAAACAGGGCCAACAGTATAGTAGTGCAGGACAAAATATGGTCCCAACAGAACCAAACACCTCAGTGCAGCCACACTATTCAACTGTATCTCAGTCCTGAGGATGCAAATACAGTTCAATACAGGAAGACACTTGCGGCCACCGGCCAGATGCATAATACCTGATGCCCCTAGCATTAATTAATGTTGAAAGCATCAGAATTGATATGAATCCAGCCATGAAGGGCCTGTTGTTTGCAGGTGTACTGACTTTCTACCTGTTTACTGGATTCTGACCCTCCATTGCCTGACCTGGCCTGGCCTCACCTTCACATTGACCCTTCGCTGTCTGCCCTGACCTCAGTTTGCCGTATAACATATACCCTGCCAGCCTTGGCCTAAACTCTCTCTAATTTGTGATTCTGCCTATCCCTTCAGTGCTTTGCACTGGTGTCTCTGACCTCTGTGGGTCAGCTGTCAATCTCAACGGAGACTACTCCAGGAGGTAGAATCCTGGTGGTTCCTCTGCAGCAAAATCCACGTTCTTGTACAGGAGTTAAAGGGTGAAAACCAGGGGACTGCCAGGATAACATCCATTAGGAGTAGCCCAAAGTCAAATCTGTTGGATTGACACAGTGGTTCCATACCCTCTATCTTAACAAGTAATAATGATCAAGTACCTTAAACCCAATTTACCCCTTACTGTATCTAAAGCCTTTTTTGAACCGTACGAGGCCTAGTTTCTTGGTCAACAAGTGATCCAACTTCCTACCTCAAATCACCCAGTTCATTTTTTTTATACTTTTATATTAGCCATCGTGCCACGTACAAGTCTAAGTAGTCAACATTTTCTCATGTTCCGCTAACTTTGGCTTACCCGTTGGCTTACATCGTTTCACTTAAAACATATCTACGGCAAATGTAATTTCTCTGCTGTTGTGAAATAAATACCTCAATTTGCAGCATCCACATAAAAGCCAAATGGGCACATTATAAATGAATCAGAAGTTATAGATCCAATTACGTAAATCCCAGCTGCAGCCACTTGCCTGGTGCCCGTGAAAGTTTTTGAGGGGCTAAAAACCAAGGCAGGGGGCCCGCTGTCAGTGAAATAATGGCTTTGCCATGCAAATTGACAGGGGAGTGAAAACAACCCCTCAAACACAAGCATAAATATTAGCGTTAACATCCCTACATAATGATAGCTTAAAAGCCGAATGTGCATCATGATAGCTCCACGACAGCTCGATTGCCCAGTCTAATAGCCCATTGTGCAGGATAATAGACCAATTACTGCTTACCAGTGGTAATGTGGGTTTAATTGACACCTTATATAAATGATGCTCAAGGCGTTAAACTATTTTAAATATGGAAGGAATAAAAATGGGGCATTAATAGGTAAGGATTGATTTTCAAACAAGGGTACAAGGGTCAATATCCAATTTAAATTAAAATCCCTTGCCTAGGTTTTTTGTAAATGTAGAAATATAGTAGCTAGTGTAATAATACACAGGCGTGTGATTGACCAGCCGCAATGCTGTGCAGACATTCCCAGGAAACTGATGGGCCGGTGTTGTCCCCTTGAAATGTAGATGCTGTCACGTTGCAGAGGCAGTCGGTGCTCCAATAACAGTCAAGTTTACCTAAGAATGAGCCCAAACAAGGAGTGGTGCTCCTACCATCTTAAAGCAAGTAAAGGTTTGACTCAAAAAGAGAGAGGCGTAATCTTTAAATTTACATTCTTGGTTCCCACTTGGTGCAAACACTTTCAGTTTTTCCCAGACTCGGGGCTATGTGGCTGCATGGTGGCAGGTCTCCTGAAGATCTGCCAAAGTCATGACAATATCTTTACAGAGCCTCCCTAAGACCTGCCTATGTGCCAGGCTCTCTTACTACGACCTCTTCTGGCTGTTTCAGTCACTGTGTTGCTGGTGTTGCACATGCAGAGAGTTGGATTTGGCCAAACAGACTGCCCATAGCTCCAGCAAGAAGGACCTCACTTTTTAAAAATTATGCCCACTTGCCCATATGATCGTGACCTTTCTATGCCTGGATCTGTAATGACAAAAAGAAATGCACCCATACTATTCACCTAGACATAATATGGTATACAACATGCAATAAAACTGGAACGCCAACATTATTTAGGCTATCTCTTTCACACCTTAAAGAGGACCTTCCACCGCTCCTGACACGCCTGCTTTATTAGCTTCATTCATTCCCCATGTAATAACGATTCTGGAGCATCTATTCTTATGTCTAATGTTGTGCCATTCCTTTATTATTTCTATTAGAAGTTATGATAGAATTGCTAGCAGTCTGCAGTAAGGGTACAGAGGGGAGGTAACCAGTTGGAGGTGTGTACCTGCACAGACTCACTCTATCCAATCAGTGCCTGCCATTGTCAGACTGTGCAGGTACACACCCCCAACTGGTACCACCCCTCAGTACCCTTACTGCAGACTGCTAGCCATTCATTCATAACTTCTAGTAGAAATAATAAAGGGCACAACATAGAGCCATAAGACTAGATGCTCCAGAATTGTTATTACATGGGGAATGCATCAAACTATTAAAACGGGCATGTCAGGAGTTGTGAAAGGTCCTTATGGCAGAGCCTCTCTGCCTTTGGATTACTATATGAAACCTAATTTGTCTGTTTGTTCAGTGGTTGCTGGTTGTTCGCCCAGATCAGAGCTATCCAGGGACGTATAATTTATGTGGATATATAGGTGCTTTGGGGTGTTTTTTGTGTTTGGGAAAAATGTGTGTTCTCTGTCTGAGAGTAATTAAACTAGACCATTGTGGTTAAGTGTATCACAGGTTGTGTACATTTTCTAGGAGTGTCCATTGCTGGAAGACCTGCATATAAGGATGATATGTAGCCCCATTAAAGAGTTCCTGTTTTAATCTCAATACAGAGCCTCGTCTCGTACTTGGGGGGGGGGTGTAATTCATATGATTCCTGTTCGATGCCTAGGAGTGTTCAGGAGCTGACGTCATAGTCATATTCGGGGACAAGAACAGCTTTGGTGGCATTAACCCCTTTACCTACTCGGGGTGCCGTAACAACTGGTGGCAAGCGGTGGAATTGTTCTCCCACCCTAGAAGGACAGCTACAAGGCGACCTAAGGGAATGGAGGCACACTATGAGCAACTAAAGCGATCTACCCTCAAGCCGAAAGGTTTGTCGAACTAGAGAGGACACCGGAAGAGGCGAGTTTTGATGGGGCCGTTCAGATAAGATTGGAACACTATGGACCGAATCCCCCAATGGATATAATAACACAAGTCATAGCGGCCATGGATGCTAACCGGTGCCAGACTCAGCAAAGAGGTGCTGCAGCAGCAGAGGTAACAGCAGTTCCAGTCATAAAAAGAACACATATGAGTACATATGGACGAATGGGTCACAATTTCGTCCGGAAAACAGTCCGGCCGTGCCAGTGAAGCCTTCCGGGCTATTCCTGATGAGGATATCGAGGATTATGGGCTGGTAAAGGAAGCACTATTGGCCAGATACGCTATCACTCCTGAGGCATACCGGAGGCGATTCCGGGACAATACCAAGCAAAGTGGGGACTCTCACAGAGTGGGCATGCCGCCTACATCGCACGGCATTCCACTGGATCAATGGATACCAGGTGGTATCTGGAGACGAGGTGCTGTAGTTATTCCCACTGGAGCACTTTTGTGAAAAGCTGGTTCCTTTGATGCGAAAGTGGATTAAAGACAGGAGACCTCTCATCCTACCTGAAGCAGCTTGCCTTGCAGATGAATATACTCACGCCCGCAAGACAGATACCCCTGTGATCAAAGCCACTCCACGACCGGATTACCGACCTGTGGCACCCCCTCCATCTACAACCTACCAAAATCAGCCCAGGTATGCCCAGTACAACCCAGAGCCACCAAAATTCTTCCAGTGCGACCAAGTCGGACATAAGGAACTAGACTGCCATTTGAATCCTTCCCGGCAGTCTCAGTCCTGGAGGAATGCCTGCTGCCCACTGCATCAAAGTGGGGAACACAGCAGAACAGCACTGGGGAACCTTACATGATGCTGACCCTGTCTATGCAGCAGCCCGGGATAATCGGCAGCAACACAGACAGACTGTCCTGGTCAATGGGAAAACAGCCAGTAGGCTATGAGACACCGGAGCTACTTTGACCCTGCTACAGGGCAACCTGATCCCGGAAAGTGAACACACGGGGCACACTACAGTCGTTAGAGTAGCTGGAGGGACCATCTACTGCTTACCCACTACCCAGGTTCACTTGGATTGGGGAGTTGGTTCGAGACATGTGAATGTGGGCATCATGAAGGGGTTACCGGCTGATGTCTTACTGGGGAATAATTTGGCCCCCCTTGTTTCTGCATATGCCCTGCTTGGCCCCATGGAGGCTAACCCTGTGACTACCCGTGCCCAGACCCGTGCTGCTGGAACCAGCCCACCTGCCGCAGAGACCTAGGTAAGGACACCTACCCCGACGATAACCTTAGGACAGGCCCCCTTAGACTGGGATACCCCAGGGGCATTTGGGAAAGAGACCCGGGAAGATCTGTCCCTTCAGAAGTATAGGGCCAAGGCAGACACCCAGGAGAGGGGAGCAGATGGGGAACTCTATGAGTGGGTGGGGGATAGGCTATATAGGATTCCCAAGAACTCCAAGACAAGTAAGAACCCTTCGCAGAAGAGAAAGCTGTTAGTCCCTAAGAAATACAAGCTTGAGATTCTGCCAATCGGGCATGATGTCCCCCTAGCAGGATATCTAGGGACCTGCCGCACGGCCCATAGGATTACCCAGAATTTCTTCTGGCCCAGTTTCAATAAGGATGTGCGACAATATTGTAGGACTTGTGACACATGTCAACGGGTAGGAAAGAGGGGGGACCACCCTAAGGCGAGACTCATGTCAATGCCTATTATTGGGGAGCCCTTCTATCGCATAGCCGTTGACATTGTGGGTCCTTTAGCCAGACCTAGTCCATCTGGGAAGAAATACATTCTTACCATGGTGGACAGTAGCCGATACCCTGGTTAAAATATTCACCAGAGTGGGGTTCCCTAAGGAGATCCTATGAGACTAATGGACCCAGTTTACTGCTGTTCTCACCCAGCAGTTGTGAAAGGTGTTCAACATTAAGCCCCTATTGAGTTCACCTTACCATCCCCAGACTAACGGTCTCTGCGAGCGCTTTAATGGGACCCTCAAGCAAATGCTGAGGACCTTTACTGATGCCTGCAGAGACTGGGAGATATTCCTACTTCACCTGTTGTTTGCGTACAGGGAGGTACCCCAGGAATCTACAGGGTCCTCTCCCTTCGAATTGCTCTATGGGAGAAGGGTCCGCGGGCCTCTAGATCCCATTAGAGGACACTGGAAGGGAGAAACAGAACAGGAGGGGACCCCCATAGTTCCATACGTGCTGGAACTCCGGGACTGCATGGAGCAGCTGTCTCTGATGGTAAGAGAGTACCTCCAAGGCGGCCCAGGGGAGACAGAAAAAAAAGTATGATCGGGGTGCCAGACAGTGCACTTTCCAGGTTGGGCAAAAGGTCTTAGTTCAATCTCAAGCCTGTGAAAACAGACAAGCTGCAGGCATCTTGGCAGGACCCACGTAAAGTAGTGGCCCAACTCTGTGATACTGCCTACGTTATTGCCAGCTGTGCAGATGAAAGGATCCAGCGATCCTGTGAACATGCTGAAGGAGTATCAGAAAAAGCAGGAAGAAATCTCTGCAGTGCCCTTGCTGCAGACAACTCTGAGAGCTTACCACTTCCTAACCTATTAGAAATGGAACCCCAAATTGATCTCACTAGCTTAGTGAAGTTAGGAGACTGGTTAAGCCACACATAAACGGAACAGGCTAAACAGCTTCTGTGGGAAAAACAAGCTACCTTTTCCCAAGAACCAGGCTACATGACACTGGCCATACATAAGGTAGAGACCCCCCGGACAAGCACCCCTCAGACAGCCGCCTTACCGTATCCCTGACGCAGTCATGGAAGGAATGCAGAAGGAGATACAGTAGATGACTCGGTTAGGAGTCATTGAGCACTCTGACAGTAGTCCTCATACCCAAGAAGGATGGAACCACCAGGTTTTGCGTGGACTACAGACGACTCAATGAAAAGACTATCACTGATGCCTACCCGATGCCCAGGGTAGACTAACTTCTGGATCGTATAGCCAGGGGACGTTATCTAACTACAATAGACTTGTGTAAAGGCTATTGGCAGATTCCCCTGGCCGAGGACGCTATCCCCAAGTCGGCATTTGTTACCCCGTTTGGTCTGTACCAGTTTAGGGTTATGCCATTCGGGATGAAAAATGCCCCGGCTACCTTCCAACATATGGTGGAGAAGCTCCTTGATGACTTCCAGGATTTTGCATGTGCATACCTGGATGACATTGCGATCTACAGTGAGTCTTGGGAAGACCACCTGGTTCATGTTGGGGTAGTTCTGGACAAGATTCGGGCCGCACTCCTGACCTTGAAGCCAGATAAGTGCCACTTATGTACGGCTGAAGTGCAGTATTTGGGTCACAGAGTGGGGTGCGGGAACCAGAGACCAGAACCGGCCAAGGTAGAGGCGGTAGCTAACTGGCCTACACCTAGCACTAAGACCCAGGTACTAGCCTTCTTAGGGACAGCACGGTATTACAGAAGCTTTGTCCCTAACTACAGTACTATACCCAAGCCCTTGACTGACCTGATCAAAAAGAATTTACCTAGGCAGGTCCTGTGGTCTCCAGCTTGTGAAGCCACGTTTCAAGCCCTCAAGCAAGCCCTTGTCAATGCCCCTGTCTTGGCTGCACCAGTACCTAACAAACGTTTCCTTGTACGCACAGACACCTCCATGTTTGGACTGGGGGCTGTGCTGAGCCAAATTGGGGAGGTTGGAGGAGGCACCCTGTCGCATATCTCAGCAGAAAGTTACTACCCAGGGAAGTAAGTTATGTGGCAGTGGAGAAGGAATGTTTGGCCATAGTTTGGGCACTTAAGAAGCTTACCCAATATATTTATGGACAAGAATTTTCGCTAGTCACCGACCACAACCCATTGGTCTGGCTTAACCGGGTCGCAGGAGACAATGGCAGGTTGCTGCAGTGGAGCTTAGCCCTGCAACCCTATAACTTCACCATCAGCTACCGACCCGGTAAGCAGAACGGCAATGTCGATGGGTTGTCCCAGCAAACAGACATCACTCCAGCCTCCTAGTTCCGGACATCCCCAAGTTGACCAGATAAGGATCACGCAGGGTCTGCCAGAGTGTCCCACAAGGAGGGAGCCATGTGGCAGACCTCTCTGCCTTTGGATTACTATATAAAACCTGATTTGAATGTTTGTTCAGCGGTTGCTGGTTGCTCGCCCAGATCAGAGCTATCCAGGGATGTATAATTTATGGGGATATATGGTGTTTTCTGTGTTTGGGAAAAATGTCTGTTCTCTGTCTGAGAGTAATTAAACTAGCCCATTGTGTTTGTTAATGGTATCACAGGCAGAGGGGGGAGGGTTGTGTACATTTGGGAGTGTCCCTTGCTGGGAGTTTCCCTTGCTGGAAGACCTGCATAAAAGGCTGACATGTAGCCCCATTAAAGAGTTCCTTTTTTACCCTCAACATAGAGCATAGAGCCTCGTCTCATGTGTGGCTGCATCTACACTGGGGAATGCTATACGCTGTATACTCCCCTGCCTATAATCTCTGAGCTCTTTTAAGAGCTTGCTCCTGCATCGCTCTCTGAAGGAAGAGAGGTTCACCCACTGGAACCTGGAAGCCTTGTCTTAGGTCCAGGGAGGGTAGAAGACGGCGAGATCCCAACCAAGCTATGGCTGTTTGTGGAGTCGACAGTGCTTACGGTGTCAAACAGAGTGCTTGGAGCCCTCGGAGCATCCATCAATGGAGGTACCCAGTCGGGGTGCCAGGAGATCCGTTACCGTCCTCTTTAAAGCCTACCTCTGTAGATGTTCAGTTTTCTGCTCCCAGACATCACTCTCCTCCTGAACCCCCTCCCCAACTGTGCCTTTCGGTCATGGGAATGGGCCAGCTCCAAGCCACTTAAAAAGCCAGTGTGTGCTAAATTCCACTAACTCTAGCCAAAGACTTTCCTCAGTGCTCGGTGCCTGGGTAATATGGTCCTTTTGGTTCCTATCTGGCTTGGAGTTTCTTTGTGCCAGCACGTTCTTCTGACTACATTCTCCTGTCTACTGGTCTGTTCTGTGCCTACATCTGAATTCTGCCAGCTTCAGCCCTTACAACTCCTGCATGCAGCCTCCCTACCATAAATTGCCTTCTTGTCTACATGCTTGCCATTGTTACTAGAGACTGCTCAGGGAGGAGGTAGCGACCTTTGGCATTCCTTGTGGGAAAATACACATTGCTTTGAGAGGGTAGGGGTGAACAACTCGCTGTCCCTTAGACTCCCCTCCCTGGTTTAGCCCTGAGCCAAATACATTAGTGACCTAGTAGGTCCACAGAGCTACAGAGCTAGACTTGATTAAGAAGTCTATGTGATCTACCTCTGTGATTCAAAATTATTGGTAGATGAACATTCACACTCTCCTTCCTGATTAGCAGGACCAGCTGAGATGACTTTACAGGAACCTAGGCCTATCACTCAAGAAGGAAATGGAGGGTCTGGCAGAGGTGAAGAAGGAGCAAGAGTGCTGCACAAAGTGGCTTGGCCCCACCATTGGTGCACTTACTGTTCATTTGCATATGGATTAAAAGTACTTTTTTATGTGTCATCAGAAATAGGGATCGACCGATTATCGGTTTTACCAATATTATCGGCCGATATTCAGGATTTTGAACGTAATCTGGTTTATGCTACTGTCTGCTCCTTTCTTGTTGCTAGGCCTGCTGGAGACTCTGGTTCATCCGTGTCGTGGATGAACAGGTAGTCTTCTAGCCCTGACATTATTACCAGGGATCTCTAGGGTTAGTAGGGCCTGAGGTCCCGGGTATGAGCCCTCACACCATTAGGGTTTGCTAATACAATTAGGAGGTCAGGGCTAGGATTTAGGGATGTGTTAGGCGATGACCTGCTCCCTTTATTCCTGTTTCCAGGCCTAGTGGCATATCCCGCCAACCTACATTGTATGGAGTGAAGTTTCCCCCCACTCCCCACCGTGACAGAGGTGACATCATTACACCTGAGAATTGGGAGGTGTGCTGACTAACCCCCCTTTCATGTATGATGGTCATGTTCTGGTGGTATCTGAACCTTTGTGAACCTTTTTCTTTACTTGAACTTGAATCAACTGGAAAAAAAAAGTACATTTTAATGGAAATTCATTCCTGACTGCTGAGGTAGACAGACTTGAATCCTTTAATTAATTTGAAAAGCTGTATTACCTAGGCTGGGACCAGCAAATGTTCTCAGATGTGTGCCATTTAAGTGTTTATTGCATACTACACTTAATAACTCTTCGGTAACTTCTTTCTTTCAATAATAACACAATATATTGTCGAGTGTGAACATCTTGTCCTTTCACCTTGTGAAAGGAATGGTGGGGGTAGAGTCTTTGTATGGAGCAACACATAGACGGGAGAAGGCACATCAGGACAGCAAACTAAATAAGCAGACAAGTAAACAAAGATCCACATGTAGAAGGAAATTAGACCAAATGCCTGGTGCCGATGAGGAAGATTGGAAAAAACATCTCTCTGTAGAAAACGCTCGGATTTGCAGGCAGCCTAAGAACACAGACAGATGCAAAGAAAGAAACAGCAGTACTAACATATTGTTCTATACATTATCTCATTTTCCAGACTCCCTACAGAACCAAGAACATCAGGATGGTGTAGACAGATGGCTTTAGTCCCTCTTGGATCCATCAAAGACGTTCTTGCCCTACACTAATAGGTCCTTCTCCGATAACTCTCGAAGCCCCAACTCGAAAGCCCCTAAGACAGTCCAAGAAATCAAGCTAGTCCTAATAGGGTCTAGTTTGAACAGAAGACCCTCTGTCTTCTGACTCATTTCCTCGAGAGACGATATCTCGAAATCAAGCCTTGGTATGATAAAATGACCACATACTGCTACAATCTGTTAGACGCAGATATTCACAATCTATTGGGATTATTTTATTAATGGCTTCTTAATCTAATCATTATATTGTCAGGGAAGAATTATGGTCTTGAAGAGGGAGTCCATTATTAGATAAGATGGGAATAAATTGAGATACAGTAATAACGTCAGGTACTGTTATCGTTTTTGGCATAATGTATTCCCCGCCTATTTAGCAGCTGCTGCACACCTCAACAGGAATAATGTGGTTGTAGATGAAGTAAGAAGCTTGTTCAAGCAGTTCCTTTCGACAGATAATAATGATTATTTTTGAGAAAATTTTGAAGAAAACCTGATTATCTGTAAACAGAAGTTTAATGATTTAAATGGATTGGGTGTAGGGGAAAATCGAAACATGTACTGTACAAATAACTTTTTTAGAATACTCAATATCCTCTGTTATATTGTTTTCTTTCCCAGCCACTCACTGGCACGTCAAATAATAACATAAAATATATAAAAATGATGCATCCAAATTATCTAAGTATAAAATATGTAATATTCCAAAGCAATATATTATAAAATATAAAAAAAAAAATAAACCACATCATTAACCCCTTTCCGACATATGACGTAATATTACGTCATGGCGGCAGGTGTGTTTCCACATTTTGACGTACTATTACGTCATGGTGATCAGGCGGGCATCGGAGTGGTGTGCGCCCGATCACTGCAGGGGCCCGGAAGTCCCTGGTAGCCAGGCCCCTGCTGTATCCGCCGGCATCACTGTACAAGCCGATGCCAGTGGATTAACCCCTTCTATGCCGCGATCAGCGCTGACCGCGGCATAGAAGGGATTTGCGGCGGGTGAGGGAGCCCATAGGTTCCCCGCTCTGCAGTGGCGGGGAGCCGATGGGTAAGAAGGCAGCCTGATTCCGTGCAGAGGCTGCCAAATGCCTTGCACGGCATGGGGACCTGCCTTCTACGGGTGCCGAGGAGATCCAGCCTCAGGCTGGGTCTCCTAGGCAACCTGTTAGTGTATTACTCAGTGTAATACATGAACAGGCAATGCATTACAATACAGATGTATTGTAATGCATTGCAGATGGGATCAGACCCCCAAAAGTAAAGTCCCAGAGTGGGACAGAAATAAAGTAAAAAAAAAAAAAGTAAAAAAAAGTTTGTAATAAAAAAAAATGACGTTTCAAGTAACAAAAGAAAAAAATGACCCTTTCCCCTGATTTTATATATAAAAATAGAAGAAAAAAAAACCACACACATATTAGGTATTGCCTCTATAAATATATCACCCTGTCCGATAAACACCGTCCGAAAAAAAAAAAAAAAAAAACTGTTTAAAAAAAGCAATTTTTCTCACCTTACATCACAAAAAGTGCAACACCAAGCGAGAAAATAGGCGTATGCCCCCAAAATTGTACCAATAAAACCGTCATCTCATCCCACAAAAAATGAGCCCTACCTAACACAATCGGTCAAAAAATAAAAAAATATGGCTCTCAGACTATGGAGACACTAAAACATCATTTTTTGGGTTTCAAAAATGCTATTATTGTGTAAAACTTAAATAAGAAAAAGTATACATATTAGGTATTGCCACGTCCATAACGACCTGCTCTATAAAAATATCATGTGACCTAACCTCTCAGGTGAATGCTGTAAAAATTTATAAATAAAAACTGTGCCAAAACAACCAATTTTTGGGGTCACCTTGCCGCATAAAGTGTAATAATGAATGATCAAAAAAATCATATGTACCCAAATGTGGTACCAATAAAAACGTCAACTCTTCCTGCAAAAAATGAGTCCCTGCACAAGACGATTGACAGAAAAATAAAAAAAATATGGCGTTCAGAAAATGCAGACACAAAAACAAATTATTTACCAAAAATGCTTTATTATGTAAAACTGAAACAAATAAAGAAAGTAGACATAGTTGATATCACAGCATCCGTAACAACCTGCTCTGTAAAAATAGCACATGATCTAACCTGTCAGATGAATGTTGTAAAAATTTCTCGTGGAAAAGGCTGCTGTTCACTTCACAACCATTGGGTGGTCACACATAGACAAATATGGCTAAGACATCTCGTGATCGAGTATCGCAAAATTATGTTAGGCTGGTCATTTCACACCACACATCGAGATATTTCATACCAAGAGGATAGTAAAAAGGACACCTCTGTAGACAATCTAGTAAACTGAACTGCTATCAACAGTGTCTTTGGAGTCTGAGATAATCTTATATTACAAATGTGTCCTTCCTTTCCTAAGATATGAGCCTTAAGATCACATCCTTTAACAAAAAAACAAAAAAAAAACATGGTTTTGCGATACTCTGTCAGGAGTTGTTTATGTTCTATGTGTCTTTGTGGCCACCCAGTGGTTGTAATGTGAATTGCAGCCTGCCAAGGATTTTGCTAGCAGGTTGGGATTATGTATTGTATTTGTATTGTAAGAAAGTGAAGCTCTAGAAAGGTGAGAGTGGACACATCTGTAGGTTTCTAGATTTTGTGTCTTTGGAACTTTGAGGACCACAGCCGGTTATTTCCATCCTGTGCAATAAGCATGACAAATTACTTAAAATTGTATCCATTCAGTGCTGTGCTTTGTACTCGCAGAGTACTCAGTGTATGTCCAAGTACTCCATATCAACCCAACGCCTCAATATTGACAAGTGCTGAAGGAGACATCATATACAGTGGATATAAAAGTCTACACACCCCTGTTAAAATGTCAGGTTTCTGTGATGTAAAAAAAGAGACAAAGATAAATCATTTCAGAACTGTTTCCACCTTTAATGTGACCTTTAAACTGTACAACTCAATTGAAAAACAAACTGAAATCTTTTAGGTGGAGGGAAGAAAAAATATAAAAATAAAATAATGTGGTTGCATAAGTGTGCACACCCTTAAACTAATACTTTGTTGAAGCACCTTTTGATTTTATTACAGCACTCAGTCTTTTTGGGTATGAGTCTATCAGCATGGCACATTTTGACTTGGCAAGATTTGCCCACTCTTCTTTAAAAAATCACTCTAAATCTGTCAGATTGCAAGGGCATCTCCTGGGCACAGCCCTCTTCACATCACCCCACAGATTTTCAATCGGATTCAGGTCTGGGCTCTGGCTGGGCCATTTCAAAACTTTAATCTTCTTGTGGTGAAGCCATTCCTTTGTTGATTTGGATGTATGCTTTGGGTCGATGTCATGCTGAAAGATGAAGTTCCTCTTCATGTTCAGCTTTCTAGCAGAAGCCTGGAGGTTTTGTGCCAATATTGACTGGTATTTGGAACTGTTCATAATTCCCTCTAGCTTAACTAAGGCCCCAGTTCCAGCTGAAGAAAAACAGCCCCTGGCATGATGCTGCCACCACCATGCTTCACTGTGGGTATGGTGTTCTTTTGGTGATGTGCAGTGCTGTTTTTGGGCCAAACATATCTTTTGGAATTATGGCCAAAAAGTTCAACCTTGGTTTCATCAGACCATAACACCTTTTCCCACATGCTTTTGGGAGACTTCAGATGTATTTTTGCAAAATGTAGCCAGGCTTGGATGTTTTTCTTGGTAAGAAAAGGCTTTCGTCTTGCCACTCTACCCCATAGCCCAGATGTATTAAGAATATGGGAGATTGTTGTCACATGTACCACACAGCCAGGACTTGCCAGATATTCCTGCAGCTCCTTTAATGTTGCTGTAGGCCTCTTGGTCGCCTCCCAGACTAGTTTTCTTCTCGTCTTTTCATAAATTCTGGAGGGACGTCCAGTTCTTGGTAATGTCACTGTTGTGCCATATGTTCTCCACTTGATGATGATGTCTTCACTGTGTTCCATGGTATATCTAATGCCTTGGAAATTCTTTTGTACCCTTCTCCTAACTGATACCTTTTAACAATGAGATCCTTGTGATGTTTTGGAAGCTCTCTGTGGACCATGGCTTTTGCTGTGCGAAAATTTCAGGAAAGACCAACTAGAGCAGCTGAACTTTATTTGGGGTTAATCAGAGGCACTTTAAATGATGGCCGGTGTATGCTGACTCCTATTTAACAGGATTTTGAATGTGATTGCTTAAAGAGGACCTTTCACTAGAATAAAAAAATCTAAGCTAACTATACAGACATGGAGAGCAGTGCCCAGGGATCTCCCTGCACTTACTGTTATACCTGGGCGCCGCTCCGTTCTCCCGGTATAGCCTCCGGTATCTTCATAGTTAGGCTCCACCCAGGGGAACCTGCCGGCGTCTCATTCTCCCATGCTGTAGCGCTGGCCAATCGCAGCCCTCAGCTCATAGCCTGAGAGTTGTTTTTTTTCTCTCAGGCTATGAGCTCAGCGCTGCGATTGGCCAGCGCTACTGCATGGGAGAATGAGACGCCGGCAGCTTCAACTGGGTGGAGCCTAACTATGAAGATACTGGAGGCTATACCGGGAGAACGGAGCGGCGCCCAGGTATAACAGTAAGTGCAGGGAGATCCCTGGGCACCGCTCTCCATGTCTGTATAGTTAGCTTAGATTTTTTTATTCTAGTGAAAGGTCCTCTTTAATTCAGAAAACAGCTACATCCCCAGTTATAAGAGGGTGTGCACACTTATGCAACCACATTATTTATTTTTTTTTGTTTTGTTTTCTTCCCTCCACCTAAAATATTTCAGTTTGTTTTTCAATTGAGTTGTACAGTTTATAGGTCACATTAAAGGTGGAAAAAGTTCTGAAATGATTTATCTTTGTCTCTTTTTTTTACATCACAGAAACCTGACATTTTAACAGGGGTGTGTAGACTTTTATATCCACTGTATACTGCTCGCTGTTACCGTTTCTTATTGAAACTTCAAAATAAATGTCATGTAGAAAACGGCGCCTAAAAAAAGTAATGGAACTTCTCATTATTTCCAGGCATGTTTACCTTGACATCAGCAAGTGACAGGGAAGTGCTTCTTCTTTTTCCGCATAGATAGAGCTGTCATATTCCGAATTTTCCACTTATTCACGTAAAAAATCAAATACTACCCAATATAATGCAATAAGGAATACCGTAACGCTGCGATGACCAGTTTTATTCACATTAATTAAATTTTATTTGGATATGTTGTCTTTAAAATACACTTAAAGGGGTTTTCCCGTGATCAATATTAAAAATGAAATTCATATATCATGTACATGATATAGATGGATGGATAGATAGATAGCAGAAAGATAGATAGATAATAGATAGATAGATGAGAAAAAGGTAGATGGATATGAGATAGATAGAGAAATAGATAGATATGACAGAGATAGATAGAAGACAGATGAAAAGATAGATAGATAGATAGATAGATAGAAATTCCACGGCACTTCCATAAAATAGATAGGTGTTTATTTCACCAGATGCAACGTTTCGGTTCCCCTTTTGGAACCTTTCTCCAGCAGTGACAAATTAATGGTGGAAATTACATATATTTATACCACACATGTGATTATTAGATAATTAAAACAATCAAGTACAAAAATATAAAAAGTGCATGATTATAATATTAAAAATACATATAAAACAGTGTATAATATAATACATACATTGTGTATACATTCATATATGAAATATCCAAAATGTGCATATAATTAAATGTCCAAAATCACAAAATTCATAAGTGATCCAGAATTCATTAATTACAAACAAATGTGAATAAGCCCTGGTTTGTGGGGGGAGGAGGAGAAACCATACCTGTCAGCATAGAAGCACCATGAGACACAGCGTCTCAATAGTATAAACGTGCATGTCAGAAGGACCTGTGATGATCATGTGGGAGGTGCAGTCACGTGACAGAACGTCACATGATGCATCCTGGTCACACGGCCGCTTCCATCCACAGCATCACACTATGATGCCTTGCCTAAAACACATGATAATAGTCACGGGATCAGACAAGATCACGTGACCGTGTATTGTGCAAATGTATTGTATCGTACAACCGTAGTAAGAATAAGTATTACTTGAAAATTAACCGCTCTTTTTTTTTTTACAAATTAAAAAATATATAAAAAAAATAAGTATACTAATAAACGCTTCCCTCCGGGATAGTCCTCTCAGTGCATAAAATGAACAACAATCCACAAACATCAGCAGAATTCATGGATGGATGCACATTTCAGCATCAATAAGAGTAACCAATCCCCAGAGGAAGTTTGGCCCCAATATCAAACATTAAATAATATTAGGGCCATATGTTTAGGTGATGGCGACGATCCATTTGGATGTCTGCCCTATAAACATAGGACCAATTTTTCAACAAGGACCTTCTGGTATAGCACAGTTTTGATTGTCCTCTCCACTAAAGGAATGAAAGATGAGAAGTTCTCTTTGTAGTGGGGGTCGATAAGGGTGAACAACCAGTAATCCATGTTGTCTAAAATGTGTATAACGCGCGGGTCATGGGAAAGGCAGCCTAACATGAAGTCAGCCATGTGTGCCAGAGTACCAACAGGCAAGACTTTGCTGTCATCATCAGAAGGTGAGCTGACCCTGTAAAAGATTGTAGGTGAGGGCCTGCCGGTGAGCTGACCCTGTAAAACATTATATGCGAGGGCCTGCAGGTGAGCTGACCCTGTAAAACATTATATGCGAGGGCCTGCAGGTGAGCTGACCCTGTAAAACATTATATGCGAGGGCCTGCAGGTGAGCTGACCCTGTAAAAAATTATATGCGAGGGCATATATGTGAGGGCATTATATGTGACAAATAAGCATGTTGATATGATGGAAGATGAGGATGAGAAAAGGAAGATATAACCATATACCCTTGTTTGTGGCGGAAGGGGTGCATGGGAATACAGTGTATTCAGTATATTAAACAACACATTTAAAGTGCCTTTGTTCATCCGCTTTCCTCTGGTGGAGTCGAGAAGTCTGGGGCAATCCAGGCCTTGTTCATTTTTTATAAGTCGACCTGTCAGCATTTTCAGTTGACAGGCGGATACGTTTATCTGTTATAATGCCCCCAGCAGCACTAAATACCCGCTCAGACAAAACGGTGGCAGCAGGGCAGGCCAGCACCTCCAAGGCGTAGAGCGCCAGTTCGTGTCACGTGTCTAGCTTGGACACCCATTAGTTGTAAGGCACTGAGGGATCACTGAGGACGCTGACACGGTCTGCTACGTATTCCTTCACCATCTTCCAAAACGTTTCCCTCCTTGTGACACTAGGCCGCGCATCAGGGTGAGGGTGCTGGCTGGGTGTCATGAAACTGTCCCAGGCCTTGAAGAGTGTTGCCCTGCCTCTGTTGGAACTGCTGTGTGTTCCCTTTGTCTCCCCTCCGCGGGTTGCTCAAGGAAGTACAGACTCTGCCGCCAGCGTTGTCAGATGGAAATTTTGGAGTCATTTTTCAACAAGGACCTTCTGGTATTGCACCGTTTTGCTTGTCCTCTCCACCTGAGGAATGAGAGATGAGATGTTTTCTTTGTCGAGAAGGGTGAACAACCAGTAATCCGTGTTGTCTAAAATGCGTATAACGCGTGGGTCGCAGGAAAGGCAGCCTAACATGAAGTCAGCCATGTGTGCCAGAATACCAACAGTCAAGACTTCGCTGTCATCTCAATTTCCTCATCCTCTTCCTCCTCTTCTGCCCACCCACGCTATACAGATGGAATTAAACTTCCATGGGTACTACCCTCTGTAGCGGAGGCAACCGTCTCCTGCTCCTCCTCCTCTTTATTGTCCAATTCACTCTGAGAAGACAGACGGAGGGTGGTCTGGCTATCGCCCTGTGTAATGTCTTCTTCCCACATTTCCACCTCTTCCACATGCAAAGCATCGTCCTTAATTGTGAGCAGCAAACGTTTGAGTAGATTCAGAAGTGGGATGGTTACGCTGATAATAGCGTTATCGCCGCTCACCGTCTGTGTTGATTCCTCAAAGTTTCTTTAAACGTCACTGAGGTCAGACATCCATGCCCACTCCTCCCTTCTGATTAGCGGAAGCTGACTGGAAAGGCGACGACCATGTTACAGCTGGTATTTCACTACTGCTCTCTGCTGCTCACAAAGCCTGGCCAACATGTGGAACGTGGAGTTCCAGCGCATGCTCACGTCGCACAACAGCCGGTGAGCTGGCAAGTTCAAGAGCTGCTGCAGCGATGACAGACTGGCTGAAGCTGTCGATGACTTGTGGAGATGTGCACACACACGGTGCACCTTTACCAGTAGCTCAGGCAAATTGGGATCGTTTATGAAAAAACGCTGAACCACTAACTTTAAGACGTGGGCTAGGCATGGGATGTACTATGGTCTTTACCCTTGAGGAAGCCGGACTGTGCCGGCTATACGCTTTGGGCGTCACTCATCTATTCAGGTCCACTGCACCAGCTGCTTATGAAGGTTTTGGCTCTTGCTATTTGACCTCATTGTGGTCTGCTTTTATTTTTTTGTGGCCTTACCTTATCTGACATTATCTTTATGTTAATTATAGGTGCATATTTTGTTTAGCTGGGTTATATTGCATGTCCTTATCCAGCTGACGTTCAGTGGATTCTGTATGTGTTGGTGACACCATATTTTTACACCGACACTCAACTCATGTTCATATTGTATACAATTTTTAATGTGTGTGTTTGTTGGTGTGTCTAATAAACGTTATATATATTTTAACACATGGCTATTGTTGGATGTGCATGTATAGGGTGGTTCTTGTGACTCTCCCTTGGGTCAGGCTTGTTTTCTAGGCATGGTATTTGTGTGAGCTTGCCGAGCTCCAAAGCCGCCACCAAGTTAAGGCCATTATCACACACAACCATGCCTGGTTGTAGGTTGAGCGGCGAGAGCCACAGCTCAGTCTGGTCTCTTATCCCCTGCAACAGCTCTGCGGCGGTGTGGTGTTTGTCCCCTAAGCATATCAGTTTCAGCACGGCCTGTTGACTCTTCCCCACTGCAGTGCTACAGTGCTTCCAGCTACCGGCTGATGGCTGACTGGTGCTGCACCTGGATAATTCGGAGGTGGAAGTGGAGGCGGAGGAGGAGAAGTGGGGGTTGGAGCCACTAACGTAGGTGCTGGCGGAAACCCTGATGGAATTAGGGCCCGCAATCCTCTGCGTCGGTAGCACAATGTTTACCCAGTATGCCGTCAGGGAAATGTAGCGTCCCTGGCCAAATGCACTTGTCCATGTGTCCGTGGTTAAGCGGACCTTCCCAGTAACTGTGTTGGTCAGGGCACGTGTGACGTTTCGGGACATATGTTGGTGTAAGGCAGGCAGGGCACACCTTAAAAAATAGTGGCGGCTGGGGACAGAGTACCGTGGGACGGCCTCAGCCATCAGGCTGCGGAAGGCCTCAGTTTCCACAAGCCTAAATGGCAACATTTCCAGGGGACATGTCCTTTCTCCCTGTCACCAGGAGATATAGCTGGTAGCAGTTAATGGATGGAACTGAGCATGTGCGACCACCTTATTTTAGTGAGGTGGATGGAGAAATATTAATAAAAATAAAAAAACAGCAGGTGACGCAATACAGAGACATAATTACTAGCTGCATTCCATAATGGAATGTACTTACAACGCTCTGAAACGTTAAAGGGGCATTCCTATCCTAAAAAAAACAGTGGTACATTGCTATGATTGGTGGAGTCCCACTTCTGAAACCCCTACAATCCTAAGAATGAAGAGGTCACAGCACTAGTGTAGGGTATAAAACCCCTTTTATGACTGTGTCCCCAATCAAATGATGCGCTCTACCACAAACATCCATAAAACAAAAAGCAATGGGAAAATGTTAGGTTCAGTGCCCAAATGATAGCACAATAGCAGTCCAAATACTACCTCCATACAGTCAAATGTCCATTACTTTTTCTACATTAGGTGTCTGAATGTTGTCTGAACATTTTATACTCTATTTTTTTTTATTTTTTTATTCTAAGTTTGGTGACTACGACTACACTTTGATGTTGCATTTGTTGAATGCTGCTTGAACATTTAACACTCCATTTTCTTAAAGTTTCGGGACTACGACTACGCAATGACATTGTCTTGTTTGCTGGAATGTTGCTTGAGCATTTATTACTCCAGTTTTTTAAGTTGGATGACTACGACTACACAATAATATTGCCTTGCTTGCTTGAATGTTGTTTGAAAAGTTTATATTCCATTTTTTTCAAGTTTTAGGACTACGACTACACTTTGATATTGCATTAGTTGAATGCTGCTTAAACTGTTAATACTCCAGTTTTTAAAGGTTGGGGACTAAGACTACTCAATGAATGCTTGAACATTTTTTGAACTTTTGATACTGTAGTTTATTTTTTATTTTTAGCTTTGACTACAACTACACTTTCATATTGCATTGCTTAAATGTTGCTAATTCCAATCGAGATTTTTTTTTTTTAAGAGTTTTGAGTTTAGACTACGACTACACCTCAGATTTGCTCTGTTATTTTATGATATGCTTTCTTAGGCACGGCAGCTTGTGGACCTACACGTTTAGAGCTCAGCTGCTAGGAAGCATGCTTAATTTTCTAATCCTCATCCTCCTCTCTGCTCTGCTTGTCAGTGATTATGATCCTGAATGCAGATGATAAGATCTTCAGTTGAATCTCTGTAGGAATGGAGATCATAAGGAGACATTAGGTACAGAAAGGACTGATAGGACAGCCTATGGTAATGTAGGACTGTGTTAATGGTTGCTTCACAACACTGAGGTAAAGAGCTGCCTCATCCTTCTCTCTGCTCTGCTTGTCAGGGATTATGATCCTGAATACAGGTGATAAGATTTTCAGCTGAATCTCTGTAGGAATGGAGATTATGAGGAGACATGAAGTCCAGAGAGGAGGTGGGGATGTGACTAATGAGCAGCAGCACTTGTATATAGTCTCCATTACCACTGTCTGGTCCGTCCTCTCTATACTTCATGTCTCCTCATGAACTCCATTCCTACTGAGATTCAGCTGAAGATCTTATCATCTGTATTCAGGATTATATTCCTTGACAGAAGAGCAGAGAGCAGGATGAGGCAGTTTTTTACCTCATTGTTGTGAAGTAACTTGTCCTCCTGTATGATTAGGACAGGTTTTGTGTGTACTAATAGGACGGCGGCCATTTTAGTTCCCCTGATGATTGCTCTCTAGACAAAACAAGCCATTATAACTAATGAAAGGTATTGGGGAATATATTTATAATAAAGTAATATTTAGGTATTTTCTTAATTCCCGGAGAACCCCCTAAAATGTTCAGCATTGGAGCAAATAAACAACATTTTCATCAGCTCATTTGTATCGGAAAGTACAATCTTTTCCTCCATTCAATATGTTGAAGCGAAAATGTTCAAACTGCCTTTGATTTTCAAAAGAAAATCTATCCTGAAAGTGCAAGCAACTCTGGAGAGTTTATTAACCTCAGACTGTCAGAGAAAAACCTAAAGGTTTAAATAATTGAATAAATTGGTATTGAGAATCTTAAAGGGCATCTGTCAGTAGGTAATTGACTGTTGTACCAGGCACAATGCCTTGTAGGGCTAGCTCAGCTGAATGCAATGAGGCCTAGGTTCCTGCATAGTCATCTCATGTGGTCATGTCAACCAAGAAGGAGAGGGAGGGCCTGGCAGAGGAAGCAGGACGAGCAAGGGTGCATATTGTGGCTTAGGCCTGTCCACAGGGAGTTTCCTGGTGACCGAAATTTAAACAACAGCAACAACCCCTTCAGGCCCTGTACATAATGCAGTACGTAATATTTTCCTAGAGTGTCCCTTTAAATCTGTTCTTGTTCATCGGAATATTATTTTTATATTATCATTCAAAGAAATGTAACCAAGGAAACAGTATCCATTATCTTTGGATAGCCTCTTGATTTGTTTCATACAATGTCAACATCCATGTGATCCATTGCAATACTAGTAGCTATCAGATCTTTCAAGTGCCCTTCTGTTTGCCTATGGAATGGAGAGAACATGGAACGGATTTGTTATCATGCTTAAGGTTAACTGAGGTCATACTTGAACTTCAAGGTTTTGAGTAGAGTTAGGCTAGCGGCCTACGGTTACATTTAGTCATCTCCATGTTTCTCTTTCGGAAAAAAAGTAGTGACAATCACAAGAATTCTGACATTTGTGGTTGGGAAATATTAAGGTTTAACTCGAGTTATGATAATTCTATGGTAATTAACAGGTATCCTAATGTCCATGAGAAGACATTGGACATCAACTGAGCCCTCCTTTTAGAGTGTCACCAGGAAGGTGCAGCTTCTGCTCTTGAAGACTTGACTCAGCCATGAATACATTGTCATCTATAGGTTTCATGCAACAGTAGACACCACAGGAGAAATGTATGTCCAGCGGATCGCCGGAAACGTTGAGAGTTTTAAGACTCAGAGGGATCTGCTGATTGAAAGTTCTGTCAAATTAGTTCTTCTGACACTTGATGAATTTGGAGATGGGAGAGGGGAGAGGATCAAAGGCTATAGGAGTGTTCACAAGCTGGTGCTCCAAGGGCTCATGCCGTCCCACTCCAACTGTTCTCATCAGGATGATCAATCATAACCCTACCAGGCAGTGTGTTTGGCTTAATAGGGTTGGGTATGCTTAGAGTTTACCTCCTGAGAAACCTGCAGTTCCCACAAAGCAAAGTGCAGAGCAGAGCAGAAGAGTATCCAGCCAACCTGAGGGCTGAAGGGCAGAAGGATTTTACTTAAAGCAAGGATATATACCTGAGGAAGTTTTCTACCATGGATAAAGCCAGCATTAGGGCATACGGCCTTGGGATCAAGACAGACAGGAGTTCTGAGGACTAGTGCACAGGATTTCTGAGGAAAAGGTGCAGCCTGGTCTGTAAGTGTTTTTACCCTCTGAGTATCTTGCAAAGAACATTGTGCCTGCCATTTGTATAAAGCCTGATTATTATTGCTACTGCCATGTGGAACTGAACCTAGACTGTACAAAGTTAACTTTTTCCAGTAAAGGAAGTTTTGGTTCACCACAACCACGTGTTCCTCAATTATTCCTATCATCACATCGGTGTGCCACCGTTACAGGCACTGGCGTCATGAATCTTAAAAGGACTTGCCCCCGGCACATTAAACACCTGCAACATCCAGGGCACCTTATCTACCATCAGGCCTGGTCCCTATACACTGAGAGTGCCCCAGAGTCTCCTGTGCCAGCCTCTCCATCACTGCTGTACGCCTACCCAGGGTCTCCCATAAACTGTGAGTAACCAAGAGCAACCCTCGTTTGCCTATTAACCGTGACCTCACCATCGCAATACCCTGCAGGGCGGCGTACTGCAAAAGGAATGTCATGTAGATGTGTCCTTTCTTAACTTTCCTCCTGACTCAACATATTCTGAAAGGTGCGGCATGAGAAGCCTTTAAATTATCATTTTGTGATGCTGTATCAGAAGATGTTTATGTGCCATAGGTGTCTATATGTGACCACCTAGTGGTTGTGTCAAGTTTTCTAATGTATCATGATAACGTATTGGATTAGTATTATAAGAAATTGATGTCTTTAACTAAGTTCCAGGAGAGATAAGGGTGGACACATCTGTAAGTAGTGTAGCATGGACTATTTCATGCTCTATAGCTCCAGAAATGACCGTTTGTGGCAATCAATGGGTCAAAGACAACTTCACTTGTAGAAAGGAGGTCCAATTGGACAAGTAACTTCGCCCCACCAAACTTCTGTAATACAAGTAGGCTTCACACAGGGGCAACGACTAAGTTTGCTTCAGCTGTACCTAAATACCCTGGCCAAGGTCCATGCCTCATCAGCTCCCCTAGCTTTGTCCCTGAGAAGAAAGCTATTCTTTATATTTTTGATCAGGGATGTCCAGCCTGTGGCCCTCAAGCTGTTCTAAAGCTTCAAGTTCCTTCATGCCTTGGCATCCTACATCAGGGCATGCTGGTAGTTCAAATTTTGCAGCAGGTTGGACATCCCTGCTCTAGATAATTTACATTTGTACAGAAACTTTATCACATCACACTGTCATATGTCTAGTGATGTTCAGCCGATGACTGGAGTAGACAGTCAAGCAGTGAAGTGACAATCTACGATATGTACGGATGACACCTATTCCCTTACACAATGAGCTATCATCTCTGTCAAAGTGACTCCTGTGCTCTCACCGTGTGAATGAATATAATGGTTCCTACAAACATCTGAACGTCTGAGCTTTAGTCACGCATCTATTACAAGTATATATCAATATATGCTAGTTAAACTTTCCGCCTCTCTAAATCAAGCAAGCGCTGCAATTTATTACTCCCAGTGTGAACAGGTAACATCCATGGGCATCAATAAAGGAGCCGAGAGGAGTATTTATAGTTACTGGGGACAGATGTCTGAGAACAGGTAGAGGAGGTGTGAGGTTTCATATCAGTTTCTGGAGCATGAAATCAGAGGTACGGCTGTGGCTGATGAGTAAGCAGCCTGAGGCCAAGAAGCTTCTGCTTGGAGCTGCTGGAGTTTGCTTCCTCCTGTGGATGTGGAGCAGATTACACTGAACCCATATTAGCATCACTTTGTGGCAGGTGTTATATATTCAGCTTGAGGTTCCTGGCTATGTCTATCTATGTATCTGTATTACGCCCCATGCACACCCTATGCTGATAGGATGCAGACCCATTTTTTTCTACGGGGCTGCAAAAGATGCGGACAGTGAACGTGCTGTTCCCACCTGTACAGGTATGTCCGTTTCACGGCCCAGCCCAAAAAAAAAAAACATGTCCTATTCTTGTCCGTATTGCAGACAAGAATAAACATTTCTACAATAGTGCAGAACGAGAAAGTGCGAGGTGTGGTTTGTAGACCGCTCAATGGAAATGGTTGTGTTCATGAAGCCTTAGTGGTGAAGGAATCGATTCAAACAAATCGATTTTTGTCTCTAAGCAGGTTTTAGCAGCAGTGATGACGGGGCATCCCCAAAAGTTGAGGGCGCTTCCCCCCCACACCAACTGATCAACAGGCTGGCCCTGACCAACTCTTGCCTGCAACGAGGCTCTGCTTTTTCAATTGGGGCAGATTCCACGCATGCACCACTATTCTTCTGGGTAGCAGTGCACAAACAGTCTCAGATACTGTAGTGAAAGCAGAGCCTCTGCTCATGCGCCACTACTTGGAGCACTGTTGCAGGTGAGGGATCTATCTCATGCCACACATTGTAGAAAATAGATAACACCGTACATTGCTTCAAGTGTACTGAACATTCAAGACAGGTCCATAGACTTTCTGCAGCGAGGTGAGAAATAGAGCTATGTGAGAACCTCTCTCTCCTAATTCTAGCGATCGGTGGAGGTCTCAGCTGGAGTCTCCTGTCAGGGCCGGCCTTTGGGGTGTGCGGGCTGTGCGGCCGCACAGGGCGCCATAGCAACAGGGGCGCCGGGCGGCCGACAGCCCGCAATGTAATATGGCGGCACTTATGTTTTCCCACGGGGCGGGCGGGCCCCCGCCCCCTCCATCTCCCCCTCCCCTGTATTCAGCAGGGGGCGCACGTTGCGGTTTAAAAAAAAAAAACTTCGGGCGGCTGGCGGCGCCCCTCATTCTGCGCCGCCTGAGTGGCTGAGCCTGCCTGCGCCTGCTGTGTGCTGTTAGTGTAGCGTGGCCGAGCTCTGTTCGATCCGCGGTACAGGAGCTTTTGTTTCCTGTACCCGGCCGGACTGACAGGAAGTGCTCACTTAGTGTGCACTTCCTGTCAGTCCGGCCGGGTACAGGAAACAAATGCTCCTGTACCGCGGATCAAACAGAGCTCGGCCACGCTACACTAGAGGTGGAAATGAGAGTGATGGGGGGGGGGGGGGGGGAGAGAAATAATGAGAGTGATGGGGGGGGGGGGGGGGGAGAGAAATAATGAGAGTGATGGGGGGGGGGGGGGGAGAGAAATAATGAGAGTGATGGGGGGGGGGGGGGAGAGAAATAATGAGAGTGATGGGGGGGGGGGGAGAAATAATGAGAGTGATGGGGGGGGGGGGGAGCAGGGCCGGCCTTTGGGGTGTGCGGGCTGTGCGGCCGCACAGGGCGCCATAGCAACAGGGGCGCCGGGCGGCCGACAGCCCGCAATGTAATATGGCGGCACTTATGTTTTCCCACGGGGCGGGCGGGCCCCCGCCCCCTCCATCTCCCCCTCCCCTGTATTCAGCAGGGGGCGCACGTTGCGGTTTAAAAAAAAAAAACTTCGGGCGGCTGGCGGCGCCCCTCATTCTGCGCCGCCTGAGTGGCTGAGCCTGCCTGCGCCTGCTGTGTGCTGTTAGTGTAGCGTGGCCGAGCTCTGTTCGATCCGCGGTACAGGAGCTTTTGTTTCCTGTACCCGGCCGGACTGACAGGAAGTGCTCACTTAGTGTGCACTTCCTGTCAGTCCGGCCGGGTACAGGAAACAAATGCTCCTGTACCGCGGATCAAACAGAGCTCGGCCACGCTACACTAGAGGTGGAAATGAGAGTGATGGGGGGGGGGGGGGGAGAGAAATAATGAGAGTGATGGGGGGGGGGGGGGGGGGAGAGAAATAATGAGAGTGATGGGGGGGGGGGGGGAGAGAAATAATGAGAGTGATGGGGGGGGGGGGGGGGGGAGAGAAATAATGAGAGTGATGGGGGGGGGGGGGAGAAATAATGAGAGTGATGGGGGGGGGAGAAATAATGAGAGTGATGGGGGGGGGGAGAAATAATGAGAGTGATGGGGGGGGGGGAGAAATAATGAGAGTGATGGGGGGGGGGGAGAAATAATGAGAGTGATGGGGGGGGGGGGGGAGAAATAATGAGAGTGATGGGGGGGGGGGGAGAAATAATGAGAGTGATGGGGGGGGGGAGAAATAATGAGAGTGATGGGGGGGGGAGAAATAATGAGAGTGATGGGGGGGGGGAGAAATAATGAGAGTGATGGGGGGGAGAAATAATGAGAGTGAGGGGGGGGGGAATAATGAGAGTGAGGGGGCGGGGGATAATAATGAGAGTGATGGGGGGGAGAATAATGAGAGTGATGGGGGGGGGAGAAATAATGAGAGTGATGGGGGGGGGGGAGAAATAATGAGAGTGATGGGGGGGGGAGAAATAATGAGAGTGATGGGGGGGGGGGGAGAAATAATGAGAGTGATGGGGGGGAGAAATAATGAGAGTGAGGGGGGGGGAATAATGAGAGTGAGGGGGCGGGGGATAATAATGAGAGTGATGGGGGGGAGAATAATGAGAGTGATGGGGGGGGGGGGGGGGAGAGAAATAATGAGAGTGATGGGGGGGGGGAGAAATAATGAGAGTGATGGGGGGGAGAATAATGAGAGTGATGGGGGGGGGAGAAATAATGAGAGTGATGGGGGGGGGAGAATAATGAGAGTGATGGGGGGGGGGAGAAATAATGAGAGTGATGGGGGGGAGAAATAATGAGAGTGATGGGGGGGAGAATAATGAGAGTGATGGGGGGGGGAGAATAATGAGAGTGATGTGGGGGGAGAATAATGAGAGTGATGGGGGGAGAATAATGAGAGTAATGGGGGGGGGGGGGAATAATGAGAGTGACAATGGAGTCCCCAGAGCCAGACTGCAGCCAGAGTCCAGATCATCTTATTGTCCTGGTGGTAAGTAGACAATGCAATATGTTTATTATTTAATTGTTTAGTTATTAATACTACATTGGAAATTAATTTTCTCAGCTGGACACCGGCCGACATGCGCTGGGAGCCTCGCCAGCGGTTAGGGTAGGGAAAAAGCACTGGCCCGTACGTAAATTTTTCCCTTCCCTAACCGCTGGTGAGGCTCCTGGTGCATGCGCAGTGTCGGCCGGTGTTCAGCTGAAAACATCCATCCGATCACTGCGCATTGGCCCATAGTTTTTCCCTACCCTAACCGCCGGCGAGGCTCCTGGCGCATGCGCTGCTGTGAAATTTCCCTAACCTGTCGTTGTGCGCCTGCGCGATGCTGCACACCTCCTCACGTCATGTCCGGTGCGACCGGAAGTGACGAGGGTAGGGAAATCTCACGAACTAGGGAAGTATAACATTACACCGGCCTTTGGGGTGTGAGGGCTGGTAACTACTTGGTTGGATAGTCAGCCAGCCTATGCCATGATGCCAGCAACAAGCATTTTTTTTTTGGGGGGGGGGGGGGGCGCCACAAGGTTAGCTCGCACAGGGCGCCTGAACACCTAAGGCCGGCCCTGTCTCCTGTTGCCTCCTTCCTGGCGATTCTGGACACCTGGTCTGCTCTGTCCCTCTATGAAGCCTGTCACTGCTTGCCTGCAAAACTTCTCCTTCTCAGTCCATATAGTTCTCATGCATGCTCTCTCTGACTCTTAAAGGGCCAGTGGGTATGTACCCTAATCTTCAACAGTCAATGGCTGGCAACCCATGGGTAATTAAGCCACTTTTTCCCTTTGGGAGGGTCCATGAGCAATCGGTCACTTGGCTTGCTAAATTCCTGAAAATGTGTGCTGTAATCTGTTGTCTCCCTGTGTCTTTGCCTGTTTACTGGAGCTTCTACCTGACCTGTGCCTGATCTCAGCATTGACCCTTTGCTGCTTGCCCTAACCTTGGACTGTTTACAGTATTGTTCGTACTCTGCCTGCCCTGACCTTGGCCTGTCCCTGACATTTTGCCTGACCTTTCTGTGATCTGCTCTGGTGTCTCTGATTCCCCATGGTCAGCTGTCAATCATGCAGAGACTATTCCAGTATGACTATTCCCTGCAGTGAAGTTTAGATCACTGTACAGGGGTTAAAGGGTGATTACCAGGGTACTGCCAGGATAACACCCATAGGTTTAGCCCAAAGCCAAATCTATTGTTCCTCATCTGCCAAAATATATAGACTGGACCAATATAGCACAGCATGTTAGTTTGTATTTGTTTTAATGCTCATTGCCTTCAGTTTTTAAGACTTGAAGTTAGTCACTGCTTGGAGATAGCTATATAGTGAAGATGAAAGAACACAGCAGATTACAGAAACTTCAAATCCCCTGAAGCAATAATACATTGAAAAATCAATGCCAGGAAAGTGATAGAAAGGGCTAGGTTGCTGTTAATTCTGAGACTCTATCAGAACATAAAGGTCCCCTTGATTCAAGCCTTTTAAGAACCCTGACTAGTTGCCTTCATTTGTAGACGAAACAAGATTAGAAATGAATTCATAATCTAAAATCATTTGGCAAATTGTGACCATATAAATGGTGTTTCTTCAGAATGCCCCATCTTCTTTACTTGTCTATAGGCTTCTTAGTGGTATCTTCATGATGCCTAAAATTGTCTACACCTTGTTTCTTTTAAGCATCATTATTGTTTCCATTGATCTGGGTCTTCTCCATGTTCAAAATAGGTGTCTGTCTGATCAGTTGTGCTTCAAGTAGAAGATTTGGCTTCTTATGGTCAAGTATCCGCCTCTTACATTTCCTTGATGTTAACAGTGTTCTCAAAACTTTTATCAAACAAAAGTTCTTCATTGTCCAGCTTTGCTATCTGTAAAGAACCATAACATATTCCGGGACAATTGGCATAATTGCTGTTATAAAATATTACTGTTTCTGAAGATTTTGTTTAAGTCACCTGTTTTTGCTTTTTCAAATATACATTAGTAAGAAACAACATATATCAGTCTGATCAAAGTAGGTGCTAAAAGCTTCACTTGCTCTGTAGGACCTAGAATGTGCAATACATGAACCACCTAAAATAATGCTTCTTTTGTCCAGTGGAGATGCAAGAGAGAACTAAATACTTGCTGCCAGGGTCCCTCATCAGCCCAAGAAAGGGCGTTAGTGATGTTTTTCTATTGATGGTTGGAGCAGTGACACATGCATTTTATGGAAGCATTAGGCAGGTCCATATGGCCACAGCACTTCCTAGCCCTCCCACTCGCAAGCATTCATAGGACCTGTGAAGCTGTAGGCCAGATGCACCACTGGCTACACGTGCAGAAGCGCTACCACTGGAGGACACTCACCGGCCACACCTACAAGACTTGATAAAGGGGACTGCGTACCCCGAAACGCGTCGTCTTTGCTAATCAAAAAATACTTCGTATCCTCAACTGGGTTGTGAATTGCGCCTTGTGTCCATCCGCTCACTGCATGAACCTAGTGCAGACGAGCCCCCTCCCCATACACCACGTCAGTACGAGGGAAGAGGCAAAGACAAAATCCAAAAGCAAGCAGAGGTCAAAATCCGAGAGGTAGCATCAAGCTTCAGGGATCAGGCAGAAGAGGTGTCAGGAAGCGGATCAAGGATCAAATCCAAAGGTAAGCTAAATAACAATAATAATACACAGCCTAAGGGACCGAAATCACAGGCAACCTGTGGCCAGCAGGTTGCCTGTATTTATAGTGGGGAGTGAGGGTCATGTGACGTGGCCAGCGTCACATGACCGACAGTGATCAGCTCGGTGCTCAAGGCAGACCTAGGAGCAGGGAGCCTCCCAGCTAGCAAAGCCACCCTGGGAACGAGGCCGAACACAGATCCTCGCTCCCGAAGCTAAGCAGCAGGTCTGCGGCTGATGGGAGACCGAGTGCGCCTTCGGTGCCCCGTTACAAATGATTTTTTTAGTTTTTTATATTATTTCAGGTTAAATCGATTCGCTTACACAAAGCACTAAGAAGTTCGGCTTCGAGGCGAATCGAATTTATCCTGAAATTCGAATCGAATTTGTGGGGTTCGATTCGCTCATCTCTAATAATTTCCATAGAGCTTTTTGTGGGTCAGGTATGCACATGCGCACCGACCCGTCCTACTGTATATGTGGCTACAAAAATAAATTAGATTAGGTCTTGGTGCCAGAGGTAGGAAAGGAGACCCTATCAAAGCCTTATCGGACCCTGCTGCTTGATTGTCCCCTCAGAATTTGCATAGCAGCAGCCTACTGTTCTCAGCTGATCTTGGGGTCTCCAGATCTCAAAAGGTTCCAGACATTTCCACTACTCTTTAGCTCCATCTCTGATAACTGAGCCGTTAAAAAGTTCATTGCAATGTAAACCATAAATCCACTTGTAGCAATAAATCCATAAATAAAATCTAATATTCAGGCAATAAAGCTGCATCCACTAATTGTACTTATAACGAGTCATTTATAGACACGTATCCTGCAGCTTTCCAAGTGAAATAAATAGCAATTGCGAGTGAGATTTAATTGAAGACATATTTTACACTGGTGCTTTGATAGTAATTTGCCTTTAAATATTCCGCCAGTGTATATAAATAACTGTTGGCGCTCTCTCCGGTGTAATATTATTTCACATCGCGTTTTGGGTGTTGACGATCATACTTCCCTCCTTAAGAAATACTGCCCATCAGCGTCTCCTATTCATGTGTTGTAAAGCTGTCTTGACTAGCAGGGGAAAATCTTATCTCCGATCAGTCAAACATAGCAGCCCTACAATCTTCAGAACAAGCAACATCAGAGGGGGATGTGATACAATCAGTCAAATACAGAGCGGAGAGGGAATTCAGCATCTCACGGCTAGAAAAACATATTTCTCTCTGCTAAGCCGTGAAGGCGGATCCTGTAAGCCTCAATGTTCCAGCTTGTCTAGGTCTACTTGTCTGAGAAGAACAACTGCAACACCAAAAATGGAACGGCGTTAAAGTGCAGTAGGGTTGTCAGAGGAAATAACGTAATAGTTCATCTCGAACAAGGCCTGATTAGAAGGGGGTCTGGCAACTGGTACCCCCACTGATCAGCTGTCTGAAGAGTTCACTGCTCTCCGGTGAGCACCGCAACCTTTTCACAGCGTACCAAGCACAGGACCATCCATTGGCTAGCAGCTGTCCTGTGTATTGCAGCTCAGACCCATTCACTGGAATGGAACTAAGCTGCACCTAGGCCGTGTGACCTATGTACAGTAATGTCACTTAACTTGGGTATAATGCCAGGTCCAGACCCGTCACCTGAAGAATGGAACTGAGCTGCACCTAGGCAGTGTGACCGATGTACAGTAATGTCACTTGACTTGGGTGTAATATCAGGTTCAGACCCGTCACCTGAAGAATGGAACTGAGCTGCACCTAGGCAGTGTGACCGATGTACAGTGATGTCACTTGTCTAGGAAGCGTCTGTGGCCTCCTCAAACAGACAGGAATCAGAACCCTCACCGATCTGATATTGTTGACCTATCCTGAGGATAGGGGTTGTAAACTACTTTTTTATATTTTATCCATTGATAAGATGTTTTTGGGTAGCTCTGGTATTGCAAGTAGGCTCCGGAAGTACACAACTCCATCTATTTTGCAGTGGATGGACCATTCACTTCATTGGTAGAAGCACAATGGAAGAAGCTGTGTAGTTCTTCCTCATGATAAGCCATGAATATTTTATCTGTGGGGATCCAACACCTCACAGCCCAATTGATCAGCTGCTCTGCTGTATAGTTCTGGCCTAAACGGGTGGAAATGCTCCAAACCCAGACACTGGAGGATGCGGTCCGCACCGGCATCCTCCATTGTATGCATTTTTTGCTGGGGATTGCTGTTGTCTGCGGACCGCATGTGGAGGAATTGCTCACCCGGTTATAGACGCGCTACAGTGTCTGTGTTTGGAGCATTTCCACCCGTTTAGGCCACTTTTTTCAGTGAGTTTTTGTCTTTATGTGTATGGAATGTGCCACTTCATTTTGTTGGTAACGTTCTTTGGCACCTGGTAGCTTCTGTGTCACATGGTCTGTTGTAGGTGCGGCTCACAGCTTTATTCTACCTCACAATGCATTGCTGATACCACTATGGAGGCATGTGAGAGTCTAGCTTTGAGTTGGCTTCTAGCACTGATTCAGACCGTGTTCACACACCAAAGGCGTTTTAGTGGTAGGACCCCATGCGTGCTGAAACACCGTGACATGGTGCATGAGGGGCTCCGATATGTTCCTGACTGGAAGATATTGGCAAAGTTCTCAGCTTTTAACATCGGCTTGAGGAATTAGCTAGTATAGTCAATTGCGTATCATTTTGGTGCATTTTCTACAGTAATTTGAGGGCTGTAGATCTTGCAGTAGCATGGATAGGTGCTGGGCAGTGGTGTAGCAGCATGGAGATAATCACCTCTGGTATTGCATTGCTGAAGGCAGTGGTGAAGTTACCAAACCGTAGATTTGATTGTAGCAGGGCTGAAATTAGAGTTGTATCAGAGCCGGATGACAGACAAAGGAGACCTGTAGGGCTAGTGTTGCAAAACCAAATGGCTGGTGTAGCAGAACTGGAAGGCTGATGTAGCAGCACTTGAGGCCAGTATAGCAGAGCTCAAGGACCAATATAGCGAATCTAGAGGGAAGATGTAGTATATCTGGAGGGCCAATGTAGCAGAATTGGAAATCCAATGTAGCAGAGCTGGAGAGCAGATGAAGCAAAGCAGGAGGGCCTATGTATCTGGACTTGGTGACCAGTGTGCGAGACACAAGGAGGAACTTGTTCAGTCAGTCATCCCACTGCGTGATGTGATCACAGCATACTTGCCACCTCTCCTGGGACATCCAAGACTCCAAAAAGATTTGGCAAATATCTCTGGTACCTGGGAAGCCTCCTGGCAACTCCCAGAGTTGCCCTGTGAGTAGTGGTGAGATAACAAGTTACCAGACACAGTTCCAGTGTCCAAACACACAGTAGGAGACAGGATGCATCTCTTAAAAGGTTTTGTGACCCATTTTTACATATTGTACCCTACTATGGAATCTTAATGAGTTAACAGAGGGGGAACCCTTGTCACTTGAAGTGAAGAGGGTTACAAAGAGTGTCTCTCACTCTGGAGGACCTGTACTGTCCAGCATTACACAAAAAAACCTATTGATTGTATTGGATTCTGTGTAATGCTTACTATCCCCTGTGATGGCGCTGCAGGGAAATTGAACACTTGCTGCCAGGTTTTTCCACAGATTTCACCTGATTACAGAGGGTGTCAGAAAGGGGATGATTGGTTATCTGTTTATAATCAAGGTACCCTATGTCCTTATCCAAGACAAGTTGACCAAATTTTGGAGTCTATGTTCTTGAGCCCTGCACCAACTCTTCATCAAGGTGGATACTGTCCTCTAGTATCTCCATAAAAAAATGCTAATACTTAATTTTTTTTATCATTATCTTTTGTCTCCGTGATCTGTTCCTCCATCCATCCTCACCACAAGCCATTACGATGTTGCTGGGAGGGTGGCACTTTATCTTTCCGTTCCATAATTTTTCTGATTTCTCGCTTTATCACATATCAACTATATCATTTTTGCATTTTGTACATCTTATTAGCTCAGTGTTCTTGATATCCTATAGTCACCGGGAATATTCTATCAATCCACTGTACTCCCTGATATCATGTCTCGGTACATTCAGCCTAGTAGTATATGTAACGGAACGCCTAGCACCCCGACCGGGTACCTCCGTCGATAGATGCTCCTAGTGCTTTACGAGGACTCCAAGCACTCCACTTGACACCATACGCCCTGCAGACCCCACGAACCGCCGCAGCTTGGTTGGGGTCTCACCGTCCTCCACCCACGCTGGACCTACGACAAGGCTCCAGGCTCCAGTGGGTGAACCTCTCCTACAGCCAGAGAGCAGGAACAGCTCTTACAAGAGCTCGTAGTTATGCCAGGGGAGTATAGCAAATCTTCAGCGTATAGCAATCCCCCAGTTTGATCAGTTATCCAAACACCAGTCTCAGCATGATGAAGGATAAAACAGGAACACTTTATTGAGGGCTACTCGTCCGTATTTATGCAGGTCCATATCTGGTGGACACGCCCCCAGGGGACCAGAATTGAGACTGCGACACACCAAACAGATACAGCACATCCCCACAATGCATCATGGTTTCCTCCTCTCTGCCCCAGAGACAACCGAGGGATAATCCAATTATCTCTCAGGACAAAGGGGAGATCGCCAATACACATGTGGAGACAACAGGACAGACATCACCATTTAAACACACAATGTCACACCCTCCCAGCAACCACAGACATTTAACATATTCCCAGATAGCTCAAGTCTGAGTGCATATCATTAGGTGAATGGCACTCAGACCACACGAAAACAATTAAACTAGCCATCTGGGTACCCTCACATAACAAAATACAATTCCAAAGACAGATTTTAAGCTGTGCGGCCGGCCTGTGTTCTTTAAAGTTAGTATGGGCCATAATCCTGAGGCAAGAGGCTAGCAACCAGCCCCCTCCAAAACACCGTGGCGAGGTTGGTTTCGTCACACATCTCCCCCTTCCAGGGAAGACTAACCAGATACCTGACCTCACGGTCAGTACCTGAGTTAGTCTGGCAGTCCAACCACAACCCCATACTGGACCTGTTGAATTTTGGGGCCTGGCTCTGTTCTGTATGTCCCCAGCTGTGGAGTGGGCATCTGCAACTCCTTGCTGCCTTGTGGTTCTCCAGCTTGGAGCTGTAGGTACTTGGTGGGCAGAGGCCGACTGCGCTCTGCCCAGATGCCAGCTCTTCCGCGGGGGTAGCCTGTGGAAAGTCTGGCTCTGAAGAAGAGGGTAGGGGAGGGCAGAGGCCGACTGCGCTCTGCCCAGATGCCAGCTCTTCCGCTGGGGTAGCCGGTGGGGAGTCCGGCTCTGGAGAAGAGGATAGGGGAGGGCAGAGGCCGACTGCGCTCTGCCCAGAGGCCAGCTCTTCCGCTGGGGTCGCTTGTGGGGAGTCCGGCTCTGAAGAAGAGGATAGGGGAGGGCAGAGGCCGACTGCGCTCTGCCCAGATGCCAGCTCTTCCGCTGGGGTAGCCTGTGGGAAGTCCGGCTGTGGAGAAGAGGATAGGGGAGGGCAGAGGCCGACTGCGCTCTGCCCAGAGGCCAGCTCTTCCGCTGGGGTAGCCTGTGGGAAGTCCGGCTCTGGAGTAGAGGATAGGGGAGGGCAGAGGCCGACTGCGCTCTGCCCAGATGCCAGCTCTTCCGCTGGGATGGGATCAGTGGGTAGCGCAGGCTCATCCCCTGCCCCCAGAACTCTGTTGGGAAGTAGCTGGGAAGGGGAGGGCTCGCTTACCTCCTCCTCCTGGTATCCCTGCGGAGATGGATGGGGATCTGGACCGACTGTCCAGCATCCCTGTAGGACTGGCACCGAGCCCGCGGTCTCATCTGCGCCCATGCAGAGGGGCTTGTGTTCCCCTTTTCCCGGTATCTCCGGCTGCTGGTGGAAGGTGAGGCCGGTTGCCTCTCCTCCCCAGGACTCTGGTTGCTGTAAGGCAGAGGGACCCCGCATCTCCTCCCCCTGGAACTCAGGTTGCCGCTGGGGAGAGAGACCGGTTGTCTCCTCTCCCAGTGAAATGCACTGCCGCTGGAGATCTGGGCAGGCGGCCCAGCATCCCTGTAGGGCCAGTAGAGAGACCTCGGTCCCATCTCCACCTGCCATCTGTGGGTCCTCCCAGGACCAGTCTGTGAGGTCCCTCAACATTTGCGAGTCAGGATCACCTGCGTCCCCACCTGGCAACTCCGGCTGCTGCTGAGGGTCTGGGCCAGCATCCCAGCATCCCGGTGGAGAGCCCTCGGTCCCGTCTCCACCTGCCTGTTGTGGTTCCTCACAGGACCAGTCTATGAGGACCCCTACCTCTGTAGCTGGTACTGAAGCAGGGGATACTTCAGTCGGGTCTTCCCAGCTGTAGGGTTGTAGGTCTGGGACTGCCACCCAGCTCTCTGGCAGTGTATATTGGGACCGAATTGAGCTGAAGAAGTATTGGTAGTCCTGCTCCAGCTCCCACTCCTTTGTCACTAGAGATGCCAGGTCTTGTCTCACCTCTCTCGCTGTAGCCCAATCATGCATAGCCTCTCTGTAGTCATAGATATCCCAGAACCGGGACCCTCCAGCATCTCCGAACTCCGGTTCTGCGAAGGCCTCAAACAACAGGCCAGGGCCATCATAATCCTCACCCTCGGGTCTGTCGTGCTCAGCCATCCAGGGAGAGTGCCGAATCACATACCACCAGAGTGCCTGGTAGGTGTCATCTAGCCAAAGCTCCTTCCATACCAGGCTCTCCAGTTCTGTCACCCACTCATTCAGGGGCTCCTCTCCCAGAAGGGGCATTCGCAGGGCCACTCGCATCCGCAACTGCTGCTCCTCACTGGGGAGACACTCGCCCCGCCGACGCTGTACATCTTCCAGGGCCTCGTGCCAGACGCCTTTCCGGACTGCATCCCTCCAGTCCGGGTCATCATCCTCCTCGTAGTGGAACGCTGTTCGAAGACTAGCCGATTCCATCCTGCTGTAGCCAGGGGCGCTGTACGGATACTAGCATTGCCCTCAATATACTCCACGAACGGTGTCTCCGAGCTGCTTCTCCTCACACTAGGACGCCATCCCACTGCTTGCCACCAATGTAACGGAACGCCTGGCACCCCGACCGGGTACCTCCGTCGATAGATGCTCCTAGTGCTTTCCGAGGACTCCAAGCACTCCACTTGACACCGTACGCCCTGCAGACCCCACGAACCGCCGCAGCTTGGTTGAGGTCTCACCGTCCTCCACCCACGCTGGCCCTACGACAAGGCTCCAGGCTCCAGTGGATGAACCTCTCCTACAGCCAGAGAGCAGGAACAGCTCTTACAAGAGCTCGTAGTTATGCCAGGGGAGTATAGCAAATCTTCAGCGTATAGCAATCCCCCAGTTTGATCAGTTATCCAAACACCAGTCTCAGCATGATGAAGGATAAAACAGAAACACTTTATTGAGGGCTACTCGCCCGTATTTATGCAGGTCCATATCTGGTGGACACGCCCCCAGGGGACCAGAATTGAGACTGCGACACACCAAACAGATACAGCACATCCCCACAATGCATCATGGTTTCCTCCTCTCTGCCCCAGAGACAACCGAGGGATAATCCAATTATCTCTCAGGACAAAGGGGAGATCGCCAATACACATGTGGAGACAACAGGACAGACATCACCATTTAAACACACAATGTCACACCCTCCCAGCAACCACAGACATTTAACATATTCCCAGATAGCTCAAGTCTGAGTGCATATCATTAGGTGAATGGCACTCAGACCACACGAATACAATTAAACTAGCCATCTGGGTACCCTCACATAACAAAATACAATTCCAAAGACAGATTTTAAGCTGTGCGGCCGGCCTGTGTTCTTTAAAGTCAGTATGGGCCATAATCCTGAGGCAGGAGGCTGGCAACCAGCCCCCTCCAAAACACCGTGGCGAGGTTGGTTTCGTCACAGTATAGATGGATTTGTTTGTGATGGTAAGTCTAGACATCATCACAGTCACGTACGTGAACTACTTGAAGAGGTCTCGATGAAACATTTACATAAGGTTTATTAGAGTACATTTAGTACTGATATAAATGTGCTTTCTTGATTTTCAACTTAATGACTCCTTGAAAGGAGACTAGACAACCCTGTCCCCCATACACCCTCATCTGCCTGGCAAACTGATGTTTTTGCTCTATTTATATGGCGAGGGGGCCTTTAAAAAAGAAAGAGTAGCTCCCAGTTTGGTTATGGGTAGGTTCACACTGATTTTTTTGAAGGATGTTTTGAGGCAGATTTCTCAGCAGGTTTTTCAGCAAAAGCTAGAAGTGAATCCATCAGGAAGTCATTTGTTTATATTTCCGATTCCTTTCAAACCCACTTCTGGATTTGGCCGATGAACCTGCAGGAAAAGCTGCCTCAAAACCTACCTAAATAAACCTCTGTGTGAACCTACCCTAACTCAGCCTGGTCGTGGATTACATAGTCAATATTCCATTTGAATAGACCACATTTTAGACCACATTTTCCAAGTAGTGGCCACTGTAGAGGATGAGTAAGGTTTGCTGCAATGAGAATTTGTGTCCATTGTGATTAGCTGATCGTCAGCATATAAGACAGTTCCTTTAAAGCAAGGGTAGAGTGTGATTGTGATATTGGATGTTGTTTCTTTGTGGGGCTTGTGGCATGGTAGTGAATCTGAAAAACATATACAAAACAGAATACAAGAGTTCCTGAATAATAGAAGAAGGTCAAAGATCACATGGAAAATGACTCCCTAACATGGGTAGATCCTTAGAAGAACTGGTAGTTCGAGCATCTCATAACTGATGTCAATGTTTGCTTTCCTGTCTCTCATAAAATATAGAAAGAAGGTTCAATTTATTTTGTTGCGGTGTTCCAAGTAGTTGCATAGTTTATAAGAAACAATGGCCCAAGAGAAATGAAAAGATAGAAGCTCCTGACAGTCCAGAAAATACAGAATGTGACACGCTTGTGTCTAAAGTGACACAGTCCGGGAGACATAATTGTGAGATCCAGCTAGGAGATCTTCAAGATGACCCCAATCACTGAGACGTCTTGGGAAATTATATTCACTGCCTGGGCTCTTTGGGAACCAACATAACAAGAAATGCAAGAGAAAACCTCTCAGCAGGTCATAAAATCCAATCATTTCGAAGTGAGGTCAATCTAAAAACCAGTGATGCTTTTTATAAATAGTGTGTTTACATTTTTTTTTTTATCTTAGAAGGTGATCTTCTACTTTCATATGTATTTCTGGGGAAAACATAACATTATGCTTTTGGTCTACAACCTCTAAAATGCCTAAGAGTCCTTAATAAATGCATTTTTATCTACAGAATGCTTGGCAGTATCCAAAATTATTCATGGTTTGGCAGCAAGTACAGGAGGAAGAGGGTGACTGGTGATGTCAACCATTTCCACTTCTGTAGAAGTGGTGGTTGGACATGTTGATGACCTGATCCACACCCATTGTTTCATAGACCCTATGGCCACTAGTATTAAGTGATCATACCAAGTGTACAAGGAAAGTCAGTAAAATTTAGAAATTAGAGCTATAAACGGATTGGTTGCTGTAGGCCACTACTCCACTTTTCGCTCGTGCTAATTTTGCAGTATCGCTCAAGTCAAAAACAGAAAAATACATTATTGCATACTATATGATACACCTTTTTTTTTCAGTAAGACAAAAGTCTTAAATTCACAAGTGCAGCATAGTACGTTCTGGGTTTTGAATTTGACCAAGGGCATGGTGTTTGCATGTTCTTCTCATGTTTGCATAGAACTCAGTGAGATGAATAAACCACTAGCCACCAGGTATTAGACAATATTTGTACCCTATGCTACCAAATAAATAAACAGTAGCTCTATCATTACACTAGACCACCAGGGTTTCAGGCATTTACACTTTAACTACCCTAGACCACCAGCGAAATATGAAAAATGCAATATGAATATGGGTATGTAAACTCCAATAGACAAAGCTATACTAGAAGTCCCTATTGTAATGATGTTGTCACGGCGGGCGTGCACTCAGACTCACAGATAACCCACCAACCAGGCTCTGGGCAAGAGACAGGGGAAGGGTCACCTCCTAGCTAATCCCTGACCTCTTTCCCTGCACTGCTCAGCCCACATGCAGACCTTAAAGGTAGGTATGATGTGGCCGCCCACTTTATGAATGAAGCAGGCGGCGTGGGCGCATGACGTATGACTCGCACTGCCAGCGCCCGTCCTCCCAGCCTGCCTACTCCCTCCTTTCTGCTACCTACCGAGCGCTTGTAGTTGTAAGTACCGTAATACACAGCGCTCATTATGCGATTATATACATAACAATTTACTATTAGAGATACGATTATACAGTGAGCGGGGCCCGTGTAGTATAATAGTCACTGCACGGGCCCCGCTGTCATTATAAAAGCAGATGCCGGCCCCTAGCCCGTGTATTGAGGGTCATTCACTACAGGGACACTTATGGAGGGGATCTGTGGATGACACATAGCATAAGATGCTATATATGTGTCATCCACAGATCCCCCCCCATAACTGTCATACACAGATCCCCCATAAGGGTCACCCACAGATCCCCCATAAGTGTCACCCACAGATCCCCCATAAGTGTCACCCACAGATCCCCCATAAGTGTCACCCACAGATCCCCCCCATAACTGTCATACACAGATCCCCCCCATAACTGTCATACACAGATCCCCATAACAGTGCCATCCAGAGAGCCCAATAAGAGCCACCCACAGATCCCCCATAAGTGTCACCCACAGATCCCCCATAAGTGTCACCCACAGATCCCCCATAAGTGTCACCCACAGATCCCCCATAAGTGTCACCCACAGATCCCCCATAAGTGTCACCCACAGATCCCCCATAAGTGTCACCCACAGATCCCCCATAAGTGTCACCCACAGATCCCCCATAAGCGTCACCCACAGATCCCCTATAACAGTGCGTCACCCACAGATCCCCCATAACAGTGTGCCATCCACAGATCCCCCATAACAGTGCCATCCACAGACCACAATTAGTTCAAAACCCACCAAAAGCACACCTTTTGATTCAATTTTTTTTTCTTATTTTCCTCCTCAAAAACCTAGGTGCGTCTTATGGGCCGGTACGTCTTATAGGGCGAAAAATACGGTATATATATATATATATATATATATATATATATATATATATATCTATCCACAGATGCTTGGGGCACATCTATAAACACATACACATACATACATACAAAACCGGGGGTATGAATGGGCAGCAATAAGCCCACATACATACTGTCATGCTGACATAAGTGTATATACATAGACATGTGTGCAAATACATACACACATATCTTTCTATACACACACACTCACATATACCTGGGGCATCACATACAGGAGACATACATATGTCCCTACTTGCCATACAGGGCCAATATATTCACGGCCATACAGGAAATATATATCCCTATTAGCCATATAAAGGGGCCCATATATATACATACATACACATATCAAAGAATGGGCAGATACATATATATATCCATATACATACGCCCACCTGACTTCCCTCTACAGGCATCAATGGTTAAAAGTCCAAATAAGGTTTATTTTCTTCATAAATACCACAGGCCATCCAAGTTTGATATTCACTTAGTAATAAAATAATAGATAAAAAAAAATACCTGCCCGTCTAGGCGCTAAATATACAGTAGGTTACCTTATCTAGGTACTTCAGATCAAACAGGGGGATCAACACGGGTCATGCAATTTCCAAGCTCTGACTAGGAATGAGCTTTTTAGGCTTGTATTTATCACAGCAGTAATAAGCCTAGAAGCTACACCTGGGTTTGTCTCAGGCTATGGGAATAATTTGCACTGGAGTGCAGGAGGGAATGGCAAGTCCCACTACCAACCTACATGACATTCCATTAAAATACATCCCGTGGGTGTGACACATCTCAGTTCTGCTGTCCCACGATATCACATAATCTCTGATGTGTTCACATATTTCTTGCCTACCATGGCCATGATGACGATACAAAAATATACAAACAACACTGCACTCGCCCAAAAATGTGTGCGGGGCGAAAATGTAACTCTTGGATTGTTACTTCCTGCTTCCAGTTATGAACATCACCTCTGTGATTAATCCCTTCACAACCTTCTGTCCACCAACTCTGTAATTGGCTTTCCTCTGCCTAGGCTTTACCTACACCCTCAAATAACAAAATGCCTTGTACAGTATTTGTTGGGTTTTTAGTTTCAAGAAATTTTTATATATTGTAGAAAATCTAAAGGTGAGGGTTGCTGTTAAAAGCTGAACCGAGAAAATTTGCGGTTTCCTGTCTTTTTTTCTGAAGGAAGACTTAAATTACCGCCAGTGATAGTAAAACCAATTATCTTACATGATGCCTGAGCTCAGGGCTAATGGTCCCATCATTTTGCTTTGCATTTTGAGACAGAAGAGAAGCCCTGGAGTCAGACTTTGAGCTGACTTAAAAGAAGTGAGAAATATATACAGTGCAAAAATACAGGGAGGTCTGAGTTACGAGCAGTAAAACCTTCTTGCAGATCACTTCATTCCAAGGGCCTTATTGACTAGGAAAACACAACGATATACAGCACGTATGATAAAATATGTTCGACATGTGGGATCATCAGCAAGAAACTTTGTGGTATTGAGGACGTACTGCAGGGTTGGGGTGGCCTACCAGAGCACCAGAAGGTCCTCCTGTGACCTCTGGCTCTGAAACAATAATGGGCCGCAAAGGTCCATCAGAAGACAACTCTATTTAGAAGTAACTTTAGGGTCAATCACTAACCCTTAGTAATTTATCTATTTTTATGAGCTGGTTCAAAAACTGGTTATTAGACCTTATTGATGCTATGCATTATAGGTACAATGATAACAACAGAGGTTATAATATGTCTACAGGATGAACCCACAGAACAATTTCCTTCGTGGGTTCAAGGAACTTCAGTCGAAAATTGCAGCAAAGTTGATGTAGTGGCACAGCCAGTGTAGCAGAGTTGCATGTTTCAATGCTCATGTAGTGGCAGAGCAAATTTAGCAGCGTTTGATGCAGCAGTGCTGGTAAAGTGGCAGGACCAATGTAGCAGAGTTGGATGCAGCAGAGCAGATGTAGTGGCAGAACATGCTCCCACTAGGGGCGATGCTCTGTTGGATCTTGTAATTTCTAATGATGCAGAGCTTGTTGGTAATGTTACTGTTTGAGAAACACTAGGTAATAGTGACCACGATATAATTATATTCCCCCTAAACTATAAAAGGCAAACTGTCAGGCAGAGCAAAGACACTGAATTTCAAAAAGGCTAATTTCCCTGGGTTGAGGGCAGCATTTCAGGGCATAGACCGGGTGCAGCTACTGTCACATAATAATACGGAGGATAAATGGGAGGGCTTTAAATCCACATTGAGTAATTGCACTAAAAATGTTATTCCTTTAGGTAACAAGTATAACGGCTAAAATTAAACCCCCCCCCCATGGCTTACAGTACTGTAAAAAGGGAAATTAAAGACAAAAAGGGGGCATTTAAAAAATACAAATCTGAGGGGTCAGTTGTAGCGTTTGAAGATTACAAAGGGCTTAATAAAATCTGTAAAAAGGAGATAAAATTAGCAAAGATACAAAACGAACAGCAGGGAGCAAAAGAGAGCAAAACAAATCCCAAAAAGTTTTTTAAATATATAAAAGCTAAAATGTCTGAGCAGGTAGGTCTCCTAAATAATGGTAAGGGGGGGGGGGGTAGTCACTGAAGATAAGGAAAAGGAAGAGTTACTACATGTTTTTTAGCTCTGTATATACAAAAGAAGAGAAAGGAGCTGCCATCTGTGGCGCTTGGGCTGTTAGTACATCCAGTAATATAACTGTAGATATGGTCCAAGAGAAGTTAAATAGGGTGAATGTGAACAAAGCTCTGGGTCCAGATGGATTACACCCAAGAGTGCTTAAAGAGATCAGTTCAGTCATTGCTGTGCCCTTGTTTATAATTTTTTAAGATTCTCTAGGTACTGGTACAGTGCCAAGTGATTGGGGCAAGGCAAATGTGGTGCCCATATTCAAAAAAGGATCAAGGTCCTTCACAGGTAATTATAGACCAGTTAGTTTAACTTCTGTTGTGGGAATTTTTTTTGAAGGACTCTTAAGGGACTATATAAAGGAGTATGTGACTATAAATAATATTATAAGTGATAACCAGCATGGGTTTACCAAGGACAGAAGTTGTTAGACTAACCTGATGTGTTTTTATGAGGAGGTGAGTAGTAGACTGGACAGAGGCGCGGCTGTGGATGTAGTGAGGTGAGTAGTAGCCTGGACAGAGGGGCGGCTGTGGATGCAGTGAGGTGATTAGTAGCCTGGACAGAGGGGCGGCTGTGGATGTAGTGAGGTGAGTAGTAGCCTGGACAGAGGGGTGGCTGTGGATGCAGTGAGGTGAGTAGTAGCCTGGACAGAGCGCCGGATGTGGATGTAGTGTTTATGGATTTTGTAAAGGCTTTTGATACTGTCCCTCATAGACGTTTAATAGGTAATGTAAGGTCTATAGGCTTGGAAAGTATAGTTTGTAATTGGATTGAAAACTGGCTAAAGGGCCGTGTCCAGAGAGTTGTGGTCAAGGATTCCTATTCAGAATGGTCCCGGGTTATAAGTGGTGTACCCCAAGGTTCAGTGCTGGGCCCTTTATTATTTAATTTATTTATGAATGATATTGAGGATGGGATTAATAGCAGATGATACTAAGCTGTGTAGTACTGTACAGTCTATGGAAGATGTCCATAAACTACAAGATGACTCGAACACTCTGAGTGATTGGGCTTCAACTTGGCAAATGAGGTTCAATGTGGACAAATGTAAAGTTCTGCATCTTGGTAGTAATAATCTCCATGCTTCATATGTCCTAGGTGATGTAACACTAGGAGAGTCACTTATAGAGAAGGATTTGGGTGTCCTTATAGATGGTAGATTAAATAACAGCATACAATGTCAATCAGCTGCTTCTAAGGCCACCAGGATATTACTACAAGAAAATTTAGACTAGCACAAAAAAATATGGTGAAAAACTGTTCCATGTAAAATGCGCTCAAAAGATAAGGGGGCACTGACTGGAGAGGAAAAAGTTCAGTCTCCAGAAGCGTCAAAGCTTCTTTACTGTAAGAACTGTGAATCTGTGGAATAGACTTCCTCAGGACGTGGTCACAGCAGGAACAGTGGACAGTTTCAAAAAGGGTTTAGACAAATTCTTAAAAGTAAAAAACATTAATGCTTATGAAAATGTGTAGAAATCTGAGTCTCGATTCCTTCTAGGATTCGCGTCCCCACCTATCCCTTGGTTGAACTTGATGGACGTTTGTCTTTTTTCAACCGTATTAACTATGTAACAAGAGACAACACAAGGCTAGCTGAAATGTAGACCTTTCTAAAAAATCAGGCAGCGTCATATTGTTTGAAACAGGTTTAAATATTCCATCAATATAATGTCATTGCTGCATTGCTGGATGCCATAGAAACCTAACGCGCAGATAATGCAGAGCAAGAAGGGGAGTGGGGTAGCCTGCAGCGCTGGATCCAGGACATTCGAGTAACAGGAATACAGTAAATTAACAGTGGAACTAGTTTGAGGCCACCACACAAAATTCCATGAAAAAATGATTAATAAAAGAAAAAAAGGGCATAGGCATAGCACGTATAAGATGGAGATGCATGTCTCTTAGGAAATGTGCTCTAGATAATGGGGTGGTGTTTTGAGAGGCTTGACTGTATAATGAAACCTCTTTGAGGAGATCCCTGATCAGATTTGTGAGGTTTTTAAATCTGTCTTGCTATCTATAATGTTCTTCTTCATATAGACCATCACTCTAGGAAAACCCTTTGGTGGTATAGGAAACATATTTTTTATATGACAACTGCATTTTTTTTTTTTTTAAGAAAATATCTCCCACAGGTTTGGATGATGAATATACAAAAACTGTCTATTAATTATTTATAGGCTGCTGTAAGAATTTCTGGATGGAGAAGTCTTCTCACTGTTGAAAACTGTTGGATGCTAATTAGGTAAGAATAGTATTCATATTTGATGAATGTTTTTAACTGGTCCAGGACCAGGGTAATTTTGGTCTTCAGAACCATACGCACATAATTTAGCTATTTGTAACTAAATAAAGACATATAAAGACATATAAATTGAACACATTTGCTGTATGTATATGATGCGTGAATTTTAAGGATGTAGTCCATCCACCAAAAATATGCAATCAGCAGACATCAAGTGGTTAAGGAACAGCTAAAAATATCAATTTTAGGTAGTGTGACCGTACAATTTGACTTGCCTGAGGATGTAGATGAGATGTGTTCCTACTGTTCTAGAGTTTCTTCTTATGCATGTATTTTGGTCTGTTATGGAATTTTTTTTCAAACTTGGTCATCAAGGAAAGGCAGATATGTATATTAAAGACCGTATACATACAGTCCTGATCAAAAGTTTAAGACAACTTGAAAAATTGCAAAAAATCATATTTAGCATGGCTAGATCTTAACAAGGTTCCAAGTAGAGCTTCAACATGCAACAAGAAGAAATGGAAGTGAGACAAAACATTTTTTGAGCATTCAAATTAATGAAAACAACGAATAAACTGAAACAGGCTGTTTTTCAGCTGATCAAAAGTTTAGGACCACACCTCCAAAAAAAAAATAAACCCCATCAAAACAGAAATCCAACTTCCAAACATGAACTCAGTAATGAGTAGCTCCGCCGTTATTGTTTATCACTTCAAAAAACATTTCAGCATGCTTGATGCAAGCGTTTCTATGAGGTAAGTGGGAACATTTCTCCAAGTGGTGAAGACGGACGCACGAAGGCCATCTACTGTCTGGAACTGTTGTCCATTTTTGTAAACTTCCCTTGCCATCCATCCCCAAAGGTTCTCAATTGGATTTAGATCAGGGGAACACGCAGGATGGGCCAAAAGAGTGATGTTATTCTCCTGTAAGAAGTCCCTTGTCCTGTGGGAATTGTGTACTGTAGCGTTGTCCTGTTGAAAAACCCAGTCGTTACCACACAGACGAGGGTCCTCAGTCACGAGGAATGCTCTCTGCAACATCTGGACATAGCCAGCGGCCGTTTGACGACCCTGCACTTCCTGAAGCTCCATTGTTCCACTGAAGAAAAAAGCACCCTAGACCATTAAAGCGCCCCCTCCACTGTGGCACGTAGAAAACATCTCAGGTGGGATCTGCTTGTCATGCCAGTAACTTTGGAAACCATCAGGACCATCAAGGTTACATTTTTTCTCATCAGAGAATAAAACTTTCTTCCACCTTTTGAATGTCCCATGTTTGGTGCTCTCTTGCAAAGTCCAAAAGAGCAGTTCTGTGGCGTTCAAGGAGACGAGGTCTTTGAAGACGTTTTTTGTTTTTGAAGCCCTTCAGTCTCAGATGCCGTCTGATGGTTATGGGCCTGCAGTCAGCACCAGTAGGGGCCTTAATTTGGGTCGAGGATCGTCCAGTGTCTTGACGGACAGCCAATTGGATCCTTCGACTCAGTGCTGAAAACATTTTTTTGGGTCTTCCACTTGACTTTTTTGTTCCATAACCCTCAGGATCATTTAAGAATTTAATGATGGCGCGCTGTGAGAGACCCTGCTTATACAGTTCAACAACGTTCAAAAATGAGAGTTTTTTTGCCTTTGCCATCACAGCGTGTGACTACCTGACAGAAAATGACAATGAATCCACATCTTTGCACAGATTTGACCTTATCAAAGGCATGTGGTCCTAAACTTTTGATCAGCTGAAAAACAGCCTGTTTCAGTTTATTTGTTGTTTTCATTAAATTGAATGCTCAAAAAATGTTTTGTCTCACTCCCATTCCTTCTTGTTGCATGTTGAAGCTCTACTTGGAACCTTGTTAAGATCCAGCCAATGCTAAATATGATTTTTGGCCATTTTTCAAGTGGTCTTAAACATTTGATCAGGACTGTATAAATATTCCTAGAAAATCTATTTAGTAGCAAATCACTTGATACCAAATATTTTATAAGTTTAGAGAAATATTGACCTGATGAATTCCAGCCAATCCTTCTCTGCCATTCTGGAGATCCCCACCAGTTTTTGATGTGCTAGTATACCCATGTGACTGCTGTAGCTAATCACTGTCCTCAGCTGTCTTGTGCTGTACACCACTGAGACCAAAGAATGGCTGCAGTAGCCACATGGGCAAAAAGGTCACATGATCAGTAAAGGCAAGTCAACAAAAGTCAGTGGGGATTACTGGTGTGGTGTTAGGGGTTATCAGGTGATTACAAGGTCCATTTTTATTGTATGCTAATTCAATCCCATGGTGAATTTTTTTCAGCTCAAGGGGTACTATTTATTATTGAAGAGACACAGGGGTATATCGAGTCTTATTTTTCAGGCAATGTTCCATGGGAAATAATTAACTAATTCACATACTTTCCAAATAAATAAAAAATTAAAAAATATTGCACAGTCCTGTCTAATCCTCTAGCCGTTATGTTCTCAAAATGGAGACCAGCTCAGCGTGCTATGCTTTTAATTAAATTTCCATCTCGGGTCTGAAATTTTTATAAATAAATAAATATGAGCCTCAACAACAGGGATTGTTTTATGCGAAAATAGTTGATTGCCTCAAGAGAGGTTTAGAGGATTTCTGGTGGAGGCATAGCTTTCTTTTCACATAACTTTTTCTCAGAGCAGCGTTACAAGGCCTGTAAGACTCCTTACAGCCTAATTAGATGTTCTCCACAAGAAGAAATAATATCTAATGGACTCGCCACACAACAAGATTTAAAAAGATTGGTTTCTCACCACATTTGGTAGACTGGCTCTCTAGAATATTGTTTTTCATGAGTAGAAACTGGGAAGATGGAAAACACTTCCTTAAAGAAACTTTCCCATCAATGGGATATGGGATCCCGTTATGATTAGTAAGCATCCAACCTCACCCCCACCAAACCTGAGAATGAAGTGGGCCGCCAATTTATTTTAGCATAGCGCCCCCTAATAAGCCCACAGAATTCTAGGAGGCCATACTGTTCTTCATATGGAACAACACTGTGCCAAGTTCAACTGGATGGTGCAATATAGAAATATTCTCCAACTGAGACAACGAGATGGCCTCCATAAGTGGCTATAGGTCTGTTGGATTGACATGCTCATGAGCCCTTAGATGTAGTGTACTTGCTCGTGAAGGAAACATGGACATTTTTTCCTTAAAAGGTGCCACGCTGGCTGGTGTTGCCACTATGCTCCCTTGAATAGAAGCAAGTTGAACTGAAATGCCACACTTGAACATATGGAAAATATGATGCTGTTTTTAGATGAAAGGTGATATGTTTTTCTAATCCAGTACAATCCCTTCAACCTATAGACATGGATTCCCTTTAACACAAAAACTCAAATTTTATTAAGACTAGTCATTTTGAACACTGATTTAATTATCATCATTCATTTTTAACTTTTTAATTAGAGGTCAATGTCCAGAAACTGAAGACATACAGTACTATCCCTGTCCTGAAAATGTCTAGAGGGAATTTGACAAGGGCAAAGAACATTTCAAGATAATACATGAAAGGTCAGTTCTGCACTTTAAGAAACATCTAAGCCCTTGCCTTTACAAGTCTCTATTCTATTGCAGTCTCACATGAGGCAGGTGAACTCCTGAATGTCTTCTATTCTTGAGGGCTTTTGGTATTATAGAAGTTTAGACCTTAAAAAAAAAAGAGAGAAAAAAAATCTTTGAACTTCTAAACCTCGCCAATGTTTTTTTTTTTTTTTTTTTTTTTTTACTTTGATTGTGCTTTTTTGTGGCAATTTTATATCTCAAAAGTTGAAAGCTGTGACTTCCATCAAAGTAAAATTAGATGGTGCCCAAAAGAGTTCACTGATCTCCATTCAAGTTACCTAGATGGCCAACAAGTGTATTTTGCTCTTTACATTTGCCATGTTGACTGCCAATGTGGCATCACTGACAAGAACTGGCAACAGAAAACTGAGAAACGGCAGGGCGATACAAATATGTCCAAGTAACATAAACAACAAAAACTTGCTGGACAACCTTCTGAAAATTTTTCTGTATGATCTCTGGATCTCTACTTATGTCTCAAAGTCCTGATAAAAGCAGGTCAGATGCCCTCACTCAGCTCTGCTCACTTTTTTCAAAGTGACAAAAACATAAAATGGAGAAATGTCAGAAGAGTTTACCTAAAACGTTGTACTCCCCTGGAATTCAATCCCCGAGAATATAAACATGTCCCAGTTGTTTTACATTTTTGGTGACAATTTTTGGGGAAAATAGCAGGTATTGACCACAATGTGTGAATAAATTTTTACCGTGAGCATAGTGGTCAGGTTCCAATTCTGTTTGAGATAACCTGAGCAACAATTCATAAGAGTCTTCACAAGTGACCAGCAGAGTCCAATATTAAGCCAGTCAGGGGAACGATTCAGTCCCTTCCCACCATACAGTAGAGGTTCTTTGAAGAGCCTTCATCACCCCAGCATTCTGGTTGAATCATAGGCAGTCATTGTCCTGCCTTATGGTGTCCATGTTTGGCAACGTATTGTGGAGAATATTTTCATAATACCACCTAATTTACCACCTTAAAGGTACAGTGTGACCATAAAGACTTCTGTGGGAGCTTCATTATGGCTCTTTACAACCAAGAGCTGTAATTGCTCTTTGTGCTCAAGGAACAACGAGCACTAGAAGAAACTCCTTGGTCCTTGAACGGTGAATGTGACCTCACCTTTTCTAGATTCCTACTAATTTAAGGCTCATTTTCTTGGTAACTGACTTATTAATTGAAGGATTTTTCTCCCCTCCTGCTGTTCAGTACTTGAATCCACTCACACCATGTTGCGATTAATTTGAGATGTCAGTTATGTGAGAAGCTTTCATTTATTCTCCAGTCCCGGGCTCCTCGCTGACTGCACACACAAAAAAATGTCCTCATTTTTACCCTCTTGGATGTCAAATGTAAAGGAGAGAGAGGCGGAGACAAGGAGCAGGCACACAGCGAGACGGAGACAGACAGCTGTTGTATCGGTCAGGGCGAAGTGAGGGCTGAGTGCTGGGAAAAACCTGGGGAAGAGAATGAGAGGAGGAGAATGAGACGGCTACAGAGAAGTGCAGTCACATAAAACAAGAAGACTGAGGGAGGTCCATAACGTGGGCAGCAGAACATGGGAAACGGAGGGGATGGAAATGTCATGCAAGCTATATTAAACTTATTTTTTTAGATATTGTGATGAATGAATGTTAAATGAATAGGTGCTAAATGAAATATATTAATATACATATGAAAAAAATCTGATACAGAAGCAAGTGCAAACAGTTCTCAAAAAGAAATGAAATCTTACAAATGCAAGCAGTCTGAAAAACAATAGAAACATAAATGAATGAACGTGAATGAATGATTGCTACAAAACCGTTTGCTATATGGAATTAATGAATTACTGAACATGAATACTGAATGCTATGTTGAGCAGTGCATGTGAATGAAGGAATGAATGATTGGAAATTGGGGTGAATGAATGAATACGTTATTTATGAATCATTGAACATGAATACTGAATGCTATATTGAGGAGTACATGTGAATGAAGGAATGAATGATTGGAAATTGGGGTGAATGAATGGATGAATATGTTATTTATGAATAAATTAATTATTGAACATGAATACTGAATGCTATATTGAGGAGTGCATGTGAATGAAGGAATGAATGATTGGAAATTGGGGTGAATGAATAAATAAATACGTCATTTATGAATGAATTATGGAACATGAATACTGAATGCTATGTTGAGCAATGCATGTGAATGAAGGAATGAATGATTGGAAATTGGGGTGAATGAATGGATGAATATGTTATTTATGAATTAATGAATTATTGAACATGAATACTGAATGCTATATTGAGGAGTGCATGTGACTAAAGGAATGAATGATTGGAAATTGGGGTGAATGAATGAATATGTTATTTATGAATGAATGAATTATTAAACATGAATACTGAATGCTATATTGAGGAGTGCATGTGAATGAAAGAATGAATGATTGGAAATTGGGGTGAATGAATAAATACGTCATTTATGAATGAATTATGGAACATGAATACTGAATGCTATGTTGAGCAATGCATGTGAATGAAGGAATGAATGAATGATTGGAAATTGGGGTGAATGAATGGATGAATGTTATTTATGAATTAATGAATTATTGAATATGAATACTGAATGCTATATTGAGGAGTGCATGTGAATAAAGGAATGAATGATTGGAAATTGGGGTGAATGAATGAATATGTTATTTATGAATGAATGAATTATTAAACATGAATACTGAATGCTATATTGAGGAGTACATGTGAATAAAGGAATGAATGATTGGAAATTGGGGTGAATGAATGAATATGTTATTTATGAATGAATGAATTATTAAACATGAATACTGAATGCTATATTGAGGAGTGCATGTGAATGAAAGAATGAATGATTGGAAATTGGGGTGAATGAATAAATACGTCATTTATGAATGAATTATGGAACATGAATACTGAATGCTATGTTGAGCAATGCATGTGAATGAAGGAATGAATGAATGATTGGAAATTGGGGTGAATGAATGGATGAATGTTATTTATGAATTAATGAATTATTGAATATGAATACTGAATGCTATATTTGAGGAGTGCATGTGAATGAAAGAATGAATGATTGGAAATTGGGGTGAATGAATAAATACGTCATTTATGAATGAATTATGGAACATGAATACTGAATGCTATGTTGAGCAATGCATGTGAATGAAAGAATAAATGATTGGAAATTGGGGTGAATGAATGGATGAATATGTTATTTATGAATAAATTATGGAACATGAATACTGAATGCTATGTTGAGCAATGCATGTGAATGAAGGAATTAATGAATGATTGGAAATTGGGGGGAATGAATGGATGAATATGTTATTTATGAATTAATGAATTATTGAACATGAATACTGAATGCTATATTGAGGAGTGCATGTGAATGAAGGTATGAATGAAAATGAATAAATGTTATTTATGAATGAAATAATTATTGATCATGAATACTGAATGGAATGAATGAATGAATTTATGTTATTTTTGAATGAAAGAGTTATTGAACATGAATACTGAATGCTATATTGAGGAGTGCATGTGAATGAAGGAATGAATGATTGTAAATTGGGGTGAATGAACGAATACGTGATTTATGAATGAATTATGGAACATGAATACTGAATGCTATATTGAGGAGTGCATGGGAATGAATGAATTATTGGAAATTGGGGTGAATTAATACGTTATTTATCGGACACAAGAAGGATTGAATTGTATGCTTAGTAGTCAACATGAATCGCCAAACAATGATGAATAAATGAATAAAAATGAATGAATGAACGTTCTATTTAACAGTGCATGAGGATAAATGTGCCATTAAATGAATCAATGGGTTGGACATCGATGAATGAACAAACTGTTTAGCAGTGTACACGGATGAATGTACAATTAAATGACTGAATGAAAAGCACTGGACATGAATGAATGGCCAGATACATTACAAAGACAAAAAACAAAGTTAGTCAGCACATCCTAATATATATTCTAAAATATATCTGCCAATGCTATGCTCACTATTTGAATAAACACGAGGTACCTGGCAAATACATTTTGATCAAAATTATTTGTGCCCATCCACAACGGCAAGGTGACCTCATTTGGATGGGAACCTACACTAAATACTACCTCTTCTGGTGCCAATGGCCTCCAATTATTTAGGAAAGGCAGGCTCCATATATATACTGAGCATTCTCTGTATGCCAGATATATAGATAGCTGTTTTTGGAACTCCCATGGAATTGACTGGATTATGCAGAGAGTTGTAGTTCACAATAGGTGGAATGCCAAGGATTGTTGTCCCAGATGTAGATGGTAGTCATGGTTATAAATCATGGTATACCCAGGCCACTCTGCCTAAGGTATGGCCACACAGAGTGGCTGTGCTGTGGGACAGGTTGCGACAATGCTGTGGTGAAGAACCGCATGGACAATTGTCCCGCAGCTGCCTGTTGCAGGTATGGGGGTTGGCTGGTTAGGTGGGGACAATATGCTAATTATTGCGGTCCTGGCCTGCAATCTCCTGCAGGTTATTTGAGAGTAAACACCTGATTATTAATCAGCTCTGGCATACCCACTTATCCAACCCCAGTGCTCTCCTGCCCTACAGGTGGGAGCCCTTCTTCTGACATCTGCTTTTCCTCCTTTTCCACATCATCTAATAACGCTGAGAATATGTAATCAGGAACATCCTCCTCCTCTCTGTATCTTGCTGACTTTTCTAGGACATGGAGACTTTGAAGGATGATTTGGAAGAAGTAAAGCCAGCAAAAGATGAGAAAGGTCATCATTAAGACCTGGCCCCTCTAATGGGTGCAGATTGGATGGTATTGATTGGCATGCTGGCACTGGAATAATAAAGGCTTCCATCTTATTGGTATTGGATTACATATCTTATTTTACGGCTGATATATAAGAATAAGTAGATGTAGGAACAAATGAATAAAACTGATGCAGAATAAGTCTCCCTGCACTCTCCCTGCATTTTACCTGTACTCTCCCTGCACTCTCCCTGCATTCTCCCTGTATTCTCCCTGCACTCTCATTGCATTCTCACTGTACTCTCCCTGCACTGTCTCTGCACTCTCCCTGCAGTCTCCCTGCACTCTCATTGCATTCTCACTGTACTCTTCCTGCACTGTCTCTGCACTCACCCTGCAGTCTCCCTGCACTCTCATTGCATTCTCACTGTACTCTCCCTGCACTGCCCCTGAACTCTCCCTGCAGTCTCCCTACACTGTCCCTCTTCAATATTCTTCTATTAATCATTTTCAGCAACACCGTCCTTAGCGCATGAGCCCTTGCCATGTCTCTCCCTATTCTCAGCTCACAGGACAATGGAGGAGACCGCGCAGGATGAGGGTTTTATAGGGACGGTGACATCACAGGAGACAGCTACCTGTGAATTGGCTGGCTGCATGGCATTATGGGTGATCTTGCGTTCCCATGCTTGTCTCATCTACTCTTACGTTCGCTTGGTAACACATGCCGCCGCCATTTTAGGAAATCCTGAATTGTTACCACGAAGCGCGAGGAAAATCTGATTTGTTGCAAAGCAGCATTTTTCTAAAACTTCGGACCAAAGTCTGCTTCGCTCAACACTGAGACGGGGATCCCTGTTCTCTGGACCTGGTAAGCGCCAGCCCCCTCCTCGATGGTGCACGTCTGGAATATCTAATCACCCTGCACTCGCTGCTCTGACATTTGGGGAAACTAATCGGAAACCTTTTCTCCTCTCTCCGTGTTAAATAAATCCCCCCCCCAGGAATAATATGGACATGAGTGACTTTTTTTAATTGATTTAGGCAAGCGGCGGCAATAAAGAAGAGCCGAGAAATGAATTAATGGCAAATAGCCGAGCTGCAGGTAGGAGACAGGGGGACATGGCGGGAGCACAATAGACACACTAGATTAGCCGCTCCATAGAAATGGGAGTGCAGAGATAATGGGTAATGAGGAACGGTATGAAATGAAACGCTCGCCAGAGATAAAATTGGAGACTGAAAGCGGAATAGACTGGAAGAATGAGAGGATTGTCACCCAGTGGATGAAGGGGAATATTCCAGTCTCTATGAAAGGTGCCGATGTAATGGGAGATTAGCGAGTGTCACCTCTAAGGTCAAAAATTACAACGACTGTGGGTAAGTATTCTCTTCAGTTCATTTATACATCTGGGGAAGCTGGGTGATGTCCAATATGGCCGCCATTACAGTGTTATACCCATCGGGGGAGAAACTGTCTTTGTTGCCCATAGCAACCGATCACATCGCAGTTCTCATTCTCTATTCTGCTTTTGTCAGATGAAAGCTGCTCTGTGATTGGCTGATATGGGTGACAAAGACAGACTTTTGGTTTTAGCGGCTTTTTAGAAAATGGTTCCTCAGGTGTGGCCACACTCCTCCTAGTTAGATCCTAATAGGGTTAAATAAACTTAGAAGGAACCAATTAGATTGTGTTTTCTAATCTGCCATGGCACTGGGGTTAAAGTAAGAGCAGACATCCCTGGAGCCAGGGGAAGTTAGTAACCCTTTAGATGCACTAGACCACCTGGGAAGCTGGCAACAATGTCTAACTACACTAGACCACCAGGGAAGCTGACTTTGACCTCATACTGCACTAAACCACCCAGGATCCCAACTGTATCTGCCTTACTACATTAGACCTCCAGAAAATCTGACATTAACCCCTTACTACACTAGACCACCATGTATTCTGACTTTAATGGCTTTCTATACTAGACCACCAAAGTCCACCAGGGAAGAACCCTTTTACTAGACCACCAGGGAAGCTGACATTGACCTAATACTGCACTAAACCACCACAAATGCCGACATTAACTGCCTTATGACACTACACCACCAGAAAAGCTGACATTAACCCCTTACTACACTAGACCACCAGAGAAGCTGGCTTCAGCTTCTTGCTACACTAGACCAACAGAAAAACTGACATGAACCCCAGTCTGTACTACACCACCAAGTATTCTGACATTAATGGCTTACCATACTAGACCACTAGAGTCCACCAAGGAAGGACCCTTTTACTAGACCACCAGGAAAGCTGATATTAACCTCATACTGCACTAAACCACCACAAATGTGTAAATTAACTGCCTTATGACACTACACCACCAGAAAAGCTGACATTAACCCCTCACTACACTAGACCACCAGGGAAGTTGGCTTCAACTTCTTGCTACACTAGACAAACAGGAAAGATGACATGAATGCCAATCTGGACTACACCACCGTGTATTCTGACATTGATGCCTTACTATACTAGACCACCAGGGAAGCTGACACTAACCCTTTACTAGACCATCAGGGTAGCTGACATTAACCTCATACTGCACTAAACCACCATAAATGCTGACATTATCTGCCTTACTACACTAGACCACCAGGGAAGCTGACATTAACCCTTTTATTCACTAGTCCACCAGTGAAGCTTATATTTAACCACATACTGCAGTATACTACCAGGGATGCTTAACAGCCACTTGACGCACCAGACCACCAGTGACTGTTAAATTACCCTCTTCACTTCATTATTCCACAAGGTATGCTTACATTAACCCTATCACTAACCTAAACCACAGGGAGTCCAGGGGTGTGGGCATTAAGTCTTTCTCTTCCTGTGCAAAGTCACACCACCCAAAATTTCGGTGGAAAACATAACAACCCTACATTAGCAAAAGCACCACTTTTTACGTAAAATTTCGGATAATTTAGTATCAGAAGCAATATAGAAAAGCAGCGATGCCCAACCTGCGGCCCTCCAAACTACAACTCCCAGTATGCCTGGACAGCCTACAAGCTACTGAAGGAAAAATAAAGAAATACAATAAAAATGTATTAGCATCAATTAAGTTAAGGCGAGGGAAATACGGGGGAGCAGAGGAAAAACAAGCAGACGGAAATCTCAGGGGCAGATAGGAAAACGTAAAGCAGCTTAGCAAGAGAGAGGGAAATCGATGCAGAGATAAAGATGGTAGAAGAGCGTGAGAGAGATTATGACATATTGAGTTTTGGGAAGAATCTAAACCAACAATTGTTCACAATGTCCGCTCGGAGAAAAATGTGTTCGAAGCATTGTTAATGCACAGGAAATCTTCGGTGAAGCCCAAAGCGACTAATCAAATCGCAACTGCACGGTGGATTTTGAAATGAATGTGACAAAGTGACTACTTACTATGGGCAACTCCCCAAAATGCACTAATCAACCCCTACATATACCCCAATGCAGTGCATGTAGGAGCCCAGAGACTACTAATGGTTAACATGGTCGATTCTTGGCTTGAGATAAAATATGGGCAGGGATGGAGGTGACAACAATTAATAGCACTTGATTGATCACTCCTATTATTTTTGCTTCATCAAATGCTCTTGGCTGTTGATGCTCCTTTGTTTCGTCTTCCAGGAGAGGAACATTAGACCCATACTGCTATTACCACAAAGAAATACTGTAGACTCCAGCTCAAGACCTCATTACTTGTCCGAGGTTCTAACAAATGGCCTTAGGGGGAAAAAAGAGGTAATAAAAAATAACCATTACTTACCCTACTACTCCACCGCTGCTCCAGTGGTCTCTATAGGTCTGGCATTGCTGAAGCAACTGAAACTGAATGTGTAGTAATGGCAGTATTAGGCCATTTCTGAAAATTCTGGACACCACCTTTAATTAAGGCCTCATCCACACAACCGTTGTTCTGGTCCGCATCCGTTGCTCCGTTCCGTAGCCCCGCAGAAAAAAATAACATGTCCTATTCTTGTCCGTTTGGCGGACAAGAATAGGCATTTCTACAATGGGCCGCCTGTTCCGTTCCGCAAATTGCGGAAGGCACAAGGGCGGCTTCCGTGTTTTAAGGATACACAATTTGCGGACCGCAAAAAACGGAATGGTTGTGTTCATGAGGCCTAACTGATTGGATCAGAGTGTCCTCCATTCCTGGCAGTGACACCAGAGTGCGGCTGTGTATTACTGCCCATGAGTCGATCTTGCCATCACAATAAGTCTTGGCGCAATCATCTAGTCGTAACACCATGTCAAGTTGCTTTGACTAACTGCTTAAAGGGTTTGTCCAGCAGTGAGACATTTTTTAACTGAAGACAGCACCATGTTGTACCTGTTAAAAAAACATCAGATTCACCTGCTCCCAGCTGCTCCATTCTAGCTTCCTTCATTGGTGTTCTGCAAGGGTGGACTGGCCATAAATCCTACACAGAAACTTCTCAGTGGGCTAATGCCCAGGGGGCCGCCTGAGCCCTGCTGACAGCCAGGTAAGTAATGATCTGAGAGTCCTAGAGTTAATTAAAGCTTGGAGCATCAAGGGTGCCCACAGGTGCCCTTCTGATACCTGAATTTCACTGTATTGTTATCCTGAGGCAACTGAAGTAGGAGGACAGAACGTTGCAGCTGGCACTGGCCACCAGAGAGGAGCAGCTTCTGTGGAGGTATTTTGTGCTGCTGGGGCAGTATTTTGTGATGCACTTGGCTATTTGGCTCTGCAGAGGTGGTATTTTGTGCTGCAATATGGTATTGTTGGTAGTGTTGAGCCCGAATATTCGTATTACGAATTTTTATCGCGAATAACGGCACTTCGAGAATTCGCGAATATTTAGAGCATAGTGCTATATATTGGTAATGATGAAAATTCATTTTTTAACACACTACACATCAGGTGATCATCCCTCCCTTCTTCTAGCTTGTGGGCCAATGAGAAGACCTTGTCATAGCTTAGCAACATCCCTAGCAACCAATAGGAAAGTTGCCTACCCCTTCACTATATAAATTAAGACGCTCCCCAGCAGCCATTTTGTGGCGTTTCATGAGAGACAGAGGAGCTTGAATAATTACTGTGCTGTGCTTTTTCAAATTACATTCCAAATCGCATATAAATAATCCTGATAGTTAGTGTTAGATGGTAATAGGGAATAGTGTAGCTAAATAGCTGATGGGGTCCAGTGTATGGAGTAGTGTAGGTTATAGAGATAGTTAGCCGAAATATATTATCCAGATAGTTAGTGTTCGATAGTGTAGGTTAGTTAGGGCTAGGGATGAGCGAACTCGAACTGTATAGTTCGGGTTCGTACCGAATTTTGGGGTGTCCGTGACACGGACCCGAACCCGGACATTTTCGTAAAAGTCCGGGTTCGGGTTCGGTGTTCGTCGCTTTCTTCGCGCTTTTGTGACGCTTTCTTGGCGCTTTTTGAAAGGCTGCAAAGCAGCCAATCAACAAGCGTCATACTACTTGCCCCAAGAGGCCATCACAGCCATGCCTACTATTGGCATGGCTGTGATTGGCCAGAGCACCATGTGACCCAGCCTCTATTTAAGCTGGAGTCACATAGCGCCGCCCGTCACTCTGCTCTGATTAGCGTAGGGAGAGGTTGCGGCTGCGACAGTAGGGCGAGATTAGGCAGATTAACTCCTCCAAAGGACTTGATTAACTGATCGATCTGCAGCTGTGGATCATTGAGCTGCTGATCCTCAATTGCTCACTGTTTTTAGGCTGCCCAGACCGTTTGTCAGTCACATTTTTCTGGGGTGATCGGCGGCCATTTTGTGTCTTGTGGTGCGCCAGCACAAGCTGCGACCAAGTGCATTTAACCCTCAATGGTGTGGTTGTTTTTTGGCTAAAGCCTACATCAGGGTGAAGCTGTCACACCAAGTGCATTTAACCAGCAATAGTCTGTTCATTTTTTGGCCATATACAAAATCAGGGGCAAGCTGCGCCTGTCACCAAGTGCATTTAACCCTCAATGGTGTGGTTGTTTTTTGGCTAAAGCCTACATCAGGGTGAAGCTGTCACACCAAGTGCATTTAACCAGCAATAGTCTGTTCATTTTTTGGCCATATACAAAATCAGGGGCAAGCTGCGCCTGTCACCAAGTGCATTTAACCCTCAATGGTGTGGTTGTTTTTTGGCTAAAGCCTACATCAGGGTGAAGCTGTCACACCAAGTGCATTTAACCAGCAATAGTCTGTTCATTTTTTGGCCATATACAAAATCAGGGGCAAGCTGCGCCTGTCACCAAGTGCATTTAACCCTCAATGGTGTGGTTGTTTTTTGGCTAAAGCCTACATCAGGGTGAAGCTGTCACACCAAGTGCATTTAACCAGCAATAGTCTGTTCATTTTTTGGCCATATACAAAATCAGGGGCAAGCTGCGCCTGTCACCAAGTGCATTTAACCCTCAATGGTGTGGTTGTTTTCTGGCTAAAGCCTACATCAGGGTGAAGCTGTCACACCAAGTGCATTTAACCAGCAATAGTCTGTTTATTTTTTGGCCATATACTACATCAGGGGCAAGCTGCGCCCGTCACCAAGTGCATTTAACCCTCAGTAGTGTGGTTGGTCAAGCTGTGACACCAAGTGCATTTAACCAGCAATAGTCTGTTCATTTTTTGGCCATATACTACATCAGGGGCAAGCTGCGCCCGTCACCAAGTGCATTTAACCAGCAATAGTGTGGTTATTTTTTGGCCATATCCCAGTCTAATTCTGTCACTAAATCCATACCGGTCACCCAGCGCCTAAATACTAGGCCTCAAATTTATATCCCGCTAAATCTCTCGTTACCGCTGTCCTGTTGTAGCTGGGAAAGTTATTTAGTGTCCGTCAAAGCACATTTTTTGTTCTGGGTTGAAGTACAATTCCCAATTTAGCAATTTCATAATTTAGTGGTTTCTGCTATATCAGAGCTATTTGAAATCTATCCCTAAAAGGGTAGATCATATTGAAGGTGCACATAGGGTCATTCAGAATAACTTCACACACACCCGCTACTGTGTATTTCCAAGTCTAATTCTGTCACTAAACCCATACCTGTCACCCAGCGCCTAAATACTAGGCCTCAAATTTATATCCCGCTAAATCTCTCGTTACCGCTGTCCTGTTGTAGCTGGGAAAGTTATTTAGTGTCCGTCAAAGCACATTTTTTGTTCTGGGTTGAAGTACAATTCCCAATTTAGCAATTTCATAATTTAGTGGTTTCTGCTATATCAGAGCTATTTGAAATCTATCCCTAAAAGGGTATATAATATTCAAGGTGCACATTGGGTCATTCAGAATAACTTCACACACACCCGCTACTGTGTATTTCCAAGTCTAATTCTGTCACTAAACCCATACCTGTCACCCAGCGCCTAAATACTAGGCCTCAAATTTATATCCTGCTAAATCTCTCGTTACCGCTGTACTGTTGTTGCTTGGAAAGATATTTAGTGTCCGTCAAAGCACATTTTTTGTTCTGGGTTGAAGTACAATTCCCAATTTAGCAATTTCATAATTTAGTGGTTTCTGCTATATCAGAGCTATTTGAAATCTATCCCTAAAAGGGTATATAATATTCAAGGTGCACATTGGGTCATTCAGAATAACTTCACACACACCCGCTACTGTGTATTTTCAAGTCTAATTCTGTCACTAAACCCATACCTGTCACCCAGCGCCTAAATACTAGGCCTCAAATTTATATCCTGCTAAATCTCTCGTTACCGCTGTCCTGTTGTAGCTGGGAAAGTTATTTAGTGTCCGTCAAAGCACATTTTTTCTTCTGGGTTGAAATACAATTCCCAATTTAGCAATTTCATAATTTAGTGGTTTCTGCTATATCAGAGCTATTTGAAATCTATCCCTAAAAGGGTAGATCATATTGAAGGTGCACATAGGGTCATTCAGAATAACTTCACACACACCCGCTACTGTGTATTTCCAAGTCTAATTCTGTCACTAAACCCATACCTGTCACCCAGCGCCTAAATACTAGGCCTCAAATTTATATCCCGCTAAATCTGTCCTTAGTGCTGTAGCTGGGCGAGTTATTTAGTGTCCGTTCAAGCACATTTCTTGTTCTGGGTTGAAATACAATTCCCAATTTAGCAATTTCATAATTTAGTGGTTTCTGCTATATCAGAGCTATTTGAAATCTATCCCTAAAAGGGTATATAATATTCAAGGTGCACATTGGGTCATTCAGAATAACTTCACACACACCCGCTACTGTGTATTTCCAAGTCTAATTCTGGCACTAAACCCATACCTGTCACCCAGCGCCTAACTACTAGGCCTCAAATTTATATCCCGCTAAATCTGTCCTTAGTGCTGTAGCTGGGCGAGTTATTTAGTGTCCGTTCAAGCACATTTCTTGTTCTGGGTTGAAATACAATTCCCAATTTAGCAATTTCATAATTTAGTGGTTTCTGCTATATCAGAGCTATTTGAAATCTATCCCTAAAAGGGTATATAATATTCAAGGTGCACATAGGGTCATTCAGAATAACTTCACACACCCGCTACTGTGCATTTCCAAATCTAATTCTGTCACTAAACCCATACCTGTCACCCAGCGCCTAAATACTAGGCCTCAAATTTATATCCCGCTGAATTTGAATACAATACATTGGGCCAAATAATATATTTGTTGTTGTGGTGAACCATAACAATGAGAAAAACATCTAGTAAGGGACGCGGACGTGGACATGGTCGTGGTGGTGTTAGTGGACCCTCTGGTGCTGGGAGAGGACGTGGCCGTTCTGCCACATCCACACGTCCTAGTGTACCAACTACCTCAGGTCCCAGTAGCCGCCAGAATTTACAGCGATATATGGTGGGGCCCAATGCCGTTCTAAGGATGGTAAGGCCTGAGCAGGTACAGGCATTAGTCAATTGGGTGGCCGACAGTGGATCCAGCACGTTCACATTATCTCCCACCCAGTCTTCTGCAGAAAGCGCACAGATGGCGCCTGAAAACCAACCCCATCAGTCTGTCACATCACCCCCATGCATACCAGGGAAACTGTCTCAGCCTCAAGTTATGCAGCAGTCTCTTATGCTGTTTGAAGACTCCGCTGGCAGGGTTTCCCAAGGGCATCCACCTAGCCCTTCCCCAGCGGTGAAAGACATAGAATGCACTGACGCACAACCACTTATGTTTCCTGATGATGAGGACATGGGAATACCACCTCAGCATGTCTCTGATGATGACGAAACACAGGTGCCAACTGCTGCGTCTTTCTGCAGTGTGCAGACTGAACAGGAGGTCAGGGATCAAGACTGGGTGGAAGACGATGCAGGGGACGATGAGGTCCTAGACCCCACATGGAATGAAGGTCGTGCCACTGACTTTCACAGTTCGGAGGAAGAGGCAGTGGTGAGACCGAGCCAACAGCGTAGCAAAAGAGGGAGCAGTGGGCAAAAGCAGAACACCCGCCGCCAAGAGACTGCGCCTGCTACTGACCGCCGCCATCTGGGACCGAGCACCCCAAAGGCAGCTTCAAGGAGTTCCCTGGCATGGCACTTCTTCAAACAATGTGCTGACGACAAGACCCGAGTGGTTTGCACGCTGTGCCATCAGAGCCTGAAGCGAGGCATTAACGTTCTGAACCTGAGCACAACCTGCATGACCAGGCACCTGCATGCAAAGCATGAACTGCAGTGGAGTAAACACCTTAAAACCAAGGAAGTCACTCAGGCTCCCCCTGCTACCTCTTCTGCTGCTGCCGCCTCGGCCTATTCTGCTGCTGCCGCCTCGGCCTCTTCCTCCGCCTCTGGAGGAACGTTGGCACCTGCCGCCCAGCAAACAGGGGATGTACCACCAACACCACCACCACCACCTCCGTCACCAAGCGTCTCAACCATGTCACACGCCAGCGTTCAGCTCTCCATCTCACAAACATTTGATAGAAAGCGTAAATTCCCACCTAGCCACCCTCGATCCCTGGCCCTGAATGCCAGCATTTCTAAACTACTGGCCTATGAAATGCTGTCATTTAGGCTGGTGGACACAGACAGCTTCAAACAGCTCATGTCGCTTGCTGTCCCACAGTATGTTGTTCCCAGCCGGCACTACTTCTCCAAGAGAGCCGTGCCTTCCCTGCACAACCAAGTATCCGATAAAATCAAGTGTGCACTGCGCAACGCCATCTGTGGCAAGGTCCACCTAACCACAGATACGTGGACCAGTAAGCACGGCCAGGGACGCTATATCTCCCTAACTGCACACTGGGTAAATGTAGTGGCAGCTGGGCCCCAGGCGGAGAGCTGTTTGGCGCACGTCCTTCCGCCGCCAAGGATCGCAGGGCAACATTCTTTGCCTCCTGTTGCCACCTCCTCCTTCTCGGCTTCCTCCTCCTCTTCTTCCACCTGCTCATCCAGTCAGCCACACACCTTCACCACCAACTTCAGCACAGCCCGGGGTAAACGTCAGCAGGCCATTCTGAAACTCATATGTTTGGGGGACAGGCCCCACACCGCACAGGAGTTGTGGCGGGGTATTGAACAACAGACCGACGAGTGGTTGCTGCCGGTGAGCCTCAAGCCCGGCCTGGTGGTGTGTGATAATGGGCGAAATCTCGTTGCAGCTCTGGGACTAGCCAATTTGACGCACATCCCTTGCTTGGCGCATGTGCTGAATTTGGTGGTGCAGAAGTTCATTCACAACTACCCCGACATGTCAGAGCTGCTGCATAAAGTGCGGGCCGTCTGTTCGCGCTTCCGGCGTTCACATCCTGCTGCTGCTCGCCTGTCTGCGCTACAGCGTAACTTCGGCCTTCCCGCTCACCGCCTCATATGCGACGTGCCCACCAGGTGGAACTCCACCTTGCACATGCTGGACAGACTGTGCGAGCAGCAGCAGGCCATAGTGGAGTTTCAGCTGCAGCACGCACGGGTCAGTCGCACTACAGAACAGCACCACTTCACCACCAATGACTGGGCCTCCATGCGAGACCTGTGTGCCCTGTTGCGCTGTTTCGAGTACTCCACCAACATGGCCAGTGGCGATGACACCGTTATCAGCGTTACAATACCACTTCTATGTCTCCTTGAGAAAACACTTAGGGCGATGATGGAAGAGGAGGTGGCCCAGGAGGAGGAGGAGGAGGAGGAGGAAGAGGGGTCATTTTTAGCACTTTCAGGCCAGTCTCTTCGAAGTGACTCAGAGGGAGGTTTTTGGCAACAGCAGAGGCCAGGTACAAATGTGGCCAGCCAGGGCCCACTACTGGAGGACGAGGAGGACGAGGATGAGGAGGAGGTGGAGGAGGATGAGGATGAAGCATGGTCACAGCGGGGTGGCACCCAACGCAGCTCGGGTCCATCACTGGTGCGTGGCTGGGGGGAAAGGCAGGACGATGACGATACGCCTCCCACAGAGGACAGCTTGTCCTTATCCCTGGGCAGCCTGGCACACATGAGCGACTACATGCTGCAGTGCCTGCGCAACGACAGCAGAGTTGCCCACATTTTAACCTGTGCGGACTACTGGGTTGCCACCCTGCTGGATCCACGCTACAAAGACAATGTGCCCACCTTACTTCCTGCACTGGAGCGTGATAGGAAGATGCGCGAGTACAAGCGCACGTTGGTAGACGCGCTACTGAGAGCATTCCCAAATGTCACAGGGGAACAAGTGGAAGCCCAAGGCCAAGGCAGAGGAGGAGCAAGAGGTCGCCAAGGCAGCTGTGTCACGGCCAGCTCCTCTGAGGGCAGGGTTAGCATGGCAGAGATGTGGAAAACTTTTGTCAACACGCCACAGCTAACTGCACCACCACCTGATACGCAACGTGTTAGCAGGAGGCAACATTTCACTAACATGGTGGAACAGTACGTGTGCACACCCCTCCACGTACTGACTGATGGTTCGGCCCCATTCAACTTCTGGGTCTCTAAATTGTCCACGTGGCCAGAGCTAGCCTTTTATGCCTTGGAGGTGCTGGCCTGCCCGGCAGCCAGCGTTTTGTCTGAACGTGTATTCAGCACGGCAGGGGGCGTCATTACAGACAAACGCAGCCGCCTGTCTACAGCCAATGTGGACAAGCTGACGTTCATAAAAATGAACCAGGCATGGATCCCACAGGACCTGTCCGTCCCTTGTCCAGATTAGACATTAACTACCTCCCCATAACCATATATTATTGGACTCCAGGGCACTTCCTCATTCAATCCTATTTTTATTTTCATTTTACCATTATATTGCGAGGCTACCCAAAGTTGAATGAACCTCTCCTCTGCCTGTGTGCTAGGCCTAAATATATGCCAATGGACTGTTGCAGTGGTGGCTGACGTGAAGCCTGATTCTCTGCTATGACATGCAGACTAATTCTCTGCTGACATGAAGCCAGATTGTCTGTTACGGGACCTCTCTCCTCTGCCTGGGTGCTGGGCCTAAATTTATGACAATGGACTGTTGCAGTGGTGGCTGACGTGAAGCCTGATTCTCTGCTATGACATGCAGACTGATTCTCTGCTGACATGAAGCCAGATTGTCTGTTACGGGACCTCTCTGCTCTGCCTGTGTGCTAGGCCTAAATATATGCCAATGGACTGTTGCAGTGGTGGGTGACGTGAAGCCTCATTCTCTGCTATGACATGCAGACTGATTCTCTGCTGACATGAAGCCAGATTGTCTGTTACGGGACCTCTCTGCTCTGCCTGTGTGCTAGGCCTAAATATATGCCAATGGACTGTTGCAGTGGTGGCTGACATGAAGCCTGATTCTCTGCTATGACATGCAGACTAATTCTCTGCTGACATGAAGCCAGATTGTCTGTTACGGGACCTCTCTCCTCTGCCTGGGTGCTGGGCCTAAATTTATGACAATGGACTGTTGCAGTGGTGGCTGACGTGAAGCCTGATTCTCTGCTATGACATGCAGACTGATTCTCTGCTGACATGAAGCCAGATCGTCTGTTACGGGACCTCTCTGCTCTGCCTGTGTGCTAGGCCTAAATATATGCCAATGGACTGTTGCAGTGGTGGGTGACGTGAAGCCTCATTCTCTGCTATGACATGCAGACTGATTCTCTGCTGTCATGAAGCCAGATTGTCTGTTACGGGACCTCTCTGCTCTGCCTGTGTGCTAAGCCTAAATATATGCCAATGGACTGTTGCAGTGGTGGGTGACGTGAAGCCTCATTCTCTGCTATGACATGCAGACTGATTCTCTGCTGACATGAAGCCAGATTGTCTGTTACGGGACCTCTCTGCTCTGCCTGTGTGCTAGGCCTAAATATATGCCAATGGACTGTTGCAGTGGTGGGTGACGTGAAGCCTCATTCTCTGCTATGACATGCAGACTGATTCTCTGCTGTCATGAAGCCAGATTGTCTGTTACGGGACCTCTCTGCTCTGCCTGTGTGCTAGGCCTAAATATATGCCAATGGACTGTTGCAGTGGTGGGTGACGTGAAGCCTCATTCTCTGCTATGACATGCAGACTGATTCTCTGCTGACATGAAGCCAGATTGTCTGTTACGGGACCTCTCTGCTCTGCCTGTGTGCTAGGCCTAAATATATGCCAATGGACTGTTGCAGTGGTGGGTGACGTGAAGCCTCATTCTCTGCTATGACATGCAGACTGATTCTCTGCTGTCATGAAGCCAGATTGTCTGTTACGGGACCTCTCTGCTCTGCCTGTGTGCTAGGCCTAAATATATGCCAATGGACTGTTGCAGTGGTGGGTGACGTGAAGCCTCATTCTCTGCTATGACATGCAGACTAATTCTCTGCTGACATGAAGACAGATTCTCTGTTACGGGACCTCTCTCCTCTGCCTGTGTGTGTGCTGGGCCTAAATATATGCCAATGGACTGTTGCAGTGGTGGCTGACGTGAAGCCTCATTCTCTGCTATGACATGCAGACTGATTCTCTGCTGACATGAAGCCAGATTCTCTGTTACGGGACCTCTCTCCTCTGCCTGTGTGTGTGCTGGGCCTAAATATATGCCAATGGACTGTTGCAGTGGTGGCTGACGTGAAGCCTCATTCTCTGCTATGACATGCAGACTGATTCTCTGCTGACATGCAGACTGATTCTCTGCTGACATGAAGCCAGATTCTCTGTTACGGGACCTCTCTCCTCTGCCTGTGTGTGTGCTGGGCCTAAATATATGCCAATGGACTGTTGCAGTGGTGGCTGACGTGAAGCCTCATTCTCTGCTATGACATGCAGACTGATTCTCTGCTGACATGAAGCCAGATTCTCTGTTACGGGACCTCTCTCCTCTGCCTGTGTGTGTGCTGGGCCTAAATATATGCCAATGGACTGTTGCAGTGGTGGCTGACGTGAAGCCTCATTCTCTGCTATGACATGCAGACTGATTCTCTGCTGACATGAAGCCAGATTCTCTGTTACGGGACCTCTCTCCTCTGCCTGTGTGTGTGCTGGGCCTAAATATATGCCAATGGACTGTTGCAGTGGTGGCTGACGTGAAGCCTCATTCTCTGCTATGACATGCAGACTGATTCTCTGCTGACATGAAGCCAGATTCTCTGTTACGGGACCTCTCTCCTCTGCCTGTGTGTGTGCTGGGCCTAAATATATGCCAATGGACTGTTGCAGTGGTGGCTGACGTGAAGCCTCATTCTCTGCTATGACATGCAGACTAATTCTCTGCTGACATGAAGACAGATTCTCTGTTACGGGACCTCCCTCCTCTGCCTGGGTGCTGGGCCTAAATATATGCCAATGGACTGTTGCAGTGGTGGCTGACGTGAAGCCTCATTCTCTGCTATGACATGCAGACTGATTCTCTGCTGACATGAAGACAGATTCTCTGTTACGGGACCTCTCTCCTCTGCCTGTGTGCTAGGCCTAAATATATGCCAATGGACTGTTGCAGTGGTGGCTGACGTGAAGCCTCATTCTCTGCTATGACATGCAGACTAATTCTCTGCTGACATGAAGACAGATTCTCTGTTACGGGACCTCCCTCCTCTGCCTGGGTGCTGGGCCTAAATATATGCCAATGGACTGTTGCAGTGGTGGCTGACGTGAAGCCTCATTCTCTGCTATGACATGCAGACTAATTCTCTGCTGACATGAAGCCAGATTCTCTGTTACGGGACCTCCCTCCTCTGCCTGGGTGCTGGGCCTAAATATATGCCAATGGACTGTTGCAGTGGTGGCTGACGTGAAGCCTCATTCTCTGCTATGACATGCAGACTGATTCTCTGCTGACATGAAGCCAGATTGTCTGTTACGGGACCTCTCTCCTCTGCCTGGGTGCTGGGTAGTGTTGAGCGCGAATATTCGAAAAGCAAATTTTTTTCGCGAATATCGCAACTTCGCGATTTCGCGAATATTTCGAATATAGTGCTATATATTCGTAAAAACGAATATTCGTTTTTTGTTTTTTCCCCCCCCCCCACAAAATTACAGTACACATATAATTGATTGTTTCCCAAAGGTCCAACAGCTCAGATCTTACTCACATTGCCTAGAAAGTGATTGAGGCGCGAATCTTCGTAAGGCGATTTTATTAGCGCACATGCGAATATCGGCACGTCCCAGAACAGAGGCAAAGGGCTTTGCATTCATACATTAGTGAATTGAGTTGCGAATCTTCGTAAGGCGATTTTATTAGCGCACATGCGAATATCTACACTTGTCCCAGAACAGAGGCAAAGGGCTTTGCATTCATACATTAGTGATTGAATTGAGCTGCGAATCTTCGTAAGGCGATTTTATTAACGCAAATGCAAATATCTACACTTGTCCCCAGAACAGAGAGGCAAAGGCCTGTGCATTCATATAGTATAGCACCATATTCGCGAATACGTAGAACTTCGTAAAATTCGATTTACGAATATTCGTATTTTTTATTTTACTTTCCACCTTACAGATTACATTGATCTGTACTCTGTCAACTACTGTCATCACCCCCCACTGTATCTCGATTGATTCCCAAAAGTCTCACATTCCCTAGAAAGTGATTGAGGTGCGAATCTTCGTAAGGCGATTTTATTAGCGCACATGCGAATATCTACACTTGTCCCAGAACAGAGGCAAAGGGCATTGCATTCATACATTAGTGATTGAATTGAGTTGCGAATCTTCGTAAGGCGATTTCATTAGCGCACATGTGAATTTTGCATAGCATATGTATTATGCGATGCGAAAATTCGAATTATCGCATATGCGAAATAATAACGAATTTGAATAATCGCGAATATTTTACGAATATTCTTTCGAATATTCACAAAATTTCGCGAATTCGAATATGGGACATGCCGCTCAACACTAGTGCTGGGCCTAAATTTATGACAATGGACTGTTGCAGTGGTGGGTGACGTGAAGCCTGATTCTCTGCTATGACATGCAGACTGATTCTCTGCTGACATGAAGCCAGATTGTCTGTTACGGGACCTCTCTCCTCTGCCTGGGTGCTGGGCCTAAATATATGCCAATGGACTGTTGCAGTGGTGGCTGACGTGAAGCCTCATTCTCTGCTATGACATGCAGACTAATTCTCTGCTGACATGAAGACAGATTCTCTGTTACGGGACCTCTCTCCTCTGCCTGGGTGCCGGGGCCTAAATATCTGAGAATGGACTGTTCCAGTGGTGGGTGACGGGAAGCCAGATTCTCTGCTATGGAACCTCTCTCCAATTGATTTTGGTTAATTTTTATTTATTTAATTTTTATTTTAATTCATTTCCCTATCCACATTTGTTTGCAGGGGATTTACCTACATGTTGCTGCCTTTTGCAGCCCTCTAGCTCTTTCCTGGGCTGTTTTACAGCCTTTTTAGTGCCGAAAAGTTCGGGTCCCCATTGACTTCAATGGGGTTCGGGTTCGGGATGAAGTTCGGATCGGGTTCGGATCCCGAACCCGAACATTTCCGGGATGTTCGGCCGAACTTCTCGAACCCGAACATCCAGGTGTTCGCTCAACTCTAGTTAGGGCATATTGTAGCAGATGGGTCCAGTGCAGGGAGTAGTGTAGGTTATAGAGATAGTTAGCTAAAATATATAATCCAGATAGTTAGTGTTAGATAGTAATAGGGAATTGTGTAGCTGAATAGCTGATATGGTCCAGTGCAGGGAGTAGTGTAGGTTATAGAGATAGTTAGCTGAAATATATAATCCAGATAATTAGTGTTAGATAGTCTAGGATAGTTAGTTAGGGCATAGTGTAGCAGATAGGGTCCAGTGCAGGGAGTAGTGTAGGTTATAGAGATAGTTAGCTGAAATATATAATCCAGATAGTTAGTGTTAGATAGTAATAGGGAATTGTGTAGCTGAATAGCTGATGGGGTCCAGTGCAGGGAGTAGTGTAGGTTGTAGAGATAGTTAGCTGAAATATATAATCCATATAGTTAGTGTTAGATAGTCTAGGATAGTTAGTTAGGGCATAGTGTAGCAGATAGGGTCCAGTGCAGGGAGTAGTGTAGGTTATAGAGATAGTTAGCTGAAATATATAATCCATATAGTTAGTGTTAGATAGTGTAGGTTAGTTAGGGCATAGTGTAGCTGATGGGGTCCAGTGCAGGGAGTAGTGTAGGTTATAGAGATAGTTAGCTGAATATATAATGCAGATAGTTAGTGTTAGATAGTGTAGGTTAGTAGGGCATAGTGTAGCGGATAGGGTCCAGTGCAGGGAGTAGTGTAGGTTATAGAGATAGTTAGCTGAAATATAGAATCCAGATAGTTAGTGTTAGATAGTGTAGGTTAGTTAGGGCATAGTGTAGCTGATGGGGTCCAGTGCAGGGAGTAGTGTAGGTTATAGAGATAGTTAGCTGAAATATATAAACTAGATAGTTAGTGTTAGATAGTGTAGGTTATAATGTGTGGCAGGAAAATAAATGTGCAATATGCATGTGAGAGAGATTTATCTGCTGTCCATACATACATGCTACAGAATAAGTGCTGTGATGTCACAACAATACTAAGGCCCCTTTCACACGGGCGAGAATTCCGCACGGGTGCAATGCGTGAGGTGAACGCATTGCACCCGCACTGAATCCGGACCCATTCACTTTAATGGGGCTGTTCAGATGAATGGTGATTTTCACGCATCACTTGTGCGCTGTGCATGTTCTATATTCAGCGTTTTTCACACAACGCAGGCCCTATAGAAATGAATGGGTCTGCGTGAAAATCGCAAGCATCCGCAAACAAGTGCGGATACGGTGTGCTTTTTCACACATGGTTGCTAGGAGATGATAGGGATGAGCAACCCTATTAAAGTCTAATCACCGTATTATTTTCCCCTATAACATGGTTATAAGGGAAAATAATAGCATTCCTAATACAGAATGCTTACTAACATGTGGCTTGAGGGGTTAAAAAAATATATAATTAACTCACCTCATCCTCTTGTTCGTGCCGCCGGCATCGTCTTCTTAATTCTTCTTACAGGACCTGCAAAAGGACCTTTGATGACGTAATCATGCTCACCACATGGTGAGCGCAGTAACGTCAGCGCAGGTCCTGCTGAATGAAGATAGGATTACTGGTATGTCATCAAAGGTCCTTTGGCAGGTCCTGAAAGAATAAGAAAGAAGATGATGCCGGATGCGCGAACAACAGGATGAGGTGAGTTAATTAAAATAAATTTTTTAACCCCTAAAGCCACATGTTATTAAGCATTCTGTATTAAGAATGCTATTATTTCCCTTATCATGTTATAATGGAAAATAATAAAATCTACAGAACACCTAACCCAAGCCCGAACTTCAGTGAAGAAGTCCAGGTTCGGGTCTGGGTACCACATCCAGTTTTTTCTCACGCGCGTGCAAAACGCATTGCACTCGCGCGGAAAAAGCTAAACTTTGGAAAGCAATAGCAGTCAAAACTGACTGAAATTGCGTGCCTACTCGCGCGGGTTTCCCGCAACGCATCCGGAGCAAATCCGGGACGCCCGTGTAAAAGAGTCCTAAGTTCAACAATCAGTATTATGCTGTCAGACCTGATTAAAGGTGAAGTTGTATGTATTGCGCTAAAATATTCCAATCAATAGTGGCGATTTGCGTGATCTCGAATACTTTGAAAAACTCTATCTGCTTATAAAGCTATTGTTATGACAGGCGTGGAATTTTAATCTAAAACGGTGGTGTAATGTCCAATTACTTCCGGTGATCAGGAGCTCTTCCTCACCATCTCGAAAGTTGCTGCCAACCATTTTCATCACTTATGTAGCGAATAGTGCGTGCGCGCGCATAACAGCGCAATCAAAAAGAATATCACGAAATCACGAATATTTCGTGATATATCGCAAATTCGAATATTGCCCCTGCCGCTCATCCCTAATTGTTGGCCAGACCTACTTGCTCAGGCACTGTCTTCTTTCAATCTGGATCCTTCTACAACATAGGGCCACTTTAATTTTATTTTTTCCAGGGCTGCTTTAAGTTCCCAGTCTGTCCCTGGGCCAGTACCCGTCCTGTAAACTTCTGGATGGACGTGGTCATGAGAGATGTTTGAGTAAGATTTTTTCAACTCGGCGTTGCCCACAGTTAAAAATGTCCCAAAGCTGGACAACCCCTTTTGAGGCCTTGACCTCAAAATCTGTTTCTAAGTAAACATACTAACCATGTAGAGTAGGTACCGAACCGTTAACCATGCCTTTCTTGTCAAAACCTGGTCCTCTGTTTTTATACAAGTAAGGTCTTTAGTGCACCATGAGCGAGGCCACACCATTAACCCACCAGTAATGCCACCCAGTACCTCACTCTCTTGCTTGACTTACAGTCCCGGTTGTGATGACCTAGGGAAGGCAGGTGCACCAAAAAGTTTGTTCCCACCTACTGTGCACCAAAAATGTATTTGCTGAAATTTACAGACAAGCATTTCTTAGGATTAGAGGACTGAATTTTTACGAGAAAGGCTAAGTTATGTTATGAGGACAACCTACCCTACATGGCGGTATGTTCACTGATTTTGGAGGTAATAGACTCCCTTTAAAAGGGTTGGCTCATCTCACACATTGATGGCATGTCCCTAGGGTCATATAGGGTCCCACTCCTACCTCCAGAAGGAGCCCTCTGAAGTGAATGTACAGCAGCCGCACATGAGTAGCCACTCTCCTTTCACCACTATGGGAGTTTCAAAAATAGTTGGGAATGGAGGTGTGGTCACCCTTGCATGGTGCTCTTTACACTCAGCACTACAGGAATGTAAAAAACAGCTGACCACAATTTGGGGGCCCATTTCTGGAGAGATGGGACCCGCACCTGTGTCACATTGATGGCATATTCTAGCAATATGGAATTTCTTAGATGAGCCAACCTTTTAAAGTGAAGGTGTAGGAGGGGGTTAAAATTTATGACAGGACATCTCTTTTTGTGGCATTTTTCAAAAAGTTTCATCAAGACATTTAGGCGATACACATTTGTTCCCATCTTTTTGTAATGTAAATCCATTGGGTTATTGCAGAGATCACCTCTGTGAGATAGACAGCGCCACTTTAGACACTAACGGAGGACATAACAGATAAGGAGAGAGAAGAAGATAGGGCCGTCCAGAACAAGCAACAAGACAGGGGCCAAATTAAGCAACTGAACAAAGATACTGGTTTAGGACATAATTTTTCCTGACATCTGCAGAATGGAAAGTAATTGCTTCTGTGATTGTTCTGGCCAAAGAACAACTGCTTCACTTAAGCAGAAGTTTGTTGACCTCTTGGCGTCCTTTACGGTTATACAAACAGAAAAAATCTGTAAACCAATTCAATGACAAAAGCCGAGCGCACTCCTCAGCACTGTCTGAGAGACAGGGTGATATGTAATTTAATAGGGTCTAGGTATAAATATAGACCTACTCTTGAAAGAGACATTTTTCTTCTTGCCTTACAGCAAAATTTCATGCTAGTGCAGGTGCGTATATGGCTAACAGGTAATCATTGTGTGATCATAAATGTCGAGTTTCTGATCTAAGAAGAAGTCTAGCACAAATAAGACTGAGAGAACCTAGAAAACTTAATAGCCAGGTTGACACATAAGTTAGCAATGGGTGCATATTGCCTCTGGCCTCAACATCTCCCCATTTGAATATGTCGTAGCAATTCTTCTTCTCCCACTTAGTTCCTAGAAGATATATTGTAAATTTTTGGTCCTAATCTATTTTTCCTTCACTTGTCTCAGGGACAGGAATGTTCCTATGATCATATGGAGCTTCTTTTTATAAAAGTAGGAAAGGACCCAGTGGTTTGGGTCAATATATTGGATACTAGAGGCCTAAGTATCAAACTCCTGAGCACTGGAGTTCTTACTTGTTGGACTCTATATTTATACTATAGCAAGAAATCTCTGAACAACATGGATAGATTTCAGCTTTTTCTTGGGCTACTAAAGGTTGTAATTGTAAGGGAGGGTGGATTGTGTAGGCCCCTCTTGGTCTTCAAAGTGGTAAAGCCCCCAGAACATGTGCCCCAGGAGACCAAGTTGTAACTGGTTAATCAGATAAAGGGTGGCGGAGGCCCCAAAGCATGTGTCCTGAAAGACTCGTTCACACTGTGTTTGGTCAGTGATTTCCATCAGTGATTTGTGAGCCAAAACCAAGTGCGGGTCAAAACCACAGAACTGGTACAGATCTTTCCTTTATACCTTATCTCTGTGTAGCTGTGGCTCACAACTCACTGACCAAACACTGAAGTGTGAATGAGGCGGATTATTGGGAATGAACTGTTATGCAAGTGGGTGTGGACCCACTTCACCACTGACTGGCTATACTCTGGAGGGGCGTGACTAAGCAACTACCTGGTCTTCACTAGAGCCTCTGATGGTAAGGATAGGCTTGGGCCGTTAGGGTAGTTGCCAGGTGCAACTCCAGAGCAGTCCCCGAATCAGTGGCATCTGACCAGGGGGTCAGAGATACCAGTGCAAGCACCGAGGGGAAGTATGTGGTCAGGGCAGGCAGAGATCAAGCAGGGTCCGTAAACAAAGTCTGAGGTCAAAGGCAGGCGGCAAACAAGCAAGGTCCGCAAACTAAGTCCAAAGTCATAGGCAGGGGGCAAACAGGCAAAATCCGATAATTCCAAAAGCAGGGTCCGGTACACAGCAAACTTTAAACTTGAAAAACACCTTCACACTTTGAACTAGACAAGCTAGTGACCATGAGTTGCTCAGGCATCTTCCTGTGGTAAGAAGCGCCTTTAAATACTTCCTGCAATCCAACCATAGGCTCGCGAGGCATAGGGTGTGTACCTGCTGCTTCACAAAGGAGGAGAGACACACCCAAGCAAGCCCTAACAACAGTACAGGTATCACACCTATGACAAAATCTCAAAGACTGGCTGCACGTCATTGATATGACAGCTTCTTTTGGTTTCACTTTGTCTATGTGTTGCTGGGATGTCCACACCTCCTTTTCAGGTGTAGATCATGTTACCATTACTACTCCCTTCTTAGTCTGGCTTTACCCATCACTCCATGCGGTTGATAGCTCATTCTGGTTGTGGATCGTTTGGTGTCTGGATCTTGGCTGAGTTCCTGCCATCCATTAACCCGGAGTTAAGTGTCTTTCCTCTTTGTATTGTGTTTATTTTCCTGTCTCTTGGTACCAGACCTGAGGCAGACTCTTGTTCCTTCAGCTAGAAGGAACAGGTCGTCTGTGGCCCAATCACTATCTTCAGAGCCTTCTAGTGTATGCCAGGCTTAGGTTCCTGCGGATGAACAGTCCTACCATCGGGGTCTGTTCATTCTGTTATCAGTCAGGGCTCGGTTTGGGATTTATTAGGTGGTGACCTTCCCCCTTTCCCTAGTTTGCAGGCCTGGTTCCTTCTCCTTCCCTTTTGTGTTTGGTGTGGAGTTGCCCTCCCACACCACACCTTGACAACAGGTCTCCAGCAGGAAGTAAACTCTGGCATGGAGCCCAGATGCAACAGTTAAGCTACCTGCTGCCCGTGCTTGTCAGCACGGAGCATGGCAGCAGGAGGGAAAGAGGGCGCCCATGTTCACGAATAGGGGCAGCAGCGCCGGCACGGACCGCTGGGTTAACATAAACGTTCCTGCGAACTCTAATTCCCAACAATCTGCCCCAATTTCTTAGAAAACTTTGAACAATATGTCTACAGAACAGAGAGGTCATTATCACCTACTGACTCCAATTAGGATAATGGAATCAACACCTTTGACCCCATGCTGGGTATAATGACCTCTGACCCCATGCTGGGTATAATTACCAGATGTTGATTCAGTTACATATTTATTCCCAGAGAATTCCTGTACAGTCACTCAGAATTGAAAAAGCTTGTTGGAAGAACGAGTGAAACATTTTCAAGAAATCTACAGTAAGTCCAGTTGCCTTGATTTATTCTTTGCAGATATACCACGACCTGGATAAATGAGAACCTTCCCAGACATACAGACCGGAGAGAAAGTAGGTCTGGACTAACTTCAATGGCAGTTTAAAAATGCTTGACAAACACGTTCTTATAATAAGGCTCTCCATAAAGGGCTCCTTGATCCAACAGCAGCGTATGACACTAAAGCAATGTTGACCACAAGAGTTCTTTCTTGTTGTGGTCATGGAGCTTCCCTAGCTAGTCTAGCAAACACCTACACCATGCAGTCTGATGAGAAGACAATTCAAGCTGCAACTCTGCATACCGGACTTAAAATGATCTATTTATTTTGTTGGATGGCCATGTGCTAACAGCAGGTGTGGAACCACTGCTTCAACCAACAGATATGACTTGGGCTAATCCTAAGGGCATTATTCTGGAAGTAACCTGGTATTTACCCTTTAACCCTTACACAGGGATCTAGACAGGTGAGCTGCCAAGCCAGTACCTCCTGGAGTAGTCTCTGTGTGGTTGACAGTTGACCCACAGGTGTCAGAGGCACCAAGGGACCACACAAAACCATGGCTGAGGACAGGCCGATATTGTGGCAGACAGACTACAAGCAATCTGATACCTAGTCCAAGTTCAGGGTGAGAAGCGAGGAGTCAATACAGAGGTCAGGCACAGGTCAGATCAGGCAGAGGAGGGTCAATATCCAGGAAACAGACAGAAATTTGTATATGGGCAGACAGATAAAGGACACCTTTGAAGGAACTAGAGAAGCTAAGTAACCTATTGCTCAGGCACTCTCCCCTAGGCTGAAAACAACTAGGGTATATGTCAGAGGGAGTGTATGCACCCTATAGACAACATGAAAAGGCCTTTGCTGGCCAGAACCAGGCTACAGCCTGCAAGGGGAAAGCACATGGGATTCCACCAGATCCGCTTCTGGAGAGTAGAGAAACGCCAGCAGGTCTGGATCACTGGAACAGTGGAAGCGGGGTAAGTGGAGTGGTGCCCATTCCCATCCGAAGGAGCAGGATGGCCGTGGGCACTGGTCGCTGACAAAACACCAAAGACAAGAGTGGAGCTGCTTTTGAAATGAAACACAGAGAGTTACAATGACCTGCAGAACCACCATGACAAACTGCTCTCAGCCACAAAGGAGGGAGTTACAGTTGGAAAGTAGGCCTGGAAAAAGCCAAATATCAATGGTGGAAGTTCAGGTATCCAATATGCATAGAGAGAGAGTGTATGGTCATTGTGCGGTGCTGTTGGAGCTGTATAATAAACCTGGGACCTAGTCCACCTAGTCCTCTGAATAGAGGTAGATTGGTGGCTGGGAGACATGATTTGGCTCTGCATACAGCTGTACAGAGGGTGACCTGGTGTAGGTGAACCTAATGCAGAATCAGGCCAAGTCATCACTGGTTGATCAGATTAAAGGTGGTGGAGGCCCTGGTCAAAAAAATTAGTGGTGCTTACCTGACTTCATATCACAGCCACACATAGATCTTAGCTGGGCTGTGTGAAATTTCATTCAGATGGACTTGATGGTGACATTGTATTAAGCTGGTCTGTGGCTAAAGAGGGTGCCTGGTGGGCCAGATGCTAAAATACGAAGTGAAAGGTGATCTGGTTGTAATGGAGAGTCGATTGTGTAGGCCCCTCTTGGTCTTCAAGATGGCAGAGGACCCAGGACATGTGCAACATGAGACCAATTTGTAACTGGTTGATCAGATTAAGGGTGGTGGAGGCTCCAGGGCATGTGTCCTATAAGATTACACAGACCAATTTTGCAGGCGATTCTCGGGAAGGAAGCGTTCCTTCTTGACAAACACCGTCTCATCAGTGAAGGAGACCACTGCACTTACATGCACCAATCCCCTCCACAGTATGGGGAAGAGTGATCGCTAATGCCATCGCTCATCCCCATACAGACTAGTTGTTTGCCAGCAGCAGAAGCTGTTTACACAGCACGATATGCTGCCAGCAAACAACGATTTAGGTGTCCGCACAAACAATCATATTACCCGAGGAACGAGCATGAGATAATCATAAGATAATCGATAACTAACGTTCCTATGAATGCTCGTTAACAAATTTTTGGCAGATTCTTGGCCAGTGTAAAGGGCCCTTAAGTCATCACCTGGTTGATCAGATTGAGTTGTGGTGGCCCCAAGGACATGTGACCCATGTAACCTCCCTTAAACTTGCCCTTCATGTTATGTATTCTTCTTCCTTATGACACATTCAGATCTTTACTATTTGTCTTATTATAACTGTTCACTTCAAAGGAAGCTCATTATGAGGTTTTTTTTATTTTATTGACAAGGCATCTGTAGCTTCTTAGAACCACCGGTCAGATAGCTGCCTTCTCTGGTTATTCTTAGCTGAGCATATAGCACTTTAGATAAGCCCATTTATTTACGTGTAGAGATACTTCTATTATTTCAGTAATATGCTCATAGACACGCATGCCGTAAACATGACTTGTGTGGGCTGCCATAGACAGAGAGGTCTTTATAAACGTGAGCATTCCCAAGAGGCAAAAATTTCAACTGCATCACAAATTCAGAGAAAATGAGGATAGTGCTGGAAAATTACCTTTCCTCATACCTCATTCTCTGGTTAGACTCTGTAAATGAGATAACCTGAAGGCCTATTTCTCTTTGTTTATAACCAAGGTATTCTTATTTAGGCTTCAGATGGGCTTCATTTTACATAAATAAGTCTAATAAATCTCATAGTTACATACTTGATATGGTTGAATAAACACAGATGTTTATCAAGTCCAGCCTACAGTTTATTGTATATCCAGAGGAAGGTTAGAAACTAGTGTTGGTCGAGCACCAAAGTGCTTGTGTGTTCTGGTGCTCGAGTAAAGCACTTCCCGAGGCTCGGGTGCTCTACAGAGCACCCGAGCACAATGGAAGTCAATGGGAGAACCCGAGCATTAAACCAGACACACCTGCTCTGGGGGGAGGGTGTCGGGACTCTAGTTCGGCTTAGGAGTCTCTGCTCTGACTCCATATATAGCTATTTCCATTTATGGAGTGAGTGCTTGGAGACACACAGTCTATTTAAATCTAATTTAGCCTCTACAGCTGCCCTGCCCTATAAAAAAAACACACAACAGTTCTGGGTTTGCTTTTTACAAGAAGCATTGCCTGATGTGAATAATGCCTCGCACAAAAGAGCTCTCAGAAGACCTACGATAAAGAATTGTTAACTTGCATAAAGCTGGAAAGGGTTATAAAAGTATCTCCAAACGCCTTGCTGTTCATCAGTCCACGGTAAGACAAATTGTCTATACATGGAGAAAGTTCAGCACTGCTGCTACTCTCCCTAGGAGTGACCGTCCTGTAAAGATGACTGCAAGAGCACAGCGCAGACTGCTCAATGAGGGTAAGAAGAATCCTAGTGTCAGCTAAAGACTTACAAAAGTCTCTGGCATATGCTAACATCCCTGTTAGAGAATCTACGATACATAAAAGACTAAACAAGAATGGATTTCATGGGAGGATACCACAGAGGAAGCCACTGCTGTCCAAAAAAAACATTGCTGCACGTTTACTGTTTGCACAAGAGCACCTGGATGTTCCACAGCAGTACTGGCAAAATATTCTGTAGACAGATGAAACCAAAGTTGAGTTGTTTGGAAGAGACACACAACACTATGTGTGGAGAAAGAGGCACAGCACACCAATGTCAAAACCTCATCCCAACTGTGAAGTATGGTGGTGGGGGCATCATGGTTTGGGGCTGCTTTGCTGTGTCATGGCCTTTTCGGATTGCTATCATCGAAAGAAAAATGAATTCCCAAGTTTATCAAGACATTTTGCAGGAGAACTTAAGGCCATCTGTCCACAAGTTGAAGCTCAACAGAAGATGCGTGTTGCAACAGGACAATGACCCAAAGCATAGAAGTAAATCAACAACAGAATGGCTTAAACAGAAGAAAATATGCCTTCTGGAGCGGCCCAGTCAGAGTCCTGACCTCAACCCGACTGAGATGCTGTGGCATGACCTCAAGAAAGCGATTCACACCAGACATCCCAAGAATATTGCTGAACTGAAACAGTTCTGTAAAGAGGAATGGTCAAGAATTACTGCTGACCGTTGTGCACGTCTGATCTGCAACTACAGGAAACGTTTGGTGGAAGTTATTGCTGCCAAAGGAGGGTCAACCAGTTATTAAATCTAAGGGTTCACATACTTTTTCCACCTGCACTGTGAATGTTTACATGGTGTGTTCAATAAAAACATGGTAACATTAATTCTTTGTGTGTTATTAGTTTAACCACTTAAGGACCACAGGTTTATACCCCCCTAGTGACCAGGCCCTTTTTTACAAATCGGCACTCCACAACTTTAGCGGTTTATTGCTCGGTCATGCAACTTACCACCCAAATGAATTTTACCTCCTTTTCTTCTCACTAATAGAGCTTTCATTTGGTGGTATTTCATTGCTGCTGACATTTTTACTTTTTTTGTTATTAATCAAAATTTAACGATTTTTTTGCAAAAAAATTTCATCTTTCAGTTGTAAAATTTTGCAAAAAAAACGACATCCATATATAAATTTTTTGCTAAATTTATTGTTCTACATGTCTTTGATTAGAAAAAAATGTTTGGGTAAAAAAAAAAATGGTTTGGGTAAAATTTATAGCGTTTACAAACTATGGTACAAAAATGTGAATTTCCGCTTTTTGAAGCAGCTCTGACTTTCTGAGCACCTGTCATGTTTCCTGAGGTTCTACAATGCCCAAACAGTAGAAAAAACCCACAAATGACCCCATTTCGGAAAGTAGACACCCTGAGGTATTCGCTGATGGGCATAGTGAGTTCATAGAACTTTTTTTTTTTTGTCACAAGTTAGCAGAAAATGATGATTTATTATTATTATTTTTTTTTTCTTACAAAGTCTCATATTCCACTAACTTGTGACAAAAAATAAAAACTTCCATGAACTCACTATGCCCATCACAAAATACCTTGGGGTGTCTTCTTTCCAAAATGGGGTCACTTGTGGGGTAGTTATACTGCCCTGGCAATTTAGGGGCCCAAATGTGTGAGAAGAACTTTGCAATCGAAATGTGTAAAAAATGACCGGTGAAAGGTGCTCTTTGGAATGTGTGCCCCTTTGCCCACCTTGGCTGCATCGCCGTACTCAGGAGAAGTTGGGGAATGTGTTTTGGGGTGTCATTTTACATATACCCATGCTGGGTGAGAGAAATATCTTGGCAAAAGACAACTTTTCCCATTTTTTTATACACAGTTGGCATTTGACCAAGATATTTATATCACCCAGCATGGGTATATGTAAAATGACACCCCAAAACACATTGCCCAACTTCTCCCGAGTACGGCGATACCAGATGTGTGACACTTTTTTGCTGCCAAGGTGGGCAAAGGGGCCCACATTCCAAAGAACACCTTTAGGATTTCACCGGCCATTTTTTACAGATTACACATTAGGGCCCCTAAATTGCCAGGGTAGTATAACTACGCCACAAGTGACCCCATTTTGGAAAAAAGACACCCCAAGGTATTCCGTGAGGGGCATGGCGAGTTCCTGGAATTTTTTTTTTTTGTCACAAGTTAGTGGAATATGAGACTTTGTAAGGGAAAAAAAAAATATTCCGCTAACTTGTGACAAAAAATAAAAAATTCTAGGAACTCGCCATGCCCCTCACGGAATACCTTGGGGTGTCTTCTTTCCAAAATGGGGTCACTTGTGGGGTAGTTATACTGCCCTGGCAATTTAGGGGCCCAAATGTGTGGTAAGTAGTTTGAAATCAAAATGTGTAAAAAAGGACCTGTGAAATCCGAAAGGTGCACTTTGGAATATGTGCCCCTTTGCCCGTCTTAGCTGCAAAAAAGTGTGACACATCTGGTATCGCCGTACTCAGGAGAAGTTGGGGAATGTGTTTTGGGGTGTCATTTTACATATACCCATGCTGGGTGAGAGAAATATCTCGGCAAAAGACAACTTTTCCAATTTTTTTATACAAAGTTGGCATTTGACCAAGATATTTATCTAACTCACAGAATGTTAACCACTGAACTATAGAGCTGCATGGCCAATTAAAAACAAAAAACAAAATGAGACTTCTGTTGTGTAGGCATAGTAAGTATTCCTATACAGCAGAAGTGTCATATTTTTTATTTATTCATTTATTTATTTTTTGTAACTGGCAAAGCAGCTCTATAGTGTAGTGGTTAACATTCTTGGCTGTAATGTAGAAGGATGTGTGAGTTCGAATCCCACCGGAAACTTTATTAGAAATAGAGGCTAAATTAGATTTAAATACACTGACTCGTGCTCGAGCACACACAATATTCGGCCGAACACCACGATGTGCCGAGCATACCGACACCCATATGTGGTGGCTCTAAATTTCCCCATCTTAGAGGAAAAATTCCTTCCCGACTCCAAATCTGACCATCTGTGGATCAACATCCCATCATTAGAAATTTTGTACCCATAACCTACAATATTTTTAACATTCAAGCAAGGCATCCAGACCCATAAATTGTTTAGTGAGTCACTGCTCTTGCAGTAAAAAATCCCTGCCTACGATGATGGTGATGCAGCGGACCAGACTGCAGGGGCAACACGTAAGGCTATGGTGGGCTGATGGGGGCAATAGTTAATTTACTCACGGTTAGCAGAGCCTTCCTGGGTCGGCATGCAGTGATGAGGAAGACAGCACTAGATCCTCCGAGGCACTCTCTATTGCAGGGAACACCAGCCAGATGGTAGTTGAGATGCCCTTGATGGTAATGGGTATGCTTAGGGTACTTTGGTGGCTGGCTCCTGTGTTCGTGACGCCAGCACTGTATGGTGCAATTAGGAGATGGAGTAAAATGATGAGAGAGGCAGTAGTTGAACCAAACAGGAACTTTACTTATAAATTGTAGTCTTGCAATAAGTATAGCAGCACTTTGTCATAAATACAGATGGTAAAGCTTTAAATCCCAATAATAGGCTCAGTGAGGTGGTGTATGTAGGTTCCATCTCAGCTGTATAGGAGTGATGATCTTACTTGTACTTGGTTCCTGATCTTGCTCTGGTTACTCAGCCTTTCAATAATAGTTTGGATCCTCTGTAAGTGCTATTCTGCCCTTAGCAATTCAGCAATATTCAGTACTTCTGTGATTCAGCAACCCAAGGGCGGTCTCCCTCATGGCAGGCAAACTCTCTGCTCCATTCTTTGAAAAGGTTGCACAAGATACAGCAATTATGCTCTGAAACCCCGGAAGGGTCCCTGGAAGGGGTATTACAGTAAAGGATCGATAAGTCCTAGTCTTGGACTACAAAGGTTGAAGTAGCTTCACTCGCTGAGCTAGGCCCAGGAGGACAGAGCCAAGTCTGGCTCCTCTCCTCTCCTAACTCCTAATATCCTCTCTAACTTCCTGTGGCTGACCTATCTAAATGCGGTTACAGTGACACCTAGAGGTGGATATGTGTAGTGCATTGAACCACCCTGAAATGGGAATATAACAGCATTGGCAAAGGAAAATATAATAAATAGTGCAAAATGACATAGGATGGCACAGACAATTTTGGAGTGTTCCAATCCACCTGGAGTGGGACACTACAGTGATACCTTCTTTCCTCCAGATGTAGAGGATGCCCTTCTGTCATGGTTACAGGCCTAGCTATAAAAGATCATTATTTAAAAGATCTTTGTACTGTCCATTCATCTACTAGCACATTGTAATTAGATCTTTCCAAAACTCCAAGTTTGAAGACCTGTCCTGGTAACTGTAATCCATGCATTCCCTTAATTTCCTTGGTCGTCCTCCTCTGCACCTGCTCTTATGTAGCTATGTCATTCTTAAACACAGGTAACCAAAATTGTACACAGTACTTCATGTCTGGTCTGAGTAGTGATTTTAACCACTACAGGACCGCCGTACGCAGGATTGCGTCCTGCCGGCGGCCCTGCTCTTCTGGGTGGACGCATATACGCGTATATGGGTGGACGCATATATCCGAATTTTTTAACCCCTAACAGGTATATTAGACGCTGTTTTGATAACAGCGTCTAATATACCTCCTACCTGGTCCTCTGGTGGTCCCTTTTGTTAGGATCGACCACCAGAGGACACAGGTAGGTCAGTAAAGTCGCACCAAACACTACACTACACCCCCCCGTCACTTATTAACCCTTTATGAACCCCTGATCACCCCATATAAACTCCCTGATCACCCCCCTGTCATTGATCACCCCCCTGTCATTGATCACCCCCCTGTCATGCTCCGTTCAGACGTCCGTATGATTTTTACGGATCCACGGATACATGGATCGGATCCGCAAAACACATACGGACGTCTGAATGGAGCCTTACAAGGGGGTGATCAATGACAGGCGGGTGATCACCCATATACACTCCCTGATCACCCCCTGTCATTGATCACCCCCCTGTAAGGCTCCATTCAGACATCTGCATGTGTTTTGCGGATCCGATCCATGTATCCATGGATCCGTAAAAATCATGCGGACGTCTGAATGGAGCCTTACAGGGGGTGATCAATGACAGAGGGGTGATCACCCATATACACTCCCTGATCACCCCCTGTCATTGATCACCCCCCTGTAAGGCTCCATTCAGACGTCCGCATGTGTTTTGGTATCCATGGATCCGTAAAAATCATGCGGACGTCTGAATGGAGCCTTACAGGGGGTGATCAATGACAGGGGGGTGATCAGGGAGTCTATATGGGTGATCACCCCCTGTCATTGATCACCCCCCTGTCATTGATCACCCCCCCCCCCCCCCCTGTAAGGCTCCATTCAGACATTTTTTTGGCCCAAGTTAGCGGAAATTTTTTGTTTGTTTTTGTTTTTGTTTTTCCTTACAAAGTCTCATATTCCACTAACTTGTGTCAAAAAATAAAATCTCACATGAACTCGCCATACCCCTCACGGAATCCAAATGCGTAAAATTTTTAGACATTTATATTCCAGACTTCTTCTCACGCTTTAGGGCCCCTAAAAAGCCAGGGCAGTATAAATACCCCACATGTGACCCCATTTCGGAAAGAAGACACCCCAAGATATTCCGTGAGGGGCATATTGAGTCCATGAAAGATTGAAATTTTTGTCCTAAGTTAGCGGAAAGGGAGACTTTGTGAGAAAAAAACAAAAAAAATCAATTTCCGCTAACTTATGCAAAAAAAATAAAATTTCTATGAACTCGCCAGGCCCCTCATTGAATACCTTGGGGTGTCTTCTTTCCAAAGTGGGGTCACATGTGGGGTATTTATACTGCCCTGGCTTTTTAGGGGCCCGAAAGTGAGATGAAGTCTGGGATCCAAATGTCTAAAAATGCCCTCCTAAAAGGAATTTGGGCCGCTTTGCGCATCTAGGCTGCAAAAAAGTGTGACACATCTGGTATCGCCGTACTCAGGAGAAGTTGGGCAATGTGTTTTGGGGTGTCATTTTACATATACCCATGCTGGGTGAGAAAAATATCTTGGTCAAATGCCAACTTTGTATAAAAAAATGGGAAAAGTTATCTTTTGCCAAGATATTTCTATGTGAAATGACACCCCAAAACACATTCCCCAACTTCTCCTGAGTACGGCGATACCAGATGTGTGACACTTTTTTGCTGCCAAGGTGGGCAAAGGGGCACATATTCCAAAGTGCACCTTTCGGATTTCGCAGGCCATTTTTTACACATTTTGATTGCAAAGTTCTTCTCACACATTTGGGCCCCTAAATTGCCAGGGCAGTATAACTACGCCACAAGTGACCCCATTTTGGAAAGAAGACACCCCAAGGTATTCCGTGAGGGGCATGGCGAGTTCCTAGAATTTTTTATTTTTTGTCGCAAGTTAGTGGAATATGAGACTTTGTAAGAAAAAAATAAAAATAAAAAATCATCATCATTTTCCGCTAACTTGTGACAAAAAATAAAAAGTTCTATGAACTCACTATGCCCATCAGCGAATACCTTAGGGTGTCTACTTTCCGAAATGGGGTCATTTGTGGGGTTTTTCTACTGTTTGGGCATTGTAGAACCTCAGGAATCATGACAGGTGCTCAGAAAGTCAGAGCTGCTTCAAAAAGCGGAAATTCACATTTTTGTACCATAGTTTGTAAACGCTATAACTTTTACCCAAACCATTTTTTTTTTACCCAAACATTTTTTTTTATCAAAGACATGTAGAACTATAAATTTAGTGAAAAATTTATATATGGATGTCGTTTTTTTTGCAAAATTTTACAGCTGAAAGTGAAAAATTTCATTTTTTTGCAAAAAAATCGTTACATTTCGATTAATAACAAAAAAAGTAAAAATGTCAGCAGCAATAAAATACCACCCAATGAAAGCTCTATTAGTGAGAAGAAAAGGAGGTAAAATTCATTTGGGTGGTAAGTTGCATGACCGAGCGATAAACGGTGAAAGTAGTGTAGTGCCGAAGTGTAAAAAGTGCTCTGGTCATGAAGGGGATTTCAGCTAGCGGGGCTGAAGTGGTTAATAGAGGCAAACCTACAGTGTGTTCTTGTCATAAGCAACTAGCCATCTTTTGATACATCCTATGATTGTGTGCCTTGGCAGCAGCTGCCTGGCATTGGTTGCTAAATCTAATCCATCTCAAATCATTAAAGTAACTTTTAGGGCACCTGCACGCAATGTAAAGTTTGGGGAAGGAGTATGTCCTATGGCTATAAACTGTGTGTAGTGTTACCATGAGTTGCCATAGATTTTGCAGTGGGGCTTTCAGCCACGTGGCTTTTAAAGGGAAATACATTGAGATCTGGTGCTTCACTTATAAGGTTCTTGGCCACTTGGACCACTAGTGAATCACGACCACATCATATGCAGTGATTAGTGTTATGTCAGTGTCTGTCGCAGGTTCAGTGCATTGGCAGCAGTAGGGGTGGATTGGTCATAGACTTTACAGGAAAATTTCCAGGTGGGCCGATGCCCAGGGGTCCGCCTGAGCCCTACTCATGGCTGGTCAGTGGAAGTTTTTGGGGATGTGTTTTGTGCTGCTGGCAGTATTTTGTGATGGACTGTGGTTTTGGGCTCTGTTGGGGTGCCACAATATGGTATTGCTGACCCTGCCTTCCATCAATTTGGACCCGACTACAAAACGGAGCCACTTTTAGTATTTTTAGAAGAAGAAAGGATCCGAAGAAACTAGGGAGTAACTAAAAAAGAAAATTAGGACTCCAGCGCTCATCCAGTAGAAATAAAATCTTGCATTATATAATCAAACCATATGTCTTTGGACAACTGGTGCCATATTCCTCCAGTATACTTACCTACGCTTTTATAGTGGTTGTGACTAGAGATGAGCGAATAAAAAAAAAAAAAAATCTATTTGCCAGTTTGCCTAATTTTTTGTGAAAAATTTGGTTTGATCCGAATTAATTCATGCCGAATCGCGTAAAAAAACTGCCATTTCCTGGCTTGGAAGAGCCTTTATAGTGGTGTAGAACACTGTGCCTACCACATGCATAGGGAGTCTGCTGTGGTAGTTAAATAATACTGTGAGTCTGTATGACATGCAGATGACAATCATTGCACACTTCACTTATTTGGGCAGTCACGGGGCCAAAACCAACCAAATAACTCAAGTATGAACTCAACCTTACATGTCGATGTTAGCGCTAGGTATAAAAAAATGTGCAGAGGCCCAAGATCTTATTGTAGCGTGAAAGAGCGCACTTCTTTTACACCGTCGTCAGCTGATTCCATAGATGTCTACAGAACCTTTTCTATTAAACGCTTAAAACAAGTAGAGCCCCCCGACAGAGTGGAGAGGGTGTCAGCAGTAAGTTTGTGTTAATGTCACTGATTATTTTGCCCTTCCTCTGATCCGTCAGAACAATAACCCACAAAAAACTGATCCTGTCTGTGGAGCATCCGCCTTCACTTGGTCAGCATTTGGTCAGTAATCCTTCAGTATTGCTAATGCCAAAAAAAAACAGGAGTGGATCCAAAACAGAGATGACACGTGAATGGAATATTTGCATGTATTCTGTTTTTGTACCCACTCCTGCTTTTGGCTACCAAATCGTAAGCCAATTCTGATTGGACCACACAGAGTGGATCTGTTGTGCATCTCATTTTACCTTCCTTCTGACAGATCAGAAGAAGGGTCAAATAAATGAAGCCAGCAAAGCCAAAAAGGCTAAATAGTGGCCCAGTCATGAAGTGTAGAAGGTGGGAACAGCATGAGAAATCCACAGAGTGGCCCAATGACAGAGTCTGTAGGTGGTAGCAGCAGCAGGAGGCCACAGAGTGTGGAGGTGGCTGCAGCATCAGGAGGCCACAGTGTGGCAAGGTGACATAGTGTGGAGGTGGCAGAAGCATGAGGAGACCACAGAGTGGTAAAAGGTGACATAGTGTGGAGGTAGCAGCAGCATCAAGAGGTCACAGAGTAGCACGACGATGAGAGATTGTGGAGGTGTCAGCAGCATGAGGAGGCCATAGAGTGGCTCGAAGAAGAGAGATTATGAAGGTGGCAGCAGCATGAGGAGGCCATAGAGTGGCACGACGACAAGGTGTGGAGAAGGCAGGAGCATGAGAAAGCCACCTCGGCTTGGCACGATTTAATAATACACGTTCTCCGGCACAAAAGGCTTGGCAAATTGATTGAACAGGAATTTCCATCGAAGATTGAAATAATATATTGGCGAATTTAAAGGGGTTTTCTCATCTCAGACAATGGGGGCATATCGCTAGGATATGCCCCCATTGTCTTATAGGTGCGGGTCCCAGCGCTGGGACCCGCACTCTATATTGAAAACAAAGCCCCGAAAGTGAAGGAGAGCACACTGTGCATGCGCAGCCACCATCAATTCATTTCTATGGGGCCGCCGATATGCCCCATAGAAAGAAATTAGAGCATGGGCCGCGCATGCGTGGCACGCTCCCATTCACTTTAATGGGAGAGGCGGGGATTGTGGACAGACCCTGTGCTCCCCCTCCGTTCCCGATATAGGTGCGGGTCCCAGTGGTGGCACCCACACCTATCAGACAATGGGGGTATATCCTAGCGATATGCCCCCACTGTCTAAGATGGGAATACCCCTTTAAGTTTAGTTACTTATAATTGTAATCAAGTTTTGGTTCAGTTTAATATTAAATATTTAATAATTTAATTAAAAAATTAAGTGTTGCTTAAGACAAGAGAGAATAGGCTAGTCTTCTGGTTATTCGACGACGTGGTTGCCATGGAGAAAGCATTCTAAAAAACAATTTCTCTCCAACTAGAGACGAATCCTGTCAAGATTGATGCAAGTGCGGTTTCGGCTGCTCATTGAGCCAGATACTTCTGGGGGAACCTGCCTGGCATGAACAGGCCTCTAGTAGCTACAGTCAATGAGAAGACAAAGCTTCAAGATTGTTTGGAGCCCGGAATAGGGCGAAGTTCATCAAGATTTAAACCATAACTACCAGCCCCTGGTCTCTTCATTAGGGAAAACATCACGAGTTCACAGTCATCATGGAAGGGAAGGAGGACATCCTGTGGTACACGGAGATGGGGAGGGTCTTCGGACATCTCAGAAATGAACCGCTGCTCCTGACAGAAGCTTCTGGGAAGGTCATGGAGCGTCCCAATCATATGGCATCTATTTGCCCCGCTAAAGGATTATTTTGAAAGTGTGTAGAAGCCACACGGGGCCCCCACGCTGCAGATTTATCATGGAGAAACCGGATTTTATAATATTACATTATTATATGAAGAAAAACATTTTACAAAATGAAGGTCCTTCGTCACCTGGCTCCCAAGTGCGATCAGCTACATCATAATCATTGAGTACTGTCTGCACGTCACTGATGTCCTCCTCAACCATCTCTGACCGCTCGTAGCACCAGCTCCCACGCCACTCTCCTCATCACTACTTGCCCGCCTACTGGATGAAAGGACAGAGACAGGTTGAGGACAGGTGAGGGTACAGGGCCTGCTCCTAGGCCATGCCATATAAGGGTTGTGTCTGACAAACCCACTGACTCTTGGCTGGAGTGTTTGATGTAAGTTGCGACAAAGTCGAAGATTGAGTCAACCATTCAAGAACCGCTGGGTTGCTGGTCATGACACAACCGCTAACTGACACTGGGAGCTCAGGTCTCTCAAAGTGACCTCTGCTGCCACTGGCCCTTACTCTGCTGCGACCTCTGCCTGCGCCAAAAACATTTAGGCCTCTACCACCCCTCTGTACATGGCCTGGCACTTCTCTGTCTGACATACTGTTAGATCAAATAACCAAACTTTAGATCAAATATTTCTTATTCTGCCACTAATATACAGAAAACTGGTCTGTAAAATATCTCACTGCACCACTGAACGGCAATTAGGCCCAAGTTTTTTTCTATTTTTACACAAAAGGCTTTTCAACAGAGAAGTGCAACACTGGACGGCGAATATATATTTTTTTCGGCAGTATACACTGCAAACTGGGCTTTAAATTATCTCACTGCACCGCAGAATGGCTATTAGACCAAATTTTTTTTTCTATGTTTACACAAAAGGCTTTTCAACAGATAAGTGCAACAATGAAAGGCGAATATATTTGTATTTCCTCAGTAATACACGGCAAACTGGGCTGTAAAATATCTCACTGCACCGTTAGGCGGCAAAGAAATGTTTCCTTCTTCCACTAATACATGCAAAAAAAGACTTTAAAACAGATAACTGCACCGCTGAGCGGCAAAATATTTTTCCTTTTTCCACTAATACAGCAAAAAAAGGGCTTTAGAACAGATAACTGCATCGCTGAGCGGCATATATATTTTACTTTTGCCACTATACACAACAAAAAGGGCTGTAATTTTCGCACTTAACCACATAACTAGTGTTGAGCGCGAATATTCTAATTACGAATATTTATCTCGAATATCGCAACTTCGATAATTCGCGAATATTTCGAATATAGTGCTATATATCCGCTATATGAAATATTAGTCATTTTTTAACATCTGAAAACATGATTCCTCCCTGCTTCTTGCTTGTCATTGGCCCACAAGCAATATAAGCAGGGAGGAATCATGACTTTAGATGGGAAAAATTATGAATATTCTAAAAAACAAATATATAGCACTATATTGAATATATTAGTTTTTTCAAATATTCGTCTTTTTTTTTTATCTGTACAGTTGTTCCTCTTCGGAATACTCCTCCCCGACAAGCGTCCCCGTCACCATGGGGAGATCGTGAAAACTCTATATTCTAACCCTCAGGTGTTCCCATGGTAACGAGGACACTAGTCGGGAGGAGTATGCCGAAGTGGAACAACTGTACAGATTAAAAAAAAAAAAAAAAAAAAAGACGAATAGTCTAAAAAAAGGAATATATTCGATATAGTGCTATATATTCCTTTTTTTAGAATATTCGTAATATTCTAAAACAAGAATATATGGCAATATAGCAAATATTCGGAAAAACAAACGAATATAGAGCAATTTAGCTAATATAGAGCTATAATCTTCTTTGTCTAATAGCCCAGATTGGAAAAAAATTACAACTATAAAAAAAAAGATTATAGCTCTATATTAGCTAAATTGCTCTATATATTTGTCTTCTAGAATATTGGTCATTTTTTTTCATCTGAAGTCATGATTCCTCCTTAAGTAACTTAAGCAGGGAGGAATCATGACTTCAGATGGAAAAAAAATTAGGCTGTACTACCCATTGTGTTTGTATTTGTTTCTTTCAGGATGTGTTTCTCGTATTGACGCTATGCTGCCTGCCCTGACCACTTAACTTTTTCACGGATTCGCATATACTCTGCTTGTCCTGATCTCAGTCTGTTTCTGACTACAGATTTTGCCTGATCCCTTGGTGCCCCTCACTGGCATCTCTGACTCCAATGGGTCAGCTATCAACTACACTGGTACTACTCCAGGAGGTAGTGGATGGGTCGCTGCCCTGCAGTGAAGTTCAAATCCCTGATTAGGGTTTAAAGGGTGAATACCGGGGGACTGCCAGGATAACGCCCTTATGTTGAGCCCAAAGTCAAACCTGTTGGTTGACATAGTGCTTCCATACCTACCGATTGCAACAATTGGCAAGTGGTTAAATATGGTTTTCTGCGAACTGCCATGGTTTGGTAGCACGTACAGGTGAACCACCTAAATGCCATGTGCTTCAACTGCACTTCCTACGAAACCTGAGCCATTTGCTTGCCACGTGGTACTCAGCCACCTGGCAATTACCGTGACCACTCTACATAGGATATGTATATATAGTTCTACAAACCGGATTCCAAAAAAGTTGGGACACTATACAAATCGTGAATAAAAACTGAATGCAATGATGTGGAGATGCCAACTTCTAATATTTTATTCAGAATAGAACATAAATCACGGAACAAAAGTTTAAACTGAGAAAATGTACCATTTTAAGGGAAAAATATGTTGAATCAGAATTTCATGGTGTCAACAAATCTCCAAAAAGTTGGGACAAGGCCATTTTCACCACTGTGTGGCATCTCCCCTTCTTCTTACAACACTCAACAGACGTCTGGGGACCGAGGAGACCAGTTTCTCAAGTTAAGAAATAGGAATGCTCTCCCATTCTTGTCTAATACAGGCCTCTAACTGTTCAATCGTCTTGGGCCTTCTTTGTTGCACCTTCCTCTTTATGATGCACCAAATGTTCTCTATAGGTGAAAGATCTGGACTGCAGACTGGCCATTTCAGTACCCGGATCCTTCTCCTACGCAGCCATGATGTTGTGATTGATGCAGAATGTGGTCTGGCATTATCTTGTTGAAAAATGCAGGGTCTTCCCTGAAAGAGATGATGTCTGGATGGGAGCATATGTTGTTCTAGAACCTGAATATATTTTTCTGCATTGATGGTGCCTTTCCAGACATGCAAGCTGCCCATGCCACACGCACTAATGCAACCCCATACCATCAGAGATGCAGGCTTCTGAACTGACCGTTGATAACAACTTGGGTTGGCCTTGTCCTCTTTGGTCCGGATGACATGGCGTCCCAGATTTCCAAAAAGAACTTTGAATCGTGACTCGTCTGACCACAGAACAGTCTTCCATTTTGCCACACTCCATTTTAAATGATCCCTGGCCCAGTGAAAACGCCTGAGCTTGTGGATCTTGCTAGAAATGGCTTCTTCTTTGCACTGTAGAGTTTCAGCTGGCAACGGCGGATGGCACGGTGGATTGTGTTCACTGACAAGGGTTTCTGGAAGTATTCCTGAGCCCATTCTGTGATTTCCTTTACAGTAGCATTCCTGTTTGTGGTGCAGTGTCGTTTAAGGGCCCGGAGATCACGGGCATCCAGTATGGTTTTACGGCCTTGACCCTTACGCACAGAGATTGTTCCAGATTCTCTGAATCTTCGGATGATGTTATGCACAGTTGATGATGATAGATGCAAAGTCTTTGCAATTTTTCGCTGGGTAACACCTTTCTGATATTGCTCCACTATCTTTCTGCGCAACATTGTGGGAATTGGTGATCCTCTACCCATCTTGGCTTCTGAGAGACACTGCCACTCTGAGAAGCTCTTTTTATACCCAATCAGTGTTGCCAATTGACCTAATTAGTGTTAATTGGTCTTCCAGCTCTTCGTTATGCTCAAATTTACTTTTTCCAGCCTCTTATTGCTACTTGTCCCAACTTTTTTGGGATTTGTTGACACCGTGAAAATTTGAATCAACTTATTTTTCCTTTAAAATGATACATTTACTCGGATTAAACGTTTGATCTGTCATCTACGTTCTATTACAAATAAAATATTGACATTCGCCATTTCCACATCATTGCATTCAGTTTTTATTCACAATTTGTTTAGTGTCCCAACTTTTTGGAATCCGGTTTGTATATAAGACAAGGTTAAGTGCTACATCCCTTGAAGGCGGTCTATGGAGTCGGACTCTCAACGATCATATATCAATAGCCTATACTAATGGTAGGCCATTAATTAAAACTCCTGGACAACCCTTTTAATGCTTGCGCTCGAAAACAGATCCGATTATTTGAATTAGCGCCATCATAAAGGGGCTTCATAGAACAGATGATTTCCTTTGAAGTTTTTGTTTTACGCCTGCAGAATAAAATCTAGGCCACGGGAAGGAGGAGGAGTTGCCAAAATCTGTAGACAAGTGAGCATATTCCTAAAAGTATTAAATTGCAGTCTCTGCAGCCCATCGCTTTCTTCTTTGGATAAGACCCGGACGCTCTGTAGCCGCTGCGGAGAGAGAGAAGCTCTCGCCTCCCTTAGTTAAGCGGCGAGGATGCTGTCAGCCAATATTCACTCTACAAAGGCTACACAAACTGCTCTACAAAGGAATACAAACATGCACAAGTGCTCGCCACTTTCCGCAGCTTCAATACTAAGTATCTCGTTTGATGCTCGGCCTGCAGAGAGAAAGCAGCACTCTCATATATTACTCCGCGCTGCAATCCAGCTACTTGGCATACTCGAAGCCGTTTTTTTTTTTTTTATAATTGTTTTCCTCGTCTATGGCCCCCTTTTTCATGTATCTTATAGGTTGCAAATAGGTTATGGGGTCTGCCTGGAAGAAAAAACATTGAAGCAAAAATTCATCATTTATTGGTAGACCCAATATTAGGCATTATGGGGTAAATAACGATTTTTTTGAAAAATGTGTCCTCTATGAGTCACTAGGGGGATGAAATGGATAAGCTATGTGTGCTTTGGATGGATGGATTCATGGATGAATCGATGGATGGAAGGACTGTACAGATCACATATATAAGTCATTCATGCCGCTCTTACTCTTTAGGTCTATAGAACATGAGGTATATCAATATTCAGTTCTCCTGTAGTTGTCTTATGGCTCCTCTTCCAGTTCCTACCTTTAAAATGAGTGAGTGTGGATATTCTGGTAAGTGACGTCATCAGATAAGCCCACGCAATTCATTTAGACCGTGCAGTAGTGTAATTACAGGTCTCGACACAGGGAGTAAGGAGAATCTGTGACTACTGCTTCCACATGTTATCACAGCCTATAGTCTAAAGTTACAGAGACATCAAGCTACTCTGTCCTGACATAATAAGTGACTTTTTCTACATAAAAGTTGAGATTTTTTTGCATACATTGCAGTACTTATTTTTTGCTGATCATGAGTTACATCCTGTATTATACTCCAGAGCTGCACTCACTATTCTGCTGGTGCAGTCACTGTGTACATACATTACTTATCCTGTACTGATCCAGAGTTACATCCTGCATTATACTCCAGAGCTGCACTCACTATTCTGCTGGTGTAGTCACTGTGTACATACATTACTTATCCTGTACTGATCCTGAGTTACATCCTGTATTATACTCCAGAGCTGCACTCACTATTCTGCTGGTGGAGTCACTGTGTACATACATCACTTATCCTGTACTGATCCAGAAGTATAGACTGTATTATACCCCAGAGCTGCACTCACTATTCTGCTGGTGCAGTCACTGTGTACATACATTACTTATCCTGTACTAATCCTGAGTTACATCCTGTATTATACTCCAGAGCTGCACTCACTATTCTGCTGGTGCAGTCACTGTGTACATACATTACTTATCCTGTACTGATCCTGAGTTACATCCTGTATTATACTCCAGAGCTGCACTCACTATTCTGCTGGTGCAGTCACTGTGTACCTACATTACTTATCCTGTACTGATCCTGAGTTACATCCTGTATTATACTCCAGAGCTGCACTCACTATTCTGCTGGTGCAGTCACTGTGTACATACATTACTTATCCTGTACTAATCCTGAGTTACATCCTGTATTATACTCCAGAGCTGCACTCACTATTCTGCTGGTGCAGTCACTGTGTACATACATTACTTATCCTGTACTGATCCTGAGTTACATCCTGTATTATACTCCAGAGCTGCACTCACTATTCTGCTGGTGCAGTCACTGTGTACCTACATTACTTATCCTGTACTGATCCTGAGTTACATCCTGTATTATACTCCAGAGCTGCACTCACTATTCTGCTGGTGCAGTCACTGTGTACATACATTACTTATCCTGTACTAATCCTGAGTTACATCCTGTATTATACTCCAGAGCTGCACTCACTATTCTGCTGGTGCAGTCACTGTGTACATACATTACTTATCCTGTACTGATCCTGAGTTACATCCTGTATTATACTCCAGAGCTGTACTCACTATTCTGCTGGTGCAGTCACTGTGTACATACATTACTTATCCTGTACTGATCCTGAGTTACATCCTGTATTATACTCCAGAGCTGCACTCAGTATTCTGCTGTGCAGTCACTGTGTACATACATTACCTTCCCGTACTGATCCTGAGTTACATCCTGTATTATACTCCAGAGCTGCGCTCACTATTCTGCTGGTGCAGTCACTGTGTGCATACATTACTTATCCTGTACTGATCCTGAGTTACATTCCTGTATTATACTCCAGAGCTGCACTCACTATTCTGCTGGTGCAGTCACTGTGTACATACATTACTTATCCTGTACTGATCCTGAGTTACATCCTGTATTATACCCAGAGCTGCACTCAATATTCTGCGTGGTGTCAGGTCACTGTTGAAACTGTATTATCAGAGCTGCATATATTTGCTGATCACTGTGTTACATGACTGTACTATCCTGAGTTACTCCTGTACTATCTCCAGAGCTGCACTCACTATTCTGCTGGTGCAGTCACTGTGTACATACATTACTTATCCTGTACTGATCCTGAGTTACATCCTGTATTATACTCCAGAGCTGCACTCACTATTCTGCTGGTGCAGTCACTGTGTACATACATTACTTATCCTGTACTGATCCTGAGTTACATCCTGTATTATACTCCAGAGCTGCACTCACTATTCTGCTGGTGTAGTCACTGTGTACATACATTACTTATCCTGTACTGATCCTGAGTTACATCCTGTATTATACTCCAGAGCTGCACTCACTATTCTGCTGGTGGAGTCACTGTGTACATACATCACTTATCCTGTACTGATCCAGAAGTATAGACTGTATTATACCCCAGAGCTGCACTCACTATTCTGCTGGTGCAGTCACTGTGTACATACATTACTTATCCTGTACTAATCCTGAGTTACATCCTGTATTATACTCCAGAGCTGCACTCACTATTCTGCTGGTGCAGTCACTGTGTACATACATTACTTATCCTGTACTGATCCTGAGTTACATCCTGTATTATACTCCAGAGCTGCACTCACTATTCTGCTGGTGCAGTCACTGTGTACCTACATTACTTATCCTGTACTGATCCTGAGTTACATCCTGTATTATACTCCAGAGCTGCACTCACTATTCTGCTGGTGCAGTCACTGTGTACATACATTACTTATCCTGTACTAATCCTGAGTTACATCCTGTATTATACTCCAGAGCTGCACTCACTATTCTGCTGGTGCAGTCACTGTGTACATACATTACTTATCCTGTACTGATCCTGAGTTACATCCTGTATTATACTCCAGAGCTGCACTCACTATTCTGCTGGTGCAGTCACTGTGTACCTACATTACTTATCCTGTACTGATCCTGAGTTACATCCTGTATTATACTCCAGAGCTGCACTCACTATTCTGCTGGTGCAGTCACTGTGTACATACATTACTTATCCTGTACTAATCCTGAGTTACATCCTGTATTATACTCCAGAGCTGCACTCACTATTCTGCTGGTGCAGTCACTGTGTACATACATTACTTATCCTGTACTGATCCTGAGTTACATCCTGTATTATACTCCAGAGCTGCACTCACTATTCTGCTGGTGCAGTCACTGTGTACATACATTACTTATCCTGTACTGATCCTGAGTTACATCCTGTATTATACTCCAGAGCTGCTCTCACTATTCTGCTGGTGCAGTCACTGTGTACATACATTACTTATCCTGTACTGATCCTGAGTTACATCCTGTATTATACTCCAGAGCTGCACTCACTATTCTGCTGGTGCAGTCACTGTGTACATACATTACTTATCATGTACTGATCCTGAGTTACATCCTGTATTATACTCCAGAGCTGCACTCTCTATTCTGCTGGTGCAGTCACTGTGTACATACATTACTTATCCTGTACTGATCCAGAGTTACATCCTGCATTATACTCCAGAGCTGCACTCACTATTCTGCTGGTGCAGTCACTGTGTACATACATTACTTATCCTGTACTGATCCTGAGTTACATCCTGTATTATACTCCGGAGCGGTACTCACTATTCTGTTTGTGGTTCTGATGGGATTTACAGTCTAAGAGACTTTTTAGCATGAGAATTTGGAGGCCTTGGTGGAAATATCTGTAGATACCTATCTCTTTTGTTATGTTCGTACACATAATGTTCTTTATAAATAAGGTTTATGTAATATGATTTCATTTTGTTTTCGCTCCTCTCCCGAGCCCCCAGTCTCCCATCATGCACATTTTCATCTTGCCACTTAGAAGCAGGTGAGAAAGCTTTCTGCAGTCTCCACATAAATATTTCATATTTTATGTCGGGCTCATTTTGAGGGATCTGCTGAAGGCACGGGCAAAATTTAAGGATTATTGTGTGAGGCATATGAGGAGTTTAGCTACTTCATTAGGACACAAAATGCTCAAATCCTAGATGGAAACATGGCTGGTGACTAACTAAATCATTTGTCCTAATGCAAATGATTGACATACCTGTACTACATCCATTGAGATTTATGTTTGCAGCAAGCCCAGAAGGAGTCTGAGCAGAGGATGGGTGTCACGGATGGTGTTGCAGAAAGCTGGAACTTATAAATAAACATCCGACTGGCTTGATCCCAAACTAAGGAGCATATGGGTGAGCCCTATAAAACCCCTAGAGCTTTCCCTGACTGCTATGCCCATGCAAAGATCTTTATGGTAGACGATTGCATGTCCACGTACCTAATACTATGTGACACCTTAAAACCCTATAATAGTGAGGGGACACGACCACCGGCTCCCTGCACTTAATACGGACAAAGTCAGGGTCACCTAGAATCAAGCCAGCAAGGAAACACAAATAAAGGAAACAGACTTATCTGAGGAATCAGCAGAAGCAGCCTCCAGCAGTGAACACAATCCAGGAAGAAGTATAAACAAAGTTGGCAGTATGGGAACTTTGAGGCAGTATGGGAAGGAATATAAAGGGAGACAATTAGTGCAAATAGGTGACAGCTGGGAGAAGGAAAGGAGATGACAAACTGAAACCAAAACAAAGAACTTCATGCAGGTAGAGAAGAACATCAAACAGACCTTCTCACAGAAGTGGCGGTGACAATGGGAGTATTAGTAGCTCTGGGTGTCAATCACAGAGGTTTTCCTGACACCGTTGGTCAATAGGGCTGTTCAATGAAAGAAGGGCACACTTTTTCTTCCCTCTGAGAACACCCTGGTTCTGGGGCTCCTGCTTGATGGTCAGGGTGCCCTTAAAGTGAATAGTTTTTATGGATGCAAGGCAGGGCATGTAGAGTGCAATGGCCTGTGAACGATGCAGGAGTCGGTAACCATGTAAGATGGAGCAGAATAAACTTCTCTTTTTATTCAGGTGCATCCGACTATAGAAAAAACACAGTTCCAACAATATACAATGCGAGTCTCAGCAGATGGTTTTGTATGGATTTGAGCAAGGATCGAAATTATTATACTTTTTCTTCTGTATCTTTCAAGTCTCTTTCTGTAGAATCTATAGCTGGAAATCTCACTTTTGTAATTGTGTCTGTAATTCACAACTGAGGCATACAGGTATTAAGATATGACTGACTAAGTCATGTCTAAGTGTAAAGGGTGTCTTAACAGTATTCCCCTCACTGCAGTAAAGTCTAAATAGCTTAGGTAGCAGGGTACTTTACTGATTACAGTGCTCAACCATGCAGATGTCTGAACCTCTCCTTCTGTAGATCATCCAGAGATCAGTAAGTCTCTGTAGTTTTAGTCTGTTCATGTGAGGATTAGAGATAATGGAGTTGATTCCTCACTATTCCTCTATGTGCTGGAACTCTCTAGACTCAGCATCCAGGACCCACACCCATGCTTATGTCACTACCATCCATAATCATACTGGGTATACTGAGCACAAAATGACATTAAATAACATGACAAGTATTAAACAAAAAAAACAATTTCCATGTACATCCTGCTCTGAAGTATTGTATGTTGCTTTAAAGGGGTTGGCCCATAAACAATATTCTCGGACCAACCCCTATGGCACTGCTGCGAGCGACTCCTGGTTATCTCTGGTAGTCCCAGTAGTAAAAGTAGTGGTGGTCACACTTGAGTAATACCATTCCATCCACATATCAGTCTCAAGGAACCCAGTTCTCATGATCGGTAGGGGGTCCAAGTGGTTGGACCCCAGCAATAATATTTATTACCTATCCTGTGAATAGGCTAACTTCTTTAAATCTGTAAAGGTGCACTGTACTCCATTACATTACATACAAACCAAGGCCCTGGTGCCTGAGGAGGCATAGTGTTTTGATGTCCCAAGTTCACAACAATACTTAGTGCACCAATCACTAATATGTAGTCAGACCTGTTAAAAAGTTGCACGTATTGCGCCTAAATATTCGCATCATTAGTGCCAATTTCGCAATCGCGAATATATTGGAGCACTCTATCTGCATATAAAGCTATTGCAATGTTCTGCCGGGCCAACCATTTTCTCCGGTCTCAGGAAACTTCTAGCAGCTTGAAAAATGTAGCTATAGTGACCCACGCCTGTATTTTGCGCGCACTACGGGAATATTACATTGCCGATCTTTCGCGATCGAAAAAATATTCTACCAAATATTCGTGAAATATCGCAAATTCGAATATTGCCCCTGCCGCTCATCACTAACAGACAAGAATGGGGCTGGGTTTTTTTGGGGGGAGGGGGGGAAACAGAACCTTTAAATCTCATATAAATCTTTTTAGACCAAGGCCACACAGCACATTTCAGAAGGAGAAGACCAACAGATGTGTCCACCATATAGACTACAATGGAAAACACAATGGTGGCCACATGTAGACACATAAAGGAAAGTCATCTTGTGACATCACAAAATATATATTTTGTTTTTTGGATTTTTTTAAGACTGGTCTTCTCGCACCACACATCTTGGGATATTTTGAGCCAAGATGAAAATTAAGGAAGGACATATCTGTAAAATGCCATCTGTGCGTTATGACCCATTCATTTACACCTAATATTTGTAGTTCAATGTGGCCAGGTCAATTTGGTATGATGAAGCTGAAGATGACTCGCTTTAGCCAGAAGTATTAACGCAAGACATCAGATGCCATTGGGGTTGAATACTCCTTTGTGAGCTACAGGTGACAACATTAGGCATGAAGCTGAGATGACCTACTGTACTCAAAATGTTTGTGCCCTTGGTGACCTTTTTTGTGACATTATAGAAATGATGGTGTCTTCCTCCATCCTATAGGACCTAAAGAAAAGTTCCCTCTAAGAAATGTCATCCATTACTTGGAGCTTTGTCGAAAAGTAAAAAATATTGGATGTAAGTAATATCCAAGGTTGTAGAAATAGTGATTACCACCCTTAACTCTCCTACTTTAAAATTTGGAGAATTTTAGTGGTTCTCAATCCTACGGAGCATGAAACCTCCATCTTTTCGTTACAGCCTATGATCTCATACCAATCCTTTCAGTTCATCTGGAATGATGTCTCTTCCATTTATCTTTGTCTCGTTTACTCTACTTTTCCTCTGAGAGTCTAGACTCGTCTTTGTTTGCACGTCATCTGGCTGTCTCTTTGTGACTTCTATTGTATAATGTATTCTATGATACCGCTTTGCCCTGCTGCTTAGAGTACAACATCCATTAGTTTGACTTTGGTATCATTAAATAACGTCTGCTGCTTTCATTGTCTTCCGATGTGAATGTTGATTATTATTAGAAAAGCTGTAGGTCATTCTTGGTGGTAATCACTTTGTATGACCTTTCTATAGGAGATTTTGTAAGGGGCTCATAGGTAACTAAGGAAAAAAAGCTGTTCTTCTCCTTGGATGGGGGGACAAAAATAGGGCCAATGATACAATAAAAAGAGAGACTGGGAAAGAATAAGCCATGAAATGCACCAACCCAGTTGTAACAACATTGCCAACTACTACTTTAAGGCAAAGACATTCCTGCTGAGTCTCAGAGAGAAGAACGGCTGTCATTTGATGAAAGTGGCATGCATGAACCTGCATTGATGTTTCCTTGACCAAAAAGTTTTATGAAAGGACAGAAACAACCTCTTCAAGACTAATGACATTCAGTCTTTTTCGTAGTATATGTGGAAACAGATGTACTGGAGCTGGGCATGTGGAGACCAGGAACTGGATTACTATGACTTGGACGTCACAATCCTGGCTCACCAGAACTAGTTACTGCTCTTTTGGGCCATGGGAAACTGGTGGCACAACACTAATATCCACAAAGGCCTAAAAACTGTACCAATGGGGCATGAGGAAATCAACCCTGCAATTTTAAGTCAATAGAAACTTAACATTATATCACTGGGGCATCAGGCATAGTGCACTGTACCTCTGTGCATTGTTGTCTCATTGGCCAAAAAGATTAGTGCAAGAACAGGAACAGCATGTCAAAAAAATAAATAAAAAAAAATCTGGTTTTCCTTAGCATATGTGAAAACTAATGTCTAGGCTTCGCTCCACAGGACTCCAGGGACTGCATAATAAACCAATGAAGCACAAAATTTTGGACATCAATGGCTCACCAAAATGATTACTACTCTAATTGGGCAGAAGATACTGGAGGCATTCACCAATGGTCTGTCACGGCGGGCATGCACTCAGACTCACAGATAACCCACCAACCAGGCTCTGGGCGAAAGAGACATGGGAAGGGTCACCTCCTAGCTAATCCCTGACCTCTTTCCCTGCACTGCTCAGCCCACATGCAGACCTTAAAGGTAGGTGTGATGTGTCCCCGTGCCTGGGCTGAGAAAACCCTAACTTCCATGAGATGATGAAGAGGGGAAATAGGAGCAGCCTGCTCGCACAGAACCTGGAAGGGAGAGATGACACAAACAACCAAACTTGAAATACACTTATCTTTCTGAGCTGGAACGGAACACACAACCTTCCTTCCTAGCTTCCAAGACCACAATGATCCTTATAATCCGCTCAGAGCACTGGGCTGGTGTGCTATTTAAACTAATGACCCCACCCAGTGCACCTGATGAGAGGCGGATCCAGCACGGCTCCAAAACAAACACTAAACTCATGCTGCTATCCTGGCCGACCTCTGCACATTGTCAGAGTGGGGCATGACATGGTCACAAAGAACTAAACACTGTACTAACCGGGAACAAGAGACTCGATCCTGAACTTCTCAGTCAATATAATTGGACACTACTCCATTGGACAATCATGGCTTTTACACTATAACATTTGCCTATCAACAGCTTCACCTCGTGGCCGCAGTATGTACCACTGATTCTAAGGACAGTCCCTGCTATTGGGTACTAGACACACAATTACACAAGGCTGGGCATATTGTATGTTCCATAAATCTACCAAGGATTGAACAACTTGTAACATTTGGAGCAGGGACACCAACAGGCACATCAAGCATGGTGGTCTCTTGATTGAAGAATATCAAGAATAATAAACAGAAAATAAAAAGTTTCCAACTGTTTGTCTAACAGTCTCTCTGCACAGAAGCCTTCTTGTCTGAAGTGATAGCAAGAAGTGGCCTCAACAGGAAAACTCAAAGCCCACAGCATGTTTGGCACAATCAGTTACTACAGAATGAGCCACCAAACTTACAACAGTCCATTCACAATGTAGGATACAAGCAGTGACTTGACAGTCCTTGCTTGCAACTCCAACCTTGATGCAGAGGTATGCAAGGTTCCTCTGTTGGTTTGGGCTCTCTAGATTGGTCTCTCTCTCTCTTTGCAGCTATATCCCACAGGGATTAGTGCACAATCCATAACGTGCACCTGAACTGCCAACTGCTTGCCCAATCCTAATACCAAAAAAGTGCAACAGCACCAATGGTCCCATCTTGAACAGAGTGCCACCATTTCCCAAGTGCTGCATGGTGGCATAGGTATATACATAAAGGCAACGTTGTCCTGATTCACAGATATTTAGTATGTACATTGAAGAAACAATATACATCTCACCAGTGTGGTCTACTGAAGTTCTGGCCCCACCTTATACACTAGACATATAATTTAGCAGTAAGTAAATGAACACGACTCAAAGCAATAGTGGTTTCCACCTTTGCAGTAATGGATGCGCCAAGCTGAGCAGAAGCCATCACTCAGAATAGCTGCCACTCAAATGCCTCTACTAATAAATACCCTGATATTGTAGGCACTCTTATTAAAGGATAGATTGGTGGCAGGGGACACTGTATATTTTATATAATCATTACATGCATTCATTTAAATGACTTGAAAATCCCTTTAATTTTGAAGTTACCACCTAGGGAGATATTCTAAGGTCTTAATTCAGTAAATTGTGAGTAAATCATGTGTATGTAAACCTCAATTATTCAGCACGCACCATGGGATATTAATCCTGTCCAAATCACATTATTGAAAACAACAGTAAATTAAGCAAATAGTCCAGAAATGCACGTAATGGCCAAGATCCTAATGAAAAACTGTCAAATTGTGTGTAAAAAGGAAACCCACACTAAATATGGGTGATCCTGGCTTATCCATAGCAATGAGCCTCAGTGGGAACGTCCCAGAAGCTATCATCTTGATGGATAGAAAACTTAAGCAATCATCTGATAGGCTTCTGCAGGCTACATCACAGCTTCATTTTTGTTTCTTGACCTATAGTATATAACTACGTTGCTGGATCTTAAGATACTTGAGGAAAGTCTCATAAATATTTGTAGAAGGCAATAAAACTTCTTCATAGTGGATCTGCTTCCTAAGCCATGAGACATCCTCTTTCCCTTTGATTAGCCTGTGTGGGCACCATAAATGATTCATCTGGGAATCGAAATGGCACCCAGTGGCATACATAGAAGAGAAGGTAGGCTTATAGCCTTTGGTGGTTCTGTCCAGAGGACACCACCGGGGACAGACAGACCTGTTTTTTGTTCCCCCCTCCATATCCTTTCCTGGACATGTAGACCAACGCCCCACTCCCTTGTTTGCTGTCCTTTAGGGAGAGGATCCTGCACAGGTTACTTTCCATCATGTTGCGGCTTGATCGTCCTCTGTAGTCTGTGCATACCCAATAGCAGCAGTAGAAGTTGTCACATGGCGGAACCCACATTACAAAACTTCAAAATCAAAAACTATACCATGTGTAGTTCATACGATATTAATTTAAAAATATTCTTGAAGCATTCTTCAAAAGGGGTACAGTACATACATTTTTGAAATCAGTTATTTTTGTTATAAATTTTTCTCATCTATACCCATAACAAACCAATATGTAAATTTTTAGGGCTCGACGAAGAAGGACTGAGACTTTTTTGTATTATTATTGACCACAATAGCAGAAAATGGATCACAAACATTCCCAGTTTTTGTTCTTCCTTAGGTTTCGTGATTTGGGTGGAGAAGACTCAGTGCTCTTATCTATATCTTCTCTAGCAGCATCAAAATATTATGGGATGGCTTAATGGAACTAAAAACAGCTTATTTTCCAAAGGGACCCCCACCCCCTCCATAAGGAGGAATATTTTTTAATTCTAAGATCTAGATGGACGTCATGTCCACTTTGCAGCCATGGTTCTAAAGGTTGTCTACTTTTTCTTGTCTTTGGTCCAGGTTCTCTAAGGTACACATGCACAAGGTTGGCACTCACTAGTCCACTCTTGGCAAGCAAGAACCTCGATGAAATGTCCTATTATACCCATTTTCTCTGTTGTCTGTTACGGGAAAAGTGTCAACAGACTTTTAGCTGGGAGATAAAGATCTCTCTGCATCGCTGGCCCCTCAAATGGAAGAGGGGGTTATCTCGGAGAAACTGACGGCTTATCCTAAGGGTGGCTCATAAAAATTCAGCTGCTTAGCAGGATAGGTATAAATTGCATTCAGACATAACTCTATCCACTGGCTAGAATATCAATCAGATCCCTCTAATGGGGTCATCCTTATAAAACGCAGAAACCTCTCCTGTCTGCCGATATACTGCTCTGTTTCTCGGCTGAAAAACAGGTTGAATTAATAAGCATAAAATGGAAGAAAAAAGGCAGGAGATGTACAAAGATGTGTCCTAGAAGCTCCGAGATGCCCATTATTCAATGCCATTATATCTACATAAAATACAAGTCTATTTATTCTGCTGGTATTTCGAGAATCTCAATGACTCACGCCTGATGTTAGGGTTGCGCTGCAGCCGTGTAGTGGCCATGTGACTGCGGCTCAAGGGTCACATGACCGCTGGCCATACAAGAGAGAGCTAGTCGGGTCAAGCCAACCCTGTGTGTGTGTATGCATGTATGAATAATACTGAGGTTTGTGCGCGGTTATCGCCAGAGGGTATTGTTATTTAAGGCTCTGGAGAGCATATCACTTGGTGAAGAGAAAACTGCATGACCTGATTTAAAAAAAAAGATATGCACTATCTGCTTAACCCGACAATTTCCTACAGTTACCGATGAGTGTATGGCAGAGCATTCAGCTGGAAAATGAGAAGAAGATAATTCATTGTAATGAATATAAAAAAGTATAAAAGTAGCAGATCATATAATATGTAGGTTATACTGAGAGCACTCTAATTACTAACACTCTATACAGAGAGCATTCTAGTGACTAACACACAGTATTCAACTGGGGCTAGCACTCTATACTGAGAGCATTCTAATGATGTATACTTTATACAGAGAATACTCATGTAACTAACCTACAGAGTATTATACTGGTGACTGCCACTCTATACTAAGAGCACTCTAATTACTAACACTCTATATAGAGAGCATTCTAGTGACTAACGCACAGTATTCAACTGGGACTAGCACTCTATACTGAGAGCATTCTAATGATGTATACTTTATACAGAGAACACTCATGTAACTAACCTACAGAGTATTATACTGGTGACTGCCACTCTATACTGAGAGCACTCTAATTACTAACACTCTATACAGAGAGCATTCTAGTGACTAACACACAGTATTCAACTGGGACTAGCACTCTATACTGAGAGCATTCTAATGATGTATACTTTATACAGAGAACACTCATGTAACTAACCTACAGAGTATTATACTGGTGACTGCCACTCTATACTAAGAGCACTCTAATTACTAACACTCTATACAGAGAGCATTCTAGTGACTAACACACAGTATTCAACTGGGGGCTAGCACTTTGTATATAGTATTTGTAATTAAAATGCTCTCAGTATAGAGATCGCTCCTGTAACTAACATACATGGTATTATACTGGGGACTGCCACTTTATACTAAGAGCACTCTAATTACTAACACTCTATATAGAGAGCATTCTAGTGACTAACACACAGTATTCAACTGGGGGCTAGCACTTTGTATAGAGTATTTGTAATTAGAATGCTCTCTGTATAGAAATCGCTCCTGTAAACTAACATACAGGGTATTATACTGGGGACTAGCATTCTATACTGAGGGCATTCTAATTATTTATACTCTGTATGTTAGTTACATCAATGCTGTGTATATAGAGTATTATACTGGTGACTCCCACTCTATACTAAGAGCACTCTAATCACTAACACTCTATATAGAGAGAATTCTAGTGACTAACACACAGTATTCAACTGGGGCTAGCACTCTATACTGAGAGCATTCTAATGATGTATACTCTATACAGAGAACACTCATGAACCTAACATACAGAGTATTATACTGGTGACTGCCACTCTATACTAAGAGCACTCTAATTACTAACACTCTATATAGAGAGCATTCTAGTGACTAACACACAGTATTCAACTGGGGGCTAGCACTTTGTATAGAGTATTTGTAATTAAAATGCTCTCAGTATAGAAATATACTGTAATTAGAATGCTCTCTGTATAGAAATCGCTCCTGTAAACTAACATACAGGGTATTATACTGGGGACTAGCATTCTATACTGAGGGCATTCTAATTATTTATACTCTATATACACAGCATTGATGTAACTAACATACAGAGTATTATACTGGTGACTGCCACTCTATACTAAGAGCACTCTAATTACTAATACTCTATATAGAGAGCATTCTAGTGACTAACACACAGTATTTAACTGGGGACTAGCACTCTATACTGAGAGCATTCTAATGACGAATACTCTATACAGAGAACACTCCTGTAACTAACATACAGAGTATTATATTTGGGACTAGCATTCTATACTGAGAGCATTGTAATTACTCATACTCTATATACACAGCATTGCTATAACTAACATACAGAGTATTATACTGGTGACTACCACTCCATACTAAGAGCACTTTAATTACCAATACTCTATACAGAGAGCATTCTAGTAACTAACATACAGAGTATTATAAAAACAAAATGGCTGAACACCATTATATATACAAACATTAGAGCTAGGAAATGGGGGTCATTCTAGATAATGGGGGTCATTCTAATGTTTGTATGTATAATGGTGTGCAGCCATTTTGTTTTTTGTAATTATGTTTGCCTCATGGATATGCACCTGTGATCCTGAAGGTTTTAGTCTAAATTTTCTTGCAATACAGAGTATTATATTAGGAACTAGCACTCTATACTGGGAGCATTCATATTACTCATACTCTGTACAGAGAGCACACTTGTAACTAACATACAGAGTGTTATACCATGGACTAGCACGCTATACTGACCACATTCTAATGACTAATACTCTGTACAGAGAGCACTCCTATAACTAATATTCAGAGTATTACACTGGGGACTAGCATTTTATATTGAGATCATTGTAATTACTAACACTCTATACAAAGAACACTCTTATAACTAACATAGAGTATTACACTGAGGACTAGCACTCTATATTGAGAGCATTCTAATTACTAATATTCTATACAGAGATAACTCCTGTAACATACAGAGTATTTTACTGTTACTAGCACTATATGCTAATAACATTCTAATTACTAATATTCTATACAGGGAGCACTCCTATAAATAACATACAGAGTATTACACTGGGGCTAGCACTCTATACTGAGAGCATTCTAATTACTAATATTTTATACAGAGAGCACTCCTGTAACTAACATGCAGAGTATTGCATTGGGACTAGCATTCTATACTGGGAGCATTCTAATTAATAATATTCTATACAGAGAGCACTCCTGTAACTAACATACAGAGTATTATACTGGGACTAGCACTATATACTGAGAGCATTCTAATTACTAATATTCTATAAATAGAGCATTCCTGTAACTAACATGCAGAGTACTATACTGGGACTAGCATTCTATACTGAGAGCATGTTAATTACTAATATTCTATACAGAGAACACTCCTTTAACTGACATGCATAGTATTATACTGGGGACTAGAATTTTATATTGAGATCATTGTAATTACTAACACTCTATACAAAGAACACTCTTATAACTAACATAGAGTATTACACTGGGGACTAGCACTCTATACTGAGAGCATTCTAATTATTAATATTCTAGGCAAAGAGCACTCCTATAACTAACATACAGAGTATTACACTGGGGACTAGCATTTTATATTAAAATCAATGTAATTACTAACACTCTCTATACAGAGAGCACTCCTGTTACTAACATAGAGTATTACACTGGGGACTAGCACTCTATACTGAGAACATTCTAATGACTAATATTCTATACAGGGAGCACTCCTATAACTAACATACAGAGTATTACACTGGGGCTAGAACTCTATACTGAGAGCATTCAAATGACTAATATTCTATACAGAGAACACTCCTGTAACTAACATGCATAGTATTGTATTGGGACTAGCATTCTATACTGAAGCATTCTAATTAATAATATTCTATACAGAGATCGCTCCTGTAACTATCATACAGAGTATTATACTGGGACTAGCACTATATACTAAGAGCATTCTAATTACTAATATTCTAGGCAAAGAGCACTCCTATAACTAACATGCATAGTACTATACTGGGACTAGCATTCTATACTGAGAGCATGTTAATTACTAATATTCTATACAGAGAGCACTCCTGTAACTAACATACAGAGTATTATACTGGGGACTAGCACTATATACTAAGAGCATTCTAACTCTCCCTTTTTGAACGTGGTCGGGTTGTTGAACGGCATAAGCAGGGTCTCTCACAGCGCGCCATCGCTACTGAGGTGGGACGCAGTAAGACAGTCATTTGGAATTTCTTAAATTCTTAAATGATCCTGAGGGTTATGGAACAAAAAAGTCAAGTGGAAGACCCAACAAAAATTTCATCAGCACTGAGCCGGAGGATCCAATTGGCTGTCCGTCAAGACACTGGACGATCTTCGACCCAAATTAAGGCCCTTACTGGTGCTGACTGCAGCCCCATAACCATCAGACGGCATCTGAGACTGAAGGGTGGTCTTAAACCAAGCTTCTTAGGTGGCCTCAGAATGCTTCCAAATGCCAAGGCTGTCTCCAAAATGTCCACTTTGGGGGTGGACCTTGCATAATCTCCACTCATTTTGCTGCCAGATTCACACGAATGAACAGTCAAAAATCAGGACTTTTGGCAAGTATGCTTCACTGGTCCCTCTAATAACCAGCATGGGTGCACTTCCTGTTTTTAACTTTGCAAAAATGTTTGCCTCAACAAACCAGAAAGAAATGAATATCCCATCCAGTAAAGCAAACATAAGACATTTTTTATAACAGTTTATTAGGCACTCTTTCGATTTCTGTGAAAACTCTACATGAGGGGATTTAGAACTCTTAGTGGCAACCTAAGATTATCCCACATTTATGTGTTCTAGGTCTTTGTCTTTTGTGCCTACATATCTATATACTGTCTAGCCATCACACACTATTCTGTATTTCCACTATGTCTACAGAGACCGCATGTGATATAGTCTAAAGATATTCAACAGTAGGCTTAGGCCTAGTAAATCCTGGATTTTGAACTACTAGATCCGAATCCTATAGATATAGAAACATTTATCCCGAAGGTTTCATATGGATAACAATATAGATTTGTGAGATGAAGCTTGGGATGAAGATATTTATGAAGCAGAAGAAAGGCAAGGCTTCATATTATAACTATGAGTATATGATGACCTTCGCTGAGTAAACACTGGTGTATACAACGCTCAACGGCTTCTTGTACCTGATGTAATATTGGCCTTTATATATCCTGCTGATCTTGAGTGAAACTGTGTATGTGACCTTAGTAGCATGGTTATGGCTACTGTATCGCCAAACCAAGGAGTGGACTTTGTGTGAGTGCTCATCTGGATCCGCCTGCAAGCAGCAACTGGAAAGTCTTTCCCCAATCTGTGGTGGCACTTCTTTTTTTCTTTCCATTTTAAATCTTTATTGTTTTTTACATCATACAAAAAAAGTTATAATAATCTTTTAGACATCATACAGATTATATACCCTCCTCACCCACCACCCTTATTCATTGTCTGCTACCTCTTGAAGAAAAAAAAAAGATAAAAAACTCTCACCTCCTGCCCCTTTCTCACTACTACACCACCCCCAACCCCAACCCACAACACCCATCGTCTCCTGGGGAGTAACTATAGTAGCAATTTCTGACATATTTTAACAAATCTTAGTTTTTTCTTAATATTTACCAGGTGAAATTCCTCTCTAGCAAGTGAGATTTTCCGACCGTTGGGACCGCACTACCTCCCCAATGTCCAAAAATACACTTCCGAGCTTGAAAAATAAGTTTGGATGCCATTTCCCGATGTTGTGGGACATCGATTTTATCCATCACCCCCATTATACATGTCTCAAATTGGCTAGGGACTTTAAACCGGTGGTATTGTTCTATTCTGTCATTGACCTTCCCCCAGAACTCTTGGGTCTTTATACATGTCCAGAGTATATGGACATCATCCACCCCTACCTCTCCACATTTTAAACAACAAAATTCTTTAGGTTTATAACACTTCATTAATATCTTAGGGGAGTAGTACAGACGATATAAGATAATAAATTGAGTAATCCTGTGGGAAAAGTTCTTAGAGACCCTATTTTTTTCCTTTATGGCCAATTCCCAAAACTCTTTTTGCTGAGGATCTATATCATCTTTCCATTTATACATTAAACTATTGGCTTCTTTTTTCTTAGTCTTTTGACGCAACAGACATTCATATATTTTGGAAATTAATTTCCCCCCTACTGTTATCCTGGAAATATTTATTAACGGTAGCGGGAGGGTATCAATTTGTGTACCTTTTCCTAGCGAGGTTCGCAATGCTTGCTCTAATTGCAAGTAGAAAAACCTCAGCTCTATATTACTCGAACCATACTCATTTTTAAGATCTTCATATAATATTATATCCCCCCGTCTCCATACCTGGCCAAGTCTGTAGACGCCATGTTTCCACCAAATATTCTGCTCAATTGACTTTAATTCTGTAAGGGCTCTTTCACACCTGCGTTATTGTCTTCCGGCATAGAGTTCCGTCGTCGGGGCTCTTTGCAGGAAGAATCCTGATCAGGATTATCCCCATGTATTCTGAATGGAGAGAAATCCGTTCAGGATGCATCAGGATGTCTTCAGTTCCGGACCGGAACGTTTTTTGGCCGGAGAAAATACTGCAGCATGCTGCGCTTTTTGCTCCGGCCAAAAATCCTGAACACTTGCCGCAAGGCCGGATCCGGAATTAATGCCCTTTGAAAGGCATTAATCCGGATCCGGCCTTAAGCTAAACGTTGTTTTGGCGCATTACCGGATCCGATGTTTAGCTTTTTCTGAATGGTTACCATGGCTGCCAGGACGCTAAAGTCCTGTTTGCCATGGTAAAGTGTAGTGAGGAGCGGGGGAGCAGTATACTTACCGTCCGTGCGGCTCCCGGGGCGCTTCAGAGTTACGTCAGGGTGCCCCACGCGCATGGATGATGTGATCTGACGTCATTCTGGAGCGCCCCGGGAGCCGCTATTTTTCCCTCGCCATATAAAATCTATTAAAAGGCTAGCTATTATTTTAAATATTTTTTTGTGGACCATTACCGGTGAGTTCCACAATATATAATTCAGGGGAGGTAATAGACACATTTTAACCAAGGAAATACGACCTGCCATCGAGACATACAGGTCCTTCTAAAAAGATTAGCATATTGTGATAAAGTTCATTATTTTCTGTAATGTACTGATAAACATTAGACTTTCATATATTTTAGATTCATTACACACAACTGAAGTAGTTCAAGCCTTTTATTGTTTTAATATTGATGATTTTGGCATACAGCTCATGAAAACCCCAAATTCCTATCTAAAAAAATTAGCATATCATGAAAAGGTTCTCTAAACGAGCTATTAACCTAATCATCTGAATCAACTAATTAACTCTAAACACCTGCAAAAGATTCCTGAGGCTTTTAAAAACTCCCAGCCTGGTTCTTTACTCAAAACCGCAATCATGGGTAAGACTGCCGACCTGACTGCTGTCCAGAAGGCCATCATTGACACCCTCAAGCAAGAGGGTAAGACACAGAAAGAAATTTCTGAATGAATAGGCTGTTCCCAGAGTGCTGTATCAAGGCACCTCAGTGGGAAGTCTGTGGGAAGGAAAAAGTGTGGAAGAAAACGCTGCACAACGAGAAGAGGTGACCGGACCCTGAGGAAGATTGTGGAGAAGGACCGATTCCAGACCTTGGGGGACCTGCGGAAGCAGTGGACTGAGTCTGGAGTAGAAACATCCAGAGCCACCGTGTGCAGGCGTGTGCAGGAAATGGGCTACAGGTGCCGCATTCCCCAGGTCAAGCCACTTTTGAACCAGAAACAGCGGCAGAAGCGCCTGACCTGGGCTACAGAGAAGCAGCACTGGACTGTTGCATGTCATTCGGAAATCAAGGTGCCAGAATCTGGAGGAAGACTGGGGAGAGGGAAATGCCAAAATGCCTGAAGTCCAGTGTCAAGTACCCACAGTCAGTGATGGTCTGGGGTGCCATGTCAGCTGCTGGTGTTGGTCCACTGTGTTTTATCAAGGGCAGGGTCAATGCAGCTAGCTATCAGGAGATTTTGGAGCACTTCATGCTTCCATCTGCTGAAAAGCTTTATGGAGATGAAGATGTCATTTTTCAGCACGACCTGGCACCTGCTCACAGCACCAAAACCACTGGTAAATGGTTTACTGACCATGGTATTACTGTGCTCAATTGGCCTGCCAACTCTCCTGACCTGAACCCCATAGAGAATCTCTGGGATATTGGGAAGAGAAAGTTGAGAGACGCAAGACCCAACACTCTGGATGAGCTTAAGGCCGCTATCGAAGCATCCTGGGCCTCCATAACACCTCAGCAGTGCCACAGGCTGATTGCCTCCATGCCACGCCGCATTGAAGCATCCTGGGCCTCCATAACACCTCAGCAGTGCCACAGGCTGATTGCCTCCATGCCACGCCGCATTGAAGCCTCCTGGGCCTCCATAACACCTCAGCAGTGCCACAGGCTGATTGCCTCCATGCCACGCCGCATTGAAGCCGTCATTTCTGCAAAAGGATTCCCGACAAAGTATTGAGTGCATAACTGAACATAATTATTTGAAGGTTGACTTTTTTTGTATTAAAAACACTTTTCTTTTATTGGTCGGATGAAATATGCTAGTTTTTTTAGATAGGAATTTGGGTTTTCATGAGCTGTATGCCAAAATCATCAATATTAAAACAATAAAAGGCTTGAACTACTTCAGTTGGTGTGTAATGAATCTAAAATATTTGAAAGTCTAATGTTTATCAGTACATTACAGAAAATAATGAACTTTATCACAATATGCAAATTTTTTTAGAAGGACCTGTATAGTCTTTTCCATACATCAATTTTTTTCCTGATTTCCTGTATTTTAGGGGCTACATTCAACTGAATATAGTCCTTGGGGTTTGGAGTTTTTTGAATACCCAAATATTTAACGGGTTCATAAATCGTCTTAATTTCCAGTGGTCCAGGTATAAAATTGTTCAGAGGATCAAGCGGGACACAGGCCGATTTAGCCCAATTTATATTAAGCCCAGCATATTTACCATATCGGTCAAATACCTTGGAAATCTTCAACAGTGAGCCTACAAACAACATAATGTCATCCGCATGTAAAGCAATTTCTTCCTCGTGTTCCCCAAACCTGAAACCCACAATTTCTTCATCTTGCCTAATCATATCAGCTAGCGGTTCTATTGCTATCGCAAAAAGCAGAGGGGAAATGGGACACCCCTGTCTAACCCCCCTACAGATCTTTATGTTATCAGAGTATTCCCCATTTAATATCACTTTTGATGAGATTTCTGTGTATAACAATCTTACCCATGATATGAAATTGTCCCCAAATCCCATCTTCTCTAATGTTGTATTCAAAAAGGGCCATTCTATAGTATCAAACGCCTTTAAGGCGTCTATGGTAACAATCGGGCGTTCACCACAATTTGTAGGTTCAAGCTGGGTGTTCACAAAATAACGCATAACATTATCAGTTGTAGTTTTGCCTGCCATAAATCCCGTCTGGTCCTCATGAACAAGCCCCGACACCACACTTCTAAGTCTAGTTGCCAAAATCCTGGCCAATATTTTATCAGTATTGATTAACAAAAAGGGGCGGTATGAATCCGGAAGAATTGATATCTTTCCCGGGTTTTGAAATCAATGTAATTAGAGCTTCTCTTAATGAATCTGGCAGTTTCCTTACCGCCCTCGACTCATGCCACATTGCCAATAATTTCGGGGTTAGTATTTGTTTATATTGAGCATAGACTTCAAACGGAATGCCATCTATTCCTGGGGCCTTATTTTTTGTGATCCTGGATAAAACTTTATCTACTTCCGAGTTGTTTAACCCCTTAAGGACTCAGCCCTATTTCACCTTAAGGACTTGGCCATTTTTTGCAAATCTGACCAGTGTCACTTTAAGTGCTGATAACTTTAAAACGCTTTGACTTACCCAGGCCGTTCTGAGATTGTTTTTTCGTCAAATATTGTACTTCATGACACTGCTAAAATTGGGTCAAAAAAGTGATTTTTTTTTGCATAAAAAAATACCATATTTACCAAAAATTTAGAAAAATTAGCAAATTTCAAAGTTTCTCTACTTCTGTAATACATAGTAATACCCCCCAAAATTGTGATGACTTTACATTCCCCATATGTCTACTTCATGTTTGTAGCATTTTGGGAATGATATTTTATTTTTTGGGGATGTTACAAGGCTTAGAAGTTTAGAAGCAAATCTTGAAATTTTTCTGAAATTTACAAAAACCCAATTTTTAGGGACCACTACAGCTCTGAAGTCACTTTGCGAGGCTTACATAATAGAAACCGCCCAAAAATGACCCCATTCTATAAACTACACCCCTCAAGGTATTCAAAACTGATTTTACAAACTTTGTTAACCCTTTAGGTGTTGCACAAGAGTTATTGGCAAATGGGGATGAAATTTGCGAATTTCATTTTTTTGCCTAATTTTCCTTTTTAACCCATTTTTTCCACTAACAAAGCAAGGGTTAACAGCCAAACAAGACTGTATCTTCATTGCCCTGACTCTGCCGTTTACAGAAACACCCCATATGTGGCCGTAAACTACTGTACGGCCACACAGCGGGGCGTAGAGTGAAAGGTGCGCCGTATGGTTTTTGGAAGGCAGATTTTGCTGGACTGTTTTTTTGACACCATGTCCCATTTGAAGCCCCCCTGATGCACCCCCCAGAGTAGAAACTCCATAAAAGTGACCCCATCTAAGAAAGTACACCCCTCAAGGTATTCAAAACTGATTTTAGAAACTTTGTTAACCCTTTAGATGTTGCACAAGATTTAATGGAAAATAGAGATACAATTTCAAAATTTCACTTTTTTGGCAGATTTTCTATTTTAATATTTTTTTCCAGTTACAAAGCAAGGGTTAACAGCCAAACAAAACTCATTATTTATGGCCCGGATTCTGTAGTTTACAGAAACACCCCATATGTGGCCGTAAACTACTGTACGGCCACACAGCGGGGCGTAGAGGGAAAGGTGCGCCGTATGGTTTTTGGAAGTCAGATTTTGCTGGACTGGTTTTTTGACACCATGTCCCATTTGAAGCCCCCCTGATGCACCCCTAGAGTAGAAACTCCATAAAAGTGACCCCATCTAAGAAACTACACCCCTCAAGGTATTCAAAACTGAGTTTACAAACTTTGTTAACCCTTTAGGTGTTGCACAAGATTTAATGGAAAATAGAGATACAATTTCAAAATTTCACTTTTTTGGAAGATTTTCCATTTTAATATTTTTTTTCCAATTACAAAGCAAGGGTTAACAGCCAAACAAAACTCATTATTTATGGCGCTGATTCTGTAGTTTACAGAAACACCCCATATGTGTTCGTAAACCGCTGTACGGGCACACGGCAGGGCGCAGAAGGAAAGGAATGCCATACGGTTTTTGGAAGGCAGATTTTGCTGGACAGTTTTTTTGACACCATGTCCCATTTGAAGCCCCCCTGATGCACCCCTAGAGTAGAAACTCCAAAAAAGTGACCCCATTTTAGAAACTGGGGGATAGGGTGGCAGTTTTGTTGGTACTAGTTTAGGGTACATATGATTTTTGGTTGCTCTATATTACACTTTTTTGTGTGGCAAGGTAACAAGAAATAGATTTTTTGGCACGTTTTTTTTTTTGTTATTTACAACATTCATCTGACAGGTTAGATCATGTGGTAATTTTATAGAGCAGGTTGTCACGGACGCGGCGATACCTAATATGTATACAATTTTTTTTATTTATGTAAGTTTTACACAATGATTTCATTTTTAAAACAAAAAAAATGTTTGTGTCTCCATAGTCTAAGAACTATAGTTTTTTCAGTTCTTGGCCGATTATTTTAATTAGGGTCTCATTTTTTGCGGGATGAGATGACGGTTTGATTGGCCCTATTTTGGGGTGCACATGACTTTTTAATCGCTTGCTATTACACTTTATTGTGACGTAAGATGACAAAATGGCTTTTTTTACACCGTTTTTATTTTTATTTTTTTACGGTGGTCACCTGAGGGGTTAGGTCATGTCATATTTTTATAGAGCCGGTCGATACGGACGCGGCGATACCTAATATGTATACTTTGTTTTATTTATTTAAGTTTTACACAATGATTTTATTTTTGAAACAAAAAAATATCATGTTTTAGTGTTTCCATAGTCTGAGAGCCATAGTTTTTTCAGTTTTTTGGCAATTATTTTGGGTAGGGTATGATTTTTGCGGGATGAGATGACGGTTTGATTGGTACTATTTTGGTGTACATGCGACTTTTTTGATCACTTTTATTACCTTTTTTGGGAAGTAAGGTGGGCAAAATTTCAATTTCCTAATAGTTTTTTTTATTTTTTTTTTATGGCGTTCACCGTGCGGGGAAAGTAACATGACCGTTTTATAGATCAGGTCATTACGGACGCGGCGATACCAAACATGTGTAGGGAATTTTATTTTTTTCATTTTTATTCAGTGATAAATGTGTTTTTTTGATTTTTACTTTTTTTTCACTTTTTTTCACTTTTTTGTTGACCCAGACCCACTTGGTTCTTGAAGATCCAGTGGGTCTGATGTCTGTATAATACAGTACAGTACAATATATATTGTACAGTACTGTATTTTACTTACACTTTGTCTGAACAGATCTCTGCCTTCAGCACAGATCTGTTCAGCACCATGGACAGCAGGATGCCTGAGACGGCGTCCTGTTGCCATGGGAACCTTCCCCGTCTGCTCAGTAGTGGTCAGAACTGCGCAGACGGGGAAGGGTAAGGACGGGGCTTCGGGGGGCTGCCTGGGAGCTCTCTCTCTCTCCATTCGGGGGGCTGCAAAGGCACTGCAGCCCCCCGATGGGAGAGGGAGGGAGCTACTTCTTACTGTTAACTTTTTCCATACAGCGGTCCGTACGGACCGCTGTATGGAAAGGGTTAAACGGCTGACATCGCATCACCGATGTCAGCCGTTTATACCAGGGTGCCAGCAATGTGCTGGCACCCTGGTATACCCACTCTACACCAACGAATTTTCAAGGGGAGGCGGGCGGGGGATCGCGATCCCGCCTGCCGCACCGCCTGCCTCCCGCACCGCCCCCACCGCCCACAACTCCCCCCCCTGCACCACCCGCCGGCAAAAAATCATGCAGGGGTGCAGGGGGGAGGTAAAATCTATATTTGAGGTGCACTAAAGTTTCTGATCCCCGCGGTCAGGGACCGCGGGGATCAGAAACTGCAAAAAGCGCAGCAAACCGCAGGTCTGAATTGACCTGCGGTTTGCGGCGATCGCCGATAGGGGGGGGTCACATGACCCCCCCTGGCGTTGTCACAGGATGCTGGCTGAATGATTTCAGCCGGCATCCCGTTTCCATTAACCCCCGCGGCACCGGAATCTGCATTTAAAGTTAGGACGTACCGGTACGCCCTGAGTCCTTAAGGACTCGGGAAATAGGGCGTACCGATACGCCCTGCGTCCTTAAGGGGTTAAAGGGGCTTCCAGGGTTTCACATTGATCTGTTGTTAGCCTAGAGATAGTGATTTCCTCCAAATACTGTTGTATTTGGGCCAAGTTCTTATTTATCTTGCTACTATATATATCTTCAAAATATTCTTTGAGCAGTTCTATTTTAGCCCCTTGTTCAATAATTTTATGTCCTGATCTTGTAAACAATGGATATAGTTTTTTTTTTTTTTAATCTGGGTCGCTACCAAGGTTGTTAGCTTTTTACCCGGGATATGAGCGTAAATATAATTATCTCTCACATAATTTTCTTTTTGTTGTTCCGCCAGTAGAAGTCGCTCATCTTCCAATCTGAAGGCAAAAATCAGGACATTTAAACCAAGTCTCTTAGGTGGCCTGGGAATGCCCCCAAATGCCAAGGCTGTCTCCAAAATATCCACTTTGGGGGTGGACCTTGCATAATCTCCACTCATTTTGCTGCCAGATTCACACGAGTGAACCGTTAAAAATCAGGACTTTTGGCAAGTATGCTTCACTGGTCCCACTAATAACCAGCATGGGTGCACTTAGGGTTTTTAACTCTGCAAAAATGTCTGCCTCAACAAACCAGAAATAAATTAATATCCCATCCAGTAAAGCAAACATAGGACATTTTTTATAACAGTTTATTAGGCACTCTTTCGATTTCGGTGAAAACTCTACATGAGGGGATTTAGAACTCTTAGTGGCAACCTAAGATTATCCCACATTTATGTGTTCTAGGTCTTTGTCTTTTGTGCCTACATATCTATATACTGTCTAGCCATCACACACTATTCTGTATTTCCACTATGTCTACAGAGACCGCATGTGATGTAGTCTAAAGATATTCAACAGTAGGCTTAGGCCTAGTAAATCCTGGATTTTGAACTACTAGATCTGAATCCTACAGATATAGAAACATTTATCCCAAAGGTTTCATATGGATAACAATATAGATTTGTGAGATGAAGCTTGGGATGAAGATATTTATGAAGCAGAAGAAAGGCAAGGCTGCCTATTATAACTATGAGTATATGATGACCTTCGCTGAGTAAACACTGGTGTATACAACGCTCAACGGCTTCTTGTACCTGATGTAATATTGGCCTTTATATATCCTGCTGATCTTGAGTGAAACTGTGTATGTGACCTTAGTAGCATGGTTATGGCTACTGTATCGCCAAACCAAGGAGTGGACTTTGTGTGAGTGGTCATCTGGATCCGCCTGCAAGCAGCAACTGGAAAGTCTTTCCCCAATCTGTGGTGGCACTTCTTAACTGGGGCATAACCAGAAGCCAACAGATCCAAAGACATGAGACACTTTGGCTGAAGGAACTTTGAATTTATCAACTTCTCACTAAGAGCTCATTTTCATCCCTTCTTTTCATATTCCATAGGATTTGAATTCACAGCTAAGACAATAACTCGTCAAAGGTAGTAAATTACCAACAAAAATCACAGACTACGACCCTACTAAAACGTAGTTCATATACATAGTGAGGGTGAGGTGCACATTAAAGATAACCAAATAAATGTGCTGTTATAAACAGAATGTCCCAAACTACTTGCGTGTTGCACTAGTGCAGTAGGTAGGTCTCGGAGTAATAGGGCAACGACACCCAGGTGGAGAAGTGGGTCCACACATAGGCGGCGTGACTTCTTGGCACACCTGATGTCTCGGCTTCCCGGGGGCATATTTAAACTGCCGTGGTTGCAGCATACTTACCCACCACTCCATCGCGGACGCCGTCTACGTGTAGACCTGGGTATCTCTGCCATATTACCCCAAGACCTGTCTCTCTCACAGCAAAACTGCACACACTGGCTGGAAAACTACCCTATCCCTATATTATCAACTTTCCTACCCAGATGACTGTCAACCCCTCTCTGGGCTGGGTTAAGCCAATTCTTACTGAAAGGGATGGCCACTGCATACAAATCAAATACAGCAATTAAGTATGAAAACATACATTTGACATTACACATCCATCACAGTCGAAATCTTTGACCCAAAGATCAGACTACACAGGATGTTAGTGTAGACTGTTACCATGGAAACATATGCACAGAACTAGTATTGAGTGAATCGAAGCATCCGAAGTGGAATTTGATCCAAAGTTAAGGAAAAATTTGATTCGCCACAAATCCGAATTTCCTCACACATCGTGGTAACTAATTGTTTTTATTTTCTAAAAATGGAGGCTGCACGTGTTACACAGTGAAAGTAAGAAGCCCAGGAATGCAAGATCACTCATAATGCTGTGCAGTCAGCCAATCCGCTGTTAGCCATCCTCCTGTGATGTCACAGTCCTACAAAACCGCCATCCCACGTGGTCTCCGCCATCACTGTGAGCTGAGGAGAGACGTGGCAAGTGCTGTTGTATGAAAATGGTTTAAAAAAGAATATTGGATAGGGAGAGTGCAGGAACAGTGCAGGGAGATCGTAGGGAGACAGCAGGTTGAGTTTAATCGCTGCATACATCTTGTTCAACTGCTGCGACATTCATAGTTAATCTGTTACATTTCTGATACAGTTACTGTACACTATGACCAACAGACAGTTGCCTGGGCCCTCAAAAAGAACAGGCAGTGGCAAAATTGTTGCTGTAGTCGGCACAAGTAGCAGCAGGGTTGCTACTGTCATCCAGCAGTCGTGTTTTGACCAACAATCCAGCTGTACTGGAATGGTTGACACGCTCTTCAACATCTCAAGTGACAACAGATGCACACAGCCAGGAATGGGTGGATTCCTCTGACACCATGCTTAGTTGGCATGGCCCAGGAACTGCTTCTGTGCCCTCACCTGTCCTGAACCTGCCTCTTGCTTTTGCTGCTCCTTTTGCTAGCCAAGTAATGTACGCCGCCGGCTCTGCTGCGCTTTCCAGCAAAGATGAGCTTTGTGAGGACAGTCGGCAGTTACAGACCAGCACAGATTTGGAGGAGAGGTCCAATGCGGACTCCTCTAGGTGTGCAACTACCAATGATGACAGTTGATAGGCAGCGTCTGTTGCAAGAGCTCAGAGACTTGAACAAGAGACAGGTATGGGTGACATAAGTGATGAGCAAACAAATGGTATAGCCAATCGCATGTAGGAGCTGGGTGAAGAGGGGGCATTGTCAGGGGGAGAGGGGGACAGTGTGCCCATGAGACAGCAGGGTGGAAGCGTGCTCGTGAGACAGCAGGGTGGAAGCAGTGGGAAATCTGCAGCCAAACACGTGAGGGGTACACCATCTGCTACTCAGGAGACTACCTGTGAGAAACACACTAGCAATGCACAGGTTCATAAAAGCTGTGGCAGGCAGGCATCACGCAGTAGTGTAGTGATAATGCCATACTCGCCAGTATGAGAATACTCACTGGGGGACGTTAGCGTGGCGGTATTCAAGATGTGTGGCCTGAAGTTGTGGTGTGGCCAGGGTGCTAATGTTGGCATGATGGCCCTACGTCAACACATGGAGTGTCACCATACAGTGGCGTGGGAAAACCGTTCCACTCATTGCCTCATGCAGCAACCACTTCATCTTCCACTGGCCATCGACAACATCAGCAGAAGGAAGCTGTCCTTCCTTCCCATCGACAATGTGATCTATTGCTCCTGATGCTCCTCCTAATCCTACTCCTCGTCACATGTTTTGACAACAATATATTCACCGAGGCGATTGCTAAAAGACAACAATATGCATGAACTGATGGCTTGTGCCCACCCAAGGTGGAGAGTCCCAAGCCAACATTACTTTTCCAAAAAAGCTGTACCAGCCCTGCACACGTACGTTGAGCAGAAGGTGGGCCAGTCCTTGGGCCTCTCAGTGCCTGGTAATGTTCACGGTAGCGCTGATATATGGAGTAACTGTCACTCTGGGCCAGGCACACCAGCAACTTGGCCAGGTGATGGAAATGCCGCCTTTGCATTGTAATGCTGGGATTTCTGCGCCAATGTCCTCCTCACCCTCAACCTTGTCCTCAACCTCCACTGTAGGCACAGTTCACAGTGGTCCTCCAGCATATCACCTATGCAAAGCTAGGTGTTGTCACATGGTTCTGCACTTCATCAGCCTGGGAAAATGGAGCCACACTGGAGGAAGAACTGTTCCCCGTCATCCGAGACCCTCCAAGTCCCTTGTGCAAAAGGCCTGATGCATGCTTTCTTGTTTGTGTACTGACAGCTGCTCTGTCATGATTTGACAGAGGGATGACTACTGGCTATCCACATTGTTAGACCCTAGCTATTGGTCAAGAATGGGGGTGTTTTTTAAAGACGGGTGCAAAAATGGACTACTATAGAGACATTCTGTGTAGTCGGTTGGTTGCTGCCTACGAGCGCCATCGCCTGTCCCCAGGAAGGTCTGTCCATGGGGACCCTCTGTGCTCATGCCCCACTGCCATGATTGATGGTGTTGGGTGGGAGGGGGCAGGAACAGCACCAGCTCCATAAGCTGCAACTTAAATCTGGAGTCTCTGAGTCGCCTCCTGAAGAAACCACCTAAGCAGCAGGACATGAAGCAGAACCTCAACCAGCAGCTGGTGGCATACTTGAACTGCACCCTGTCACCCCTAATCCAAGATCCCCTGGACTACTGGGCATGCAAACTTGAAGTGTGACTGCAACTGGCCGAGTTTGCCATGGACATTCTTTCCTGCCCGGCCAGTAGTGTGGCATCAGAGCGGGTGTTTAGAGGTGGGGGGGGGGGGCACAGTAACCCTCATGAGAACTCGCCTTTCCTACCAAAATGTTGAGAGACTAGCCTTCATAAAGATGAATCAAGCTTGGATCAACCTGCATTTCCAGACACCGGTGCCTGATGCAACACAATAGATCATTCTGCCACTTATGATCATACTGTGGTGTGTTTCCACACGGGAATATTCTGCAAAATGGGCTGTTATTACTTCTGGCCACATCCTACTGCCACAATTCTGATGCTGTCACCCGCATGATGCCTCTACTGCCATTCATACAAAACGGCTTCTTGGCTTAGTGATATGTACATGTTACATTTTTACAAGGATATGCATGCCACTGGACCTTGCTATCACTCTGCTGTTGTTGGGTTCTTATACCACTGTGCTGTATTCTGCTGCTGCTGACCCCCTCCCCACTCTGTTATAGGGCTTCTATTGTCCCTGTTTGGACGTGTTCACATCACTGTTAATTTTTCCGTTATTTTGATCATTCAAAAGAACTCGGACATATCCCCATCTTCACCCCTCCGGCCCCTCGATATGAACATCGGAGAATTTCATACATATACAGCACAGAGCAAGGGCTTTTTTGTTTACAATGGCACACTGCTGGGTGGAGGCTTCCGCCCAGTGTTGTCGGTGACGTCACACGGGCTTTAGCGCTGCCCTAGCATGTAAAACAGCTTGGACAGCGCTAAATTCTGCCCATCAGAGCCGGTGATGTCACCGGGAATACTGATAGGCATAAGGCTCTTCCTAGCAGTGTGCCATTGTAAACAAAAAAGCCCTTGCCCTGCGTGATACAGCGCAGGGTAAGGGAGAGCGTCGGAGCATGAAATGCTCCAATGCTCATATCAGGGGTGGTGAAGATGTCTGGGTTCAGCTCATTAACTTCCAAGCCTTCACACTGAGATTGGGTCATAAGTGCACTTAGTGGCGGGGCCTAGCCCTCAACTCCTCAGTTTTCCAGGGCTGGCCATGTCCCTTAGTGCACTGAAGGCTCAATTTGCATAAAGAATAAAGTCTTAGAATAGAGTTTTCCTCTGGAACGCAGCAACTGATTTTCAAAAGGCAGGTATGATTTTAATCAGCAGGGTAAACTCTAGCAGGCAGTATGCCTGGTTTAATAGAGTTGATCTTATAGACAGGTGTTCTTCTCCCTTTGGACAATGTCTTTTTTTTAAAAGAGTGCTTCAATAATTAGCTGATTTCAAGGTGTTCAAATGCTCACACCTCCAGCAGTCAGTGATCAAACACCAAGGTTCAGTTTCCCTGCAGCTCCCCCACAGGGAAAATAAAGTATTACATGTTACCTACTGAAAATCATTGGGTTTTACATTTTCAGACATTTCTGCTCCACCAAAGATGCTCCTTGAAGGCACTTCTGCTTTGACCAATAGATGAGGGGCCTAAATTGAGGGTCACCCCTCTAATACCTCACTAAGAGTCACTAAAAGAATATTAAGGGCATACTGGGAGTTGTAGTTTTGCAACAGCTAGAGAGATGCCGATGAGAGACCTCTGCTAGAGAACATTTTATTGTTGCAGCTAGCATGTTACTGCTTTTTAAATGGAGATATTTGCCTATCATGTAGAAGTACCAGGTATTTCTAAAATGTGTCCCACGGCCCTGCCCATTGCTCTTCTCTGCCTCAGTCTAGATCTTGAAATGTTCTAGTGAATTCCACCGAGATGCTAATTAATTCTGTAGGCCTGCCGGAGAAGTCTTAACTCAATTAATCGGAAGTTCCTGTAGGGCCTGGGACTGCTTCCAACACTCGTTCATCATTGCAGAATATTCTGGAAACTGCACAGACAAGGGCAGGAGCGGAGATGGTGATGTGTGCGGGTGAGACGGCTCAATACAGCAAAGGCATGGCATCTAGACTTATTTATACTTTCATTTTATTGACCTTGTTCACTGCGAGATAGATCAAGCAACAGAAATCATATATTCCAGCTCTGGCAATGAGTCACGGAGAATTGCACATCGTTTAACCATGGGGGGATCATTCCAGCTTGACACGTGCAAGCAGATTCATTACCGAGCTAAATTCCAGATGTAAACAGGGTATCTGACAGCTGATAAAACCTACTTAGTCCATCGAGATTGATTATTTTTTTTTCCAGCTTTTTATGTGTTCCCCACACAATCTTTTTCATCACCAAAAAAAAAAATATCCCAAAAATATTCTAAAAATGGACAAAATTATCTACTGCATAGATGAGGTGGCAAAGCTAATGATGAAAGCTACCAATGATATTAAGAGTTCTTTCTTTTGGACAACTTTTTTTGTTAGAAGGGCTCCTCAATATTTAGCTGATCACAAGCTGTCCTGTTAACAAGGTTATCAGTGCAAAGTGTTCAGAATCCCTGCAGCTCCCCCACAGGGAAAATGAAGTATTACATGGTTCCCAATAATAATTAATGGGCTGTTCAAGCATGGACATGCCAGCTCCTTCAGACAAGGAGAGTTATGTTCTTTGTAGTTCCTCTTACTTTGGCTAACAGATGAAGTTCCTAAATTGGATCCCTCTGATATCTAATGATATTCAACAATTGGACAATCTCCAAAATGTTACTACTCTAGAGTCCACACTTGGAGGGACTTCTGCACCTTACCTGACATCATTTTGATTTTGCAATTAGCCTGTTATCACAAAAGTAAATCACTGGGTGCAATCCTATTGGTTACTCACCTCCTAGGTTCTGGTGCCCACAGCTCTGACAAGAGGCTAGGCAAATGTTCTCCTTCCCATGCATAGCAGATGTTTTTCTGCCCCCAGATGCAAGTGGTCATTTGCCATGTCTCCTTACTTGCAGATTAAGGTTCTTCCTTGCCTGTCTCCTGTTCCTGAATTCTACTGCTACTCCAATTATGACTTTGGCCTTGTCTTTGTTTTGGCCTCAAACCCTTGATTGTCACCTGGTATTTGCTGTTCCACTTCTGGCATTGCCTTGGCTGTCTCCTTACTATGGTTCCTTCCTATCTTCTCACTTCTGGACCACTTCCCCAGTGACAACCGCTGGCTACACTATAGTTCCTGCATGTTCTCCTGCTGCCAGTTGATGACCATTCTGGGACTCCACCAAGAAACCTTCAAATCTTCTTTTGGGATTAAAAGGGTTATCTCAAAGAAAGTATTTATCACTTTTCCATAAGATAGGTGATAAAGGTATGATCTGTGGAGGTCCAACTGTTTGGACTGTCATCAGTCTCCTCTATTATGGGGGTCTCAAGCCCCCTGTTCTGGAAGCATTTGAATGAAGCAGTGATCACACATGTGCTTTTCCTGCCCCAATCAAAGTCTACATGACTGACAGAGAGTCACAAATATAGTGATAAGCTATCTCCATCAGTACCATAGACATTGAATTATGATCCATAAAGATCAAGGTGAGCAATCCCACCCAGGCAAGATAGAAGTATTCAGAATTGTAGACCAAAAGATTACCTCAATCCATGGATCATTTCTGAATGATTTCCATAAATGCTTATATGATAGCTCAAGTTTTCAACATTGGTTTTGAAGCAGGCAGCTAGGAGTTAAATCTACAGGCCTCCTACACTGTCTACGGCTGTAAGTACTGTGTATTACATCTACCATAGCTGTCCCCTCAGCCTGACTGCAGATAAGACATGCTCAAAAGAACTCAAAATTGCCAAGTATACTCAGCCATTTTCTGTGTCAGTGGATCTGTCCCAGAAGTGTCATGGATCTGACACCAGCTGTCAAGCCTAGTCCTCAAATCCAATAAACAGTATCGCGTGGGCCTTTGAGATGGTCATGGAAAGTTTTAAAGGCTCAGTGAGACTGCAGTTATCTCTGCTAAAGATCTTCAAACATCTTTTCAGGAGCCACCAGCCTGGAAAATAAAAGGCAGGAGGAACCTGCTAGAGCCGGGATATGGAAGCCACCTCTGAAAATACCTTGGTCATCTGTACTAAAGAGTGTAAAAATGAAACTGGAACAATGAAATATCTCTGTTGCTCTGCAGAAGATGCATAAAGCATACTTGGAAGCCTGGCAGGAATGCACCATTTGTCCACCTATGGTGATTTTAATGCATTGCAGCAGCTGACTGATGTCATCGTAATGCAGCATACTTATACCAGATTGTATGAGTCACAAGTCTTCCGCATACATCTATACTACATTATACAGTACTATGCATCAAGGTTGAGGGACGAAAAGATTGCTACACCCAAAATACATATAGAGGTATCCATGCTCTATCTCTGAAGGGTTCCTATCATCTTAAAGGCACCACTTTTTATAGGGAAATGCGAAAATGTTTCTATGTAGCGTGACAATTTTATGCTTAATAAATCTTTTTGGAAATCTGGGTGCCATTTTGGATACAGAGCTTCAAGTTTCTTTTATAGAAAGAAATTATAATTCCAAATAATCGCAGCCACCATTAAGGAAGCCAAGGAGCTTACTGCATACTGGTTATCCTTTAAAATCAATTGTAAAACAGTATTCCTTAAGCTCATAAGCTCCCTCTAGTGGCTATAGATTGATCTGTAACTGATGACTTTAGTGTAAAAAATTAGAGGAATATCTTCCATGAGGTCATGTTTAACATTTAACTACCAAGAATGCTTTAAGTCTACAGTGCATCATCTGACATTCATGAGAACCTTCACACATATACAGGAATCCTACTGCACAATCTGTTGAGAATAACTCGTCTTTTATGAAAAAGAAAGCCTCCGTTACAATAAACCTTGAAGAATAATCTATTCAGAATTATTAATAACGGAAGGGGTATCCTGTTCAATAACCTCCTCTATTAGTCACAGCGAGAAGTGGCTATAAAAAGCATCCTTCACTCTGGAAGACTCGGCCTTTAGTATTTATGCATTATAATGAACATGCGTAATGATATGTTTTCCCTCTAGGGGTGCTACAGGAGAATTAAAAATTTCCTACCCGGTTCCTAAGTTTACAGTTGACTTTTGAAGACCTCAGCAGCAGGACATCCTGTGATCAGCTTATTGTTGAAGCAACTGTCTGACAAGAAAGGGTTGAACAAAGCAGATGAACCATTACAATGGTCATCCATGGCCACAGCTGTCCCATGCACATGGGCACCAGGCAATTGTTCATTGTATCTCACCTCAAATGCAGTACTGTAAGGGTTGCCCTGTGAGCTGCTGCCAGGTTGGTTCCAATTGCTCATCAGCCTGGGCTATATAGATGAGCTGCTGGCCTCACTTACTTGCCTGACCAATTGGCCTCTATAGATCCTGCTTGGTCTCTCTTGTTTGCTAGAGCTTGTAAAATAACTACACTCTATTTGCCTGTATACTGATCCCTGCCTGATTCTGGATCCTGGCCCTCTGTCACCTGACCTGACCTGTGCCTGTTCACCATACTGATTCTGTGCCTCCTGCCATGACCTTTTGGATTTTTTCTCAGATTTGCAAAAACTCTGCTAGCCCTGACCTCTACCTATCATTGACTATGAATTTGCCTGTTCCCTTTGTATCACACACCAAAGTCTCTGATCCCCATGGGTCTGCAGCCAACCACACCGAGGCTATTCCAAGAAGTAGCGGCCTGGTGGCTTCCAGCAAAGTCCAGATCCCTGTATTGGAGTTAAAGGGTGAAAACTATGCTACTGACAGGAGAACACCCTCAAGACTAGCCCTAAGTAAACCTGGTTGGTTGGCAGTGCGTGCCTACACCCATTGCCTGTAACATGATCCTTGGCTATTCCCAGATTTTTAACTTTGGTTTGTTTAATACCAAAATGCCCAATGTATTAGATATAAAGTGGAACTATATAGGACTTATTGCGTATAAAATAATATAATATTAAGGTGCGGTGGTGGCCTTTGACACAGAGGCTGTCCATTTTCATTGTATTTCTATTGTATTCCTATATTTTATGCATTCTCCTCCCCCTGGCCCAAAAATATAACAAAAAAAACTGACGAGTTATTTGAATTCCTGGGGCATTGGCCTTTGAGTCAGTCATAGATGATATGTTAGGTTATAAGGCGAAGCATAAAAGAGGGCTACAAGATTGAGCCATGGTTCAGGCAACACATTTCTCCTTTGGGCCAATGCTTCTCCTGGTTTCCCAACACTGAGGCCACTTTCCTTCACACTAATCTGCTGGAAGTCATTCTGTATACACTAAACCTATAGAGATCTTGTCGTACTGATTTGCTGGACTTAAACCACTTTCCTTCACACCAATCATGGGGAATGGTGATAGGCTACCATGAGCTGGAGTACTTCTGCAAAAGGCCTACAGATATGTCCCACTTTAACCTTCCACAAAATTTGTTAAGGACTCATGATTAGTGTTGAGCGAACTTGTGTTTTAAGTTCCGCGTCTAAAGTTCGGGCTCGGGTTATCGAAGAATCGCGTTATGGATTCTAGATTCCATTATGGTCCATGGTAGTGGAATCCATAACGCGATTCTTCGATAAACCAAACCCGAACTTTAGACGCCGAACTTAAAACACAAGTTCTCTCAACACTACTCATGATAAAGGAAGAACACATCTGTAGAACATTCATTTGGACTGTCCTTATGGTATGTAGTCCCTTGATAAACTCTGCCGAGTCATCAACCGATGTCAGTGATGTCGTTGCCTATACAGAACACTAGTTATCAAGGTGTATAAAGAATAGTTAATGAAGACAAAGGCTTCTATTCTCTGCAAATCCCGTGGAAATTTACACTCGTCGCGGAATTCTATGCATCTCTGCAGGTACAGGTAATTGCTGGCAAACAATAGTCTGAAACATTGCACAAATAATTCAGCTGCAGTTTAACAATTGGTAATTGATAGTAGTAATTTCTATAATACGGGATCTATTGATAGATGCGCATTTCTCATTGTGTAGTGAATCAGTCTGTAAACATGAGAACTACATAATGGAATCCATGTTCTTCGGCGTAAAACAGAAGCAAAAAGAAGAAGAATCTACAGTAGGAAGGCTTGGGTGAATGATTTAAAGAGTTATTCTGATCTGAACATTATGGAATATCCACAGAATGAGCTACTGTCTGATAGGTCCTGAGCCTATTTCAAGGAAGGGGTCCATCTCTCCACTAGAGATGATCGAGCATGCTCGGCCGAACACCAGTTCGGCTCGAACATCTCGATGCTTGGCACATGGCGGTATTCGGCCTAATACCGCATGGGCTCGAGCGCAATGCTCGAGTCTCCGCCCCGTTCCGCTGCCAAAAAACGTGCAGGTGAGTGCTGCCCTCACTGTAATGCCGTAGCCATGTTGACGGCTGGCATTTCAACGATTGGCTGGCCGGAACGTGTCATCGGGTGCTATATAGCACCCGATGACGCGGGTTCGGCTCATTCTTAGTCAGGGAGAGCTGTGCTGAGGAAGGGACAGACAGTGTAGGGAGTGATTTAAGAATATATTTACCACCAGAACTTTTCAGAGACCCAAAAGTCCTTTTAAAGGGCTTCTGCAGTTTGTTTAAACTGATGATCTAACCTCTGGATAGATCATCAGCATCTGATCAGTGAACAGAGCTTAGCAGCGCCCAGGCCAGTTGATACTAGTTGCGACGTCACTGGGCCTGCGGTAAACAGTGAGAGCACCGCTGCCTTCTCAAAAAGCTGAATCGGCAGGGGTCCCGGGGGTCGGACCCCTGCCGATCAGATGCTGATGATCTAGCCAGAGGATAGATCATCAGTTTAAACAAACTGCAGAACCCCTTTAAGGACTATTGTGTGTGGCAGCAGAAATCTATATTTTTAGCGCAACCTGCGCTAAATTGCTAAAACTTTACAGACCCAAAAGTCCTTCTAAGGACCATTGTGTGTGGCAGCAGTATCTATTTTTAGCGCATCCTGCGCTAAATAGCGTACAATAGTTAGGCCGCTGCAGACAACGACATTAGCTGCGCCACATCTCCAGTGTAAGGTGTGGGCATCCCAAAAAATATCTGTGACATCCAGTGTACTTCTCCATAGATGGCGTCCGCTGCGGACAGTGACATTAGCTGCGCCACATCTCCAGTGTAACGTGTGCGCTTGAAATAATGTTATCTGCGACATACAGTGTACTTTTTACGTAGACGCTTTGGACAGTGACATTACCGATGGTACCTCTCCTGTATAACGTTTCCTCATCCCAAATATCTGTGACATTCCCTCTACTTTTTTATTAGCCGCCGGTGACAGCATTGACATTATCTGCGGGATATCTCCAGTGTGACGTTTCCACATCCCAAATACCTTTTTAAAAAAAATTGCGCATACACTTCCAAATCCTGCGCTACTGTACGTGTGACAGACTTTCAATCATATATAACATTTAATATGAGGAAGGCTAGCAGTAAGGGATGGGGCTCAGGGCGCGGTAAAACTGTGCCTGCTGCCAGAGCACAAGAAAAACTGTCATCCACGATACCTAGCTTCATGTCCCAGTTTGCAGGGCGGCGCAGGACACCACTCTTGAAGTCAGACTAGTGCGACCACGTGGTCGGATTGCAGCAAATAATGCTTCCAGTCAGTTAAGCACCACCCTGTCTTCCACCAAGTCCAGTCTTGATACTCCTTCCTCCCACATGAAGAGTATGGCCAAACAAGTGATCCCACACTCTGATATTCCGAGGACCTCTTTTTGCCAAACATGCTTGAAGAGGGACAGATCTTGTGCCCTGATTTCACTGGCGTACATACAGGGGTTGCAGGGGTCGCAGTTGCGACCGGGCCCGACACTCCATGGGGCCCTGCTGCCTGTAGACCCCTGGAGCCTGCAGCATTGCTGTGCCTGGGGACCAGTGCTCCTCGTTTCCACGCGGCCCGCCCCTTTAACATACTGACCCTCCCCCTGCCGGCGCTTCACTGTCCTGAGCGCGTATAGCGTCAGGACATAGTGCACGCACTATGACCTGACGCTGCACGATGTCAGGTGACAGTGCAGTGCCGGCCAGGAAGACAGAAGAGCGTGACTTCTGCTGGAGAGGGCGAGTAGCCGTGGTGCAGAACAGGTAAGTATGTTGGGGCCTGGGGATCACTCTTTGGGCTGTCGCTGATTGATCTGAGCCTATGGGGGCTGAGTGGGGGACTGATGGGGTTCTTTGGGATGATCTGAGGTGTTATCACGGCTGTGTGGGGGTCTGATGGGGGTCTTTTGGCTGATCTGAGGTATTATGGAGGCTGACTGGGGGTCTTTGAGCTGATCTGAGGTCTGATGGGGGCTGAGTGGGGGTCTGATGGGGGTCTTTGGGCTGATATGAGGTCTGATGGGGGCTGACTGGGGGTCTTTGGGCTGATCTGAGGTCTGATGGGGGCTGAGTGGGAGTCTGATAGGGGTCTTTGGGCTGATCTGAGGTCTTATGGGGGCTGAGTGAGGGTCTTTGGGCTGAACTGAGATCTGATGGGGGCTGAGTGGGGGTCTTATGGGGGTCTTTGGGCTGATCTGAGGTCTGATGGGGGCTGAGTGGGGGTCTTTAGGATGATATGAGGTCTGATGGGGGCTGAGTGGGCTGATCTGAGGTCTGATGGGGGTCTTTGGGCTGATATGAGGTCTGATGGGGGCTGACTGGGGGTCTTTGGGCTGATCTGAGGTATTATGGGGGCTGAGTGAGGGTCTTTGGGCTGAACTGAGATCTGATGGGGGCTGAGTGGGGGTCTTATGGGGGTCTTTGGTTTGATCTGAGGTCTGGTGGGGGTCTTTGGGCTGATCTGAGGTCTGATGGGGGCTGAGTGGGGGTCTTTGGGCTGAACTGAGGTCTGATGGGGGCTGAGTGGGGGTCTTTGGGATGATATGAGGTCTGATGGGGCTGAGTGGGCTGATCTGAGGTCTGATGGGGGTCTTTGGGCTGATATGAGGTCTGATGGGGGCTGACTGGGGGTCTTTGGGCTGATCTGAGGTCTGATGGGGGCTGACTGGGGGTCTTTGGGCTGAACTGAGGTCTGATGGGGGCTGAGTGGGAGTCTGATAGGGGTCTTTGGGATGATCTGATGTCTGATGGGGCTGACTGGGGGTCTTTGGGCTGAACTGAGGTCTGATGGGGGCTGAGTGGGGGTCTTATGGGGGTCTTTGGGTTGATTTGAGGTCTGATGGGGGGCTAAGTGGGCTGATCTGAGGTCTGATGGGGGCTGAGTGGGGGTCTTTGGGCTGATATGAGGTCTGATGGGGGCTGAGTGGGCTGATCTGAGGTCAGGGTGATGGCAAGAAGACCCTCCAACCTGAAAGATTTGGAGCTCATTGCTAAAGAAGAATGGGCAAAAATACCTGTGGAGACCTGCAAAAAGCTGGTCTGCAATTATAGGAAGCGATAAACCAATAAAGGCTTTTCTATTGATTATTGAGAAGGGTAGGAATAATTTTGGACTGGACACTTTTTGCTCAAATGTAAATAAAAGCTGAGAAATGTTTTTTTTCCCCACAATAATGCCTCTTGTACATCGTCTTATTATCTTTTGGGAGACACCTATGTCATTTCCCGTCAAAAAAATTACTTGCTGGTTGAATAAAAGTAACTTTAAGTAAAAATTTGACAGGGGTATGAATAATTATGGGCAGCACTGTATATAATTATATACAGGAGATACCCAGATTATATCATCAGCGTGGTCTATATCACTATATACAAGAAGATGTTATACCGTATATAATCCTCTTGTATATAGTGATATACAGTATATAATATATATATATATATACATACATACGCATGCGCGGCGTGTGTGTTTGTGCTTTAGGGTGCACACCCTAATGCAATAGGCTGTGCACGTCTATGGTTAAGTCCCTGACCCCTGACTTTCAGTCCCACCCTCCTCTGACCGTCCGCTCAGCAATCAGGCGCTGCTGCTGCTGCTCTCCCCCCCGCCACCTGACATGCTACGTCGTGCATAATACCCCCATGTGTATAGTAGGAGTGTACATACTAGGGTATACAGACTAGTTTTATTAAAATGTAAATAAACCCCTCCCTCAATAAAAATATTATAAAACTTTTATAATTATGTAACTCCTAAAATTGTTTTAATATGGCCTGTGTACATAATTTTTCAAGTAAAATCATATAAACCCCTTTTTTTGTCATTTTGGTCTTTTTCCCGATTAATCGATTAATCAATGAAATTATCGACAACTAATTGATTATTCAAATAATCATTAGCTGCAGCCCTAACCGTGTGTGGTCTCTTTAGAACTTACACTGGTGGCCACGGCCGCGCCGCCGCCGGGCCCCATTGGACTAATGCAGCAGTCAGTGCACGAGAGGGGGGGCTGGAGCATGTGTTGCCTGGGGGCAGGACAGGGGCGGAGCATATGTGTTGCCATGAGGGCCCGCCCCCAGCAGGAAGTTGTACAAACCTTTTTGCTGGCAGCGGTGACGGCGGTCGACAGCAGGAAACCGCCCAGAAGTGCGCGCCATTCCGTGTGGGTCCGGAATTGTCTCCCCTCTCTGGGCCAGCAACAAGGTAAGCCAAAGGGAGAGGGGCATCAAATAAAAGTATTTGATGTATGTAATCCTCATGTGCTGCCCGCCTGCTCCATACCCCCTCTCTGTGCAAGTCCCTCTCCCCTCTATGCAGCCCCTTCACCCCCCCTGTGTGCAGCCCCTTGACACCCTCCTCTGTGTGCAGCCCCTTGACCCCCTCTGTGTGCAGGCCCTTCACCCCCCCCTGTGTGCAACCCCTTGAACCCCCCTGTGTGCAGCCCCTTGACCCCGTTCCCTGTGTGCAGCCCCTTGACCCCCTTCCCTGTGTGCAGCCCCTTCATTCCCCCCTGTGCGAAGCAATTGCCCTGTTGCCTCCTCCTGGATCTGCCACTGGAGTCCCTTGAAATTCACAGTCTGTACTCAGTTCATAGCCAGTTCAATTACAGTGTATTTATCTGTACACAGTGATGGAACTACCACAGTCGCTGACCCGTCAACCCCTGCTGATGCACAGGGCCAGACTGGCACGGGAAATCCCTGTAGGCCTGCATAACTTCAGGGCCGGTGCACAGCCGCAACAGGTGGGAATGAGCAGTCGGTAGGTGACCGACAGTAGTGGACCACACGGCACAATGCTCCCCTCTTGCTAGTCACTGCATGTAGCTTGGCAAAGTAGACAGGAAGTGCTCACTGAGAGCAACAAGCACTTCCTTTTAGACCGCGTACATCAGTCTGCTCTGCCATGCTACAAAGAGTTGGACGGGAGGGTGGAGAGACACATGGAGGAGCTGGGGACGTGTATTCAGGGCTGCAGTTTATGGTGGAATTAGTATTTTTGCACTTTATTTACAGAAAACTAGTTTTTCAAATTATGTCATCCTATCAACATAAGAGTGGTGCTCAGAAACGTAAACAGAAAAGGGAGAAGAATTTGAGAACTGAGAAGCTTCCAAAAATAAGCAGCTACTTTTCCACTCCGACAGATGCTAGTGTTCCTCCTGTACAGAGTAACACTGAAAGTGAAATGTCTGTGGAAAGTGCTGTTGATGTCCCAGAGGTGGAAATCAGCGAGTGCACTTACTCCAGTTCTTTAGATATAGCTAGTGATGACAACCCTGATGAAGGTAGTAGCACAAGTCTACCATCTAAAGAAATAGTGCAGTCAACCGAAAGCACCAAATCAGGTGATGATTTTGAATAGTTGAAATCTACAGAGGCTTCTATAGAAAGTAGTATTGTGGGAGAGAAACATGTTACTGATAGGGGACATTACCCTATCACAATAATGGATTCAAATATAAAGAGATTTATAATAGCTCATGGCCCGTGCCGACCTCCAGGACTTTTTCCACGAGATAAAAAGAGAAGGTGCTTTTCTGAAAGCTATTATGAACGAATTACAAAAACAGGCCTTAAGATCCCTGTGTTGTGGCTATCAGTGATGGTCAGTTCGCAGTGTTCGCCAGCGAACACATGCGGGCGGCCATCTTGACTCACCCGTCCTGCGATGCACAGGTAAGTCCTTACCTGTGCCTGTGCCAGGAGCCGGTCTGAAATCAAATGCGGTCACCGGGAGCAGGCAGTTGCGAGAACAGCCCGATGAAGACCCCCAGTGGATGTTCTCGGAACTGCCTGCTCCTGGTGACCGCATTTGATTTCAGACCGGCTCCCGACACAGGCACAGGTAAGGGCTTACCTGTGCATCGCCGGACGGGTGAGTCAAGATGGCAGCCCACATGTGTTTGCTGGCAAACACTGCGAACTGACCATCACTGGTGGCTATGCTACTCACCTAAACTGAATGTAGCATACTGTGAACGATGCTGGATGTTTGGGGACCGTAAATAGGCAGGATTTGAACCTGCTTGGGCAAAAGGAATCCAGAAATGGCAAAGGCTTTCTGCAAGAATTCAGGTCCATGAGTCTTCCAAAAGGAAGGAAGAACAAAACAATTGATGAGGAAAATGAAAAGCAAATTAGACAGGAAAAAAAATATTGGAGGCAAGTATTACATAGAATTGTTAATGTAACATTGACAATGTCAATGGCTAATCTTGCCTTCCGCGATCTTAGAGAAATAATTGGCAAGGTCAACGATCAGAATTTTCTCTCCATTATAGAGCTGCTCGCCAAGTATGACCCTGTTCTAAAGCAACTCCTCCAGTTACCCCAAAAATCTGTAAAATACTTAAGTCCTAGAATACAAAATGAAATTATACACATACTTTCAAATAAGGTCCGGAACATCATTGTGTCGCCGTTTTTTTCAATTATAATGGATACTACACAGGATATATCAAAAGTTGACCAAATAAGTCAAATATTCAGATAAGTTTCTGTGGAAAGAGATGAAAGCCAGAGAGCAACTAGTGTTGAGATCAAAGAGGTTTTCCTAGGGTTTCATGCCGTTGAGGACCAGAGTGCTGTAGGCCTTGAACATGACATTGTCTCTTGCATAGAGAGTAACGACCTCAATATAACAAAATGTTATGATGGGGCAGCGACAATGAGTGGGGTGTATTCAGGTGTGCAGGCTCGAATTGCACAGAGAGAAAAAAATGCCTTGTATGTACATTGTGCAGTCACAATCTGAACCTGGTACTTCCGGATGCTGTTGGGAACATACCAGAAATTTCTAGTTTTTTTGAAGTGGTGCAGGAATTGTATATTTTTTTGGGGGGAAAGCATACGCAGATGGAACATTCTTTCATCCTTCTCTACAGAGTCCGCACTTACATTGAAAAAACTTTGCCCCACTCAATGGTCATCTCGCCATGATTCACTGCTTGCTCTACACTTTTGTTTTTTTTGTAGACATTATGCAAGCTTTACCAAAAATAAACTTGATGTCACCCAAGCCTAAAGAAAGAGATGATGCTGCTCGCCTTAGAACAAAAATAGGATCTTTTCAATTTGTTTGTCTCGTTGTCCTGCAAAGCAAGATTTTGGACACCATAAATGTGTTTTCTAAATTGTTGCAGTCAAAAAATATGGATTTATCCAGTGCAGCACATCTAATACAAAAGGCAGCTTACCGTAAGTCCTTTAGAAATATAGGGATAATTTTGATGGAAAAAAACAAACAGCGGTAGAACTGGCAGAAACGTGGGGCATCCAGAAGCAGTTTGAAAACAAGAGAGTAAGAAAAGTGAAGCGTCACTTTGATGAACTTTCAATAGATGAAAGGTTGCAAGATCCTGAACAATGCTTTAAAACCGCTGTGTTTTATAGGTGTTTAGACATTGTGACCAACCAGCTGTCTAACCAATTTGCTGGAATGAACAATGTCATGCAGAGATTTAATATACTTCAGCCTACAGTCCTTGCCTCTGAAACTGATGATGATTTGTTCAAAGCTGCTTCACAGCTACAGGAATGCTACCCAGAGGACATGTCACCAGCTTTCCCAGAAGAGCTTCTGAGCTTCCGTTCAACATTTCAGGAAGAGATTCGGAGATGCTCCACTGTAAAGGACCTTTCACACCTTCTATTTGTTGAAAACTGTGCCTTGTCATCCAATCTACAAGATGTGTGCATACCGTTGCTACTGTTCCTCACCATTCCAGCTACAAGTGCAGAAAGGTCCTTTTCAAAATTAAAGTTAAAAAAAATTATTTGAGAAGCACCATGTCACAACAGAGACTTTCTGGCCTAGCTCTGTTAAGTATTGAAAATGAAAGAGCTAGAAAACTTAACATTGAAACCATTGTGGACAACTTTGCTGAAATGAAAGCATGGCAGCGTCCATTTTAAAGGGATTCGTAAGTTATCAGTTGTGCCTTGCGTTCTGCCGTGCATTTGGCCTTAGTTTAGCTTGCAGTTTTGCATTTATAATAACCTTTGTTGCATGGTTTCAATTTTGCTTTATTGTTACTAAAAAGTGCTAATGCATGGTTGTTCTTTAGTTACTTTCGGCAGATCGGTCTTCTCGTTGTGTCGTGATAGTTTATTGAAAAGTTTATTTAAAGAAGAATTTTACGTTACGGAGCTGGAACGCATCACGTTTGAATTAACCAAGTTGGAAGTTACCATGGTTTTGTCTTACAATCCTTTTTCATGAATAAGATTCCTCGTTATGGAAGATTTGAGTAAGTTACTTCTGTTACGTGGCTGAACTACATAGGAATTGTTTAACCTCCTTGGCGGTATGATTATGTCAGGAATTTTGTACCAAAAGTGGTACAATTGTTTGCATGCATGATGGCACACCGGGTGAACGTTGTGGAGGCTGGGAGCGAGTCGTACCCTGGGATGGCACAGGTGCTACGTCGATCAGGGTTTCCACCAGCACCTACGTTAGTGGCTCCAACCCCCACTTCTCCTCCTCCACCTCCTCCTCCACTTCGACCTCAGAATTATCCGCGTGCAGCACCAGTCAGCCATCAGTCGGTAGCTGGAAGCAGTGTAGCACTGCAGTGGGGAAGCGGCAACAGGCCGAGCTCAAGCTGATATGCTTAGGGGACAAACAGCACACCGCTGCAGAGCTGTGGCAGGGGATAAGGGACCAGACTGAGCTGTGGCTCTCGACACTCAACCTACAACCAGGCATGGTTGTGTCTGATAATGGCCTTAACTTGGTGGCGGCTTTGGAGCTCGGCAAGCTGACACACATCCTATGCCTAGCCCACGTCTTAAAGTTAGTGGTTCAGTGGTTTCTCAAAACCTACCCCAATTTGCCTGAGCTACTGGTGAAGGTGCACCGCGTGTGTGTACATTTCCGCAAGTTATCGACAGCTTCAGCCGGTCTGTCAACGCTTCAGCAGCGCTTGAAATTGCCAGATCACCCACTGTTGTGCTACATGAGCACACGCTTGAACTCCATGTTCCACATGTTGGCCAGGCTTTGTGGGCAGCAGAGGGCAGTACTGGAATACCAGCTGCAACATGGTTGTTGCATTTCCAGTCAGCTTCCGCTATTCAGAAGCGAGGAGTGGGCATGGATGTCTGACCTCTGTGAGCTTTTAAGAAACTTTGAGGAATCAACACAGATGGTGAGCGGTGATAACGCTATTATCAGCTTCACCATTCCACTTCTGTGTCTACTCAAATGCTCGCTGCTCACAATAAAGGACAACGCTTTGCATGTGGAAGAGGTGGAAATGGGGGAAGACATTACACAGGGTGATAGCCAGACCACCCTCAGTTCGTCTTCTCAGCACAAATGGGACGATTAAGAGGAGGAGCAGGAGACGGTTCCTTCTGCTACAGAGGGTAGTATTCATGGAAGTTTAATTCCATCTGTTCTGCGTGGGTAGGCAGAAGAGGAGGAAGAGAATGAGGAGATTGAGAGTGATCCTCCTGATGATGACAGCGAAGTCTTGCCTGTTGGTGGAGAGGATGAGAAAAACGGTGCAATACCAGAAGGTCCTTGTTGAAAAATTGCTCCAAAAATTTCCATATGACAACGCTGGCGACAGAGTCCGTAGTTCCTTGGGTAACTAAGGAGGGGAGACAAGGGGAACACACAGCAGTTCCAGCAGAGGCAGGGCAACACTCTCCAAAGCCTGGGACAGTTTGGACACTTGGCATGAACTGGCGCTCTATGCCTTGGAGGTGCTGGCCTGCCATGCCATCAGTGTTTTGTCTGAGCGGGTATTTTGTGCTGCTGGTGGCATTATAACAGATAAGCGTATCCGCCTGTCAACTGAAAATGCTGACAGGTTGACTCTTATAAAAATGAACAAGGCCTGGATTGCCCCTGACTTCTCGACTCCACCAGAGGAAAGCGACTGAACATAAAGGCTCTTTAAATGTGTTGTTTATAATGTACTGAATATTCTGTATTCCCATGCACCCCTTCCACCACAAAATAGGATATATGGTTGAATCTTCCTTTTCTCATCTTCCTCCTCCTCTTCCATCATATCAACATGCTTATTCGTCGCATATAATGCCCTCGCATATATGCCCTTGCATCTAATGTTTTTGTCATGGTCTTACCTTCTTACTGTTCTCCTTCGTTTGACATGTGCTGGCGGCCATCTTGGTTTCTGGGTTTCTTGTAGCCTCCCACCCTGCGGCTTCTCCTTCCCACTGGGAGGAGCTGGATGCCTAGCTCATATATATAGGAGGTCTGTGGCTTCAGTTCCTTGCTTGGTCCTCCTGTGTTCACATGCTTCTCAGACTGCTGCTGCTTCTGGTTCCTGATCCTGGCCTCGTCTGACTACCCCGTTGGTTCCTGATCCTGGCTTCGTCTGACTACCCTGCTGGTTCCTGATCCAGGCTTCGTCTGACTACCCTCCTTGTTCCTGACCTCTGTCTACGCAAGACCCTGCTTCGGTTTAGCCATCCGTTTGGACTTTTGCTTACAGCTTGATTTTCAATAAAGCCTTCTTATTTCCACTTATCTCTTGTTGTACGTCTGGTTCATGGTTCCATGACAGTTTTACAGTGTCAGCTTACTGGATGGCCCTCGCATATAATTTTTTGGAAAGTCAGGTCACCTGCATGCCCTCGCATATAATTTTTTACAGGGTCAACTCACCTGCAGGCCCACGCATATGTTTTACAGGGTCAACTCACCTGCAGGCCCTCGCATATAATGTTTTACAGGGTCAGATAACCTGCAGGCCCTCACATATAATTTTTTAGAGGGTCAGCTCGCCAGCAGGCCTTCACCTATAATGTTTAACAGTGTCAGCTCACCTGCAGGCCCATGTATATAATGTTTTACAGGGTCAGCTCACCTGCAGGCCCTCGCATATAATGTTTTTCAGAGGGTCCGCTCACCAGCAGGCCCTCACCTACAATCTTTTACAGGGTCAGCTCACCCGCAGGCCCACTGTCACAACCAGACAGCTGAGAAGCTCTGACAGAAGCCTTTCAGAACCTCCTCCTTGAGTTTTCTTTGTTCTGGTGTTCAGTTCCTCATCTCGTTAGCCTCTCTCAGCTGTCATGTAGTTGGACTGATTGCATCCCTTTAAATTCCTCCCCATAATGCATTACTGGGCGGCTTATACTTCTTCCTGGAGTGTGTGTGCATGCTGATCCTATTTCCCAGTCTGCTACTAAGTTAAGTGCTGTACATTTATCTGTTATTTTCTGTTTGCTGGATCCCAGGTGACCCTGACTCCCTCCGTGTCTGGTGTAGGGAGCCGGTGGTCGTGTTCCCTCACTATTGTAGGGTGTTCAGGTGTTATATAGTCGAGGTACGTGGATATGCAACCATCCACCTTTGGGATTTTTGCATAGGCTGAGCAGCCAGGGAAAGTGCCAGGTCTTATGCAGGGGTCTCCCTTTTGGTTCCTTAGCTTTGGATCCAGTGAGTCATATATTCATGTTGCATTGTCTTGTTTCCTGTACACCTTCCGTGACATTATAAGCCGCCAAAACCGTCTCAAGCATGGATCCGGTTTCACTTTTGGCTGAACGCCTCCAGGGTCTTTCATTGGAGGTAGCTGATCTCCGTAGGACTTTTTCTCAGCTTCAAGTGACCAGTTCAGCTGGAGTTCATGGAGTTTGTTCTGAGCCTAAGATCTCGCTCCCGGATACGTTCTTCGGGGGTAGTGAGAATTTTGTGTGTTTTAGAGAGGCTTGCAAACTCCATTTTCGCCTTCTTCCCCATTCCTCTGGTGATGAGGAACGGAGGGTGGGGTTAATTATATCGCTGCTCAGGGGTAACGCTCAGTCCTGGGCCTTTTCGCTGCCGGAGGGGGCACGGCCCCTCCGTTCAGTGGATGAATTCTTTTTAGCCCTGGGTCAGATATATGATGATCCGGATGGTATTGCTCTGGCTGAGTCTAGACTATGTCTATTATGCCAGGGTAAACAATCCGCAGAGATATACTGTTCAGAATTTCGGAGATGGGCAGCTGATACTGGTTGGAATGATGCTGCACTCCGAAGTCAATTTTGCCATGGTCTTTCAGAGGGATTGAAAGATGCATTTGCCTTTCATGAGAGGCCTATTTCCTTGGACTCTGCTATGTCTCAGGCCCTTCGTATTGACAGGCGTCTTAGAGAGAGAGGAGAGATCTCTCCTTCCTGTCATACTCAGTCCCAGGACAGTGCAGCGGTCTCATTCTGTGCGCAGGGGTCTCAGTCGCTGTCAGCCCCTTCTGAGCAGGAGCCCATGCAGCTGGGGTTGATTGCTTCTGACAATAGAAGATTCAGCCCGCATGGGAGGGTTTGTTTTTGTTGTGGAGGTATAAATCATTTGGCAAATGTTTGTCCCTCTAGGAGATTCAGGCAGTTTTCTGGGAGTAATAAAGAAACAAACAGGAAAAAATCTTTTAAAAATGTTCCGTCTGTTACCATTGGCAGGGTTGAGGCGGAAATTGAAGGTTTTCCGTTTGCTTGTAGTTCCCGTTTTGTCCTGCCTGCTAGGGTGGCGCTAGAGAGCGAGAGCATTTTTTTGTGAGATTTTTGTGGATAGTGGAGCAGCTGTCAATCTCATTGATAATCAATTTGCAATAACTCATGGTTTCCAGGTGTGCACTTTGGGAAAGGACATTCCTGTTTTTGCTATTGATTCCGCTCCACTTTCTCAGAAATCATTAAAGGGCATAGTTCACAATATCCGTTTAATTGTGAGTGATGCTCATGTTGAGGATGTGTCATGTTTCGTCCTTAGCGGTTTGCCCACCCCGCTGGTGTTGGGGCTTCCCTGGCTCATTAAACATATCCCCACCATTGATTGGCAAGCAAGGCAAATAAATGGTTGGAGTGACTTTTGCAGAGAGAATTGCCTTACGACATCTGTTTCTGAGGTTTCTACTAAGTCTGTACCATCTTTTCTCTCTGAATTTTCGGATGTCTTCTCTGAGAGTGGAGTTCAGGATTTGCCCCCGCACAGGGAGTACGATTGCCCTATTAATCTCATCCCAGGCGCCAAGCTGCCTAAATCTCGTTTATACAATCTTTCCCAACCTGAGAGGATCGCTATGCGTGCTTATATCTCTGAGAGTCTGAGAAAAGGACACATACGACCCTCGAAGTCACCTGTTGCCGCTGGTTTTTTCTTTGTTAAGAAAAAAGATGGTTCTTTAAGACCTTGTCTGGATTTCAGGGAGCTGAACAGTATCACTATTCGTGACCCTTATCCGCTTCCTCTGATCCCGGACCTGTTTAACCAGTTTGTTGGGCCTAAAGTCTTTTCCAAATTAGATCTAAGAGGGGCATACAACCTGGTCACGGTCAGAGAAGGAGACGAATGGAAGACTGCCTTCAATACCCCTGAGGGCCATTTTGAGAATTTGGTTATGCCTTTTGGTTTGATGAATGCCCCAGCCGTTTTTCAGCATTTCGTGAACAGCATTTTTTATCATTTGATGGGAAAATTTGTATTAGTGTATTTGGATGACATTTAGATTTTTTTCTCCTGATTTCAAAACTCATAAGGAACATTTACGTCAGGTCTTGCTCATCGTGCGGGAGAATAAATTATATGCGAAACTGGAAAAATGTGTGTTTGCGGTTCCAGAAATTCAATTTCTGGGGTTTCTTCTCTCCGCTTCTGGTTTTCGCATGGACCCCGAGAACGTCCGCACTGTGCTTGAGTGGGAGCTTCCTGAGAATCAGAAGGCGCTGATGCGTTTTTTGGGCTTTGCCAATTATTACAGGAAGTTTATTTTGAATTATTCCTCTATTGTTAAACCACTCACTGATATGACCAGAAAGGGGGTAGATTTTTCTTCTTGGTCAGTAGAGGCGCGTAAGGCTTTTTCTAATATCAAGTAGAGTTTTGCTTCCGCTCCCATCTTGGTGCAACCTGATATTTCTTTACCCTTCATAGTTGAGGTTGATGCTTCTGAGGTGGGTGTGGGGGCGGTCTTGTCTCAGGGTTCCTCCCCTGCCAAATGGCGACCGTGTGCCTTTTTCTCGAAAAAACTCTCCCCCGCAGAGAGAAATTACGATGTGGGAGATAGGGAATTGTTGGCCATCAAGTTGGCTTTTGAGGAATGGCGCCATTGGCTAGAGGGAGCCAGACACCCTATTACCGTATTTACTGACCATAAAAATCTGGCCCACTTGGAGTCAGCCAAGCGTCTGAACCCGAGACAGGCCAGATGGTCGTTGTTCTTTTCTAGGTTTAATTTTGTTGTCACGTTCCGCCCTGGAGTTAAGAATGTGAAGGCAGATGCCCTGTCACGTTGTTTTCCGGGAGGCGGGAATTTTGAAGACCCGGGTCCCATTTTGGCTGAAGGTGTGGTGGTCTCTGCTCTTTTTCCTGAATTGGAGGCAGAGGTGCAGGCAGCCCAGTCAGAGGCTCCTGATCTTTGTCCTCCTGGGAGGTTGTTTGTGCCTCTCGCTTTAAGACACAAGATTTTTAAGGAACACCACGATACGGTCCTTGCTGGGCACCCGGGGGCAAGAGCCACACTGGATCTCATCGCTCGGAGATTCTGGTGGCCTGCGCTTCGTAAGTCGGTTGAGGGTTTTGTGGCAGCCTGCGAGACTTGAGCTCGTGCCAAAGTCCCTCATTCACGGCCATCAGGTCCTCTCCTTCCCTTACCCATTCCTTCCCGTCCTTGGACACATCTGTCCATGGACTTCATAACGGACCTGCCTCGTTCCTCGGAGAAGACTGTGATTCTGGTGGTGGTGGACCGTTTTAGCAAAATGGTGCATTTCATCCCTTTTCCTGGTTTGCCCAATGCTAAGACGCTGGCGCAGGCATTTATTGATTACATTGTCAAATTGCACGGTATTCCTTCAGACATAGTCTCTGATAGGGGCACGCAGTTTGTTTCCAGAGTCTGGAAGGCTTTCTGTTCTCGCTTGGGGGTTCGGTTGTCATTCTCTTCTGCTTTCCACCCGCAGTTGAATGGCCAGACAGAGCGCGTCAATCAGAATCTGGAGACATATCTTCGCTGTTTTGTGGCGGAGAATCAGGAGGATTGGTGTTCTTTTTTGTCCCTTGCTGAGTTTGCTTTAAATAACCGTCGTCAGGAGTCCTCTGATAAGTCACAATTTTTTGGTGCATATGGGTTTCATCCGCAGTTTGGGACTTTCTCGGGAGAGGGGTCTTCTGGTTTACCTGATGAGGACAGATTCTCCTCGTCTTTGTCATCTATTTGGCAAAAGATTCAGGATTAGGGATGAGCGAACTCGAACTGTATAGTTCGGGTTCGTACCGAATTTTGGGGTGTCCGTGACACGGACCCGAACCCGGACACTTTCGTAAAAGTCCGGGTTCGGGTTCGGTGTTCGTCGCTTTCTTGGCGCTTTTGTGACGCTTTCTTGGTGCTTTTTGAAAGGCTGCAAAGCAGCCAATCAACAAGCGTCATACTACTTGCCCCAAGAGGCCATCACAGCCATGCCTACTATTGGCATGGCTGTGATTGGCCAGAGCACCATGTGACCCAGCCTCTATTTAAGCTGGAGTCACATAGCGCCGCCCGTCACTCTGCTCTGATTAGCGTAGGGAGAGGTTGCGGCTGCGACAGTAGGGCGAGATTAGGCAGATTAACTCCTCCAAAGGACTTGATTAACTGATCGATCTGCAGCTGTGGATCATTGAGCTGCTGATCCTCAATTGCTCACTGTTTTTAGGCTGCCTAGACCGTTTGTCAGTCACATTTTTCTGGGGTGATCGGCGGCCATTTTGTGTCTTGTGGTGCACCAGCACAAGCTGCGACCAAGTGCATTTAACCCTCAATGGTGTGGTTGTTTTTTGGCTAAAGCCTACATCAGGGTGAAGCTGTCACACCAAGTGCATTTAACCAGCAATAGTCTGTTCATTTTTTGGCCATATACTACATCAGGGGCAAGCTGCGCCCGTCACCAAGTGCATTTAACCCTCAGTAGTGTGGTTGGTCAAGCTGTGACACCAAGTGCATTTAACCAGCAATAGTCTGTTCATTTTTTGGCCATATACTACATCAGGGGCAAGCTGCGCCCGTCACCAAGTGCATTTAACCCTCAGTAGTGTGGTTGGTCAAGCTATCACACCAAGTGCATTTAACCAGCAATAGTCTGTTCATTTTTTGGCCATATACTAAATCAGGGGCAAGCTGCGCCCGTCACCAAGTGCATTTAACCAGCAATAGTCTGTTCATTTTTTGGCCATATACTACATCAGGGGCAAGCTGCGCCCGTCACCAAGTGCATTTAACCCTCAGTAGTGTGGTTGGTCAAGCTGTGACACCAAGTGCATTTAACCAGCAATAGTCTGTTCATTTTTTGGCCATATACTACATCAGGGGCAAGCTGCGCCCGTCACCAAGTGCATTTAACCCTCAGTAGTGTGGTTGGTCAAGCTATCACACCAAGTGCATTTAACCAGCAATAGTCTGTTCATTTTTTGGCCATATACTACATCAGGGGCAAGCTGCGCCCGTCACCAAGTGCATTTAACCAGCAATAGTGTGGTTATTTTTTGGCCATATCCCAGTCTAATTCTGTCACTAAATCCATACCGGTCACCCAGCGCCTAAATACTAGGCCTCAAATTTATATCCCGCTAAATCTCTCGTTACCGCTGTCCTGTTGTGGCTGGGAAAGTTATTTAGTGTCCGTCAAAGCACATTTTTTGTTCTAGGTTGAAATACAATTCCCAATTTAGCAATTTCATAATTTAGTGGTTTCTGCTATATCAGAGCTATTTGAAATCTATCCCTAAAAGGGTATATAATATTCAAGGTGCACATAGGGTCATTCAGAATAACTTCACACACCCGCTACTGTGCATTTCCAAGTCTAATTCTGTTAGTAAATCCATACCGGTCACCCAGCGCCTAAATACTAGGCCTCAAATTTATATCCCGCTGAATTTGAATACAATACATTGGGCCAAATAATATTTTTGTTGTTGTGGTGAACCATAACAATGAGGAAAACATCTAGTAAGGGACGCGGACGTGGACATGGTCGTGGTGGTGTTAGTGGACCCTCTGGTGCTGGGAGAGGACGTGGCCGTTCTGCCACATCCACACGTCCTAGTGTACCAACTACCTCAGGTCCCAGTAGCCGCCAGAATTTACAGCGATATATGGTGGGGCCCAATGCCGTTGTAAGGATGGTAAGGCCTGAGCAGGTACAGGCATTAGTCAATTGGGTGGCCGACAGTGGATCCAGCACGTTCACATTATCTCCCACCCAGTCTTCTGCAGAAAGCGCACAGATGGTGCCTGAAAACCAACCCCATCAGTCTCTCACATCACCCCCATGCATACCAGGGAAACTGTCTCAGCCTCAAGTTATGCAGCAGTCTCTTATGCTGTTTGAAGACTCCGCTGGCAGGGTTTCCCAAGGGCATCCACCTAGCCCTTCCCCAGCGGTGAAAGACATAGAATGCACTGACGCACAACCACTTATGTTTCCTGATGATGAGGACATGGGAATACCACCTCAGCATGTCTCTGATGATGACGAAACACAGGTGCCAACTGCTGCGTCTTTCTGCAGTGTGCAGACTGAACAGGAGGTCAGGGATCAAGACTGGGTGGAAGACGATGCAGGGGACGATGAGGTCCTAGACCCCACATGGAATGAAGGTCATGCCACTGACTTTCACAGTTCGGAGGAAGAGGCAGTGGTGAGACCGAGCCAACAGCGTAGCAAAAGAGGGAGCAGTGGGCAAAAGCAGAACACCCGCCGCCAAGAGACTCCGCCTGCTACTGACCGCCGCCATCTGGGACCGAGCACCCCAAAGGCAGCTTCAAGGAGTTCCCTGGCATGGCACTTCTTCAAACAATGTGCTGACGACAAGACCTGAGTGGTTTGCACGCTGTGCCATCAGAGCCTGAAGCGAGGCATTAACGTTCTGAACCTGAGCACAACCTGCATGACCAGGCACCTGCATGCAAAGCATGAACTGCAGTGGAGTAAACACCTTAAAAACAAGGAAGTCACTCAGGCTCCCCCTGCTACCTCTTCTGCTGCTGCCGCCTCGGCCTCTTCTCCTGCTGCCGCCTCGGCCTCTTCCTCCGCCTCTGGAGGAACGTTGGCACCTGCCGCCCAGCAAACAGGGGATGTACCACCAACACCACCACCACCACCTCCGTCACCAAGTGTCTCAACCATGTCACACGCCAGCGTTCAGCTCTCCATCTCACAAACATTTGAGAGAAAGCGTAAATTCCCACCTAGCCACCCTCGATCCCTGGCCCTGAATGCCAGCATTTCTAAACTACTGGCCTATGAAATGCTGTCATTTAGGCTGGTGGACACAGACAGCTTCAAACAGCTCATGTCGCTTGCTGTCCCACAGTATGTTGTTCCCAGCCGCCACTACTTCTCCAAGAGAGCCGTGCCTTCCCTGCACAACCAAGTATCCGATAAAATCAAGTGTGCACTGCGCAACGCCATCTGTGGCAAGGTCCACCTAACCACAGATACGTGGACCAGTAAGCACGGCCAGGGACGCTATATCTCCCTAACTGCACACTGGGTAAATGTAGTGGCAGCTGGGCCCCAGGCGGAGAGCTGTTTGGCGCACGTCCTTCCGCCGCCAAGGATCGCAGGGCAACATTCTTTGCCTCCTGTTGCCACCTCCTCCTTCTCGGCTTCCTCCTCCTCTTCTTCCACCTGCTCATCCAGTCAGCCACACACCTTCACCACCAACTTCAGCACAGCCCGGGGTAAACGTCAGCAGGCCATTCTGAAACTCATATGTTTGGGGGACAGGCCCCACACCGCACAGGAGTTGTGGCGGGGTATAGAACAACAGACCGACGAGTGGTTGCTGCCGGTGAGCCTCAAGCCCGGCCTGGTGGTGTGTGATAATGGGCGAAATCTCGTTGCAGCTCTGGGACTAGCCAATTTGACGCACATCCCTTGCTTGGCGCATGTGCTGAATTTGGTGGTGCAGAAGTTCATTCACAACTACCCCGACATGTCAGAGCTGCTGCATAAAGTGCGGGCCGTCTGTTCGCGCTTCCGGCGTTCACATCCTGCTGCTGCTCGCCTGTCTGCGCTACAGCGTAACTTCGGCCTTCCCGCTCACCGCCTCATATGCGACGTGCCCACCAGGTGGAACTCCACCTTGCACATGCTGGACAGACTGTGCGAGCAGCAGCAGGCCGTAGTGGAGTTTCAGCTGCAGCACGCATGGGTCAGTCGCACTACAGAACAGCACCACTTCACCACCAATGACTGGGCCTCCATGCGAGACCTGTGTGCCCTGTTGCGCTGTTTCGAGTACTCCACCAACATGGCCAGTGGCGATGACGCCGTTATCAGCGTTACAATACCACTTCTATGTCTCCTTGAGAAAACACTTAGGGCGATGATGCAAGAGGAGGTGGCCCAGGAGGAGGAGGAGGAGGAAGAGGGGTCATTTTTAGCACTTTCAGGCCAGTCTCTTCGAAGTGACTCAGAGGGAGGTTTTTGGCAACAGCAGAGGCCAGGTACAAATGTGGCCAGACAGGGCCCACTACTGGAGGACGAGGAGGACGAGGATGAGGAGGAGGTGGAGGAGGATGAGGATGAAGCATGGTCACAGCGGGGTGGCACCCAACGCAGCTCGGGTCCATCACTGGTGCGTGGCTGGGGGGAAAGGCAGGACGATGACGATACGCCTCCCACAGAGGACAGCTTGTCCTTACCCCTGGGCAGCCTGGCACACATGAGCGACTACATGCTGCAGTGCCTGCGCAACGACAGCAGAGTTGCCCACATTTTAACCTGTGCGGACTACTGGGTTGCCACCCTGCTGGATCCACGCTACAAAGACAATGTGCCCACCTTACTTCCTGCACTGGAGCGTGATAGGAAGATGCGCGAGTACAAGCGCACGTTGGTAGACGCGCTACTGAGAGCATTCCCAAATGTCACAGGGGAACAAGTGGAAGCCCAAGGCCAAGGCAGAGGAGGAGCAAGAGGTCGCCAAGGCAGCTGTGTCAATGCCAGCTCCTTTGAGGGCAGGGTTAGCATGGCAGAGATGTGGAAAACTTTTGTCAACACGCCACAGCTAACTGCACCACCACCTGATACGCAACGTGTTAGCAGGAGGCAACATTTCACTAACATGGTGGAACAGTACATGTGCACACCCCTCCACGTACTGACTGATGGTTCGGCCCCATTCAACTTCTGGGTCTCTAAATTGTCCACGTGGCCAGAGCTAGCCTTTTATGCCTTGGAGGTGCTGGCCTGCCCGGCGGCCAGCGTTTTGTCTGAACGTGTATTCAGCACGGCAGGGGGCGTCATTACAGACAAACGCAGCCGCCTGTCTACAGCCAATGTGGACAAGCTGACGTTCATAAAAATGAACCAGGCATGGATCCCACAGGACCTGTCCGTCCCTTGTCCAGATTAGACATTAACTACCTCCCCTTAACCATATATTATTGGACTCCAGGGCACTTCCTCATTCAATCCTATTTTTATTTTCATTTTACCATTATATTGCGAGGCTACCCAAAGTTGAATGAACCTCTCCTCTGTCTGGGTGCCGGGGCCTAAATATATGCCAATGGACTGTTCCAATGTTGGGTGACGTGAAGCCTGATTCTCTGCTATGACATGCAGAATGATTCTCTGCTGACATGAAGCCAGATCCTCTGTTACGGGACCTCTCTCCTCTGCCTGGGTGCTGGGCCTAAATTTATGAAAATGGACTCTTACAGTGGTGGGTGACGTGAAGCCTGATTCTCTGCTATGATATGAAGACTGATTCTCTGCTGACATGAAGCCAGATTGTCTGTTACGGGACCTCTCTCCTCTGCCTGGGTGCTGGGCCTAAATATATGCCAATGGACTGTTGCAGTGGTGGCTGACGTGAAGCCTCATTCTCTGCTATGACATGCAGACTAATTCTCTGCTGACATGAAGCCAGATTCTCTGTTACGGGACCTCTCTCCTCTGCCTGGGTTCCGGGGCCTAAATATCTGAGAATGGACTGTTCCAGTGGTGGGTGACGGGAAGCCAGATTCTCTGCTATGGGACCTCTCTCCAATTGATTTTGGTTAATTTTTATTTATTTAATTTTTATTTTAATTCATTTCCCTATCCACATTTGTTTGCAGGGGATTTACCTACATGTTGCTGCCTTTTGCAGCCCTCTAGCCCTTTCCTGGGCTGTTTTACAGCCTTTTTAGTGCCGAAAAGTTCGGGTCCCCATTGACTTCAATGGGGTTCGGGTTCGGGACGAAGTTCGGATCGGGTTCGGATCCCGAACTTCTCGAACCCGAACATCCAGGTGTTCGCTCAACTCTATTCAGGATAATCTAAAGAGCATGAGTGAGAGATATAAGCGTGTGGCAGATAAGAGACGTGTGCTTGGTCCGGACCTGAATGTTGGTGATCTGGTGTGGTTGTCTACCAAGAATATCAAATTGAAGGTTCCCTCCTGGAAGTTGGGTCCTAGGTTTATTGGGCCTTACAAAATCCTGTCTGTCATCAATCCTGTTGCCTACTGTCTTGATCTTCCTCAGACTTGGAAGATCCATAATGTTTTTCATAAGTCCTTATTGAAACCTTATGTTCAACCCATTGTACCCTCGCCTTTGCCTCCTCCGACGATTATGGTTGATGGGAATCTTGAATTTCAGGTCTCTAGGATTGTGGATTCTCGTCTTGTCCGCGGTTCTCTTCAGTACCTTGTTCATTGGGAGGGTTATGGTCCTGAGGAGAGGATGTGGGTCCCAGTGACGGACATTAAGGCCTCTCGTCTCATCAGGGCTTTCCATAGGTCCCATCCTGAGAAGGTGGGCTCTGAGTGTCCGGAGTCCACTGGTAGAGGGAGGGGTACTGTCACAACCAGACAGCTGAGAAGCTCTGACAGAAGCCTTTCAGAACCTCCTCCTTGAGTTTTCTTTGTTGTGGTGTTCAGTTCCTCATCTCGTTAGCCTCTCTCAGCTGTCATGTAGTTGGACTGATTGCATCCCTTTAAATTCCTCCCCATAATGCATTACTGGGCGGCTTATACTTCTTCCTGGAGTGTGTGTGCATGCTGATCCTATTTCCCAATCTGCTACTAAGTTAAGTGCTGTACATTTATCTGTTATTTTCTGTTTGCTGGATCCCAGGTGACCCTGACTCCCTCCGTGTCTGGTGTAGGGAGCCGGTGGTCGTGTCCCCTCACTATTGTAGGGTGTTCAGGTGTTATATAGTCGAGGTACGTGGATATGCAACCATCCACCTTTGGGATTTTTGCATAGGCTGAGCAGCCAGGGAAAGTGCCAGGTCTTATGCAGGGTCTCCCTTTTGGTTCCTTAGCTTTGGATCCAGTGAGTCCATATTCATGTTGCATTGTCTTGTTTCCTGTACACCTTCCGTGACACCCACACGTTTAATGTTTTACATGGTCAGCTCACCAGAAGGCCATGGCATATAATTTTTTAGAGGGTCAGCTCGCCAGCAGGCCTTAATTTATAATCTTTTACAGGGTCAGCTCACCTGCAGGCCCACGCATATGTTTTACAGGGTCAGCTCACCTGCAGGCCCTCGCATATAATGTTTTACAGGGTCAGCTCACCTGAAGGCCCTGGCATATAATTTTTTAGAGGGTCAGCTCACCAGCAGGCCCTCACCTACAATCTTTTACAGGGTCGGCTCACCTGCAGGCCCTGGCATATGATTTTTTTGAGGGTCAGCTCACCAGCAGGCCCTCACCTACAATATTTTACAGGGTCAGCTTACCCACAGGCCCACGCATATCATGTTTTACATGGTCAGCTCACATGCAGGCCCTGGCATATAATTTTTTAGAGAGTCAACTCAGCAGCAGGCCCTCATCTAGAATCTTTTACAGGGTCAGCTCATCTGCAGGCCCACGCAAATAATGTTTTACAGGGTCAGCTCACCTGCAGGCCCTGGCATATAATTATTTAGAGGGTTAGCACACTAGCAGGCCATCATCTACAATCTTTTACAGGGTCAGCTCACCTGCAGGCCCACGCATATAATGTTTTACAGAGTCAGCTCACCTGCAGGCCCTCACCTACAAGTCCAGTCTCACTATCTAAGAGTCTGGTGAACACAATTCTTACCGCCGGGGGTCGCGTAACTAGTTATCGCGGAGGAGTCTCGTTCGTTATCGGAATTAACGGACAGACCAACTAAAAACGTCCATGCACCACCACCCAGAGAATGGAGAAAGATCTATCAATCTGTCAATTCTTTCCGTGCCCAGGCTGGGTGAGGTTTCCCGAGTTGAGTCAAATTAAGCCGCAGGCTCCACTTCTGGTGGTGCCCTTCCGTCAATTCATTTAAGTTTCAGCTTTGCAATTATACTCCCCCTGGAATCCAAAGACTTTGGCATTCTTGGCAAATGCTTTTGCTTCAGTCAAATAATTTCACCTCTAGCAGTGCAATACGGATGCCCCGGCCATTCCTCTTAATCATGGCCCCAGTTCCGAAAACCAACAAAATAGAACCGGAGTCCTATTCCATTATTCCTAGCTGAAGTATTCAGGCAACCCGGCCTGCTTTGAACACTATAACTTTTTTCAATGATCAGCTAAGCAGCAGGCACTCTCCCATAATTTTTAAAATGGTCAGCTCAGCAGCAGGCCCTCAACCATAATGTTTTATAGGGTCAGCTCAGCAGCAGGCCCTCGCCCCTAATATTTTAGATGGTCAGATCAGCAGGCTCATGCTACAAATGTTTTTGAGGGTCACAAGCAGACCATCAATCATAATTTTTCAAGGGTGTGCATGATGCCCTCCTTTATGTGTAACAAAGGGTGTATTGGAGTGCCGGTTCCTTGTAATTTTTGCAGCCCTTTCACTTAGTGCATAGGCTTTATGAGTGTAGGAGTCCCACTACATGAACAATTGTACCACAATGTGAATGAGGCCCTCCTTTATGTGATATACAGGTTGTATCGGAGTGCCTCTTGCTTGTAATTTTTGGCAGAACTTGCACTTTATATACAAGTAAATATACAGGAAAGAATGTTTCCTAACAATTTTTCTTCTAAAATCGATTTTATCTTTGGTTTTGTGCGTAATATTGTCAGTCTGTAAAAGTGGCGTACTACTCGGACAACATCGTTCACAGCAGCGACCTGGGAGCCCAAGATGCATCTGTAACGGTCATGTACACACACACACACACACAGGGGGAAGGATAGTGACCACTGCGCTCCACCCTCACCCCTGGCCCTACCTACTTGCCTCACTAGTCCTGATGACAGGGGACAACTGGATGGCAGTCCCTAAACTTAGGTTACGTGCGGGAAGGACAGACAAGACAAATAACGGATAGTGAACGGACCAGGTCAAAACCAAGAGGACAACGCAGTACAGAGGGATAAGCAAAGAAAGGTCAGGAGAAGCCGGAGTCATAAATACCAGGAGAGTCGAGAAGTACCAAAGGAGTCCGCAAAGAATAGTCAGGTGGAAGCCGAGGTCAATATACCAGGAAGGATGCGCAGTACAGGAGGAGCAGGCAAAGGATCGTCAAGGAACAGGATTAGGTAAGTACACAGGTATCCAATAACTGCCAGGAACCTAAATTAACAGTCAGCCTGTGGCCAGCAGGCTGCCTGTATTTATAGTGGGGAGTGAGGGTCATGTGACGTGGCCAGCGTCACATGACCGACAGACCGACCAGTCGAGCACCGAGTGATCAGCTCGGCGCTCAAGGCAGACCTAGGAGCAGGGAGCCTCCCATCTAGCAAAGCTGCCCTGGGAACGAGGTCAAACACAGATCCTCGCTCCCGAAGCTAAGCATCAGGTCTGCGGCTGATGGGAGACCGAGTGCACCTTCGGCACCCCGTTACAGCATCCATACATCCTCCCCATGCTGTTCCAGAACCATTTCAGCGTGTTTCTATCAATTTCTGACCTTTTCCTATGAACCAGGCACACTCCCCTCTTCAGAGCATTATGCTCGGTAGAGCACCCTACCATTCCAATGTGTTCGACCAGAGCACCTGAGCACTTTGGTGCTCAATCAACACTACTTTCCACCTCTTCATTTAGAGCCGCTGCTAGAAGGAAGAAAATCCTCGGATCGTGCACTGGGAACTTTATTGTGCAAACTTACAATGCGTAAAAGGAACCGGACCGATTCTCAAACGCATTGTAAATTTACATAATAAATTTTCCAGTGCAAGATCCCGAGAGGTGTATTCCATCTAGCCGCATCGCAGTGATGTGCTAATTAGTTCCTTGCGTTTCTTCTGGCTACTTTGGAACATGGCCAGGAGCACTCCTTTACTCTGCTTGACAAGGTGTTATGCCGTGTGCATAACCATCCAAGGTGTGCAGGTATAGCCTGTAATTGTTTTCCCCGACTAACAGCCCTTCGTATGATGCGCTCTACACCTTCATTAATTTATGTGACACCTCTTCGTTCATGGCGGCCACGCATGTGCAGATCTCTCCACTCAATTCTGTCAGAGTTCCAGAAATAGCCTTGCAAATAAATGGAGACAACTGCGCATGCGCAGCCCCCTCGCCGTTCATGGTGGCTGTTAGAAGGGGCTTCATTCCCGAGATATTAGAATATGCTGTGGATATGCCATAAATGTTCACATGAGAATAATGCTTTAAGGAGCTTTTCCACAGGGGGCCATATACTGCAGTTACAGACACAACAGTAATCCTAACTCCCTTAGGTCCTAATCCTGACTCCCTTAGGATGGCCAAACACATTATTGTTTGACTATCTCTCCAGACCGCTCTATAGCTACGCTTGCACATATTTCTTACTGAAAACAGAAGGATCGGGCAGTTGAAATCCAACTGAGCAATCCTTAATTCCACCAACAGCAACAGTTGGGAGGCTCTCATACTTTGACCACCTCTTCTCATCTGGATAGGATTGAAGAACGCCCATCAAGGGACCACTGTTTTCCTGACAGCTGGGAGATATATACTACATTATGGTAGGTGATACAGATGGGAAAAACTGGATGGGACAGGGAATATGTCTCCTTGGAGCATGCCTTAGGTGGTCCCTCTCAACAACCCTGCTCACTACTTTAGCATTTGAGGTAGAGGTAGGACTGGAGTTCTGAAACACTAGGATAGAAAGACCTCCCTCCTCCCTGTCATATACTTTCAGTTTTACACTAGATGAATTTTTGGTGAGTGAGGAGGTTTGCTGAGCATTTACTAAGATCTACAGGCTATTGGAAGCTAAGGAAAAAGTCACATACCTCTAATTAAATATATTTCTAATTTTCAGTTATTCACACATACTGCTGATTATGCTGTACACCACCATTCACCGCCAGACCCTATTGACTATAATGGGATACAGCAGGGAACGTTTTTTGTCCAGCCGAAAAACTGGCACTTATGCCGGAAAGCATCCAAATTCCCATAGCCTTCAGTATCCGGCTAGGCCAGATTCATTACATGCAAGTTGAAACTAGCCTAAAAACGCCCACCATTTTAAGCCTTGTTTTTCATTTTTTGTTTTTTTATGTCACACTTTGAACAGATGTTTTTGCTGCACTTTTCAACTATACAAAAACAGCATGCCTAGAGCATACTGTGATTAATAAAAACAAATATTTTCAAAAAATAAATGGGCTTCAATTTTAGCCATGGTTTAGAACACCACACTTCATCTTTGGGCCAATAACTTTCTCTGGTTTCCCAATATCGAGTCCACGTTCCTTCACAACAAACATTGGGAAAGGGAAGTAGGCTAACATGAGCTGAACCCTCTCTCCTAAAGGCTCACATTTTTATAGTAACAGGTTCCCTTTAACTACATCTCCCAGGAGATCACATCCTTTTTGCCATCGTTTTACAAATTTGCCAAGTGCCGAGAAAACAAAAACTAGCTTAATTTATGCCAGTAATTGGTGAGAACAATATCCAGTTCTCCTGCCATTGTAAGATTCACTGCAAACTGACTGTAGAATGAAAATTTTTATCATACCTTTTGATACCTCTATGATGTCGCCACCTCCCATCAACCTAATTACCTGCCTTCTCAAGATAACAAAATAGCAATGTGTAGAACAGGTTTATTCCATGCAGTCACAGAGGTCAGAGAGGACACATCCCAGCTCACGTCAACGGTGGGAAAAGTCAATAATGTAACAAGGTCTAATGAGTAAAATCACTCTGGGGACACTTAATGGACAAGTACAGATCTGCAGAGTAGAACACAATGGTGGAGAGAAATTATGATATCAGAGCAGAAACAAAACAAAAAAATTCCAAAAAATTCATCACACAGATTTATTACAGATGTGGGCAATCCTTAGTCCAATGGAATAGAGAGCTGTTTAGAAGAAGATTTGCATTGGTTGACTGATTCGATTTGGGTCCAATTCAATTTACCAGAAGGTAAAATTTTAAAAAGTGGCCTGAAAATGTATGTATGACTCTGTAAATTCTCATAGGACTCTCTCTAGTTTCTCAGTTTTTGTTTTACTTTTCTATAAAAAAAATTCTCTGTCTTTCTTTCTTTCTCTTTCTCTCTGCCCAAAATTTGCCTAAATCTAATCCCCCAAAATTCGGATTTGGATGCAGCTCAAATTTTTCAAGTGATCCTCCTCTATAAAGTTCAGTTAATTTTGCACCACTATGGCCGTGATTCAAACTTTTTGAAACTCTATAATTTAGAGGGTTATTCCCACCTGGTACATTTATGGCATATAAACATGATATTGCATAAATGTCTCATAGGTGTGTCCACATCTCTGGAACCTGTTCCTATCTCAAGAATGGGCCCCGTCACACCTTACTAGGATTGGAGGACCTATTAGACATCTATCAATCCAACCAATATGCCATAAATGTCTCAAAGGTGTGTCCATCTCTGGAACCTGTTCCTATGTTGAGAATGGGCCTCGTAACACCCTACCGGAATTAGAGAGGTGGTCGCCCATGAGTAGCTCTATCTATTAACTTCAATACTGCTTCCGAAAATTGGCTAGTTAGGTGGGACCTGCACCTAATGGACATCTATCAATCCATAGGATATCTCATAAATGTTCCTGATAGTACAGCCCTTTAAATGAATTTTCAATAGACTTTTTGGTTTTCTGTACCTGATGCATAAAGGAAGAAAAAATATTTGTCTCCCAATTTTAAAAGGGTAGACACCTTGTAGCAATCATCTGTGGAGATCATACCAAGTATAATACGTAACCAATAAAATTCGATCTGATGCTCTAGACATTTTTTTTAAATGTTTCAGGTCTGATTACTTCTTCTGCTGTCTTAGAAGACTCTTTAAACAGGAGCTCTGGTCTTTCTATGATCTTGTCATGCAGTATAATTTATAAACCACAAGCTTTCTCTCACCATCTAAAGCACTGTACTAATTTTCGGCCTCCTGATGGATGCTCAGTAATTGCAGTGTGCTGATACATCATGACACCAGTTTATCTCCCAGCATTCTGATCACCCCATGCTAAATCCAATACATAATTATACATCCCTGGCCAGAAAAAGAAAGGGATGGGTCGGGGTTGGGTGAAGATTCTCCAGCAACAATCAATAGTTGAAAGGTTGCAGGGATGTCATCAGCTATACACATTTGTTTCTGCAAGCCATTAGTCAGAGCTGTAATGCGGTGGAGTTCATAGCAATTACGTAGCCTTCCATGAAAATTGGTGCTCAACATTCTTCTATCTGCATCTGTGAGCAAACCCCTATGAATGATGTTGGCTGTCTAATAAGAGGACTACAATGTTCAATCATGTCAGTGTCCTATCAAGTGTGTGCTATCAAGAACTTTGGCTCTTCTACTGTTCTAAAATGATAAAGGGATTGCCTAGAATTGTCTTAGAAATCAAATTTTCATATACCTTATTGGAGAATTTTGAGTTAATAAAAGGAGGTCCTCCATTCAGGATCCTCGACTGGGTAGGAAAGACAGCAACTACAAAGAGTTTCTCCACTCTGGAGGATCTATGTATTTAATAATACACTAGCACAACTCTGGAGGGCCCATTTTATGCTATACCATCACAATATTGATTTGAATGGACATTGTGTAATGCTTCATGGCTCCTAGTGCGGCTCTAGAAGAAAACTTAACACTTACTGCTAGGTTTCCCATATATAACAGCATATCTCGGGAGATGACATTAGAAGGGATAACTTGTGATCAGGTCTATTGTCAAGGGACCCTTCTAACATGTAGAAACAGTGGAAGTGTTTATACCTACAATACATACGTACCAACAACATTTTGTGACTCCATAATCCAGGTCAGTACATTCAATAACTTTTGGTTGGACAGCCCCATTTGTTGTTGGAAGAATTTTCTGAAAATAACACCGGGTTCATTTATGGCCTAAATGGTTGCACCTTGGCTAAATTCTAACCTCATGTTCCACAACGATCGACACCTTGTGTAACTGTGTATGCAGTGTTCCTTTACTTTTAGGGAGAATGGACTTTTTGTAGTTTCAGCAGAGTTAAACAGGTCCAACACAGGGTGTAGTTCAAAGAGAGTGTGAGACTACAGAATTTTGGTTAGAATTTGGCTAAGCCAATAGTAGCGGTTGGATTTCAGATTAATGTATCAGTATTGGTCTCCTTCTAGAGGCTTGTAAAAGAGTCAGTGTTCTAGTGGTCTCCTTCTGGGATTCGTGTCCCCACCTATCCCTCTTGACTTATCCCTTGGAAGTTGATTGACTTATGTTTTTTTTCAACCGTATTAACTATGTAACCTTAAATTAATTTTTCCTTTGGCCAACCTTCTGTTCCTATGAAGATTAGCATTCTTAGTCAGTCAGCATAACTTGAAGCTCCTTGACGGCAATGCTTATTTTATAGTACTGATGTCTTCTTTGGTGGCAGAAAGGCCCTTGGGCTCCCGTAGGAACCAGGGCTTGAGTGTTTTAGGGAATTCTAATTCTCCCCCCTCTTTTTAGTGTTGTGGGCTTGTGGCATCCATATCTATTGGTGTCCATGTCTTCATCAGTCTGTGTTAGGTACTGTACTTGCGGCTGGTGGTCAACTTCAATCTTTATTTCTAAAACGGTTGTCCCCTTTCCCACAAATATGTTGCTGAGTTGCTGCCTGAGTCTCAATTTACATAAATATTGGTGTCCATGTTTTTTTAAATGTATGCTGAGTACTTTAGGCCCATAAGGGCCAGCTTGAAATAATCTTTATGCATGTTGGATATTGAGGCTTGAAATAATCTATCTTTCTGGAATTCCCATTTCTATGTTGTGGAGGACCTCCAGCATCCATAAACATTGGTGCCTATGTCTTCATTATGTATGTTGGGTAATTTGAGATTGGTCAGTTGCCATTTTATCCAGCCAGTATGGCTGCTTAAAAATAGTCATAACCACCACCACTCACTTTCAAGCACTTCCATCAGACTCTGCTTCCTGGTTCCTCTAAAGACAGGAAATGTAACTGCCCAGCCAATAACTGGCCACAGCTTTGTCCCGCTCTCTAGAAATGCTTCCCTTACCATTACTGTGTTGTAGCTAATTTCCCTAAACACATCAGTGTTCACGTTTTTATTTTGGATACTTGAGGACTTTGGGACAAACGTGAAAAAGGGGCCAATGTGTGTAGTACCAGGAAAATCCACCATTACCCAAAGTACTCAACAGAAGAATAAGAACTGTGCTTGGAATACTGGGACACATCGAGCCTAGTTAAAGGGAACCCATCACATTGAAAATGCAGTCCAATCAGCAAGCAGCATATTATAGAACAGGAGGAGCTGGGCATATTGATATATGCAGCTCCCCACTGCAGAGCATCGGTACACTGCCAAACTGGGGTTAAAACTATATTTTTGTGTGTTAAAGGCATCCCTGTATATATGTATGCACAAAGTATTAATAGGCCTTATTTACATCCACTAACCATTCGGTGGGGCTGTTTTTTCCACCACAAGGATGGAGGAGTTTAGAACAATCTACAGTCTAAGTGTGTTAGCAAAGAGAGCAGATGCAAAATGTGCTGACACACAAGCCGGGAATTAGGTGCCAACCAGGGCAAGGACAGAAAGATCTTTACATGGAAAAAGCAGACCAGTAGAGACAGAGAGGTGTAGAGTAGAAGATATGTAAAATTAAGGGGGGATATTTACGATCATGGTCTAAAAAATGGGAGCGGCATGGGCAGGGACGTGCCTGAAGGCCCATCTCTATGCCTGTTTTAAGCGTAGAAAATTGTCTACATGTATGTCAGCAAGAAAGCTGGCTTACATTTAGATTGGTGCTGGATACGCCAAAGTTATGTAGAGGCCAGAACATGTACATGACTTCGGCAGATCCACCGCCAACGCAGGGGCTTATTAAGAGCGGCATCTAAAATGCCAGTCTTAATAAAAAATACATTTGGAGCAAATTGTCCATCGGCATTAAAGAATATCCACATCCCGAAGAGGACATTGTGAAAGTGAACTGTAAGTACTGCAACCTGTGCAAAAAAGATGCAGAGCTTAGTTTGGCATTAGGGTCCTCCCTGGGGTTGCATTGCAAGAAAGTGTGCAACCCCATTCCTGGATGCTTATGTCCAAGTCAGCTAGAGTAGTGCAGTGTATAGAAGATTCCTTTAAAGAAACTTGGCCTATTCACAATTGTACCTGTGCAGCTGTGTTATCTGTAAGAACTGTTTGAGTAACACCTGTCAGTCCATTGCATGCGGAGAACTGTAACTGATGTGCTTCAACCTAATCCTTCAGTAATAAATTATTTGCTGAAAATCGGGCCTTTTATTCCCTGCCCTGCTACACTGACCCAACATCCACAGCTGCACCAGGGGACTCTACTTTTTACCTCCAAACCTTCAACATCAAGGGCACCTCAACTGACATCAGGCAGGAGGACCCCAAAACCAGATAGTTCCCTGAAGGTTGTGTCCTTCCCATAACTTCAAGCTACAGAGTGAATAATATGACCTCCATTCTTGTTACTATCACTCCTATCGTCTCCACTGCTCTCCTCCTTCTGGGTCGCAGCATATACATATTTATGAGGAAAGGTTTCAGTAAAGCTAGCAATGTATTCATTTATTCCTCTGTTGATTCTGGAAAAATGGAGAAACATTGTAAAGACAACATATTCTGTGGTGAAGGCTTCTTGACACATGGGAGCGTGTTAATGAAATGCTCTCTGAAGCCATGTCTCCAAGCCTGCTATAGAAAATTGTGCCCAAAACAGAAAGAGCTTTTTTTTAAAGAAAAATTGATTTCATACTGTGCATTGTCAGGACGTTTCTATGCCGGCACAGTCTGTGATATTAGCAGCGCCAAGCAACCACCGCAAGATTACAATACAATGCACTGACTCTGTAATCCTCCTTATTATGTGTCCCGCTCACCTTAGGGCTGCTTTCTCCTGCCAGCCTCTTCTGAGGTATCTTCATGGTTGGTGTCTTCTTGGACACTACTCATGCTCTTTTTCTACAGCCCTTCAGTCTAGGCTTCTTCTTCCTCAGAGCAGTTCTGTGGTGTCTTCTGGTGGTTGCCGCAAGCATGTGGTGGCTCTCTTGTCTTTAGAAGTAGGTGCACACCTCTGCATCTATTCCCCACTGTCCTGTGCCTGGGCAATATGGTCCTTTTGGTGCCAGTATCTACAAATGCTGTTCTTGGCTTGTCTGCTTCCTGTTTTGACTTTCTGGCTGACCACTGCTGTGTCTCTAAGCCACCTACCTTGAACATTGCTCATCTGACTACATCTTATTGATTCTGTACCAGGCCCTGTTATAACTTGTGATCCTCAAGTCCAGATCTCCATATACTGTAGAAGTTAAAAAGTGAATATGAGGGAATCCATTAGACTCCATTTTCTATAGATGGCCTGAGTTTCCTTACTCTTCAAATGTTATTAAAGGGGTTATTTCACGGAAGCTATTACTAGATGTAAAAAAAAAGCAAAGTACATCCCAAGAACCGATGCACACTGTATGATAAAAAGATAAAGCTGTATTGGACAAGTTAAATAATAGAATAGAATAGAAATAATAATAATTATCCACAAAATTAATATACTAATCCATAGTGTAGGAGATCAAAGTTAAATAGATATACCATATTTTTTCATTATAAGACTCACCTGAGGCATCTAGGTTTTCGAGGAGGAAAATAAGAAAAAAACATTTTTCATCACCTCAATCAGACTTCCATATCAGATGCTCAAATCAGATATCAGATCCTTACATCAGACCCTCATATCAAATCCTCACATCAGACTCTCATATCAGACCCTGACATTAGACCCCCATATCAGATCCTGATATCAGCCCCCCATATCCAATCCTTGCAGTAGACACCCATTTCAGACCCTCATATAAGAACCCCATATCATATCCTCATGTCAGACCCCCATATCAGATCCTCAAATCAGACCCCCATATCAAATCCTCAAATCAGACCCCCATTTCAGATCCTCACAGTAGACCCCATGTCAGATTCTCACATCAGATCCCCTTTTCAGATTCTCACATCAGACTCTCATATCAGATCCTAAGATCAGACCTCCATATAAGATGCTCAGATCAGACCGCCATATCAGATCCTCACATCAGACTCTCATATCAGATGCTCACATCAGAACCTCACATTAGACCCCCATTTCAGATCCTTACATCAGACCCCCATTTCAGATCCTTACATCAGACCCCCATTTCAGATCCTCACAGTAGACCCCATGTCCGATCCTCACATTAGATCCCCATTTCAGATGCTCACATCAGACCCCAATTTCAGATTCTCACATCAGACTCTCAAATCAGATCCTCAGATCAGACCTCCATATCAGATCCTCACATCAGACTCTCATATCAGATCCTCAGAGCAGACCTCCATATCAGATCCTCACATCAGACCCCCATTTCAGATCCTTACATCAGACCCCCTTTTCAGATCCTCACACTAGACCCCATGTCAGATCCTCACATCATATATTAATTTCAGATGCTCACATCAGGCCCCCATTTCAGATTTTCACATCAGACTCTCATATCAGATCCTCAGATCAGACCCCATATCAGAACCTCAGATCAGACCCCCTATCAGATCCTCACATCAGACTCTCATATCAGATCCTCACATCAGACCCCCATATCAGATCCTCAGATCAGACCCCCAAATCAGATCCTCAGATCAGACCCCATATCACCTTGTTAGGGGGTAAAAGTGTGTCTTATAAAGTGAAAAATATGGTAACCAAAAATCTCATGTCTAATGTAATATCACAAGATCAAAGAACAGTAAAGTGCTAGTGCAAATGTGCAAAATGTACTCGTGCACGTGCATCGCTATCACAAATCATGCAGCTTCGTCAGGGGTATCAAAAAAATATTACTATGCAATGAATAGGGCATTTGAAAAGAGGTATTTTTGCTATATACGTGCAAGGTTAAGTACTAGTGATGATCAAGCATATTCGGCCAAACACCAGTTCGGCTCGAGCATCGCGATGCTCGGCTGAATATCATGTGTGCTTGAGCGAGGTGCTCGAGTCAGTGTATTTAAATCTAATTTAGCCTCTATTTCTGAAAAGTTTCTGATGGGATTAAAACTCACAATCTTCTACATTACAGCCAAGAATGTTAACCACTATACTATAGAGCTGTATGACCAGTTACTTAAAAAAATAAAATAATACGAGTCTTCTGCTATATAGGAATACTTACTGGTAGTAACTTTTCAAAAATAGAGGCTAAGTTAGATTTAAATACACAGGGTGCCCCCAAGCACTGACTCCATATATGGACATAGCTATATATGGAGTCAGAGCAGGGACTCCTAAGCCGAACTAGAGTCCCGACACCCTCCCCTCTTCAGAGTAGGGAGTGCCTGGTTCTCCCATTGACTTTCATTCTGCTCGGGTGCTCTGTAGAGCATCGGGAAGTGTTCTACTCGAGCACCAGAGCACACAAGCACTTTGGTGCTCGATCAACACTATTAAGTACATTACATTTTCCTCTCTAGTATAGCGCCCTCTGCTGTTTCTACTGTGGCTGAAATTCTGGTCCACCTTCTCCTGTATTCAGTGGTGGACTGATGCTCAATGGCTTTCCTAATCTCTTCCTCTTCTCAGTGCCAACATAGTGATCTCATAGTAAATCAGTCTGGGTGCCTTTTATTCATTCATCTCTATCTAAATTCTTAGGGTGCATTCACATCACCGTTTAGCTTTCCGTTCCTCTGATCTGTCAGAAGAAGAAAAAAAAAGCAGGATCTGTTGCGTCAGTTATGCATAGGATTGCATAGGATCCGTGTTTTTACAGGATACACTGATAATTTAGTGACTGACTGATAAAGATATAGAGATGGCCCTGCCCATGAGGGCTTACAGTCTACAAGTGAAGGGAGAATTAGACAGTAAGTGAGGGTGATTCATTCCTTTATGGCTGTTCAAATAAAATATTATTAGTATAATAAAATTTAACGCTCATACATATAAAAGGGGTTTACATACATAATATAAAACTCACATACAATAAGCAGAAAATAACTCAGTGGTAGACTGATACAGAGGGAGATGGTCCTGCCCATGAGGGCTCCCAGTCTTCAAGGAAGGGGGAATTGGACAGTAAGTAAGTGTCACCACCAGATCTTTGAGAAGTTCTGTTAGACGTTCTTCAGTACCTTCTGCATGATCTTCTTTTGTTTTCCTTTCGTTTTGACATCACTCCTCCCTCTCCCAGCTGTCATCTATTAGCAGTGATTGCCTCCCTATATATCTCCTCCCCACACTGCCTTACCTTGCGGTTTATACAACTTCCTGCAGTGTGCTGATGCGAGAAGCTGTTACTGTTGCATCCACAAGATAAGTCTGTTTCTTTATTTCTGTTTTCCTGTGGGCTTGATCCTAGGTGACCCTGACTCCCTCCGTATTAAGTGTAGGAAGCCGGTGGTCGTGTCCCCTCACTATTATAGGGTGTTCAGGTGTTATACAGTCGAGGTACGAGGATATGCGATCATCTACCATTGAGATTTTTGGATAGGCTGAGCAGTTAGGGAGAGAGCCAGGTCTGTTGCAGGGCTCTCCCTTTTGTTCCTTCGTTTTGGATCAAGTCAGTCGGATCTTCATTTGTGTCTTCTAGTTTTCTGTAAGACCATCCGTGACAGTAAGGGTAATTAATTAATTTAAGATGGGTGTTCAAATAAAATATTATTAGTATAATAAAATTTAAAGAGGACTTTTCACCTGGATATCCTTAATCTAATTATTATCCTACCTTATAGTGCGGTCCCCAGTGATGTCTTAGCACTTTTTTTTTCTAAAGAACTGTTCATCCGCTGTGGTCCCCGTATCTTTTGGCGCCTCATGTGCTAATGAGGCAACTCAGTTATACTAGGCGTGGACTTGTATTTCTCCTGGGCGCGGTTATCGTCTCCCTGGCTGAAAGCGCATCCAATTAGAGTGCCCCGCTCTTAGCCACGGACATGGAGCTCAAGTTCTAGCATATGAGGTGCCAAAAGATACGGGGACCACAGAGGATGAACGGGGGGTTCTTTAGAAAAAAAAAAGTGCCAAGACATCAGTGGGGGCCGCACTATAAGGTAGGATAATAATTAGATTAAGGATATCCAGGTGATAAGTCCTCTTTAACGCTTATACACATAAAAGGGATTTATATATGTAATATGAAATTCAGGTACACTAAGCAGAAACTAGCTTAGTCACAGACTGATGCAGAGGGAGAGATGGCCCTGCCCACGAGGGCTAAGTGAAAGGAGAATTAGCCAGTAGATAAGGGTAGAAGCCACGTTGATGGTAATGTAGTGGCAGCAACGTTAATGTGGGTTGTGACCTTTTCTGAAAAGTTGGGTTTTTAGGTTGTTATTAAAGGTTTTATGGTGTGGGAGAGACTGATCGGTTTGGGTAGTGACTTCCAGAGTACTGGGGATGCATCAGAGTAGTGTTGAGCGAAGTTCTTAAAAATTTGATTCTGCTTCTTTACCAAAAAAAAATTGTTTTTGGACTAATTACTTTGTCATTAAGCACATTTCTTTGTAAGTAGTTGGTGCAATGACCGGGAATAGAGATTGCACTGCTCCCCCATCATTGTACCTCTCAGATGCTACGTGCATTGCTAATCGCGGCCGCTGACATTGATATTAAGGTCTATAATAAAACAAAATATATAAAAATACTCACCTCATCCATTTGATCGCGAAGAGCCTGCTGTGGCCATCTTGATTGAAGATCCAATGCAAAATCTCCCGCAACGTCATCACATCAGCCAGCGTGGTGACGTCATAAGTCGCCGCACACAAGATTTTGGGTGGGATCTTCAATCAAGATGGCGGCGGGCTCTTTGCTCCCAAATGGATGAGGTGAGTATGATTTTTTTTTTTTTTTTTTTACCAATCGATTCGTTCCCACGAAGCACGAGGAAATTCGGCTTCGCTGAGAATCAAATTTTCCCTGAAATTCGGATTGGAGTCCATTTTGGACACTTTGATTTGCTCAACGCTACCTGGGAGAAATCTTGGAGATGATTGTGTGAGGAGCCAACAAGAGGATGTACTACAAATAATATCTTGTATACAACAAGGTCAAGAAATAAAGCTTCAGGAGAGACAAAGTGAGTGTCTGATGATGCAAGAAGTGATATTTTTAACTCTACATAATTGTAATCGAAAAATCCTTACAATATGTACAAAAAAAATAAAAAATAAAAAATAATTTTGAGTTCTCCGGCCCCCGGTTATCTTAACGTTACCACATTGTGGTATGATTGGGCTGTTTGACCGGACCAGATATGGATGAGAAGAATTAAAGATGCATCAACCGGCAATTCAGGAGGGGAATAAACTCATAAAAATACGATTGTTTTAAATCTTTTACAGCGTGTTTCCAGCCAACTTGTACTTTAGAGATCATTTTCTTTCTCAGGGAACCATGCCAGCTGCCAGCTTCTGACTTATCTCTCTGGTGGATCCCATAATCCTCTAGGAGATAAAAGGTCGGCAAACCTTAAAGATATCGCTTCCATGCTTTAATGGAATAACACCGAGGCGGGGTTTGCAAAACATCTCATCAGAACTACGGTGTGGTGTGTAGTGGGTTAACGCATACCCAACCCGATGGTCTTATGCACCCTTCGGTTGCTGATATTCAGCCAGCCAAACCCAGAGACGGAGGAGAAAAGCAGCCTTCTCTCCCCGAGGCATGAAGATACATACAAACCAAGCTGCAAACCACTCAGCGAGATAAATGGAGGAGATTAACAAAGGAATAAATAAGTTTCCACCGAGAATGGCGGCGTTTATTGAGAGAACAGGAATTAAATAGCCATTATCAATTGTCTGTACACATGGATAGAGGTAGATTTATGACCGGAAGACATATACGGACTCGATGGGCTGATTTCTATGTAGATTAGGAATGAGACGGGTACAGCTCAGGTGGTTACAGACTTTAATTTAATCAATGAGATTGGCACAGCCGGCAGCAATTCACCGGACCACTGATCAGTCTAAATATTTCTAGGCTGAGCGTAAAAAAATATAATAAAAATTATTCTCTGGGGGGGGGCGCTCTTTATTTCCTCCTGTTGAGTAGCTACCACTGATCTGTCCTAGACCTATGAAATTGGATGCCTACGGTGCTATATAGCACCCGATGACACCTGGTTCGGCTCAGTCTTAGTCAGGGAGAGCTGGAGAGCTCTACATCTCCTGTATAATGTTTGCACATCCTAAATTATCAGTGACATTCATTCAGTGTAATTTTTTATTAGGCGGTGGTGACAGCGACATTACTTGCACTATATCTCCTGTTTACCATGTGCGCATCCTAAAAATATCTGTGACTGTGTACTTTATTTGCGCATATACTTACAAAACCTGTGCTACTGTACTTGTGACATACTTGCAAGCATATTACCATTTAATATGCGCAAGGCGAGCAATAAGGGACGGGGAAGTGGCCGTGCTGCTGATGGTGCACGCAGAGGCCGTGGCCGTGGGTGCGGTGAAACTGTGCGTGCTGCCAGAGCACAAGAAACACACTCATCCACGAAACCTAGCTTCATGTCCCAGTTTGCAGGGCAGCGCAGAACACCAATCTTGAAGTCAGCCCAGTGTGAGCAGGTGGTCGGTTGGATTGCAGCAGATAATGCTTCCAGTCGGTTAAGCACCACCCTGTCTTCCACAAAGTCCAGTCTCAGTAGCCAAGAGTCTGGTTCAACATGAGGAGATCTTGTGCCCTGATCCCCAAACTCTGGAGCATCCACAGTCAGAGGAAGATGACGGTGGGGAACGGCAATTAGTGTTTCACAAGGTGGATGATGATGATGAGACACAATTGGCAATAAGTCAACCGCAATTAGTATCTCAAGAAGTTCATGATGAGGATGAGACACAGTTGTCAATAACTGAGACTGTTGTTGGGTCAACAAGTCAGAAGGATGACCAGAGTGAGAAAGTGGAAGAGGAGGTGCTGGACGATGAAGTCATTGACCCAACCTGAGAAAGTGGCAAGCCGAGCAAGGACAGCAGTACAGAGGGGGAGGCATCCACAGCACCGCAACAGGCTGGAAGAGGCAGTGGGATGGCAAAATGGAGAAGGCGGGCCACACCAAACAGGCCCGCAAATGTTCCCCGGAGCACCCCCTTGCAGCAATCTCCCTTGCCAAGGGGTAAGTGTTCTGCAGTCTGGCTCTTTTAAAGAAAGTGCGGATGATAACAGAATTGTCATTTGCAACCTGTGCCGTATCAAAAGGTACCAAAGCACCCTAATAGGTGGGCCAAACGCCTGGGTCCACAACCAATGTCTGCGGGTCACACCACTGCCTCCTCATCCCCTGTGTTACGTACTGGCCAATCCTCTGTCCAAGACGCAGGCCCGGATGCCTCCCGCCATGCACCTGAACCTTAGCAAGCACCATCAGCTAGCACATCCACTTCTGTGTCCCAGCGCAGCGTACAAATATCTATACCCCAGGCCTTTGAACGAAAGCGCAAATACCCAGACGCCATAGCACTACAGTAAATGCTCACCTTTCCAAATTGCTGGCCCTGGATATGTTGCCATTTAGGCCTAATAGCGGCAGCTGTCCCACAGTAATCTGTCCCCAGCTGCCAATATTTTTCACGGTGTGCAGTCCCAGCTTTACACCAGCATGTGTCCCGTAACATCACCTGTGCCCTGACCAAGCAGTTATTTGAAAGGTTCACTTAACAACTGACACATGGACAAGTGCTTTTGGCCAGGGATGCTACATTTGCCTGCGGGCACACTGGGTGAACGTTGCGGAGGCCGGGAGCGAGTCGTTCCCTGGGATGGCACAGGCGCTACCGACGCCAAGGATTGCGGGCCCTGCTTCCATCAGGGTTTCCGCCGCCACCTACGTTAGTGGCTGCAACCTCCCCTTCAACTCCTCCGCCTCCTCCTCCACTTCCACCTCTGAATTATCATCTTGCAGCACCAGTCAGCCATCAGTCAGTAGCTGGAAGCAGTGTAGCACTGCAGTGGGGAAGCGGCAACAGGCTGTGCTTAAACTGATCTGCTTAGGTGCCCACAAATTTTTTTAGATGGTCAGCTCGGCAGCAGGCCTTTGCCCACAAAATTTTTTACATGGTGAGCTCGGCAGCAGGCTGTCACGGCCTTTGGTGTACGCCATGACTCGGTTGCCGTGCATGCTGTTGCCAGTGGCAACCTGTTGTGGTTACAGCATGTAGGTGCCTCTTCCTTTCTCCTTGGGCCTTCCCTGTCTGGTGCCGGAGGGGTTAATTATCTAGCTGGTGGGGATTTAGGTGTGTCCTGGGTGTGGCCATGAGGTTTATATTACCTATGGCTTCCAGGCTGGAGTCAGTTGTTACTCCAGCCTTGGTTGGTGATGGACCTCTGCTTATTTCCTGGGTGAACCTGCCCAGTCCTTGAGGGCCACCTTGTTGGACATAATAGGTAAGCGGGGAAGCAGCTAGGCCAGGATGCCGGAATCAGGGAGCAGGTCACCTCCTAAAGTGTCCCTAATCTTCGCCCTAACTCCTCACCGTATGAGCGGACCTGGATGGTAGGACGGCTCATACCCAGGATACCTAGGACCCTCAGCAGCAGGCCCTCGCCCACAATATTTTATAGATGGTCAGCTCAGCAGCAGGCCCTCACCCACAAACATTTTTAGATGGTCAGCTCGGCATCAGGCCCTCTCCCACAACATTTTTTAGATGGTCAGCTCGGCAGCAGGCCTTCGCCCACAAAATTTTTTAGATGGTCAGCTCGGCAGCAGGCCCTCGCCCATAATGTTTTAGATGTTCAGCTCAGCAGCAGGCCCTCGCCCACAATATTTTTTAGATGGTCAGCTCAGCAGCAGGCCCTCACCCACAAAATTGTTTAGATTGTCAGCTTGAAAGTAGGCCCTTATCCCTAATGTTTTAGATGGTCAGCTCAGCAGCAGACCCTCACCCCTAATGTTTTAGATGGTCAGATCAGCAGCAGGCCCTCCCCCCTAATGTTTTAGGGGATCAGCTGGCCCTTGCTCCTAATGTTTTTGAGGGTCACCAGCAGGCCATCAATCCTAATTTTTCAAGGGTGTGTATGATGCCCTCCTTCATGTGTAATAAAGGGTGTATTGGATTGCCGGTTCCTTGTAATTTTTGGCAGCCATAAGCTTTATGAGTGTAGGAGTACCACTATCTGAACAATTGACCCACAATGTAAATGAGACCCTAGTAGTATGTATTCCTATACAAGTCTCAATTATTATTATTTTTTTTTTTTGTAACTGGCCATGCAGCTCTATAGTGTAGTGCTTAAGATTCTTGGCTGTAATGTAGAAGGTTGTGAGGTTGTGAGAGACATAGCTATATGGAGTCAGAGCAGGGACTCCTAAGCTGAACTAGAGTCCTGACACCCTCTCCTCTTCAGAGCAGGGGGTGCCTGGTTTAATGCTTGCGTTCTCCCACTGACTTCCATTGTGCTCGCATGCTCTGTAGAGCACCCGAGCATCGGGAAGTGTTCTACACGAGCACTTTGGTGCTCAAACAACACCACTACCCACCACCATCTTAGACCTAATGTGAACCTGATCAGGGAAGCAAGTCAGTTTTATGTATGTCAAACATGGCGATTGCTCACATTCCAGGGCAGAAAATTAAGGCATTAGTTAAGAAGAAAATTTAGAGAACAATAAGGTCTCGTCGTTAGTTTCGGGATTCTTGGCTGTCCTCATTTACGCCGGCAATTTTATGCTCTGTCTGCAGAATATTGGCAAAACATCTGGTTATTCAGCTTTTATTGCACAGCCAGTAAAAATATCAGAACATAATTAGGGAATTGACTTGTGTAACAGACGAATTGTTGTCCCCGAATTGAGGAACATTCCAATTAATGACAGCGATCTGAGTTCGGACATTATGTTTCAAAGGAAATAACATGTTTGTCATTTTTAGAATGGCTTGCTGCAGATTTCATGCTTGCCTTATTCTGCTTTGTCCATTTCTGAGGGAAAGATTTTATTTTTTATGATTCTAATATTTCGAAACAACTGACACTAAGTATTAATTATTGATACGTTACGTCACTACATGGAACTGACAACAAGATTAGAGGCATAAGCCAAAGCCAGAAGACACTTGTAAGAAGGTCATGGAGGAGCATTGAGAAGACTGAATTGAGGAGAAGGGGAAAGAATATCTGAAGAAAAGATTGCCTCAGATGAAGAAGGGGCTTCTCCCCCTTAGACATTTTGAAAGGTCCCTTGACAATAAATTCATCATAAAGTGTCCATTTGCCAGGACCCCCAGCCATCATCTGTAATCCTTGTGAAACCTTACAGTAAGTGTTCAATTCTCATGCAGCACCACCACAGTAAATATGAAGTATTAAACTGTGTCCATTCCAATGGGTTCTCCTTGTAATACAGGACCGGACAGGTCCCCCAGGGTGAGAGACATTCTTTGTAAGTGCTCTCCACTTTGGGCAAAGTATGAGGGTCCTAAACTGAGGACCACTACTATTTACTCAAGATTGTCTAATATGATATATGGAAATGGCTATTCTAAACCAAACAACCTTTTAAGGTGTCACACTCATCACTATCAATGATCATTTATTTCAGCAATCCATACCAGAAAACCCCATCACATGGTCTTTTCTGTAGTACGTCTCTGGTTCTGGTAGTTCTACCCATCACTGATACCGCTTGGACTGGCAGCTACTGTTTCACATATCCCATACTAGAATTGTGCCCATTCTGAACAACCCCCAAAGTTGAGCATGGTGCTTAATCATTTTCTATTGGGGAGGCTATGCCATGAAGCTCTGGTTGAGGGGTATGTTAGAACTGGTGTCAATTATATGTTGCCAACTCTGCAGTTGATTTCAAGTCCCATGAAGAGCATGTATATTTCTAGAGGTACCACAATAGTAACAAGGGAAAGAAGAACCAACTGAGGGTCATGGTGCTCTTATTTTCTATAAAGGTGAAACACAAGTTCTTCAATGGCAGGAAGAAAAGTATGATGGCATAGAGTCAGCACCAAAGGCAGACCAAGCTATGTGCTGGGCTGCACTTCTTCATTGAGCATTCGATGAAAGCTCTGTGAATCTATTCATGGTACCATAAATAGAAAGATGTATCATGGAAGAGTACTTTGGTTTGAGTATTAGCATGGTGGATCTCACTTCATTATCAGCTCCTAAACATAGTAGCAAAAAATGATTTTGGTTTTGAAAACGTATTTTCGTGAAGGTTTTCTTCTTGCAACTTTTCTTATGGTCTTGGTCCTCTGTTGCCTCCATAACTACGTGATGATTGACCAAAATCTATTTTTGAACAGCTTAAGAAATTAGGATGGAGAGGGTTGCAGACAGGGGTGTAGCTATAGCTGTCTCAGAGGTAGTGGGTTGCCACCAGACCCGCAAGCAAAGTGGGCACACAGGTTCCCCTCACCACATGAAGGCTGATTTGTACTTCCTTGATCTCCTATCATAAATCTTTTAGATTACTGAAATACTGGAGTGGAGGAGATAAGAGAAAAAGATTTATGATACACAGGTTGCTGGACATCCCCATCAGTCAGAAAGGATATCATTAACCTTTCGATGGAAAAAAGTGGCAGCATATGATCAAGGAAAGTAGGATGTGTAGGCTGCTAGGGTTACAATGTTTTTGTAACACATCTCTGTATAGAAGAGACTGCAGAGACTCCCGAGCTGTAAAGATGATTATATGACACCCAATATTACTCAAAGTAGCATGGTGGTTTCCACTAACTAATATGAGGTCTATTTCGGGACCTACAGCTCAAGTAGGTTGTTACTAGAGAACAAAAACATCCATAGAACTATACAGAAAGCACAATGTGGTGTAAAAGAACCCACCTCTGCTCTGTCCAACTCTGTAATGTGGTCGCTGTTGGGCAGTGGATAACTCAAATCAGAGAAGACAAACCTTTAATTATTCCCCTGGTTACACAAGCAAAAGGAAGCCAGTTGAATGGAGAGTATAGTGATGGCGTCAGGAGTGTGGTGAGGTAAATTTATTAACAAAGAAAGCACTGGGAACCAGAGGTCACCTGTAATAGTTGTGATCACTCTTTAGTAGCACTCTCTGAAAAGCATGCAGGGCCAAGTAAGAAGTGGAACCCAAGGGAATGGAGAGAAGAAAAAACGGTTGTTGGTGGGACCTCTTTGAGGATGGGGACCATGGGCAATTGCCCAGTGTGACCCCCTCTAATTTCAGCCTTGGAAAATGTTAATATTGTGATATTGTTGTAAGAGGACTATGGTAGGACTTATCAGAGCAGTAGAAAGTTATAAGCTCCACTGTCAGGTCACGGAGCATCCAGACACTGATTGCACAATAAAATATGGGTTACAGCAACTGCCTATGAGAATAATGTGTGTGCGGAATGCAGAAAAAAACCTATAATATATAAGCATCCGCATTGCTGTACAGAATAATAAAGTGTAATACTAAATTTACACTGACTAAAAAGATTACAAGAGTTCTCTGACGGAGCAGAGCTAGTTCATTTATTGAATGCTATATTATCTCCTGACACACATTAACTTTGCAGTGGGAACAATTGACACAAAACTCTTCTTACACATTAATCCACAGAGGCTGCTGTGTGTTAGATCTGGAATGTGTATCGGAAGGGAGCTCTTTACATCTCAGAAACCTATAGGGAATGAATCTAAAGGCCACTGGTGTGCAGATTTTTGGAATAATGGACGTATTGATGAAAGATCTCTATTTTTAAGGTTTAAGAAAATGTTCTCGCTAGATTACTGTTTCTTAACCTGTTGCTCTCACAAGGTACTGGAAGTTGCAGGTTTGAAATGGTTAGAGAGCTACAGGTTGAAACCTATCTCTATAGACATTTTTTTATTGTCATGATAAGTGGACCGCCACTGGTTTCCTCCTCTTAGTGCTCATCCTCGTTCTATTGACATGACAACCAGTGCAACTGATGATGTCTCCAAAGGAATTTACCCAGATTTGCAGTTCCTGACATCTTCTAGCAACCCCCCTGTCTTCTACTACTTGATCCTGGTAATGAACTTCATTAACCCCTGACTACAGATGAACACATTTCTGTAAATTCAATATGGATCCAAATTGACCATCTGATTTCATTTGCACCAGAATCGATTTAACCCAAATTGAAAAGCTCTGAAAAGCTGACATTCTAGTCTATCTCTCTTTCCAAAGGAACAGATCTCTACCCCTGACCTTTGCACCTGCTTTACTCCTTCAAAACTACACTAGATGTGTAGAGACATTGACATTGTCTTCATCTGGCTACAGTAGGTCTCAGATCGTCCTTGGTACTTTCATGCCACCTCCATTCAACCAGCTTGCATAACGTGGGGCTCTGGAAGGAGGTTAGGGGAATACTAGCAAAGTCACTTGAAACATCCAGGAGGTTCCCGAAAAAGGAGAAACCTCATGGACTCTTGGAAGAGTTGGCAAATCTCTCTGGTGCTGGGAAAGTCTCCCGGACAACTTATGTAATTCAGCCCTAACACCGCAATGCTATATTGGGAAATCCATATAGGGAGGGGTTGGGCTGTGTCATGTAAAGGAAGATTGCCTGTGTTTAAATGGGGTGAGGCTAGTTAACAAGGGGACATCTCAACCATTAGGTGCCACACTATTCTTCTGCAGTCTGTCCCAAAAAGTTGACTACAGTAGTATGGTTAAGAATGAAGAATAAAAGAGTCACTTACACTTTTTTGCCATGGTTAGTCAGTGCCAATCTAGTTCTACCTTCATAGTGAGTTATAGTGAGCTGTTATGGATATCGCTGTTGGCATCAGCTGACTGGAGGAGGTCCTCTTCATCCTTTAGTAGGCACAGCTCCGTAAATTTGGTAGGGGTTGTTCACAACAGTTCTCCTCTCCTGAGGAGAGTCTGTCTTCAGTTCTACTGAGTGCTGAAGACGTCTGTGTAATATACAGAGGCTTCCATCCTTCCTCTTGTCCCTACACGGTTCCTGACTATGTACATGTGTCCTATTACTGCCCATCATCCTGCCTATCTGACTTATTACACACACAGGCATCTTCAGCGCTCAGTAGAATGCTGAAGACAGTTAGAGCTTTGCTAAGAAGACTCTTTACACCCTATATTCTAGTACAAAGAAGCATCTTTTCCTAATAAAGTATATTTTCAAAAATGTTCAACATCCCTGTCTCCACAAAATATTAAGGATAAACTCAAACGACTGTTACACTTGAAGGACAGGAGGTTTATGTCATTCTCAGATATATTCCCATTGATCTAACACAGTGGGGCTCACATTTATAATACTAATCAAGGAGAAATAAATGGCAATATAATAAAATCCTATAAATGCCGTATACATGGTCAGGTTCAGGCTCACTAATGAAATATTTGCCCTATTAATACAGGTACATGCAGTGGAAATAAAATAAGCTGAAGGCTTCATCCATTGTACTCATCAACCTAGCTCATTGCAGAGCAGAGAAATTGGCTGGGCGGGTTCTGTTGTATTTAGTAAAAGGCTCGTCTCCCTGCCCAGCACATCCCAGAAAACTCGCTATCTCATACTTGGGAACCCTGCCCAAGACGTTGGCTGGATTCTCGACTGTGGTTTATCATTTCCTCCTTTTAATGAAAACTGCAGCATCTTGTCTAGAGGAGAAATAGGAGCCTGATCTGCCTAATGCTCTTTAAACACCAGTGAGAGCCAGCTGAGCAATTGCTCCTAATAAAACTGACGAGGAGGGGTGAGCGGAAAAGGACTAGGAGTACAGACGGCTACCATCTATGCTTTTATGAAAGCCACAATGGTGTCTCTTCATGCAGAGATTTCGTGCAGGTTTTTCTGTTGCGTCCTGAAAACATGATATTATCTTAAGGGGAGCATATTGCCAGGATGAGCTCCTAATACTCAAATAATGCTGAACTAGATGATGAAATGTCTCCCCAAGTGCCAGTCAGAGGCTGGAAAGAACAACACGTGTCTTATTAATTTCCATACAGCAGAGCTGTGAGGAAAAGTCACATTACATAATTTTTTTACTGATAATTTTGCTAAAAGCAACAGGGATTTCGTGGTTTGGTTATCAGCTAGCATTTTCTAGTTGTTTAGGATGAAGTTAATGATTGTTGAGCCTTTTTATATCCGGGCCTTACTCCAGATATTTTGTACTTTAAACAGTTTTCTTGGATGTGTTGTTCTCTTATCGTATTTGTTTCTGTTCTAGTATGTTTTCTGTGTATTCTGGGATCTGTATTTACACTGTGTTCTTTGCTATGTTGGGTATCTGGTTTTTACTGTGCTGTTGTATTGGTCTGGTTGATTTGCTGACCTGAATTCAGATTGGCCTCCACCTTCCCCGCAGCACTGACATGCTGTGCCACGGGGACTACCTTGTCCACTTCGTCTCTATCTCTGTGACTTGTGACCAAGGTCCTATTGTGACCGAAACGTCGAGAAAACAGTCACAGTCTAATTATTGGTGGTTGTTCCTTGTAGGTTTGCTTCCTTTAGAGGACTTTAAAAAAATAAAAAATTATTTTTTTGCATATAACCCAATAGTGTGGGGTGAATAATTTTGTCATTGAATTCAGATAGGGTCAGTTGACTATTGCTTTGTTTCTGTTTACTGTTATTTAGCAGCTATCTACCTGTATACCATACATCTGCCGTCCACTCCATTGCTGGATCATCTCCTCCTTACCTTCGTGACCTTCAGCATTTGGTTCCTGTCATCCACCAGTCTGTTTGTTCTAGTGTCTTGATATATGCATTATATACAGTATGTTGTTTCTGTGACTGTCCTGTTGTTATGCAATTCAGACCTACTTTAACTCTTTGGGACATCTGAGTACCAAAAGTCCTTGTTAGGACTTGGGAAAGGTGACAGTTATAGGTGAAGGTCACAACTGGCATTATTAGGAATTTGGAGAATACAAACATTACTTCTTCTATTACCCTGATTAACATTAGAAGAGGAGCATCTACTGTGCATCATTTTAGCTTGGATAGGACATCTTAAAGGAACCCTGAGCTACAGATAGTCTTCCCTGGTGGGAATAGGTAGAAATCTGGCATCATATTCCCCTGGTGGAAGTTGTTGAGACGATCATATAATATCCAAAGCCTTTCCTACCTCATGATCCGTATCACCGTTTTTTTTTTTTTTTTTTTTTTAAGTGGAGGTTTTTACTTGCCTTCATCTTAACATACTATAGTTTAAAAAAGAAAGTTCTCCCAGTCTTGGTGGTAGGACACCCACAAATTTAACATTATGACTCCAGAGCCTCTACAAATATAATCACCAATTCAGTTTTGATTTTTGGCCAAAAGGTGATTTGTTTTTCTCCAGATTACTTTGTCTTCTGTTAGATTCTTCAGGTTTTATCAATGAACTTGGTCACAAATTATGGGATTTTTTTTATCTTATTCTCATTTTTTATGTCTTTAAAGTCCTGTCCTGTTTTATGTCTTTAAACTGTTTGCTTGATCAGAAAGAGGAATATACCTTTTTCCACAGAAATAGTGCCACTCTTGACAATGGCTGTGTCTGGTACTGTTGCTTCAATTCACTTGGATAAAGTTGCATTACCAGATACAGCCTATGTACTACTTACAGGTTGGAGGAGGCAGTATCAAATTGTACCGAGCCTAATTATTTATTTCCTGTGTCGGGACTTATTAACCCTTCATGACCAAAGAACTTGATGAAACACACCATTCTACATCTTTGTGTTTTGCAGAGATGTAAATTGTCGCAGTTAATATTTTTACCTCTAGGTGGTGCTGTAGAATCTTTGTAATGCACTTGCTGAAACGTCTACATTTTATGGCTCAGGTTGCTCACAGTTTGAACTCAACAGCACACAAAGTGGCTGAAAAAGGTATTACAAGTGGAAGCTTGAATAGTTTGTGAACTATATATATTTCTATAATTGAAAAGTGTTAAGAAAAAAAATAAAAGTTTCATACAGTGAATGGACTGTATGTGGATTAGGGCTATCTCCATTCCAGACTTTTGAGTTGTTTTGTGTTTTATTGAAGTACATTGATTTTTATGTAATTTCTCTGACTAATACTTTATAAACCCATTTATACAATTTTTTAAAAGTGATCCTATTCATTCAGTATTTACTCTAAGTCTTATATAGCGAGGTATGATGTAACACGATATTACAGAACAGCAGGACTGCCGGACTAAACTCTGGGGATCTATAGACTAAAAAAACGGCTGCACATAACAATTCAATACCAGGAGCTCCAGATTTTATTTAATACCTCATATCTATTTAATGCCTCCCTTGGAATATGGAAGGAAAGGTTTAAAGAATGATTCTTATTTTTTTTTATATTTTTTTTTCTGGTCCAGGATCGCCATGTGAATACAGATAAGCGAATCAATTCTAAAACTAATCAAATTTGTTAGGAATCTCGCAAAACTGAAACTTTTGCAATTCATTTTGGATGAATTGCTCAAATTGGCATCTGCCGTTTTACAGATCAAAAGATAGAACAGGAGAATCACATGACTCCCTGGGTGGCATCCTGGCTGGCGGCGGGCGTGCCCATAATGCCTTGCTGTAAGTCATAGACACTATATAAGATTCTAACCAGAAAATAAATGTTTATGCATGGGCATAGCTATGATAGGACATCTGCCAAAGAGAAAAGAAATCTTATCTTTAAAAAATGAATACAGCTAGTTTAGAGTCAGGGAGAGTTTAGTGTGATAATAGGTAGTTAGTTAAATTGAACTAATTAACAGAAGGAGAAAGCGGTTTTAGATAGGTACAGGAGAGTTATCAGTGTAGTGTATAATTGTGTGACTCAGGCAGGCTGCCAGCTAGCTTCGGGGAGTGCTGCAGCAACATTTAAAGCTATACCACTAATTTTTATTAATGTGTATCCTCCACTGTTCATCGCATAATTTCACTATCACAGACACAAATCTTTTACAATATTAATCCCGGTCCTGATATTATACTGCCTAAAGCATGTTTCTGCATCACAGTGTATGCAGTACTCCAGAAACAGGGTGACCTTCAAAGGGTTAATGGATATAACATTATATTGCTAAGTTAAATGTTGGGATTTGTTCTTTTTGGATAATTAAGGTTAAACTTGTGTTTACAGGTTGGGTCGCTGGGGAGATGGACCCTGGGTCTGCCTTCAGAGGAGTCTAGTCTAAGCAGAGGATAGACAGTGCGTGAGAAAGCTCTGAGGACACCGCCTCAAGTCCTAGAGAACCACCATCTCTGAGACTTCTACAGCTGAAGAACATCTACTACACCAGAGTACTGCAGAGATGCAGTATAGGCAATATACATATCAAAGCAATTCTGGAGTAGGATGCTGCAGTGGCCCCCATGATGATCTTCCAACGAAGGTAAGCTACTTCCTTAGGTGGCATGTCCTTAAGTCAATGGTTAGCCATTTATTTTAGTGGATACCATTGGTTCTTCAGGACTGAGTGTGATACACCAATAGGGCATTTGACCATCATTTTTGTCATCTCTGTGCCCCATTTTTTAAAGCCCAGCAATATGTAAATCATATTCATAATATGCAGAACACATTCAGTATTCTATGTAAAATGAAGCACCACCACGGCCAAAATGTTCTACAGTCTCTACTAGTAATATCTCCATGATTTGTTATGCAGCTTATGAAATGAAGCAAAAAATTAAAGGGCACCAATGTAAGTGCTGTGCCAGATGTATCTCCCTTCCACGACTCATTTGTCTCAATAATAAGAGATGCGACTTGTGACACTTTGTTGCTCCTAACTAATCTATTATCTGCAATGAACAGTAATGTATATGTATAGGGGGCGAAATAAAGACCCGCTTCCATAATTCATCAGCCCATTGGTGCATAACGCAAATATGGGCATAAATAATACACACCATGTACAGGACATATTACTGTGGCTTGATAGGTGCATAAATATACAAGGCGAGCATTTCTGTGGAGTGGACATCCATCAGGAGCAGAGGAAGTTTAGACGAGAGGCTCGAAAACCTCTTAGTGACCATACAGCAATTATCAGCAGGGTGCCCAGAAAATGTTACGGATTACGGATAGACAATGCAATAAACTTACACATCCTACTATATTTTATAGCTGAGAAGTTCAATGGCTAGAGTGCAAACCGGCTATTACATAAGTGATGCTTCATTATAGGAACGCCTTCTACCTTGCGCAATCCTCGAATATGGAAAGAGATGAGACAATCTATTTTTTTTTATGTGTTGCCATTATATTGGAGGCCAACTATGTTGGACTGCCAGACTTATGTGAATACAACCAACTTCCTTGGACACCATTATTTGGAGATTTTAGGGAATCTAAGAGAAGTCTCCTTTTTAGATCAGAGCAACCTAGTCCTAGCAACATACACAGAGCACAGTCTACCCCATCCTCCTATATACAGTTGCAAGAAAAAGTATGTGAACCCTTTGGAATGATATGGATTTCTGCACAAATTCGGTCATAAAATGTGATCTGATCTTCATCTAAGTCACAACAATAGACAATCACAGTCTGCTTAAAGGGAGTCTGTCACCACATTTGAGCATATTAGACTGATCAAATAGCGTTATATGTGCCACCGAGAACTTAAAAACGGTATCTTTGTTGTATCTAATGGAGTTTTCTTTCAGCCAAAAATGAACTTTTAAGATTCTGTAAATGCTCCCTCTCAAGTGCCCAGGGCGGCGTCTCAATCAGTCCGAGCCCCAGGCAGCACCTCCTCAACGGCTCATATTCCCGCCCTCCGTGTGCCTCTGCCCGCCCGTTTACTCTCCTCCTCTCTCCTTTTCCACTGCTGGCTGCGCGGTCAAATTCGTAGCGGGCACAGTGGAAAAGGAGAGAGGAGGAGAGTAAAGGGGCGGGCAGAGGCACACGGAGGGCGGGAATATGAGCCGTTGAGGAGGTGCTGCCTGGGGCTCGGACGATTGAGACGCCGCTCTGGGCACTTGAGAGGGCGCATTTACAGAATCTTAAAAGTTCATTTTTGGCTGAAAGAAAACTCCATTAGATACAACAAAGGTACCGTTTTTAAGTTCTCGGTGGCACATATAACGCTATTTGATCAGTCTAATATGCTCAAATGTTGTGACAGACTCCCTTCAAACTAATAACACACAAATAATTAAATGTTACCATGTTTTTATTGAACACACCATGTAAACATTCACAGTGCAGGTGGAAAAAGTATGTGAACCCCTAGACTAATGACATCTCCAAGAGCTAATTGGAGTGAGGTGTCAGCCAACTGGAGTCCAATCAATGAGATGAGATTGGAGGTGTTGGTTACAGCTGTCCTGCCCTAAAAAAAACACACACCAGTTCTGGGTTTGCTTTTTACAAGAAGCATTGCCTGATGAGAATGATGCCTCGCACAGAATAGCTCTCAGAAGACCTACGATTAAGAATTGTTGACTTGCATAAAGCTGGAAAGGGTTATAAAAGTATCTCCAAAAGCCTTGCTGTTCATCAGTCCACGGTAAGACAAATTGTCTATAAATGGAGAAAGTTCAGCATTGCTGCTACTCTCCCTAGGAGTGGCTGTCCTGTAAAGATGACTGCAAGAGCACAGCGCAGACTGCTCAATGAGGTGAAGAAGAATCCTAGAGTGTCAGTTAAAGGCTTACAAAAGTCTCTGGGATATGCTAACATCTGTTAGCGAATCTACGATACGTAAAACACTAAACAAGAATGGATTTCATGGGAGGATACCACAGAGGAAGCCACCGCTGTCCAAAAAATCCATTGCTGCATGTTTACAGTAATCACAAAAGCACCTGGATGTTCCACAGCAGTACTGGCAAAATATTCTGTGGACAGATGAAACCAAAGTTGAGTTGTTTGGAAGAAACACACAACACTATGTGTGGAGAAAAAGAGGCACAGCACACCAACATCAAAACCTCATCCCAACTGTGAAGTATGGTGGTGGGGGCATCATGGTTTGGGGCTGCTTTGCTGCGTCAGGGCCTGGACGGATTGCTATCATCGAAGGAAAAATGAATTCTCAAGTTTATCAAGACATTTTGCAGGAGAACTTAAGGCCATCTGTCCACCAGCTGAAGCTCAACAGAAGATGGGTGTTGCAACAGGACAACGACCCAAAGCATAGAAGTAAATAAACAGAATGGCTTAAACAGAAGAAAATCCGCCTTCTGGAGTGGCCCAGTCAGAGTCCTGACCTCAACCCGATTGAGATGCTGTGGCATGACCTCAAGAAAGCGATTCACACCAGACATCCCAAGAATATTGCTGAACTGAAACAGTTCTGTAAAGAGGATCGGTCAAGAATTACTCCTGACCGCTGTGCACGTCTGATCTGCAACTACAGGAAACGTTTGGTTGAAGTTATTGCTGCCAAAGGAGGTTCAACCAGTTATTAAATCCAAGGGTTCACATACTTTTCCACCTGCACTGTGAATGTTTACATGGTGTGTTCAATAAAACATGGTAACATGTAATTCTGTGTGTGTTATTAGGTTAAGCAGACTGTGATTGTCTATTGTTGTGACTTAGATGAAGATCAGATCACATTTTATGACCAATTTGTGCAGAAATCCATATCATTCCAATGGGTTCACATACGTTTTCTTGCAACTGTAAAGTAGAATTTCATGTTTTTAACTGTATCACCTAACAGAGGGTGAATTATATTGCAAAGATCACTCCTATTTCTGGTTTCCTATGCTAAGGTCAGCTGGAGAAGGGCAGTGTGAGGAGGATCGCTATGAAGAGACTATCTTGGCCTGTTAACTATTACTGCAGTTGTGAAACCTGTGAGATCTGTGGGAAATTGTATCTTGTAGGAGAACTGCCAGTCCATGCATGTGGAGAGCTGTAATTCATCTGCTGGAACTTCAATTTTCAATAAAGAACTGTCCTACGACTTGCACCTCACAACTAATCACTATCAAGGGCACCCTGAGACACCACTAGGCAGAAGAATCCCCAGATTCTGAATATGCCCCAATGAGAGGGGAGATTCGCCTTTTCCATCACTTCATGGCCCAGGGGAGCATCATAGCAGGGGTGCACCACCAATGAGGCCAGGTAAGGCGATCGCCTCAGGCAGCACCAGGTAGCGGCAGAGAGAGGGACAGTGGAAGGGCCATGGGCAATGAGCAATTTTCATTGTGGAAAAGGGGTTAGGTTAATAAAATTGGCATGGGGGCACCGTTTCAGTTTTCTCCTCCGGCAGCAGAAAGGCTAGGTGCACCCCTGCGTCAGAGTGAGTACTAACTAGAACCACCATTCTTACTACTATCTTATCCTCTCCTCTGCCCTCCTGGCCACACTGCACATAGTCTCTACGCAACTCAGTCTCCTTCTAGTGAACAACACCAAGCACAGTTACTACACAATGTACGACTCTTTCGATAACCAATCGGAATGGTGGTGCTGGGATTCGGACCCTTGCAGATCTGACATTGATGACTTTGAAAAGCCCTCTAACATTTATGGCTCCGGGTAACCTACGCCTTGTACACAAACCCTTTTGACAAATTTGACCCAATTTTCTACACTTTGAGTGGGCCATGCCAAGGGAGCTATGTTTGTTTTTCACCACAGCCCTGACCTAATACAAAATTCACTAACAAGGAACAAATGGTCTATTTTACTTTCCTCAAAGCCGGCTAACAGTTTAATACATCAGAAAAACAATTGAACATTTCTCTTGCCTCAGATGAAAATTCACGTGTTGTGGCAATTTTCGACAGCCGCTAAATATCTTTCTCCCAGCTGTTATCATAAAAGCAGGTTTGGTAGGTTTCATTTATTATTGTACTGCCTGGCATTGTACTCTTGTTACAGGACATTTTAAAAAACAAGGCAATGATTTCAAATATTCTTCAACAAGGCCGCCGAATAGCGGAGCGAGTGACAGTTTGTAACATAACAATATTGCAAAACACCAGCCAAATGGGTTGTTAAAAGGCAGTTAAGCGGTTGAAATTTTTTCTCCAAAAAGGGCCATTTGTTGTTTTAAAAAAAATATGTACACTTCTTCTTTTTTCTCCTAATGGTGGCTTTCTACTTGAGCTATTAAAAGGAGGAGTGACAAAAATGTACCCTGGCATTATGTTATACAGGAGTAGTCAGACAGAATTTTTAAAGGACCTTTATCATGGGGATGGACGTGAGGTGGGGGATAAAACTTATCACATGATGTAAACTTATCTACTTGAGGTTCTTTTAATCCACATTAAATATATATGCTTAAGTGCACTGAGGGCAAGTCCCTCGGTAGATCTGTGCACCAGGGGGGCAACTAAAGGCTCATAGGCCCTGGGGCAAGAGTTAGCTTAGGCCTCTCTTCTACCAGTGCTTTGCGACAAGAGGCAGGGGAGCACCTAGCCTTTCTGCTGCCTGAGGCAAAAATTGAAACGGCACTCGCCCCCTTGTCAAATTCTTGACCTAACCCCTTCCCTTAAGCCCTACTGTTAAAGACATACTTCGAAAACATTGCATACAGCGCTACAAAACATACAGTAATACATTGCCACATACCTCTCACATTCAGTGATGTCTCCTCTGATGTAGATGTTCTCTGTCCTCATCTTCTCCTTTCAGACCAGACCGCCATAATGACTTCTTTTAGTTGTCTCCTGTCTCTGAAGAGTTTGACAAACAGACATCTTAGTTTTCTACTTTTCCATCATCCTCCCCACCTTCTGAACATCTCATCCTGCCACCTCTAATACTGTGCCCGCTGTGCTCCCCAATACTATACTGCAGAAACAGAAAAAAAAACTAAAAATACTAGTTACACACAGATAGTGCCCCCTTCAATAATTATTGACACACAGTGCCCTAAAAAATAATTGTGCCCAGCAAAGAGTTAGCTTAGGCCTCTCTTCTACCAGTGCTTTGCGACTGGTAAATACCCCACAAAAATAATTGTGCTAAGCTAATACTGTGCCAGGGTGCCCACCAAAGTAATAGTGGGCCAAAAAGTCCCACCAACTGAAATAATTATCTACCAGAATGCACTTAGTGTTAATGGCGCCCCCAATTGTAATAATGCCCCCCTTGTGCTACAGAAGTAATAAAGCCTCTATAGTCTCCATACTAGTTATCATGTTCCCCATAGTCCCCCAGTAGTAATAATTCTCATTATTATGTGTGCCAGTAGAAAAATGCCCGCTAATGTGTGCCAGTACAAAAAATACTCCCTTATAATGTGCACTAGTACAAAACATATTCTTTTATAGTGTGCGCTAGTACAAAAAAATACCCCTTATAATGTGCCACTGAAAAAAAAATGCCCCCTTATAATGCATGCCAATGCAAATAATGCCCTCTTAAAATGCGTGCCAGAACAAAAAAATGCCCCCAGTAGAGCCAATGTCCCCATGGTGCCTCCCTATTAATGTGTGCCAGTACAAGAACATGCCACCTTATGTCTGCTGGTACAAAATGCCCCTATTTAGTGCTCTAATAGATCCCTCCCCCCCATGGTGCTCCCCCCCCCCCCCCAAGGTGGCCCAACAGCAAAAAAATAAAATAAACACAAATACTTAACTTCATGCGGATGTCAGTGATGCAGTGCAGGTCTCTTCCGGCCTGATTCCTGAGCTGTACACTTCTGGACACAGGTGGCACGATGATGATTACGTCATCATGCTGCCTGTGCCAGGCTCTGATAGGCTACAAGCACTAGGTCTGAAGCTTATTAGAAGGACAGGTGGGGCAGGGAGACTTCCCTTGCCCCCCACAGCACCTAACTGTATCGCCGACCTGAGGACCACGATGCATACTTGCCGGTGTGCCACTGGCAAGGGAGGACCGGTGAGAACCCTATAGCTAGGCCCCTGCTGTGTGAACCCTTGCTCCTCCTGCTTCCTCTGTCAGCCTCTTTCTTGAACATTCCTGCATCTCGCCAAGTCCTGTCAATCAAAATGGAGAGGAAGGGCCTGGCAGAGGTATCGGGAGAAGCAATAGTGCACAGAGTGGCTTAGGACTGCCCTTGGTGCACTTAACTACTCATTTGCATATGGAATAACAGTACTTTTTTGCTCTAGAATAATGCCTGGTTTATGGGTGAATTTCCTGGTGACAGACTCTCTTTAAAGACCATCTCTAGGCTTCTGCATGAAATAATGGATTTCTTGTCCCAGGAACCACTAAGTAGAATTTAAAAAAATCCCCTAACCATGTTATATTGTATTTTCAAACCACATAATACCCCAATATAATATACAAATAATACTGTCATAGAGTTTCCACAAAGTATTCAAAATTAATATCTGCCCAGAGATGTTCAATTTTTTCCAAGGTCGGGTGTAAGGACTGGCAAGGTCTGTACAGATAAGCCTACAGCACCATTATTGAGTATGCTTGTGCCATAACCAGACCTTCTCAAACCTAATGCGTATATAAAGTATCCCCTGAGATACCACAGCAAAATCTAAAAGCCATCCCACCTGCTATGCAGAATATAGCTGTATTTTTAATTGAAAAATGAACTCTGGATCCCTATAGCCACATCCCTGCTATTATTCATGAACTAAGACTGCAGGAGGCATGGTTATGGAAATTCAAGTCAATGTCATTGGAACCATTGGTTTACCTGCATGGACTTCACCCCCATCTCCACGCAATCCTGGCTTCTGGAAATGTCTAGTAAACTCAACATGAGAATTGCTTGGGAGCACAAATCTCTATCCAAGGCTACCCAAAAAAATCATATTGTGCTAGCTTGACCAACCAAAGACAAAAGGATTATGTGTCTCTAGACTCCAGCATTGTACACTGAGCTGTGGTTGTACATCCATCATGTAGACCATGTCATTTTATATATTGACCGTGCAGGATTAGGATACTGTACATGGCCATTAGGTTACTGAACTTTGGATCCCTATAGCCACATCCCTGCTATTATTTATGAACTAAGACTGCAGGAGGCATGGTTATGGAAATCCAAGTCAATGTCATTGGAAACATTGGCCTACCTGCATGGACTTCACCCTTACCTCCACGCAATCCTGGCCTCTGGAAATGTCTAGTAAGCTCAACGTGAGAATTGCTTGGGAGCACAAATTTCTATCCAAGGCTACCAAAAAATTCATATTGTGCTAGCTTGACCAACCAAAGACAAAAGATTATGTGTCTCTTGACTCCAGCATTGTACACTAAGCTGTGGTTGTACATCCATCGTGTAGACCATGTCATCTTATATATTGATCGTGCAGGTTCAGGTTACTGTACATGGCTACTTCATTCAAAAACAGCATCACACCTGTTCGCGAGATGTTTTACCATTAATTTTAATGAAACTAGATGGTAATCCCTGACACAGCCTATGGACAGGTTAGGTTTTATTTTTGGAACAAAGCAGTCAATTTTTTTTTTTTTTTTTGTACAAACCTTTGAAATGCTAAAAAAAAAATGTAACAGCATCATTATACAGGATTTGTACCTCAGCTAAATTTAGCCTAGCTTGAAAGCAGCCACATCTGACACATCTGATTATTTGTGAATTAAAAAAAGAGAAACTCATGCAAAATTTCTACCCGAGGAAGAATGTGATGTGAGCCTAAGATATGGTGATCATCTAAAAACCTGAGATCTAAGTGTAATACTGCTATATATGTCAGCCTTGTTGTAGTTATTCTCTTAAGGATGTCCATTGGAGGAACATGGGGAATGTTAATAGCGTTGTAATTGACTTTAACCCATTCTCGTTTAGAAATAGAGTGCCTAGCTATTACTGAGGCTTTAGTCAATTTGGTACAAAAAAATTGTACTACTAACCTACGATGTCCACATAGAAGTGTAGAGAGCAAGATCATTAGGTCATATTATGTACTCTTAGTCTAGGACAACAGGTTCCACATTGCTCACATTGCTTAACCTGTCTCTGCCCCTACAATTTTCCTAGAGCAGTAACCAACATGACTATGGGTAATACATGAAGACGATCCTACACGATAGTTAGGGCAGAACCTATATCTAATCGTCCCAACCTATGATGTCCATGAAATGTCCTCTTGGTCTAAGACAAGAGGTTTCACATTGATATCACATTGCTGAAGCTATATCTATTTCTTACAGGAGACCCTGCTTGAGAATCCTACAGGAAATGAAGGGAAGAACCTAGATCTAATTGTTCCAATTTCTTTTGGGTGATTGAATTTGGAGGATCCATCAGAAAAAATATAAACAAATAGTCCCATATAGGCCTGAAGTTGGTAGCGTTTCAAAAAGGTAAATTAAGATATATACATTTACAGCTGATGATCTGAATTAGGTAGAGTTGGAACATTTGGTAACTACATCACCCATCAGGGGGTTGATTGTCCAACGTTCAGGAATGACTAATAATCTGGTGTCTATCTGGGTTCTGTGATGCCAGATTGTAGGGGTTTTGTCTAACCTTCCAAAAAGCGAATAATTTGGCGTCTACCTGGGCCTACAATGCCGGATTAAATTGGTTGTTTGCTTTAGGAAATTAAAGAACGATCATACTGGAGAGGTAACCTTTTGAGGAAACCTCTCCATGAGCAAGAGCTGAGAGTTCAGGAAAAAAGAGTCTTCTGGTGGATTTGGCCCACCCATGGTTTCCGTACGGTTGACTCTAATACTTAATTTCACCTGCATCTGAAGCTTTACGGCCGGTGGCATAGTTGAGACAGCTCATATAGCTCATCTCTTTGAACAAAGAGCAGCTGTAAAGAGCGTCTCCTTCTTTGGAGGACCCAGCCTATTCATTTCAATATGTAATGCCTTATTTGCCCTGTGGAGGCACTGCAGGGAATTAAAAACTTACTTCCAGGTTCCCTTATAGTTCATTAATGGGTATCCCACACTTTCAGCACTTCTAACTAAAAGGGATTGTCTAAAGCACAGTGCCCATTTAGATTACTTTTACTGTATGAGGCTGTACACAATATTTGGCCTTTGGGATGTTCCACCTATCTCTTTTCATTGGGAAAGTGAACGGGCAGAATTTCGAAGAAACCGAGGAAAGAAAATAGGGGTCAATTCACCTGGAGGAGGAGGAGTTTGTTAAATGGCTATATAAACGTCTTGCAGGAAGCGATAGTGACTACTGGCGAATGATGTGTCTACGCGGCTTCATGGAGGCATATTATTTTGTCATTATCTCCCAATTTAGAGAACTGACAGCCCTGTTCTGCTGTTTTTGATATGCCGATGGCAGACGAGAGAGGTTCTTACGAGGAGAGATTTCGACAAATGCAGCTTTGGCAAAAACACAGAAGATACAGAACTTGTATTCTGCATACATAAGCAAATCTTGATGCCGGTTTGGAGTAATAAACCTGCACATCAAGATGTGATACATTTAGAAATATCACCCCGGTCTCTGCGCAGCGTCGGCGTCTTATCAATAGAATCACAATTTATTGTGTTATTTCTCGCTAATGATTTCTTACGGCACATCTATCGGTCTGGGAGCCGCGGAAAATTAACTGTAATTTACAAGACGTCGTAAATGGTTATAAAGTGACAGTCTCCGACACATAATTTTCCAGCCTGAGAAATAATATATACTTCTATCTATACAACTGATAAGTAGTATTAATGTCTGAAATTCCACAGATGTAATTTCCAGCATAACTTAAGCATTCAATAGTACCTGTCAGCAGGACCTGCTGTATTAAACCATACATACTACCTAAGTAGGGTTGATTCTGCTGAGTAAAATGATACATGTCTTGTGTAAATCGGTTGTGGTGTTCCAGAGTAAAAAAAACTTTCATTATTTATGCAAATGAGGGCCTTAGGGTACCGCGGGGGCATGATCTATCAGCTCCTCCCCATTCCAGTGCTGGCTCCACCCCTCAGTGTACTGTATTTGCATAAAGCATAAAAGTCTTTTTATTTCAGGAATGCCACAGCCGATTTTAACAAGACAGGTTTCATTTAAATCAGCAGGATCCAACCAACTAGGCAGTATGCATGGTTTAATAGGGTTGATCCTACTGGCAGGTGATCTTTAAGTTCAAAGCTTAGCAGGCCTTATCAGTACCCTGCCTGACGTGTCTTTTTTTAGTTAATAAAGTGACAATTGGCTGTTACTAGTTGGAAGCATAACTCTACACACTAGGACACTGTCAGACTTTGAAGGGACACACCCCTATGGTAAGGGAGATGTTAACACCTAGTTGTCAATATGTTCATGCATTTCTAAGAGGAATAACAGAGAATCTGCAAAACAGTAGTTTTATGAATAGATGCTTATGAATTGTTGGTTCAAAAAAGTTGTGCCACACCTGTCCACAGCAACAACTTAGATCACTGTCAAAAGATGGACAGGAGTATTCTTTGCCAGTTTCTGGCAACCCATATGCATTGAAGAGATCTAGAGGGTGGATGGAGACTTATCTTTTAAGCAATGCTCCATGGGAAAGAAGTATACAAATTAGCTCATCAGCCAAACCGGACACTCTTCCAAAAGGAAGTCTATGTAGGCAATATACAGTGGCGTGCCTAGGGTGTTTGGCACCCGGGGCGGGTCCTTTCTCTGCCCCCCCCAATACCTGACCACATACCTCTTACATCCAGGGACAACTCCTGTCATGTAGACCTACTCTTTCCTCTTCTCCTCTGTTTGACCCAGACCGCCATGACAAACTCTTTCAGACGCATTTCGTCTCTACAGAGTCTGTGACACAGACACGTTAGATTTCTCAGTTTTCCCATAAACCTCCCCATCCTGCTGCCACCCCCAATACTGTGCCCGTTGTGCCCCCCAATGCCCGAGGTACTACACTGCTGAAAAAATAGTGACCCTAATAGACATAATTGGGGTCATTTATCAAACTGGTGTAAAGTAGAACTGGATTTCCAAAAGAGCTGTCAAATATGAAAGGTGGATTCTGATTGGATGCTATGGGCAACTAAGCCAGTTCTACTTTACACCAGTTTGATGAATTACCCCAAATGTCCTTATAGTGTCCACAGCAGCTATAATGTCCTCTAGAGACCCCCAGTAATAATAACAGCCTATATTGTGCTCCAGGCAATAATCCCTGTATAGTGTCCCCAGAAATAATAGAATTGCGCCTACAGTGCCTCCCCAATAGCAAGGCCCCCCACGCTGCCCCATATAGTAATTTACCCCACACTGCCCCACATAGTAATTTCCCCCACACTGCCCCCACACTGCCCCCACACAGTAGTTTACCCCACACTGCCTCCACACAGTAGTTTCCCCCACATTACCCCACATAGTAATTTCCACCACACTCCCCCCACACAGTAGTTTCCCCCACATTACCCCACATAGTAATTTCCACCACACTCCCCCCACACAGTAGTTTCCCCCACATTATCCCATATAGTAATGTGCTCCACACTGCCTCCACACAGTAATTTCCCCCACACAGTAAATTCCTCCACACTGCCCCCACACAGTAGTTTCCCCCACATTACCCCACATAGTAATTTCCCCCACACTGCCCCCACACAGTAGTTTACCCCACACTGCCTCCACACAGTAGTTTCCCCCACATTACCCCACATAGTAATTTCCCCCACACTGCCCCCACACAGTAGTTTACCCCACACTGCCTCCACACAGTAGTTTCCCCCACATTACCCCACATAGTAATTTCCACCACACTCCCCCCACACAGTAGTTTCCCCCACATTACCCCACATAGTAATTTCCACCACACTCCCCCCACACAGTAGTTTCCCCCACATTATCCCATATAGTAATGTGCTCCACACTGCCTCCACACAGTAATTACCCCCACACAGTAAATTCCTCCACACTGCCCCCACACAGTAGTTTCCCCCACATTACCCCACATAGTAATTTCCCCCACACTGCCCCCACACAGTAGTTTACCCCACACTGCCTCCACACAGTAGTTTCCCCCACATTACCCCACATAGTAATTTCCACCACACTCCCCCCACACAGTAGTTTCCCCCACATTACCCCACATAGTAATTTCCACCACACTCCCCCCACACAGTAGTTTCCCCCACATTATCCCATATAGTAATGTGCTCCACACTGCCTCCACACAGTAATTTCCCCCACACAGTAAATTCCTCCACACTGCCTCCACACAGTAATTTCCCCCACATTACCCCACATAGTAATTTTCCCCACACTGCCCTCACACAGTAGTTTACCCCACACTGCCCCCACACAGTAATTTTCCCCACACTGCCTCCACAAAGTAGTTTCCCCCACATTACCCCACATAGTAATTTCCCCCACACTGCCTTCACACAGTAGTTTCCCCCACATTACCCCACATAGTAATTTCCCCCACATTACCCCACATAGTAATTTCCCCCACACTGCCCCCACACAGTAATTTTCCCCACACTGCCTCCACACAGTAGTTTTCCCCACATTACCCCACATAGTAATTTCCCACACACTGTCTTCACACAGTAGTTTCCCCCACATTACCCCACATAGTAATTTCCCCCACACTGCCCCCCACAGTATTTCCCCCCACATTACCTCATATAGTAATTTGCCCCTACATAGTAATCCCTCCCATAATAATTTGCTCCCACACAGTATCCCACGATAATATTTTCCCCCACATAGGAATTTGCCCCCATACTGCAATTTCTCCCCGATGTACTGTCCTCCTGTGTGTCCCCCTGATGTACATTTTCCCCAATGTACATGTTCTCCTGTCTGTCCCCCCAATGTCCCCCAAAGTTGGCACATAAAATGAAAAAAAAATAAAAGGTAAATACTCACCTATGTCCAGGCGCACAGTGGCAGGCGCGCACACTTCACTGTGCTGCTGCGATCCGGCACAGGCGATGACGTCATCACACACGCCTGCGCCCGGATTTCACTATTGCATAATAGGCCTGGAGCGTATGGCGGCGGGGCAGGGAACTATGCGCTCCAGTGCCCTGCAGCAGTATGTGGGCGTCAGCGCTCCAGCAATGAGCGCTTCTATCTGTATTGATGAAAGTGCTCATTGCTTCTGGCACCCCTCTGCAAGCCGGCACCCAGAGAAGACCGCCCCCCCTCCTAGGCACGCCACTGTCTGTGACCATTCAAGGTTCTCACGACAAGAAGTTTTGAGTTCAACTTCACCTTGTCCCCCTTCAAAATGGGTAGTTTGAACCTGCTCAGAACTTTTCCTGTTTAAAGGAATCTCAGAAATAAGGGAGAAACCTGTAAGGAACCATAGATGGTACTTCCCTTCAAAGTTTGGGTTCGAGTTAGTGTATTACCATTAATAATGTCATAGATACTTCTCCGAAGACGCGTCATTCTATTTCCAATCTTCCATGCCAAGCTTGATAGATCACTGCCATTAGCAGTCAAATTTATTGACTTCCTAAAAGCTCCTGTAGAGATTTAGAGGGACTCGGTTGATGAAGAGAAGGTATATTAGAAAGGATACCTATTCTTAAAGGTAAGGACAATATAAGGGGGAGGGGTTACGAGAAATATGTAATTTACAGTAGAAATTAGACAACTCTTCTGACCTTTACATTATTTATAGGCTAATAATGTCCATTTATTTGCTCTACAGCCACAAGATGATTGTTTTGCCTTCATCCCTACAGTCCTGTATTATACTGTAGTATAGATCCAAGATGAGTTCTCCAGGTCAGAACTCTAAATGTTTCAGGGTCTTCATTGAACTTTCCATTAATATTGTATTTTGATGCAAGGAGATATAAATTTTCTTGTCGGGAGGTCAAAAGAAGCTGCCACCTGGAACCACCGGAGATCCAAGGCTAGACCTATTAATATCGTTTTACAGGCATCACTGATAGTGGTCTAATAATGACCTGCAGTAAAGGTCTCACTTCTCTCAGCCATAGGCGCGTCTGTTAATAAAGATGCTTCTTAGACATAATGTAACTCAAGCTCAATGTAACAATGGCAGTTGGCAGCCGCCAGCGTGCAGCGCATCCTGCTATGTACCTCAGTCTGACTGCATACAAGGCTTCTCTCCGCTGTAGGCTCCGGACCCGCTTTCCTGCAATGTCGCAGTTGGCGACAGCTTCAGTTGCACCTTGTAGGAGCCGCACACGTCCTGTTTCTTTAAGGGTTCGCGCACGCCCCTGATTCCGCCTTCTCTCCAATCCTGGCCAGGCACCACCTTTATAAGGGTGCTTCCCCCTTCCTGTGATGCCTGGGCAATATTGTAGTTTTCTACAGCGAAGGTTCCAGTTCGTAGTTCCTGTGTTGTTATTCTGCTTCCAACCTTAGCCTGTATCCTGACCTCGTCTCTGCCTGATCCTCCTGTACCTCGCTGCTCTAAAGTGTATGATTCGGATTGTCGAGCACGCCTCTGTCTGCTGTTCAGCTTGTTACACCTGCTGCACCTGAGCTATCCAGCTCTGCTGTTCTAACAGCTCCAGCCTACTTAATCACCAACTCAGCTCTGCTTCGTCTGACTCTGCTGCTGCGCTTCTTCCATCCAGTGACAGCTCGCTCCACCTGCCTGTATCCCCAGTGCTTGCACTGGGGTGATCTGGCCTGCTCGGCCAGCTGCCACTTAGCCGGCACCATTCTTGTGGTAGGGAACTGGTGTCTCCCCTGCAGCTAAGACCAGCTTCCACATCCTGGAGCGTGATAAAGGGTGAAGACCAGGGGAACACTTAGCTTCCCCTCCCAAGTTTGTCCCAAAGCCAAATCGGTAAGTGGCACAGCGGGTCCACACCCTATGGAGTGTTACACTCAACAATACAGACAGCAGCTGATCGTCTGAATCTAGCTATGGGGACATGTTTTTCAGAAGTTACATCCTCTATTTTTCTTTTACAAAATATGTATTAAAATCCAAAAAGAAAAAAGGTATCTCTACAGGCTGTTACCTTGTAGCTAAATGAAAGACCCTTTAAAAGAGGTCTCCAAGACCAGGAACCCCATGTGATATTACCAAGCAGGGTGCAGGGTTACAGCACTGGGCTACCTCCACTTCTGGTCCCCTCTGGGCTGGAAGTGTGATGTGCTATCTACTACTAAAGGGTATGTTATGCCAAATTTTCTTCTCCAGTGTCTAGAGAGACATATAGCTACATATTTATAGCATACATATTAGATGGTGGGCTGATCCCAACAAAATCAGTGGGTTCACCCAAATACAACTCTAGATTGCATGGCCACCTTTAGTGTTGGGGTACATTGACACAACGTAATGGAGGATGAGGAAAGCAAGGCTGCCAACCAACAGACCATTTCATATAAATGCAATCTCCTCTTGGCAGAACCCTTGAGGAACCCAACATAGACAATGTTGAAGAAGGGCTAGATGTCTCCAGATTAGACTGACACCCACCAAAAACGAGGGGGGGAGGTAAAACTTAACATTCAATGGTCAAAGATACCAAAATACATAATCAATTAAATATACAGATTGATACACCACAGCGCAAAAGCGTGAAATATGTCACCTCACCGCCAGTCCTGTGAGAAGGTCTTGCAGACGTTCTTCTCTATCTCTTGCATGATATTCTTTGTTTTGGTTTCACTTTCTCATCTCCTTTCCTTCTTCCAGGTGCCACTTATTCAGACTAATCTTTTTCCTTTATATTCCCTCCCATACTGCCTCACTTTGCGGTTTATATTACTTCCTAGATAAAGTGGTTATTGCTGGAGGTTGTGTCTGCTGTTTGTTCAGATAAGTCCTTTACCTTATTGTGTTTGCTTGCTGGCTTGATTCTAGGTGACCCTGACTCCGTCCGTATTAAGTGCAGGGAGACGGTGGTCATGTCCCCTCACTATTATAGGGTTTTCAGGTGTCACACAGACTTAGGTACGTGGGCATGCAATTGTCTCCCATAAAGACCTTTGCATAGGCATGGCAGTCAGGGAGAGCTCTTAGGGTTTAATAGGGCTCACCTATATGCTCCTTAGTTTGGGATCAAGCCAGTCGCTCGTTTATTTATAAGTTCCAGGTTTCTGCTAACTTAATCCATGACAAAATATAAAAGTTATGCTGGTAATCAATGCCAAATAGCTTAACACTTATACGGTATATCTCCTAACCAAACAGTCATACCGGATTGTGTAGCATACGAAGGTAAGGGTCCAAAAATAAACAAGGGATCACCTGGTTCTGGACGTGACTATTGATGGATGAACCAAACAGGAGACAGTGTGGTCCAGGAGTTTGTGTATAGAGGAGTTGGTAGGGTCAGGCAATAACTAACTAAATAAACCCCACCATAGAGGGATATACTGTAATGCCCTACCTATCTAACACAGAACACCCGCCCCGAAGGGGGCAACCCCATCCAGAACCAGTCCCTGTATTTGAACAATTCTCTAATATTGTCTAGGAAAATTACTCCCGACATGACACGTTTCTGTCCACTCATTGCCACCGGAGTCTTCAGGGGATATACATCAGAGACAAGTGAAACTGGCTGTAAGCTGTCTCCAGGCAGAACTAAGACCTTGCGCATACCGCACTACTCAGTTTGGGACCTCTGGTGGATTCATGGGCGTTGGAGAAGTATCTGGACTCAAACAGCCAGCAGGCCATCCAGCATGAAGAGGAGACCCTACTCCACAAAAACCATGAGACCAAGAAAGTGTTTGGCATGGATTCAGGGGTATGTGGGGCTGAAGGCAGGGAAGTGTCTGCATTGGTTACTGTTTTGGGAGTGTGGTAAATTAAAAGCAAAATGAAGCAACTTTCTAAATTTGTTTAAAAAAATCCTACCATTTTGCTTCTGCAGAGTGTGTGTAAGCCCTTTACCAGGGGCGTAGCTAAAAGCTCATGGGCCCTGTTGCAAGATTTCAGCTTGGGCCCCCCTTCCCTCAGTGCTTTGTGACCAAGGAGGCAACATTTTTAAAATTGAAACGGCACCCCCCAACCCCACTCATGCCAAATTCTTGACCTAACCCCTTCCCTGCAGCCAGAGGTGTAACTTGACCAGCATGCACTTTCCATAATACCAGTGTCTTCTTATGTGGCACAAGGGTCTTTGGGCCCCCTTAGGCTCCTGGGCCCGGTAGCGACTGCTACCTCTGCCCCCCCTATAGCTACGCCCCTGCCCTTTACCTAGCTGGTGTTGGTGCTGCTGAATATGACATAAAGCTTTTATTCAATAGATAACCAGTTCAGTGGCTACCACATCTACTTGCTTTCTTATATGACATTTTTGATCTCTAAATCTGTTAGTGTTCTGATCCTGTTTCTAATTACTCTCTCTGCTCTTCCCCTCCCTTCTCTCGGTTTTAGGCATAGCAGCAGGGAGGGGTAGAAGGTCATACTGTACCTGGCAAACCAGCTTATGGAGAGGTGGGAAAGCACAAGGAGGGAAGGTCACAGTAGAGAGAAAAGTACACACAAGGCATTTTACATGGGGAAGGCAGAAGCATCCTAGACACACAGATTCAGCATGTACTACTGTGAAAAAAGTCTGGAAAGTAGGAAAACTACAAACTGAGAACTTTAAAAAAAAAATTAAGATAACCACTAGCAAATGTAAAATAATTTTCTCCATGTCCACAGCCATTAAGTGAGCAATTCCTTTTTTTTAGAATACTGGCCCTTTAATTGTGTGCAGAGCTACCCTAGACCAGGGCTGGCCAACCTGTGGCTCTCCAGCTGTTGTAAAACTACAATTACCACCATGCCCTGCAGTAGGCTGATAGCTGTAGGCTGTCTGGCCATGCTGGGAGTTGTAGTTTTGAAACAGCTGGAGAGCTGCAGGTTGTCCATCCCTTCCCTAGATGGTTAGTTGAGATATGAGTAAACTACAGACCCTCCTTGTTAAACTACCAGAGTTAAAGTGGCTCTTTCTGTTAGGAAACCTCTCTGTTACAAGACAGATATCCACCTTGCTCTTCCCAGCATTTTAGACGAGGCCACTTCATCAAGCCCCTGAAATCACAAGATTTATGCAGCCTGAGAGACTCTCTCATTAGAACAAGTTCTATCAGCAAACAGCTCTATCAAACCGCAGTCCAGGCGCCGAGCGCCGCGAGCAAGGAGGACAGAGCCGTGTGCAGAGGTGTGAGAGACGTCATTTTTCATGAACTCGGTGCCAGCAACAGGTGACAGCTACAATGGACGGCGAGATTGACGAAAGGTCTACCAAGGATCGAATTTTCCCCCGCCACCAGAACAAACACAATGCGTAAATGCATGCTTTTTTATGGTTTTCGAAGGGTCGAAAACAATAATTCTAGACGACCAAGTCAAATGCAAATCGGGATGATTCTGCCTCTCTCAGAGAATGATGTTTCATTAAAAGGCTTTCAAGATGTTCCAAGGCTTTCAAGTCTGCTTCGAGGTATTGTATACAAGAGTCAGCAGAATAGAAGAAATGCAGTGAGGCTTAGCAAAATGTACCCATGTGTGCACCCCCCAGGCACATGCATACGTAAAGGGAATGTTCTCCCTTGAAAACCGCAAACTAGACTTGGAGCAGTCGGAGGTTCGTTTTTCGGATGCAGAGCTCCGAATCCTCTGCATAGAGAGAGATTTAAAATCTAACGTTCTTGCTGCCTTCAGCCACCACTAGAGGGAGTGTAGAAGCATACTGATTAGGTATTTGTTAAATAATGTGACCTCCCCCTAGTGGTGACTTCAGACAGTCAGGATGTTATGTGTCTGTAAAGGGGAGCACTGTACCAAAAAAACTAAGGGAATTAACGTCCGGATAATTTCTTGATGATACAGTATAAAGTGGGCATTAACATCAAAAGACCTTGCCAACCAATGCCTCCTATGTGTCTTACTCACCTATACACACTAAAATACGCTTATTTACACATTTTTAAAAAAAACTAGGTAGAAAAACTGCAACCGTTTTTTGGGAAAAAAGCATGTGCAATTGAACATCTAAAATGTAGGGAATTGGAACCAGCATACAGTAAAAATCAACTTTATTGAAAACATTCCTCCATAGAGGCGGACTCCATCTTCAACTGCTGGCCCCAGGGGTGAACGGATCCCCTTGTGTCATGTGACCATTTGTCATGACGTAAGGGTTGGCTGCAGGTGGCGTCAAACTGGGTGTTTTTGACGATGGACCTCCATGGAGCATCACCGGCCAGGCGGAGAAGGAGCGGGGAGCCAGTGCCATGAAGCAGGAAAGTAGGCTTCCCTTAAAGGGGCTGTCTCACTTCAGCAAGTGGCATTTATCATGTAGAGAAAGTTAATACAAGACACTTACTAATGTCCATCACATTCCACACTGCTCATACCCAGGGCTATGACTAGTGTTGAGCGAATCAAAGTTATCGAAGTGGACTTCGATCTGAATTTCAGGAAAAATTTGATTTGTCACGAAGACAAATTTCCTCGCGATTCAATTTTTCCTGAAATGTAGGAAAAACAAAAACATGATCATCCATTTGCCCACAGAGAGGCCGTTGCAGCCATCTTGATTGAAGAAAACGCACCAAATCTTGCACGCGCTGACGTGTGACCTCACCTGGGCGGAGTGACGTCATCAGGTCAGCGCACGTGAGATTTGGTGCGGTTTCTTCAATCAAGATGGCCGCGGCGGCCTCTCCGTGAGCAAATGTATGAGGTGGGTATGTATATTTTTTTGTTTTTAAACTCTGATTAACCCCTGAAAGGCCACCGGGGGCCTTCATCGGGTTGTTCTCTGAACTGCCTGCTCCCGGAGACTGCATTTGACTTCAGATCGGCTTGCGGCACAGGTAAGGGATTACCTGTGCATCGCCGGACGGGTGAGTCAAGATGGCAGCCCGCATGTGTTCGTTGGCGAACACTGCGAACTGGCCATCACTGATGATCAGCATTGAATGCAACATCTGAGGGGTTCAAGGACGGGGGGGGGGGGCGTTGCACTAGCTTTTCTCGGTCATTGCGTACACTACATACAATGGAATGCGATTTGGTAATTCGTAACAAATCAAATCAACAAATTTCTTCAGAACTTCCGCGAAGCAGACAAATAGAATTTTTGATAACTTCACTCATCTATAGTTATGACCACCCTGTAATCCGGCAGTGGCGGTTGTGCTTGCACACTATAGTGCCGGCCTCTCTGATGCCGACCTCGGGGGGCGCACATAGGCTGGTGCTTTTTTCTATAGTGTGCAAGCACGACCACCTTTTTGGCTAATTTGGTGATGTTGGAAAGAACAGTCTCTACACCTAATTACCTTTTATCTTTCATAATATTCACTGGTATGGCAGGTATATAGGCGATCTGGGGCAGATTTGACAGGGTGATGTACCAGCATCCATGGGTTATGAAAAAAAATAAAAAATAAAATTGGATTTAAATTTGCAAGGAGAAATGGGCGGGGTTATTAGTCCTACCACCTACAGGAAGTCCACTGCAGGAATACCGATACTGCATGCACATAGCAATCATCCCAAATCCACAGGAAAGGGTGGAAGAGGTAATCTTACACCTCCCAGTCTTAACTGCCTTCATGGAGCCATAATGTTTTTATTTTTCCATTCACAAAGCCATGTGAGGGCTTGTTTTTGTGGGACAAATTGTACTTTCTAATGGCACTGTTTATCATTGCATAAAATGTAGTGGAAAGCTGGGAAAAAAATACAAATGGAGAAAAAACTTAATTCTGCCATAGTGTTATGGGTTTAATTTTTAGTGTTCATTATGTGGTAAAATTGACCTGTTAGGCCTCATGCACATGACCGTTGTTTTATTCCGTGTCCGTTTTTCGTGATTTTCTGCGGACCCATTGATTTTCAATGGGTCCGTTGAAAACTCGGCTAATGCACCGTTTGTCATCCGCGTCCGTGATCCGTGGTTCCAGTCCGTCAAAAAAATATAACCTGTCCTATTTTTTTCACGGAAAACGGCTCGCGGACCCATTCAAGTCAATGGGACCGTGAAAAAACACGAAGGCACACAAGATTGTCATCCGCGTCCGTTTTCTTCCTATTATTTGCATGGCAAACCTGTCTTAGATTTTTTTTTTACTTTCCTTCATGTCTGGTGATCCTCCAAAAATAAAGGAAGACACACGGAAACAAAAACGGAAATGGATTACGGAACAACGGTACCCCATTTTGCGGAACGGAACACAACAACGGTCGTGTGCACGAGGCCTTACTTTCATTCTCCAGGTCAGTACGATTATAGTGATACATCTTTTTTTTACATTTTTCTTGTAATAAAAAATATAATAAAAAAAAAAAATGAAATGTTTTATTTGCATTGCCATATACTGACCCCCATAACTTTTTTATAGTTGCATCTACGGAGCTGTGCAACGGCTAATTTTTTGTGGGCCGGTTCATAGTTTTTACTTACACCATTTTGGAGTGTGTTTGACTTTTTGATCACTTTTTTATTAGATTTTTTTTGGGGGAGAGGTGAAGCGACCAAAAAAACGGGCCTAGAATTCTCTGGGGGTCATTTATCAAGGGACTTGGGACATTTTTAGCCATTAGAAAATTCAAAAGTTTTTTATTTGCAATATTTATTTGCACATCTGGTTTTTCAGTTGGTCCGCACTGCATGAGCACCGGCTGTATGCACGCCGTTTGCAGATGCGAACCTATTGACTGGACTGAATCTGCGATCCACAAGAGGCGGTCCGCACCGCAAAAATATAGGACATGCCCTATTTCTTTGCTGTGTGGAAGCACGGATCAAAATCCCATGGAAACTATCCGTAAGTGCTTCCAGACCCAAGTAAGTCAATAAGTCCGCATCCCTGATACGGTGTGCACACGGCCGGTGCCCGTATATTGCAGACTGCCCGTTTGCGGTCAGTAATATGGGCACAGGCGGCCTATGGTCGTGTGCATGAGGCCCTAGGGCTTATGCACACAAACGCATTTTTTGTCCGTCTTCATTCTGGGTTTTTTGCCGCCCATATACGGGAGAATTCACTTCAATGAGGTCGCAAAAAAAAAACGGAAATTAATCCATATAGGGTACATTCCGTTTCCCTATGTCCTCATGGCCATAGGGAAACGGAACATGTCCTATTATTATCCGCATTAGGCCTCATGCACTTGACCGTATGTATTTTGAAGTCCGCAAAAAATGGATCCGCAAAAAATACGGATGACGTCCGTGTGCATTCAATTTCTTTCAGAACGGAACAGCTGGTCCCTGATAGAACAATACTATCCTTGTCCGTTATGCTGACAATAAGGCGTCTTGCACACAAATGTTTTTTTTTCCGTTTACTTTCTGTTTTTTGCATTCCGTATACGGAACCATTTATTTCAATGGGTCTTCAAAAAAATCGGAATGTACTCCGTATGAATTCTGTTTCCGTATTTCCGTTTTTTCCATTCCGTTCAAAGATAGAACGGACATGGATAGGACTGTTCTATCAGGGGCCAGCTGTTCCGTTCCGCAAAAAACGGAATGCACACGGATGTCATCCGTATGTTTTGCGGATCTGTTTTTTGCGGACCGCAAAATACTGAAAAAGCCATACGGTCGTGTGCAATAGGGCTAATAGGACATGTTCTAACTTTGAACGGAAATACAGAAACGGAAGGCATACGGAGTGCCTTCCGTGTTTTGCGGACCGATTGAAATGAATGGTTCCATATACGGTCCGTATATGGAATGCAAAAAACTGAACGTAAACGGAAAAAAAAAGTTTGTGTGCGAGAGGCCTAACTTACTTTTTTTGCGGACCCATTGAAATGAATGGTTCCGTATATGGTCCGCAAAAAAACCATAACGGACATGGAAAGAAAATACGTTCGTGTGCATGAGGCCTTACAGACAAGGATAGGACTTTTCTATTATGTCCGTCCGCAAAATGCAGAATTCACATGGCTAGTATCTATATTTTGCGGATCTGGAACGCAAAACATCCAAAGGTCGTGGGCATGAGCCCTTAGGCCGAATTCACACTTTAGTTACGTTTTTTCCATCAGTTATTGTGAGCCAAAACCAGGTGCGGGTCAAAAACATGGAACAGGTGCTGACGGCTTCTCTACTGGTCTTAGCTCACGATAACTGATGGAAATAACTGACCATATAACTGGTGTGAACTTGCCTTTAGTAAATGCCCCCCCCCCTTGAATCTGGATCTACTATAATTAGCCAGTAATGTGAGCAGCTGTTTTAAGGGCGTGTAATTGTGTATATATGTTACATAGGTGGTGGGTCCAGCTAACACCTTGGCTCATGGGTGTAACATGGCAGTGAAGCAGGCTGCCTCAACCCAGAGGAATATAGACCCGGCTATTTTCACTACACGCTGGATCCCATTGAATACATTTTAGACTAAGGACGCTGCGACAACGGGCGGCTCCTTCGCGCTGCTAACATAACCTGTAGGGTAAGCCAGCTCTTTTCCTCTATTGTATTAAGATAAAATAGTAAAACAACTCACTATCACGCTGCTGACACACTAAAATACGCTTATTGCACAAATATAAACTGTAGAAGTTCTGCAACAGTTTTTTGTCGAATAAAAGGTTCAGTTGCACAGCGTACGCAGAAAAATATATGCTGCTGGTGATGCTTATTGTAAAGTTATGAACTAGAAGTTTTGCAACAGTTTTTTAGGGAATAAAAGGTGCAGTTGCACAGCGTACGCAGAAAAAGATATGCTGCTGGTGATGCTTATTGTAAAGTTATGAACTGTAGAAGTTTTCGGACAAATAAAGTACTGTATCTTTAACACAAGGTCATGAACAGCTCCTGGCTACAGACGCAGTCACGGGGGCACATTTACTAAGGGTGCTTTCACACTTGCGTTAGAAGATTCCGGCAGGCTGGAACTGCCTGCCGGATCCGGAAATCCGTATGCAAACAGATAGCATTTGTTTCCAGATCCTGATGCGGATCCGTTTGACAAATGCATTGAAATACCGGATCCATCTCTGCGGTGTAATCCGGAAAAACGGATCCAGTATTTTTATTTTTTTCCGCATTTTTAAAGGTCTGCGCATGCGCAAACCGGGAAACCGGGTCAGTTTTTCCGGAACACTTGGTACCGGATCCAGCATTAATACATTTCAATGGAAATAAATGCCGGCATTCCGGAATTTTGGCTGGAGAAAATACTGCAGCACGCTGCGATATTTTCTCCGGTCAAATACCGTAAGAGGGACTGAACTGATGCATACTGAACAGAATGCTCTCCATTCAGAATGCATGGGGATAAAACGGAAGTGTTTTTTATTTTCCGGTTTTGAGCCCCTGTGACGGAACTCAATACCGGAAAACTTTAACACTAGTGTGAGAGTACGTTAAGACCGGATTTTAACGCCGGTTTTAGTTTCTCCCTCTACTCTGCCATTAGATCCGCCCGCGTCATCATAAATTAGGCGGATCTGAGGCAGTCCGTGCACCCGGAGCAAAAACTACGTGCTGGCGTAGTTTTTAAGCTACTTTCATACTTGCGCCCTTAATTCCGGTATTGAGATCTGGCAGAGGATCTCAATACCGGAATTAAACGGATCAGTTTTGATTTTGCTCATCAGGATGCATCCGTTCTGTTAGGATGCAGTTGTGTGAAATCAAAACAGAAAAAAACGGATCCTTCACTAAGTACAATGAAAATCAATGGGTAACGGATCCATTTTTTTAGGCGCCTAAAAAAAAAAAAAGGATCCATCATCATTTGATTTAGGCCTCATGCACATGACCGTTGTTGTGTTCCGTTCCGCAAAATGGGGTTCCGTTGTTCCGTGATCCGTTTTTGTTTCAGTGTAACTTCCTTTATTTTTTGAGGACCACTAGACATAGGCCTCATGCACACGACAAAAATGCTGATCGTTCATCCGTTTGTGTTCCCTTATAACCATGTTATAAGGGAAAATAATAAAGATCGGGTCCCCATCCCGATCGTCTCCTAACAACCGTGCGTGAAAATCGCACCGTATCCGCACTTGCTTGTGATTTTCAAGCAGCTTCTATGGGGCCTGCGTTGCGTGAAAAATGCACAATACAGATCTTGCTGCGATTTTCACGCAATGCACAAGTGATGTGTGAAAACCACCGCTCATGTGCACAGCCCCATAGAAATTAATGGGTCAGGATTCAGTGCGGGTGCAATGCGTTCACCTCACGCATCGCACCCGTGCGGAAATCTCGCCCGTCTGAAAGAGGCCTAAGGGTTACATAGCATCATAAATCAATATAATGCTATGTGACCCCCGACAGCGCTGAGAGGTCAGGCCGGGAGCTGCGTTGCGAACTCGCTGCGGGAGGAACGCTCGTCTGCAAGGGGCCTAAGGAAGCACTTGTAAAAAACCGCCTAAGGGCTCATTCACATGAACGTATATTCTTTCCTTGTCCGTTCAGTTTTTTGGGGAACGTATACGGAACCATTCATTTCAATGGGTCCGCAAAAAAACGGAAGTTACTCCGTGTGCATTCTGTTTCTGTATTTTCGTTCCGCAAAAAGATAGAACATGTCCTATTATTGTCCGCATTACAGACAAGCATAGTACTGTTCTATTAGGGGCCAGCTGTTCCATTCCGCAAAATACGAAACGCACATGGATGTCATCCGTATTTTTTGCGGACCGCAAAATACATACGGTCATGTGCATGAGGACTAACACTAAGGATGGCACATGTGACCACAGCCTAACACTAAGGATGGCACATGTGAACACAGCCTAAGGCCGAATGCACATGGCTGTGTTTCAAGGCCGTGAGTGGTCCGTGGTAACACGGTCTGGATTCCGGGTGAGAGCAGAAGCGCACGGCGTCATTGGTTGCTATGACGCCGAGCGCTTCATGCCGCCGCTGCACTACAGTAATACACTCGTACGAGTGTCATACAGTAGTGCAGCGGCGGCATGAAGCGCACGGCGTCATAGCAACCAATGACGCCGTGCGCTTCTGCTCTCACCCGGAATCCAGACCGTGTTACCACGGACCACTCACGGCCTTGAAACACAGCCGTGTGCATTCGGCCTAACACTAAAGAGGGCACATGTGAACACAGCCTAACACTAAGGTCTCTTTCAGACAGGCGTTGCAGGAAAAGGTGCGGGTGCGTTGCGGGAACATGCGTGATTTTTCCGCGCGAGTGCAAAACATTGTAATGCGTTTTGTACTCACGTGAGAAAAATCGGCATGTTTGGTACCCAAACCCGAACTTCTTCACAGAAGTTCGGGCTTGGGATCGGTGTTCTGTAGATTGTATTATTTTCCCTTATAACATGGTTAGAAGGGAAAATAATAGCATTCTGAATACAGAATGCATAGTACAATAGCGCTGGAGGGGTTAAAAAAAAAATAATTAACTTACCTTAATCCACTTGATCGCGCAGTCGGCATCTCCTTCTGTCTTCTTATTGCAGGTTAAGGACCTGTGGTGACGTCACTCCGGTCATCACATGGTCAGTCACATGATCTTTTACCATGGTGATGGACCATGTGATGATCGGAGTGACGTCACCACAGGTCCTTTTCCTGCACACAGCAAATAAGAAGACAGAAGAGAAGCCGGGCTGCGCGATCAAGTGGATTAAGGTGAGTTAAATTATTATTAATTTTTTAACCCCTCCAGCACTATTGTACTATGCATTCTGTATTCAGAATGCTATTTTCCTTTTTATAACCATGCTATAAGGGAAAATAATAATGATCGGGTCTCCATCCCGATCATCTCCTAGCAACCGTGCGTGAAAATCGCACACCGCATCCGCACTTGCTTGCGGATGCTATGCGATTTTCAAGCAGCCCCATTCACTCCTATGGGGCCTGCGTTTGGTGAAAAACCCACAAAATAGAGCTTGCTGCACATGTGCACAGTCCCATAGAAATGAATGGGTCCTGATTCAGTGCGGGTGCAATGCGTTCAACTCACGCATTGCACCCACGCGGAATACTCGCCCGTGTGAAAGGGGCCTTAGTGTTAGGGCTCTTTCACATAAGCGTGTCCCTTGCTGGAATTATGCTGCATGCGAGAGTGGGATCGTGTGGTCTGGACTACAGAAGCGCACGGTATTATCATGATTGATAATGCTGTGTGCCTCTGCATGACCTTTATTCTACAGGATCATACTGACATAAAGCTGTCAGAATAATACAATCTACAGAACACCGATCCCAAGCCCGAACTTCTGTGAAGAAGTTCGGGTTTGGGTACCAAACATGCGCGATTTTTGTCACGCGAGTGCAAAACGCATTACAATGTTTTGCACTTGCGCTGAAAAATCACGTGTGTTCCCGCAACGCACCCGCACTTTTTCCCGCAACGCCCGTCTGAAAGAGGCCTAAGGGCTCATGCACATGACCGTGTGCTGGCCGTTCCGTGCATTGGGGACCTCAATTTGCAATCCCCAATGCAAGGCAACATCCGTGAGGCGGCTGCAGACAGATCCAGACCCATTCAACTTGAATGGGTCTGTGATCTGTCCGCACTGCAAAAAAGTAGTGCATGCGCTACTTTTTTGCTGTGCGGAGGCACAGACAGAAAACCCACGGAAGCCCTCCATAGTGCTTCCGTGGGCTTCTGTTCTGTGCCTTTGTTCCGCATCTCCCATATTGCGGACCCATTTAAGTGGATGGGTCCATGATGCAGGATGCACACGGCCGGTGCCCGTGTATTGCGGACCCGCCGTATGCGGGCCGCAATATGGCCACGGGCAGCACTCGGTCGTGTGCATAAGCCCTTAGACTGAGGACGGCCCATGTGAACACGGCCTAATTACTTTCACACTCGCGTTTGGTGCGGATCCGTCATGGATCTGCACAAGCGCATCCGTCTGTGTCTGTTCAGAACGGATCCATCCCCATTGTGTGTCAGGACGGATCCATTTGGCTCAGTTTTGTCAGACGGACACCAAAACTCTGTGAAGACTGAGGATTGCCCATGTGAACACGGCCGAAGGCCTCATGCACGCGACCGTTTTTTTTTTTTATGTTCCGTATACGGAACCTCTCATTTCAATGGGTCCGCAAACAAAACTGAACTCAGTATGCCTTCCATTTTCGTATTTCCGTTTTTCCGTTCCATTCAAAGATAGAACATGATCTATTATTGTCCACATAATGGACGAGGATAGTACTGTTCTATCAGGGGCCAGCTGTTCCGTTCTGCAAAAACCGGAATGCACACAGACGTCATCCGTATGTCACCACCAGACATCTGAGAAGCTCTGTCAGACGTTCTTCTGAACCTCCTGCTTGAGGTTCCTTTTTGTTTTGCTTTCGTTTTCTCATCTCGTTAGCCTCTCAGCTGTCATGTAGTTGCACTGATTGCATCTCTTTAAATCTCTCCCCATACTGCATCACTTTGCGGTTTATACAACTTCCTGGAGTGTGTGCATGCTGGATGCTACTTCTGACTCTTCTACAGATAAGTTTTGTTCATTCATTTGTGTTTTCCTGTTTGCTGGATCCCAGGTGACCCTGACTCCCTCCGTATGAAGTGTAGGGAGCCGGTGGTCGTGTCCCCTCACTATTATAGGGTATTCAGGTGTTATACAGTCGAGGTACGAGGATATGCGATCATCTACCATTGAGATTTTTGCATAGGCTGAGCAGTTAGGGAGAGAGCCAGGGCTGTTGCAGGGCATACCTTTTGGTTCCTTAGTTTTGGATCCAGTCAGTCAGATCTTCATTTTGTGTCTTCTAGTTTTCTGTATACCTTCCGTAATTTTTTTCCGGGTACGTTTTTTGTGGACCGCAAAATACTGAAAAGGCCATACGGTCGTGTGCAATAGGCCTAAGACTGAGGACGGCCCATGTGAAAACTGCATGAGGTTCCTTTCACACCTCTTTAAAGCAGACGAAAAAGCTTCCGTTTTGCCCCCATTCATGGTCAATAGGGACAAAACTGAACTGGAGGGAACAGATTACACCAGGATGCATTCCTTTCCGTTTCGTTGGGTTCCCATGACGCACACAAAAGCGCTGCAAGCAGCGTTGAGTTTGTCATGGGTTAGTAATTAAGACGGATCTGTCATGAAACACAATGCAAGTCAAGGGTGATGGATCAGTTTTTTCGGAGACTATCATGGCCCATTGGATTCGGTGACGAATCTGTCTTGTTCATTAGGGATATAATAAAACTGGATTTGTTCTGAACGGATGCAGATGGTTGCATTATATACCAGACGGCAGGGGTGGACTGACCACTCGGACATGGACCGAGGGCCTGTGGCCACTAGGGGGCCCATCACGCCCCCCAACCTGCTGCAAGTCAGTCACACTTACAGCACTTTTAATGGTCATTCGGGGTCAGGGCCTCTGTGCCTAGCTGGCGGGCCCGCAGCGCTGCGCAGTTACTTTAGCCAGTGTCCACCCCCAGTGTCTGAAAGACGCCTTAGGACTCTTGCACATTCAGTTTCCATTCCTTTTTTTTTTTTTGCGTATACGGAACCATTCATTTCAATGGGTCCGCAAAAAAAATGGAAGGTACTCCAATAGAACATGTCCTATTATTGTCCACATTATGGACAGGGATAGTACTGTTCTATTAGGGGCCAGCTGTTCCGTTCTGCAAAATATGGAGTGCACACGGATGTCATCCGTATTTTTTTCGGACCGCAAAATACATACGGTAGTGTGCAAGAGGCCTAAGGCTTATTTCACACCAGCGATACGGAATGGGGGTCATTTACGATGAGCGTGACACAGTAAAAAAAAAAAGCTAAACTCTGCTTTTCCAACTTTTTAAATGCCTGTATGACAATAGTTTATTGCAAGGGCGTTTTTGCGCCACTTGGGAATAGCAAGGGAGTGACGGGGGCGGACTGGGATATGAGGTCCAACACATACACTCGCCTAAAGAATTATTTGGAACACCATACTAATACGGTGTTGGACCCCCTTTTGCCTTCAGAACTGCCTTAATTCTACGTGGCTTTGATTCAACAAGGTGCTGATAGCATTCTTTAGAAATGTTGGCCCTTATTGATAGGATAGCATCTTGCAGTTGATGGAGATTTGAGGGATGCACATCCAGGGCACAAAGCTCCCGTTCCACCACATCCCAAAGATGCTCTATTGGGTTGAGATCTGGTGACTGTGGGGGCCATTTTAGTACAGTGAACTCATTGTCATGTTCAAGAAACCAATTTGAAATGATTCGAGCTTTGTGACATGGTGCATTATCCTGCTGGAAGTAGCCATCAGAGGATGGGTACATGGTGGTCATAAAGGGATGGACATGGTCAGAAACAATGCTCAGGTAGCCCGTGGCATTTAAACGATGGCCAATTGGCACTAAGGGGCCTAAAATGTGCCCAGAAAAGATCCCCCACACCATTACACCACCACCAGCCTGCACAGTGGTAACAAGGCATGATGGATACATGTTCTCATTCTGTTTACGCCAAATTCGGACTCTACCATTTGAATGTCTCAACAGAAATCGAGACTCATCAGACCAGGCAACATTTTTCCAGTCTTCAACAGTCCAATTTTGGTGAGCTTGTGCAAATTGTAGCCTCTTTTTCCTATTTGTAGTGGAGATGAGTGGTACCCGGTGGGGTCTTCTGCTGTTGTAGCCCATCCGCCTCAAGGTTGTGCGTGTTGTGGCTTCACAAATGCTTTGCTGCATACCTCGGTTGTAACGAGTGGTGATTTCAGTCAACGTTGCTCTTCTATCAGCTTGAATCAGTCGGCCCATTCTCCTCTGACCTCTAGCATCAACAAGGCATTTTCGCCCACAGGACTGCCGCATACTGGATGTTTTTCCCTTTTCACACCATTCTTTGTAAACCCTAGAAATGGTTGTGCGTGAAAATCCCAGTAACTGAGCAGATTGTGAAATACTCAGACCGACCCGTCTGGCACCAACAACCATGCCACGCTCAAAATTGCTTAAATCACCTTTCTTTCCCATTCTGACATTCAGTTTGGAGTTCAGGAGATTGTCTTGACCAGGACCACAACCCTACATGCATTGAAGCAACTGCCATGTGATTGGTTGACTAGATAATCGCATTAATGAGAAATAGAACAGGTGTTCCTAATAATTCTTTACATGAGTGTATATTATATTTTACGCCTGGAAACAGGTTTAAATGTTGAGTCTGGAGCGGGGAGTCTTTTTTTACTCCAGGCACGTGAGGACCCATTTACTGAGCCTCAATATAAATCTCTTTCATTATTAAGACCCCGAGCTTTATAAATGACCCCCTTTGTCTTTTAAATTGCTGTTTCAATAGTGAGCAGCTTAGATGAGGCAATGTGTAAGAGAAGACATCTGCCAGTAGCTCCCTCTGCTTGATATTTAGAGTTCACCTTCTATGGGAGCGGTCTACCAAGCTATACGTGACTAGCGTTGCCGGGGATTAGAGCTGGCAGATCTGTTTCTCGGTCCTGTAACCAAGGAAGAAGACGCTCCTTAATCACACAGAAAATTTATTGTCATATATATGTGTGCACACCTCAGGCGGTAGGAAATCTATTTCATCAGCAGGATGCAAGGAAATCAATGAGCAAACATTGGCCTTCGGAGGGACACTCGGCAGTCATCTTGGTAGCCAATATCTATAGTAGCTACACGAGAGCTGGAAGCTTTTTATATCTTCATTCTGTGATTTGTCCAGAATAGGCATCCTTAACCCTTTATATACATGTCCACCATATAATGTACTTGTGACATAGAGACAATTTCCTCGGGACCTAGAGTTCTGATGAGTAGACTGGACATCTACCATCTAGAGGGTTAAAATACGCTTTTCTAAACTAGAAGGACTTGTGGAAAAACAGGTTCTTGATGCTTTGAGGGATGGTAGCTCCAGGGTGGGGTAGCTCCCCAAATGTCCCTCCTCTGGTGGGTCAATCCCTAGTTTTCATTCAAAGGGTACTGTCTCTTTCTTGAAACTGATTGACTGGAGCCAATCCAGAGATCAGCAGATCTCGATCGGTCTGGCTACAGAAACTCATGGTGATCAACTTTTATCAGGCCAACCATCTTCTTTGAAGTGCCATGCAAATAGATAGGATTCTTCGGCGCTGTAGGCGACCTGGCCCAAGTGGAAGACTCCTTGATGATGTCCATATGACCTTCATGAGAAGTCACGGGATATCTCTAGACCTCTGTGACCCCCAGAGATCCTAGAGCTGCACATTCTGGGCAGGAAAAAATCACACTGATCATGAAGGTTCAACCTTTCGGGTTCCAAGAGGTTGGACCCTCACAATCGAAGAGTGATCGCCTATCCTAGCAATGTGTAAAATGAAAAGACCCCCTTGAGGGCCATGTCCATGACTAAGCTGTGGGCATACACTTTGGTGGCAAACCTACTGTAGTTCATGCAGTTCTGTTTTATAGATCTGTAGGCATTCCAAATGTGTGTAGATGTGTCCACTAGGCCACCTATATGTTCCTCTTTGACTTTTTGAAATATTGGCATCTATTACATATAAGGGGCCCTTTTTGAGAATAGCATGCAAATCTATATTGAAATGTAGACACTGTATGTGTCAGTCTTTACTGCAGTGTGGGCATTGAATTCATTCACCAGAAAGCTCAAGGTGAACAGTTCATCAATTGTCCATAAATTTAAGGAATAATAAAATAAAATGGTCTTGACAGCGTGTATTGGGCACATATTGCTTTAAATATAATCGGTGAGCAGCAGCACTATGGCACCCTGATGTGATACAGAAGCTATGCCTCCAGCCAGTGATATATGGGGGATTTCAGGCCTTAAATCTGACACCTGTGATATTTTGCAAATTTCCTTTTTTACGACCCGAGACTTGAAAGGGATTAGATTGTCTCTGGTTTTAAATCCCTTTTTATCAAATGTCATTGTGCACAGGATGCCTCCTCCCAAAAAGCATTGTGGAAGAGTCTGCCGTCCGTATGAATGGCAGAGAGGAAGCTTGGCAGAGCTTCATGTGACGCCCGCAACCTGGTAGTTATGGAGCGAGCACTACCAATTTCATCTCCCGCGACAAAACAAAAAAAGGTCTTTCATGTTTGTTGAAAGCCTAGCCGACAAAAACATTGCTTTACATAGAGATGAAGTGCAGCGGATTACAACACTGTGCACTCCTTAAAGAGGTTTCCCCAAGATTTATACATCTCACCTAACCACATGATGGGGTATGAATCTAATCGTGGGGGGTACGACCTTCACCGATCACAAGAATGTAAATGGAGCAGTGCTCACGCAAGCACACTGGCGCATTGTTCAACTCCTTGGGATTCATGAAGATTGCCTGGTGCTGTACACTAGTGTTGGGCGAGCATGCTCATCCGAACACTATTTTGACTCGAGCATCGTGATGCTCGACACATCGTGGTGTTTGGCCAAACAGAGTGCGCTCAAGCGCGATGCTCGAGTCGTTTATTGGCGATGCTACGCAGCCAATAAACGTGTGGGGAAGTACTGGCACTCACTGTAATGCCGTAGCCATGTTGGTTACTGGCATTACAGTGGTTGGCTGGCCAGAGCGTGTCATCGGGAGCTATATAGCACCCAATGACACGTGGTTCGGCTCAGTCTTAGTCAGGGACAAATAGTATAGGGGCAGAAATGTTATATTTATATTTTTTTTAGGCAGGGTTTGTAGCTGGCCAGCTAAGACCTGTCTTAGGTTGCTAATGTAGCTTATACGTTTATACATGTTTCCCCACCATTTACTTATACGTTTATACAGCTAGACCTGCCAATAACCTTAATACAGTTCCTATGTTTGCAGAGTTATTTACAGTGACTTCATGATTGGATGTCATGCAATAGTTATATTTTGTGTCCACATAAGCAGAAAAAGATAATGTGCCTTTAAAATGTATTATATAATGTAAGGTAAGCTTAATGACGCAGCAGATACAACAGAAAGCATAGAGTTAAACTGTGGTTGCTAAGCAGGAGTCTTGACCAATCCTAGCTAGCCTCACACAGCCCAGGAGTTTTGACCAATTACAGCCAGCCTCACACACAGCTTGTGTGGGATATTCCCCTAGCAGGAGCTGCTGAAATTATTATTCACCAGAGAGAGAAGCTGAACAGACATTCACTCCACTAAGATCTGTGTTTTATGGAAGCAGAGAGGCCAAAATAGGTATTTAAAGCGGTTATATAATGTTCCTACTGTTAATATAGTGATTAGAACTGTATAGTGAACCAGTTATACAGTATGTGTGTTTACTTACAGTTCCACCAAATTCAATTGCAAACTACAAATACCATACAAACAATTGTAACCATTTAAATTCCAATTGCAATACAAATTGCATACAACCATATCAGATCATACTCAACCAATCTGCAAATAGTTACTGCTACCTGCATATTGCAAATTGCAACCAAATTTAGCAAGTGAACTATTAGTTAGACCTTAGATATACCTCTCGGAGAGATCATAAAGTGCTTAAATAACTTAAACAGAGAGTACAGATATATTCACCATTTTATGTTGAATGACCAGATTAAACAGTTGAACCGCCTTCTTATGCATACCGCCATTTTGTGATATCTTTTCAGCACGTGTTATGTACATGGACTATGTGCTGCGGAGGCGGCAGTGTTATATATATGAAGAAAATTTGAAGTTAATGAAGAAGTTTTTTCAAGTATTTGGTGTGCTCTTTAAACCTACTGTTTCCATAGAAGGACGCTAGAGGAATTACAGAGTAACAAACAGTCTGGTTAAAATAAAAGTCAAAGATATCAAAAATTCTTCTATTGCCATAGCGCAAAAGGCACTTCATAGGGTTTAGCCTTGAAAGGTGTTAGAGACCCAAAAGTCCTTTTAAGGACTATTGTTTTATCTGGCTGCCATATATATTATTAGCGCAACATGCGCTAAATTGCGTGCAATTGTGTGACTGCTGCTGACAGCGACATTATCTGCGCTAATCTCCTGTATAACATTTGCGCATCCTAAATATCTGACATTCAGTTTAATTTATTTGTGCATACACTTACAAAACCTGCGCTACTGTACATGTGACATACTTGCAACCATACAGTATATACCATTTAATATGCTCATGGTGAGCAGTAAGGGACGGGGAAGCGGCCGTGCTGCTGATGGGGCACGCAGAGGCCGTGGCCCTGGGTGCGGTGAAACTGTGCCTGCTGCCGGAGCGCAAGAAGCACACTCATCCACGATACCGAGCTTCATGTCCCAGTTTGCAGGGCGGCGAGGACACCACTCTCTAATCAGACAAGTGCGAGCGGGTGGTCGGTTGGATTGCAGCCGATAATGCTTCCAGTCGGTTAACCACCAAACTGTCTTCCACAAAGTCCAGTCTCGGTAGCCAAGAGTCTGGTCAACAGAATCCTCACCCTGATCCTCCTTCCTCCCACCATTGAGAGTCTGGGCAAACAAGTGATCCCACACAGGAGCTCTTTTCATCGCCATTCCTTGAATTGGCCTTCTCGCCAAGCCCGCTTGAAGAGGAACATGAGGAGACAAAAAAGGCCCTGATGAAGCTTACAGCGAAACTCGCATCGGGCAGAAGTATCAGGCTGAGAGTTGTTTTATCTGCTTTTTTGTCAATCTACTTGTGAGTATATGAAAAAGTTTTTATATATAAAAGTGAATAGCGGTGTTGCACTATTGGAGTTTTATGCTCTAGAGAACTACAAAAGAAAAAAGGAAACCAGAGAAATTTCAGTTGAATATACTGGTGTGATGTTCCTAATTCCCACCTGCCCCTGTGAGTATAACAGCTGCAAGTGTGTGTGTGAGGAGCTCTCATAGTACTTCACTATTGGTGTGCTTTCTCCCGCAGGAGCTGTAGTGGGAAGAGGAAATTTGGCAAATACGGTGTTCTATTGTACTTTTACAGCTAGATGATTCGAGGCAGAGGATAAATTAGCAAAAAGTCGCGCAGTCCCGAAAAAACGCATACTGACATTGTGGATCAAACCCACTTCACTTCTGGGACCTGCAGCGGTAAAATCATTGCAATTACGTATTTGAAATTTTTATAATTGTTGTGATACAGTTGCCAATAAGTCAACCGCAATTAGTGTCTCAAGAGGTTGATGATGAGGATGATACACAGTTGTCAATAAGTGAGGTTCTTCTTAGGTCAACCAGTCAGGAGGAGGACCAGAGTGAGGACGGTGGTGGACAATGAAATCACTGACCCAACCTGGAAAGGTGGCAAGCCGTGTAAGGACAGCAGTACAGAGGGGGAGGGATCCGCAGCATCACAACAGGCTGGAAGAGGCCGTGGGGTGGAAAAAGGGAGGAAGCGGGCCACACCAAACAGGCCCACCACTGTTCTCCGAAACACCCCCTTGCGGCAATCTCCCGTGCCAAGGGGTAGGTGTTCCGCAATCTGGCGCTTTTTTGAGGAAAGTGCAACCGATAAAAAAATTGTCATTTGCAACCTGTGCCGTACCAAAATGAGCAGGGACGTGAACCACCAGCATGATCCGCTACATGGCATCAAGGAACCCTAATAGGTGGGCTGAATGCCTGGGTCCACAATCGGTATCTGCGGGTCACACCACTGCCTTCTCTTCCCCTGTGTTGCGTGCTGGCCAATTCCCTGTCCAAGATGCAGGCCCAGATACCTCCCACCCTGCACCTGTACCTTCACAAGCACCATCAGCTAGCACATCCCCTTCTGTGTCCCACAGCAGCGTACAGATGTCTATACCCCAGGCCTATGAACGCAAGCGCAAATACCCAGCCACCTACCCACAGGCCATAGCACTAAATGCGCACCTTTCCAAATTGCTGGCCCTGGAAATGTTGCCATTTAGGCTTGTGGACACAGAGGCTTTCCACAGCCTGGTGGCGGTGGCTGTCCCTCGTTACTCAGTCCCCAGCCGTCATTATTTAGTATTCCTAATTTATTTTTTTTGTTAAAGGATTAACTCTTTGTTGTTTTTGTTATGTTCCTGACATATGGAACCTACTGAGGTCTATTAGCTAAAAATTGTACCAATACAGATCAGTTGATACAACACCATGCACATATAAAAATAACGTAAATGTGAATAAAACCACTGAAATGTACTGGAACTGGGCTTGACCTGCTGCTCCATTCATAAGTGTCCTTGCCAGTTTCTGAAGGTTGGCCTTCAGAAGGTGTACGATCACTATACACAGCGAGCCGTAGATATATTTTCTTTCATAGCATTCCGCTTCCATATGAGCATAACTCAATCACGTTTTGAGCAGCACCCTTCCCCTCAAGGTACTTCGGAAGCCGGAGTTGTATCTAATGATGCCGATTCCCAGCACCACATAAAATTACAGAACATGGAGGGCTGGGTTCTGGGAGAAAGCTTCCCTCCATGCTGTGTCCAGAGATTTGGCAGCTCTTTTGAGGGTCCAAGAACCTCTCAAGCATTTCGAGAGAGTTGTCAAGTATGTTCCTACACGGTCCAAAACTTGTAGGAAATGTCCCTAATTTGCAGATACAATCCTGGCAAATTCAGGCTGTCCCAGGATGAAAATGGGTGGTTTATGTAAGTTCCACCCATAAGAGGGTGTTCCTATTTGGGAGTGTTCCTAGGGTGGGACCTCAGGGTGTTTCTTCTCGTCTAAAGAAGGGTACATGAGCTTTTGGTTTAACTAGCTTTCTAGTTCTCTGATGAGGTGTATTTATCTGCCATTATACTGATCTCTGTTAACCAATTCTGACCCTCTGCTGCCTGACCTGACCTTTTGCCTGTTTACTGTATTGATCCTTTACTGCCTTCCCTGACCTTGGATTAGTTTCACAGATTCGTACATGATCTGCCTGCCCTAGTCTCTGCCTGTTTCTGACTATGAGTATTGCCTGAACCCTTAGTGCTTTGCATCAGTGTCTCCAACCACCGTGGGTCAGCAGCCAACCACACCAGGACTATCCCAAGAGGTAATGACTGGTGGCTCTCCTGCAGTAAAGTCTAGATCCCTGTATAGGGGTTAAAGGCTGAACATCGGGGAACTACCAGGATAAAGCCCTTACATCAGGCTCTAAGTCCAAACTGGTTGGTTGACATGGCGATTCCACACTAACTGCCTGAGAAGGCAAAGAGAGAGAGACCTCATTGTGATGCACACCTTTTCATGGGGAATGAAGCACGTTCCATTCAGGTAGAATCAATCGATTATCGAATCAAATCGCACAACAGATTGGAAAGAATCCTATTTACTCGATGACTTGGTCAGTGATCAACACTATATCGGGAGTCCTCTGTTCTACTATTCGTTAGGAATCCCAGTGGATTGGTCATTTGGCGGGAAATTCTTAGTGAAGTCATCTTCGTGACTATCGCATTATATGAGCGCTCCCAGATGCAGTGTGTTTTAATCTGTTTCGGTTCCAACGATGGCTGAACATATTTTAATAAATGGAGTCGTGGAGCAGACATTTTAATGATGCGTCTTTCATATATTTGTAAATTATGCAATTTTCTCATCCCTGGCTGGAGCTGCATTAATGAATATAGTCATTTAGCTGAACAAACATTTACTTTATCTCCTCCTAACAGGACATATCCGCTTAAGGCCTGCCTCGTGGAAGTTCTCTTCTAGTAAAGTGTCGGCCATGTTCTTCAGGAGTTTCTTACTTCTGTGTTCCTGGGAAAGCCGAAGAGATTAGACGTGAAAAAAATAAATAATAATAACCGTGAGAACAAGAGCTCAATCTATCAGGAAATATGGGCAACATGCTGGTTTTGGGCAGTGTCCTCCTATCTGTTGTCTATTATGGTCCGTGTGTGTGTAGGCAAGTTTGGCAGGAAAGTGTTGTACTGGAGTGGGAGAGGGAATGGCAAGTCCCTCTACCAACCTGCCCACCATTCCATAAAAGTCCAGGCCCATAAAACACTTTAAAGAAGAGTGCCTCGGCAAACTACACTTTTCTATAACCACCCAGCTTTCCTGGTTTCTTTTAACTCACCCATCTGAACATTCTGGAGGAGATATACGCCCCCTCCAGTACTTTACCAGCCACCATGTTACTCATATAAAGTTCTTTTAAGTGCAAAGAGTTTGGGAAAGACCCCTATGCACATTAAGCTATTGTTGGCTAAACCTGCAGGTTTTGTCCGGAACAGCAAACAATCCTGTGTATGGGGGGCTCCCGTTGCTCCCTCGACAGAGAAGGATCAGGTGTATGGAAATGCTACAGGTACTGTTGCTTTTTCCTGTATAAAGGGATAAGGAACCAGAGCATGCTTTATCCCCCCCCCCCCCTTTGGCACAGCCTATAGACATAAATTCATAGGAGGACTCCAGCAACCATGACAACTAATAGCGCCCCACAATCACATTGTGGGGGTGCTAATAGAGTAAAGTAATGTCCTTATGTAAAACTCCCCATTATTGGC